>NW_022103915.1:89619750-89630218 GCF_000313985.2 Echinops telfairi | reverse complement strand
GCATGGGATCCAGCCTCTTTCTATGCCAACCACCATTTGTTTAATTACCTCAGCTAGTGGACTGCCTTAAATCCACCCTTGAAGGTATAGAAGATATCCTTTTAGCTGAATCGCATCTAATGAAATGTTTCCCTTAAGCCCTTGTAAATGTTTCCTATTCAAATCCAAATCATGCAATGTCTTATTGTATGGGTAAGGAGTAATACAAAAATCAGTTACATTCCAATCACTTTATAGCATTAATTGACAAGTCCAAAATCTTGATCTTTCAGCAAAAGAACAGTCTGTTGTAATAGTCCAGTCACTGGTGTATAAAATGTTCAGCTTTGATAAGAGTCCCAGAGTGTCCCTTAGACAGCATCAGCAATGGAAGAATTATCTCAGCAGTCACTGATTGCCTTTCTCAGGAATCTGCGAGGTCTTCCTGACGTTTTGGATAACTTCAGTAGCAGGACAGGGTCAGGTCACGCAGCAGCTTCCCTCCTTTCTTCTGGGCCTTGCTGGCTGAAGGGAAATCCACCTATCTCCTTTGCCTGTGAAAACATAAAACAGCCCCTCTCTTTGGGATGTCAGCAATCTGAAAAAAGAATTATGATTAAGATTGAATGATTTCTTCATTTCTTTCGTGTCCATCTTTCTCCAAACATGGTTGCATTCTTCTAAGGGAGTCCATCAGCTTTATTCTGCAAAAACATAAATGCATAGCCCTTCCTCCAGGTGACAAATGGACCTGGATCCCAAACGCGATTCCTGTCTTCCTGGGACTTCTTAGGATCAGCTTTCTCTGTAAAAGTGAAAATGTGTTTATCTCCCCTAAGTTTGTTACAAGATTTTAGTAAGGAAAACAATTTTTTATTAAAATGACCAAATGAAATTTGTCACACATAAGAGTCCTCTTCTCCCCCTTCTGTTTTAACAATATAGATCTCAAAGCATTGCTAGTATTCTCAGTTAACTTGATAGGTTTTAAACCAGTAGAACTACTTAGATAGAGTTCATTGTTATGGAAATTTCAGCTTCCTGCTCTCAGAGAATCTAAAGAGCTAATTGGGAGAACTTCTTAGTGCTCTTGAGATGATTTGAAAGACTGAAAAAGTTCTTAATAAATTTGTTCAGCTGTTCTTGAAGTAACTTACCAAAAAGACATTTTTTTCTCTATGTTTACCAATAAGGTTACAGGATCAATTAAACCGTTAGGCTTTTTACACTGTATGATTTTACATTCTTGCAATATTCTGTCTTGGTTACCTTCACTCATTCCTTCCATGGTAGATTTAGAGGAAGTTAATGGGTGGGTCTTAGGACCTTGTGAATGCCCCAAGGAAATGACCCCATATTTAGAGTTGAAAAACCTTTTCCCTCCAATTTCTAATTCCATGTGGGGGTGCTTTTGTTTCCCCACAACAGCATTCCAAAACACCCCTTGATTTAAAGGGTGGTCAGATTTCTCAATTGACTCAGGCTTAGCTTAATTCTTACCTGATACGTATAAATTTTAACTCTAGAAATGCAAGGAAGCAAAAAATTAGCTTAAGCGATCTTCCTTTACAAACCATGGTATATCAGATTTTATCACTGCCTTAATTTCTTCATCATCCTGATCAATAATTCCAACAACAATCTGAACACTTTGAAAATTTAGGTTGGACTTTCCTAATAAATGTCCCCTAGTTCTTTTAGGTAGCAGACCCCAATTACCGCTCTTAATAATTTCTGATTCAATCACAGCTTTTGGCTTTTCCTCACAATTCTGATCAACTCCAAAAGCAATTTGAATTCCTTGAGTACTTAGGCTAAATCTTCCTGATAGAAACTGTGTTACTCTTTCAATAAGAGGCTCTGCTTTTTAAAATCAACAAACTGCTGCGAGGGTTTCTGAGCCTTTTCTTGGTTAGTCAAACTTACTGCAGGGAGAACAGAGGCTGGGCTTTTGCAAGTTTGGCCAGGTCTGGTCTCCTGATGTGAGATTGGGGGATACCTGTGATTGCTGCCTTTCAAAGGTTTTTTTGCTGGGTTAGGCAGAGGCTTTGCCTTCTGAGCTCTTTTGGGCGGGACTTGGATCAAGCTCCTTCCTCTATTTTCCTGCTGGAAAGCCTTTCCTAAGGGCAACCCTTTACTGTTGAATCTTGAGTGACATTGACTCACCCAATGAGTTCCTTTCCTGCAGTGGGGGCAAAGTTCAAGTTCTTTTAAACCCGAACTCGGTGGGCCTGGCCCGTTCTCTAGCGCAGGCTGCAGCTCACTCTTTGCGGCCAGGCTGATTGACCGGCGTGGCCTACACTCTCTTTGAAAAGGGCCTATCTTCCCAAAACTAAAGCACTTTCCTTTAGGTCTGGTGTAATTTTCTAAGGCAGCTGCCATGAGGTTGGCCTTGTATTCCTCTGTCTCTACATTCCTGCATATTTTGAGATAATCTAACAGTGTGCCCTGTCCCCTGGAGGGACGCAAGGCATTTTTACAGTGTTTATTAGAGAAATCATAAGATAGCTTATGCAGTAGGTCTCTTACTGCCTGGACATTTCTTACACATTTGGAAATAGAGTCTTCCACTCGGGACGCAAAGTCAGCATAGGATTCGTCATTCTGCTATCTTATAGCCGTGTAACTCGCCTTTCTCTCTTCTGATGGCACTTAGGCAAACCTCATGTATCTGTCCTATTGTCTGTTCAGTAAACTGTAGTTGAGACTCAACTCATCCCCAAGCAATTGATAAACCCCTATAGCTATCCCATCCTCAGCATTCTTCCAAGCTTGTGAATGGGCTGTAAAATCCCACCACATACGATACTGTAAAACTTCTGAAGGGTAAAGACTAATTTTTGACACAGTTCTCCAGTCAGCAGGGGTCCAGCCCTTAGACTCTGCTAAAGCTCTTACCATACTAGTTACATAAAGAGAGTCTGGGCCATAACTATTCACTGCCTGCTTAAGATCTTTTAGCAACTCAAAGGGGAAGGCATTGTGAATTCCTTGTGGGTGTTTCCCGTAGGGCTGTCTGTTAGAAACTCTGACAGGATAACACATTCTAAATTCGAAATCTCCTTCTTCTTCAATCCCTCTTTCTACCCTTGAAAGTAAAGGTGCTTTCCTATACTTTGATTCTTTGCTTCTATTCTCTGAGCTGGTCTTCTCAACCAGTATATCTTGAAACTACACTTCCTGAACTTCATCTTCTGTGTTAGCTCTCTTAGTTTGCATTTCTATGGAGCTAATCTCTCTGCCTCCAGAACACTGGCTTGTTTAATTGTATTACAATCTCTAGTCTTTCTTACACTAAATTCCAGCAGGGGAACAGATGCTTTTACTATGATGTCCCCTCCTGACTCAGGCTTAGTTTTTTCAACTTTGCTTAAAATCTTCCCATTCTGCCTGCCTCTCACCACATTGAAGTTTGGGTGTGTTAGATGCTTCTCGCTGCTTTGCTGGTCTTGTTTCTTTGCTTCCCCTACCTTTGAAAGCAAGGGAGCTTCCTGGGGTTCTTTAATAGCACTTTGGGTCTCGGAATCTGCTTCCTCTAGTGCTTTACCTCCTTTAAACCTTAGGAGGCTTCAGTCCCCAAAGGACATATAGGTTTTGGCCATGAGGTTTCCTTTAGAATCATAGGCCTTAGATAACAAATTGATCCCTGCTTCTTCAGTTTTTCCTAAAGTTTCACTACCTAAATCATGCTCATTCACAGAGATTTTAGCTTGCTTTTCTAAATTTGGGTAGACACAAGACTTCTCACTACATTGATAATCTCCATTCTCTACCTCCTGCAAAGGTACTAAGACCATCTTAACTTTAACCCACAGAGACCATGTCTCCACGGGGATACAATGACTTCCTCCCAGGTCTCTAGATTGAAAGTTCCTTCCTCTGGGAACCATGGATTATACCTCTTTACTACTTTTAGAAAACATTGCATCTTTTTCTTTGTTACTTTTATGCCCTGTCTTTTCAGTAAGTGGATGAGCGTAGTACTATAAGTTTCAGGTTTACTTTTACCTTGCCCCATTGTCCTCTTTAAAATACTCATTCACTGTTTCCACTACTTAGCTGCCAATTCCCCACACCGGATCCTCACTTCACACAATTTTCTATTCACTCTATATTCCGGTGGGGCCATACAATTGTTACACAGGGTATTGTTTGGGTCGGGTTTGAACTAGGCAGCCCTGTTTGGACTAAGCTAAAGCAGGTCCTGGCCTTGCATGCGCTTCCCTGCACATCCCAAAGGTCAGCAGCAGAGGCACTAGATAAGATAACCAGTGAGAACAGATGTTCCAGGTTTGAAGAAAGCCGCAAGGAGTCAACAAGCAGTTCTTGGAGTTTCCAGACCCTACATGCTAATTGCCATACATTCCTCACCACCCCTTTAAAAACTCGCGCTGCCAGCTGCTGAGCAGACTCCCCTGACCGGTTGGCCTAGGTCACAGAACCTCGTCCGGGAGCTTCCCCCCTAACACAGCTATTTATGTTTCTGCTCTCCCTTGTCCTTTCACTTGTCTGTCTGTCTCCCTGTGCCTCAGTTTCCCCTTTACATTTGGTGCCAAAACCCAGGAGCGGTAGTGACACGGGCTCCGTGCTGTCTGGGCGCTGCTTCAGCTGGGACGTAGCCCACTCCTCCTCTCCTCTCAGCCCTCCAGAGCCTGTCTGAATGAGTGACTTTTGGTCAGCATCTCTTTGTGTATGTTCGCTCTGTCTCTTTTGTCTTGTTTGTCGCTCTGGACACTGAGGACCAGCAAACTCATATGGGAACTTAGGGTCCGTGGAGGCTAACTAGCTGAAAGCCCTGAAAAGCAAGTACGCTAGGAAGCTGAACGTGGCTCCGATGCAGGGGTTTATTCTGCAACCTTGGTACCAAGAGGAGCTGGAATTAACTGCCTTTCCCTGAAAGGGGTGCGACGATGAGGCCAGTTTCCCGAGTCCACCTTTTCTCTGCGTTTATCTTCTCTCATGTGGCCACCAGCCTTTTGTTTCTGTGTTTACCTCCTGGGATTCCTGCTGATCACAGGACTCCTAGCACTAGGCCGAGCAATCACTGCACCTTCGGACTGGACTGGAATGTAGAGGGTGTGTTTGAGCCTTTTCTACCTGTTTGTGTGTTTTGCGCTTGCAGTGCTTTCTCTAAAGCTTTCTGCTTCTCCTTCCTCTCACCATGAACAAAGGCCTGACGAACCTCCATTTTTACCGGACATAAATCCAGGCTCCCTTCCCCCTCCTCAGCTTCCATTGTGTGTGTCTCTGGTCCGAGGTCCCTGTCTGCCAGTTAAGGCCACAAACCTGCACCAGGGAACCTTCTCCTCTGTCCATACCCCCTGTAGCTTGAGACACAATGGGAAGTCTTCTGTCCCAACCTCCTAAGGAAAGTCCTTTGGGGTGCCTACTGCCAACCTTACTGAATTGGGTTTGGCTCCTGATAGCTGCCCTAAATGCCTGGTCTTTTTCTGTAACCAAGTTTGGCCTCAATACGAATTGGACAATGTTGGCTAGCTAGAAAATAGCATTTTCGATTTTAACATTTCGATTTAATTTAGCAACCTCAACAATTTTTGTAAACAAACTCAAATAATCAGAAGTCCCATGTGTTCAGGCCCTTTTCTTTCTTCACTCCCGTTTCCTCTGTACTCCCTGCTCAAGTTCATTAGCCAAACACTCTCTTAATCAGGCCCCTGACAGTACTCCCCTTCCATCATTCTCTGAACGCCCTGACTCATTTTCTGTGCCCCCAGTAAGGCCTCCTCCATATTCTTGGTACCCCTTACCATCACCTCTCTCCACCACCCTCTCAACTCCCAAAGCCTGAGGCGACCATGCCTTCCAAAGCCAGACCCTTCAGACTCCCTGGAGTTTCTCTTTCGCTCGCTCGTGCTCTCTCTCTCTCTCCCCCCAACTCCTTCCTAATTCCCTCCCCGCTCAGCCTCCTCTGAGCCAACACCCGCAGCCTCTAACAGACCTCTCCCAGATGGAGAAGCGGGGCGCAAATCCCAGCTCACCAGAAGCCCGAGCCGTGATCACTGCCCTGAGACTAGCAGGCGGGTGGGGTCAGAAAGCTCCGGGAAGTAACAACTTTAATCACCTGCCGCACTTTTGATTTCAATATCCTCTGAAATCTCGACAGTTTCTGCCAGTAAACTCACAAATAGTCTGAGATTCTGTACGTCCAGGCCGCCTTTCCTCTGAGCTCCCGCCCCTTTCTCTCTGTTTCCTGCTCCCCTGCCCTAGTCCTCTTCCCAAGTCCTCTTGACTAAGGAAAATTCCTCCTCTTCTCCTGTTTATGCACCTCCCCACCCCCCTCTGGTGTCTACCTTTTCAGACCTGCCTAAACACCTTGTCTCCCCTCCTACTCACCCCTCTCCCTAGTCTGGTCACCCAGAGCCCCCCATGTCCTCTTCTCCCAATCTATCCGCCTCACTGGAGGAACCCAAGTTTGAAATCACCCTGCCATTTAGCAAGCACACGCGATCGCAGAAACCCCCTTCTCCTTGGTCCACTCCAGAAAGTGACCAAGACTGAGAGACCCACCACCTATATTAAGGAGTTTTGATATTTACCTCAAGCTTATAATTTGTCCTGGCATGATATTTTTGTCATCTTTTCTTCTACCCTAACCACAGATAAGAAGGAATGCATTTTTCTCACTGCTCAGCAGCACCCTGACCAGGTTCATTTGACCAACTCTGACCTAAGGGGTTCCCAGACAGAAACCTAGTTAGAGTTATCAAATGGACAATCAAGCAGGTAGGGACAGATGTGCCTGCCATAATAAAATGCTTCCGTGTGTCCTGGCTTGGCTTCAGGCCATTTCCCATATAAAAGTCAATATTAATAAACTTAAAATCACTCAAAAGCCTGACAAGACTACAGCCACCTTAAGCTGATAAACTACTGCTTTAACCTGAAAGGCCCTCAAATCCCGGTCTGAGATTTAGCGAATATGGCATTTAAGGTTTTTAACAGATGTGAGGAGCAAGCAGAGTCAGCCCGTGAAGCCTGGTTCAGGCAGAAGGTAAATTTTCAAACCCAAGCCTTAGTAGCAGCCCTGTGGCCAGCAATTCCCCGAGGCCCCAGAAGGGCAGCATGGCAAAGGTGTATGGGAACAATAACCGCACCTGGTGCCTGCTTCAAGTGCAGGGAAGGGCACTGGTCACAAAAGTGCCCCAGGCCTAAATCTCCAACCAAACCCTGCCCGGCGTGCGGTCAAAGTGGACACTGGAAGTCCGACTGTCCTTGGAAAAGCGACAGGCCCTTTGCGTCTCTATGCGGGGAGACTGTCCTTCCAATTCCTGACCTTCCGTTGGCCCTGCTGGGATTGGCCAAAGTCTGAGGAGACCCTGACTGAACCCCCAGCACCCTCACCAAGCCTGGGGTATTACTCAAGGTATTGGGTGAGTAAATTTCCTTCTCTTACCGAAGCTGTCTTTTCTGACCTGCCCTCATTTTCAGGGATAGGCAGTCCTTCCTCAATCTCAGTCATGGATATTGATAGCAAGCCTACCTGCCCCAGGTGTACTACCAGCCCTTTACTCATTCCTTCCTTATAATCCCTTCATGCCCGGTCCCTCTGTTGGGAAGAGACATTTAAAATAAGTTAGGAACCTCCTTACACCTTACTTTTGGTCTCACAGCAGCTCTGCCCCTTCCGCTTCTATCACCTGACCTGGAAGAACTGGCCCTACAGACCTCGTTGATTCCCTGTTAACCCATCATACAACGCCTCCTTTCTAACAGCCTAATTATTCCTACCCACTCTCCCTGCAACACTCCAATCTTACCTGTAAGAAATGAAATGGTACTTATTGCTGGGTCCAGGACGTGTGCCTCATTAACAGAGCTGTTATCCCCCCCATACACCCGGTAGTTCCCAACCCCTATACTCTTTTGTCCCACATTACCCCCTCTGTTACATCTTTTTTCACCACCACCCTTAACCCAGCTTGTTAGCATTCATTTGCCTTTACCTGCAGCCCCT
Source organism: Echinops telfairi (assembly GCF_000313985.2). Lineage (NCBI taxonomy): Eukaryota > Metazoa > Chordata > Mammalia > Afrosoricida > Tenrecidae > Echinops > Echinops telfairi. Next base: position 89,622,264 of record NW_022103915.1, on the reverse strand, counting down.
CTAAAACAGTTCTAAAGCAGACACAGCCCAACTCCCTTAACTTCTCTCTGCCTCCAAAACACATTTATTTTGTTCTGCTATCTGTTTAAGACTGTGCCCCACCCCCACCACTCAGTTTAACTCTAAATAAACACTAAGTCATAAAGAACCACTGACTTAGAGTGAACAAATACTTTACATTAGGTCCCCAATATCTCCCCTATAACTAAACCATTAAACTCTCCAGAGTGGTCGCAGCAGACTTTATGCAATGCAGCAGAAGCAACTTCCAACAGACCTTTAACCCTTTGCTGACACTCAGTTAACAATTTTCATTTCAGTGAATATTTAAGTCTAGATGGAAACAGTAAGTTTCAGGTCAGAGTAAGTTGTAAATAATCAGAAAAAGAGTTGGATAACTTATTATAAAATGTCTGGCTGTGCCAGAATGTAAAAAATAAAAAAAAAATGAAAGTTATGGAAAGCTGTTTGCCAAGAAGTTGATGAGAAAGAAGTGAATGTGTTCATGGTAAGAAAGATTATCGTGTGAGAAATGTGAAGGACATCAAGCTGGTAGTTCCCCGGGAACGGGGAAGTGACAGAGCAGACAAAGTCGCCTACAGCCTAACTAATTCAAATCAGCCTCTCCCGTCCCCTTCTTGTCACTGCCCAATGCCCAACCACAGCTAATCTGCTACTTCACAAATCAGAATGAGGATAACTTTTCTCCGCATGGAGTTTGAAGACTGTTAATCCCACTCACACTCATTGGTGCAAACTCACTCACTTGTGTTCATGCGTTCACATGCCCACGTCTGCACACTCACCCATTAGGGCACAGCCTACTTGAAACACAAAACTTTAACAAACAACTCCAACTGGTCATAAACTCCACCTCAAAGTCTCTCACCTATTTGCAGCAACAGCTTGCATCCCTGGCACAGGTAACCCTTCAAAACCATCCAGCATTAAATCTGTTAACAGCTAACGAAAAGGTATGTACACTATATCAATAAGTCAAAAGTAGTTAAAAGTGGTTTCCTCCACAACATGGCCAAGGAAATCAGAAAACATCAGTGGGGCACCACCAGCCCTTCCTCCTGGTTTCAAAGTCCTGTCATGACCGGGATCATGCACCTCATAAGACCTCTGATAATAATCTGTGTACTATTACTTTTAGCTCCTTCTGTGCCTAAATTTTTGCAGGAACAAATGAAAAATGTCCAACCTGACCTTCAATCAGCTTCTCCACTCTTACAGTCCACTGCCGACTGACTCGAGCCCCAAACCTTCCAACTCTTAATCACCCACTTCTTCACCCTCTCTTAGCAGGAAGTAAGTAGTTAAGACAGAATACATCGCCCATTACCACTATTAAGAAGTTTGGAATGTTTGGGCCGGGTTCAAATGAGGCAGCCCTGTTTGAACTAAGCTGAAGCAAGTCAGGGCCCTGCACGTGCTTCCCTGCACATCCCAAAGGTCAGCAGCAGATGGCGCCAGATAAGATAACCAGTGAAACCAGATGCTCTGGGTTCAAAGAAAGCCGCAAGGAGTCGACAAGCAATTAACAGAGTTTCCTGATGCCATATACTATTTTCCATTATTGCCATACATTCCTCACCACTCCTTTAAAAACCATCGCCCCCAGCTGCTGAGCACGACTTCCCTGACCTGTTGGCCCAGGTCAAGGAACTTCGTCCGGGAGCTTCCCCCTAATATAGCTATTTCTGTTTCTGCTCTCCCTTGTCCTGTCAGTTATGTCTGTCTGTCTTCCTGTACCTCAGTTACACCTTTATAGGTATAACTCAAAAGAGTTATTTTCCTAACTGCCATGCGATGGGCGCCATTTTGAGGGGGAATTTCCAGCTCCCCACAACTAATCACGGGTTTCATAGGCACAATTGTACAGTTAGTATATATATATAAAGATTATAGCAAAGTCGTAGAGAGCATGATAAATAAGAGAGAGATCAAAATAATGGAGTCAGACACATTTCATGGTAGCATGCTCACCTCAGCCCCTCTTGGTCATCCATATAGAGATGGGAGAGGGGAAGGAGAACAAGTGGAAAGGGAATAGGGGAGCGAGGATGGGGGAGAGAAAGGGAAGCCAACCTGAGGCCAAAATGGGGAGCTAACCCAGGCTTATATAACTTCGGGGGTAAAGACATACGTCACAGGAAGGGGTTGCACTATAGGTTATACAGCAATGAAAGTGGGACAATCTAGGGATATACACGCAAAAAGATGAGGGATTGGGGGTACACATGTGACAAGAAGGGCAGATCCTAGATTTAGGATGGCAGCCTAACTTTGGATGTCACTGAGCAGGTTTGACCTGTTCTCTGCATCTCCATAGAAACCTTTATCAGTAGGGTGTAAACCCCACCTACAGGGACCAGGATAATGGTCCCAAGCCTTTAGGGAGAAGTAGCCCATTGTCCTTTTTTTTAAAAATCATTTTATTAAGGGCTCATACAACTCTTATCACAATAAATACATGCATCAATTGTGTAAAGCACACTTGTACATTCA
>NW_022103915.1:89616600-89618069 GCF_000313985.2 Echinops telfairi | reverse complement strand
GCCCTTAGTGTTTTGCCTTGGTGTGGTAGGATCAGATCAGGAGGAATTCCCACACTGTATCTTCAGTGTTGTCCCCTGTAGAGCTATGGGTCAGTGAGGGCCCATTGTCCTCATCAGTAGGGAGTGGGCCCTTCATGTGGTGGGACCAGACCAGTCTGGCAACTGACTGCCTTCAGGGAGGATGTCTCTAAGCATCTGACCTCCCACCATATGCTAGCAAATGGCCTCTAATGTTTGACATGTCTTTGGGGGAGACAAAGCTGGGGAAAAGTCTCTTTATAATCCCACAACTGACCTTTAAATTTTCTGGGCTATGCTGCCATTCCACCCTGTGTGGCTTCATTCTCTCTTAAATGTCACATACATGCTGATCTGCTGTGCATGGACCAGCACCTTGTGTACTGTGTGAACTCGAGGAACAGATGAGCCATCCTTAGTTGGCTCTCTCTATGTCACAACTGTTTGTGAGCACAGCTCTAGCTTCTCCCTTTCCAGCCTAGGCAGCCGTGAGGATCGTGTCCTCACTGTTGGCAATGACTTGGCTCACACCAGTTGCCTGGCACCCTGCCTAAATTGGCACAGACCAAAAAAAGCTGTTGGGCCCTGGCTCACACCTGGCCTGGTCATTCTCTAGGGGAGATAAGTTCAAGCGTCTTCAGACTCATTTGTGCTGGACTCCCAGTGCTCTTCCTGTGAAGAGACTTGAGTGGGGACCCCTGCTTCTCTGCAGAACTGATTGACTCTCATCAGCAGTGTCTGGGAAAGCAGGGCCCCGACAGAGGCACCCTCCTCACTGCTTTTCTTTCCAAGTTTTGGAAATGGTTTGTCAACATAAAAAGGCAAATTTTATTCGTTTAACAATTAGACATGGTTTTATTCCCCGTGCTGGAGAAAAAGTACATTGTACTCCTTGCTTTAAAGTAGCTCATAACCTAAAAATATATTAGTAATCATAACAGTTACCGATTATTGAACTCTTGCCGTATAAAATAGGAGTTGAGCTTTGTACTTTAAGTATATCATTTCATTTAACCCTTCAAATGATTATATGCCATATTTCTTATCTGGATTTTCCAGATGAGGAAGCAAACAATCATTGTAAACTTTTGCCTTGAATCTCAATGAAATCTGTTCATTCATTCAAGAAATATGTTTTGAATGCCTATTAAGTGGCAGATGTTAGAAAGACCCTTGAACATAGAGCATGAGATTATGTGTACAGCCCCGATTTAATGGAGTGTATAGCATAGTGAAAGAAAAACAAAGTTAAAAACAAGTCTTTAATTACACGTGTTCAAAGCTTGAAGGAGAAGTACAAGGTGTGTGTGGCTGTGTGTGGCAGTTACTTAATCTCCTGTCAACTTGCGAAAGAGTGGAGTCTAGCCTGTCAATCAGGCCATAGCCAATGAGGCCTCTGTGTGGGCATGGCCTTCTCCTGAGGATTCTGGGAACTCCTGTCTTCCTCCCTG
>NW_022103915.1:89613457-89615165 GCF_000313985.2 Echinops telfairi | reverse complement strand
TGTCTCCATTTCAGTAGTCAAGGCATAGCTTCCTGGCTCAGTTGTGGGAGCCAGTATCATCACCTTAAACCCAAGCTGTAGGATGTAGATAAAATGTGGACTAATTGCCCAAGGAGAGTTCAATGGAATACTGCATATAGATAGAAGTCACAGTTGGTTTTTTTTTCAATTTCAGAGGTGCATTGTGGCCCCACGTCCCTTCAGGCATTTCAACTCCGGAAGCTGAACTAATGAGTGGAGTGTTTCAATAAGCTTGAATAACAGAGCTCCCCGCCCCACCCCCACCCCCGACCCCAGTTTTAGAGTTCTGGCTTTATTACTGTGATTGGAAAATGACCACTGACAGGGCTGGTGTATGTGCTACTTGATAAGTATTGCAACTGAAAGGACTGGACTCAGGAGTTCTGTGACTAAGGATATTCCCAACATGCTGGTCCTTCTGGTGGTTGTCTCTCAGTATCCCTCCTATAATTAATCTCGTATCAGGCAGAAATGCTAGGTTTAAATACTTGGAAAGTGTGGTAGAACTCAGCATCATCACTCTATAAGCAATATTCTACAAGCTGCATAGTATCATGTAGCCTCCTTCATCTTGATTTTTGCCCCCTTAAGAATATATGGGTTGTTTCACCCATGCCGCTGTTGTGACTATCTTACCCTTGCAGCATCTCTTGAAGATTTTCTTCAGAAGATTGGCTTCTGCTTTAATAAAAATTAATGCTTGGTATTGTACATTCATGGAACTTGAAGAATAACTTTATTACAAACATCTTAAATTCTTCCTAAAGGATTGACCCATCAAGCTGTAGTTCCCTGTTGATGAACCGTTTAAATTCAATTCAATGAAAAACATTTTTTTTTCTGAATCAAGTTATGCCAGTCTAAAACTTACAGTGGTGTTGCCAACTATCCAGAGTTTCCCATTCAGCATGAACGGTTTTGCTGAAAGAGGGTGTTGGCAAGCCGTGTCTAGACCCAGAAGACGGGGATCCAAGGTAGGGCTGCCAAGACGGTGGGTCACTTCAGCCATGGGTAAGTCTGAGTGACTGTGAGGCATGAGCACAAGTTCATTTCAAGAATTTTGACAGCCATCTCAGACAAATTAAGATTTAGTCAAAGACAAAGGAAATATTTTGTTTTTTTAACAAGGAAGTAAGGCTGCTTTTGAATATAGCCCTTGAGTCTGCGAAGTATTTGTTTTCTCTGAGTCCACCATTGCCACTGCGTCATCTTTTCAGGAAATGGGGCTCAGTCACTGTTGTCTAGGGCACCGTGGAATTACCTCACCTATACCTTCCCGCCGAACAATGTTGGTAATAACAAAGCCGACGTTATAGTCCTGTAAACTCTTCATCTGGGTAGGTGATTTCAGAAATGCCTTGAAGTCCAGCCAGGCAGACATTGAACTCTGAGGATTCAGCTCAAGGATGAAGGTCTTGCTTCTCCAGATGTTCACTTAGGCCCACCAGCGTGAGTTTCCGTTGTACCTTCTCCCAAGGTAGCGGTTCACCTGTGGAGTTAGGAAAGATGTCAAGTTCTCCGGTTCTCAAAGGCATTCATTTGTGCAGGAATCAATAACTGGTGGCGGACTCGGTAGTATCGAGGTTGCCCTTTGAGGACTTAGAGGGGAGTGACCTCAGCCATACAAAATCCTAAGCTGAGGACTAAGTTTGTTCCATGGTGGGCATTCTTACCACTTCCAATCGAG
>NW_022103915.1:89609515-89612683 GCF_000313985.2 Echinops telfairi | reverse complement strand
AGACAATCAATCACTTTGAGTAACTTTTTGTCTGTGGTGTGGAAGTAAGGGCCTAGCTTCTTTCGTTTCCATGTGGAGTTCTTGTTGTCCGTCCATCAACTGTTGAGAAGATTCTTCTATCCCTATTGGATGGTCTTGACACCCCGGTGTCAGATATTGATCAACTACAAGTGTGTTGGCTGTTTTCTGGGTGTGCAGTTCTGTTTCATTTATCTCTTTGTCTATTCTTGGACTAGTACTACAGTCCTGATTACAGTTGTTGTAGTACGTTTTGAAATGGAGAAGTATAAGTCTTCCTACTTTATTTTTTTCGAAATTCTTGGTGCCTTGACATTCCAGATGAATTTTTGAGAGCCAGCTTGTCCACTTCTACAAAGATTGGGGGATTGCAATGAATCCGTCATTGACTTTGGAGACCGTTGCCATTTTGACAATATTAGGTCATTCCACTAATGGCAATTCTCAAAGCAGTTGATGGACTGGCTCCTTGGGAGCTCTGGTGTCTTTCTCACTGTGTGTCCATCACACTCAGATTATTCTAAGTTATCTCCCGAAGGCACGTGTCATGCACCTTGTCTGACCATAATGGTGATATCAGTGAGATTGTGTATTTGATCACTTACCAAGTTAACATTAGTTTGCTTATTTTCTGTAGTGATAATGAACGTTCCATTCAAAGGAGGGGCTACCATGAACAGAGAAAGCAATTCCATATCAAGTAGCTTGTGTCTAATAACGAGGACAAGATATTTGGCCCATGGTGTGGCTTCTTCACATCCCCCTGTGTTCATTCTCTCTCAGCAGCACGGAGGACAATGAAGAGGAAGAAGAGATCGTGCACATGGGCAATGCAATTATGTCATTTTATTCAGCTCTTATAGATCTGCTGGGTCGCTGTGCTCCCGAAATGCATGTAAGTGATTTAGACTTCCCAGAGAACAACATTGAGAGATGTGAGCCAAGGATACTGTAGATTTCCTGAACATCATTTCTTCTGTCTTTGACATTTCCTAGCATGCCTTTCTCATAGGTCCTTTTAGCTAACATTACAAGGTGTTGTGGTTTTTTTTTTTAAGCAACGAGTCCTGGATGGACCTGTGTGTTGTGTGCTTTGTCTGTGGCAATCACACTAGGTAGGCATGTTCCCCACACATAACATTTCAAAAGCCTCACTGAAGTATGTTTCCATATGCTGTTATTTGGTCATTCAAGCCAACTTGATTCAGGTAGCTCCACAGTGAAATCCTTTTTTGTTTGTTCCCCCCATATTGATGGTGCCTGTGCACTGTTCATTGTTGTGGTTGTGTCCTGTAGAGTCAATTCTTAGCAACCCTATAGGCAAGCATAGAATTTCCCCATAGGGTGTCCTAGGCTGAAATCTTTCTGACAGAAGATCCCCACATCTCTTCTTCAACAGGTTGGCTACGGGTTCAAACCATGGACCTTCCCGTTAGAGATGCGCACTTAACAGCTGCCCTATTAGGGTTCTTTGATCGTGGTATTAGGCCCCAGGAAAGAAGTCTGTTCTCATAGATCATGTGTGATTATTTCCCAGAGGCAGAGCTTTGTAGACATCCTGAAAAGATTCTTTTATTTTTAGGAGATTTATAAGCATCAAAGATTTAAACTCAAAAGCTGTGTTTTTTCCCTTCCCATCTTCTGCTCTTTAGAGAGCTGAGAGAAGTTGACTTACTGCACCTATAACCTCATTGAGCCAGCAGGCTTGTGAAGGGAGACTGTGTCCACAGCGACCCTATAGTCTAACTCTGGAAGACCTGGAGTATGAGGATCAGTCTTGTGCAGGTGACCAACCAGAACACGGGTGTATATCCAAGCTCTGCTAAACAAGCCATGCGTATCACAGTAGTCTTAGCTTCCAACACATCTCAACTTCTTGAGAGGAAATCAAGTTGCTTGGTGTACCTCATTCCTGGGTCTTGAGCCCATAGGTGGGAGGTAATGTGTATTCTTTGAAATAAGAAGCAAAATGTATTCTTTCACATTAGAAGCACAAAGGAAACAGGTGTTTGGGGGATTTTTTTTTTTTTTTACCATAAAGAAATTGCCACAGAGTTCTCTAATTTGGAGTGAATGTTTTCTTATTTTAATCTAATAATAGATATTGTTTACTCTAACAATTAAGATGATCTACAGACTGTATTTCACTTTCACTCATTATCTCACTAGGAGCCCTGGTGGTGCTGCTGGGTCAATGTTGGACTGCTAACCACAAGGCCAGTAGTTCAAAGACACCAGCCGATCCAAGGAAGAAAGACGAGGCGATCTGCTTCTGTAAAGACTTACAGCCTCAGAAACCCCAGCTAGGATCGCTGTAGGTCAGGATCACGTAGTGGAAGGGCTTGTGGTTTGTGTTGTTCTGCTTTGAATGGGCTCATTCATTCACGTTGTCTAGTCCAAGCTCCAGTCTAGACTCTCCTTTGATCTGCAACCGTTCTGTCTGTCTTGACTTCGCTCACCTGGATACCTTTCACAATCACTACCCCATTATTTTGGGATATTTTTGAGAGACTGTTTATTATTTTACTGGCACCTGTTCTCCTGGTTTAAACCAACCCTGGAAATCCAGCCTTCCTTGGAGAAACGCCTGTTCAGATCCAAAACGCTAGTGTCGTCGTCAAGCTGCTCATCAGACGCCCGGAGTGCTTCGGCCCAGCTCTGCGCGGGGAAGGAGGAAACGGTCTGCTGGCCGCCATGCAGGGTGCCATTAAGATCTCGGAGAACCCGGCCCTTGACCTCCCCTCCCTGGGATACAAGAGAGACGTGTAAGTGAATGGAATCAACACAGCTTTGGTGAGCTCCCAAATATTGTCCGCACCCTGATGGTTTAGGTGCTGTCAGACCGTCCCCTGATAGAAGTGATGACAGGTTCTTTATAGGAGCGCTGAGAACATGTAGCATCACTTTGTTGAGTATGTTGTAAGCCAGTGATCAGTAGCTCCCGCCCACTCCTTTCATTTCCCTTCCTCTGCCTAGACCAAGCCAGAACTGACAAACCCTTTGGACCAACACTGAGCCCCTCCCTAGCTTCACCACCCTGCACCCCATCGCATGACCATGGGAGGAAGGCAGGTGGAAGCTAAGGGGACTGGACCAAGATGACAGTCATTACCTTAACTCTAGCCAGGTGTCTTTAGTATTTTGAGCCTT
>NW_022103915.1:89592535-89608640 GCF_000313985.2 Echinops telfairi | reverse complement strand
AGGAGGGGCTTTCAGGCCTTTTTTTTTCTTACCAAAAAATGTAATAAGGGGCATAACCTATCTTATTCGTACTACAAAAGCAAAACTTATGCTTACTGCAGGTAATGCATTCTAATATCCTCTATTGTATACTCATTTATTTGATGGCTTTTAATGCCGATCGTTATTCATTAGTGGATTGTACAACCCATTCAAGAATCTGGGGGAGCCCTGGTGGCAGAGTACAATACACGCTGGGCTGCTGACTACTACGTTAGCAGTTCAAACCCACCAGCCACTCTGGAAGTGGGGGGAATGAAAGAAGAGACTTCCTACTCTCATAAAGACTCACAGCCTTGGGAATCCATAGGGGCACCGTCCTATAGGGTAGCTATGAGTTGGACTTAACTTGATGGCACTGAGAACTGAGTATGGCTTATAGTTTGGAAAACACCGTATCAAAACCTCTCCCCTTCTCTGTTGCCACTATCTGCTCGCCTTGCTGAATGCAGTCTGGCCTGTGTTGTAAATGCACTCCCGGGTGGTAAGGGAAACTATTTTGAGGAAGTCTTAGTCAAAAGCACTGGGGACAGAAGAAAGTCTAAATCTTGATGAAGGAGGGCCAAAACAGCCCTACTTCCCCATATCTGTACCTTTGCAGCAGGTAGATGAGCCTCGTCCGGGAGCCAGGGAAAACCCTCGGGGCCCCACCACCTGGAGACCACACCTGTAGGCGGAGATGCACCTGAAAGTTCTGGGTTTCTGGCCCTGCCTCCCCAGGATAACGCCACCTAGAGGCTCAAGTTCTCTCGAGCACGGTCTTCACCTTCTCCCGCTCCCACACCCACCATGAATCACACGCCTGGGAAATTAAAACTCGTCGGCTATTTCTTGAGTCTGGAGTCAGAAACAGTAGCGACATTGTCAGCACGTCTATCTGAGAACTGTGTGTGGCAGGCCCCTGAAGCCCCCAACAGGCTGCCTGTCGCCTGCTAAGATAGGATCACATCACTGTATGCCCACTCTTGAGCATAGCAAAGGAGTCTAGTAATTCTCTTAGGAGCACTCCTCGTCATCCAAGGGAATGCTGATCTCCCTTCCCATGGCCACACGTGTCCAGAGCAATGAGGGACTCGGGGAAAGGTGAACCCCTTCCCTCGAAGAGAACCACTTGGGAAGCGCGAGGTGGGCAGGGATGTTTCACCTGATTCTCTAATCCTTGGTTACAGCTCATCCAGACAGGAAAAGGGGAAGCCATCCGAATCAGGTCGATCCTACGCTCCCTGGTCCCCACAGAAGACTTGGTCGGGATCATTAGCATCCCCCTGAAGCTGCCTTCACTGAACAGAGGTAAGAGAGCAGCCCCGGGTGCACTCTCCAACGTAGCGTTCGCTCCAGACCCTTGATTTGCAGCACAACGTACCCACGGGAAATGTCGCGCTCCTTCTCTGGTCATGAGATTTCTCCTGTCCTCCCAGCTCCCGGCAGCTGCTCTCTTCTCTGAACCCAGATGTGGAGCCTGCTGTACCCTGTGTGCCACGGGTGCGGGCAGCCCAGTTACCACGTCCCCCAGCGCACGTCACTCCTCCGTAAGGAGGCTGACAGGATGGCATAAGTAGAGCAACGTTCTCACAAGGCCTTCCCTCAGCTTCTGTGTCCCCAAGAACGTGTAGCTGGTTGGGGGAGCAGGGTGATGGGGCCTCTCCCAGGCATCCGTTCTGCCCCTGATGGGCAGGAACCGTCAGCGTTGCTTCCCCAGGTGCTGTAGAGGACAACTGACACCCAGCAGTGATAACTTGGCAAAACGTTCCCCCTCACCAGGCTTCCCGTGTCTTGAAGGCGCTTCGCCTGCTGTCCAGGCAGAGGGCTCGTGGGAAGACGTGCGTGGTTCTGATTGCCACAGTGTTTCCCAAAGTGGCATTCCATGGAACGTTTTCGTAGGCGATTTTCATAGATGTCCTTATTCATAAAGAGATCGGAGTCCGGGAACTTTGGGAAATGCAGTGGACCACATCACCTGTTTTATCATTCTGTTACGATGCACATAAATATGAGACTGACTCTCAGGATACTTAAAGAAAACAAATGTTCCCAGCCTTTTTCAACAAGCAGCACTTGCTAATACCTCGCAGAAAGACGGCTTTTCTGAGCGCCTGGCTCAGAGCTGGCTCCCCCTGGTGCTTACAAGAGGAGTCGCAGGCAACGTCCTGGCACCAGGCCCTGGCTGCTGGGCCAGGGAGGTTGTGCCCTGGTACCACTTGCTCTCTGCGGCTCTCTCTTGGGGTGACTTGAAGTTCCAAGGGTTTCAAACACAGTATGTGGCTCTGCTCCGACTGCGTGACCGTTTATTTTAAGGCCTCTCTTTCACAAGTTTGAGGACCCGGGTAGTTACACCCTGGCAGCGATCTGCAAGGTCAGCGGTTCTAACCACCAGCCCACTCCTCAGGAGAAAGAAGAGGCTTTGTGCTCCAGTACAGAGTCCGTTTCAAACTCACAGGGGCAGTTCTGCCCTGTCCTCTAGTGTTGCTAGGAGCCGGCATCCACTCGGTGGCCGTGCATTTGGTTTTGGGGGTGATGTACTAGTTTTTGGTGCATAACAAAATCGGAGGGTCGAGGGAGGAAGCGGGAGGAGAGGGAGGAGGAGAAAGATGAGCCCCCACAGCAAGAAGGGGACAGCACTTTGGTCCTTTTGATGTTCTCATGAAATCCTGTCTTTTTCTCCAACTCTAACAGTATTTCTTTTCTTTTTTATCTTCGGTTGGTACAATGCCCCAGTTTTATTTATTCGTATTTTATGTAATACCTCAAAGTAAGCCCACTGCTATCAAATGGATTCTGAGCCATCAAGAACCCTATAGAACAGAGTAGAACTTCACTCTGTGGTTTCTTTCTGTTTTTACTTAAAAATGTTTTATTATGAAAAATATGTAACAGAGCGTTTGCCAACTTAACATTTTCCACAGGTACCTTTAAGGCACATCAGTTACATCCATCATGCTGAGCAACCATCACCAGTACCCACCGCCAAATTCCCCATGACCATACGCAGAAACCCACTGCCCCCAAGCCAGTGGTTCCCCACCTTCCTCATGCCACGACCCTTGAATGCAGCTCCTCATGTGGTAGTGACCCCCAACCATAAAATTATCTTCGTTGCTACTTCCTCACTGTCGTTTTGCTACCGTTAGAAATTGGGTGACCCCTGTGAAAGGGTCGTTCGACCCCCATAGGGGTCGCGACCTACAGGTTAAGAACCACTGCCCTAAGCTGTGACAGCCCCTGCCCTTCCCCTGCTGGCCCCGATAACTGGGAATACATTTTGGTCTCTAGAAAAAACACATAAAGTCAGTAACCATTGCTTAAAATATTCTATGAAAATTTCTCTTGTCCGCGATGGTCTCCACGCTGCGTTGGAACCTCTAGCTTAGCCGTTCTTGGGTGGTCCGCTTTAAAAGTTCTCTAACGCAGACCATCATTTTCCTATGGAAAGAACGCTTCCTCCGTTACGGCGCTGTTCTCGACGTCAACACGCCTCCCTCCCTGTCTCGTCATCCTGCCAGAAAGCAGTCATGTCGGTCCCGCTTCTTGCCGTTGGGCTTTCTCTGTGGCCCGTTTCCAACTCCTGCTAGGACATCAGTGAGCATGGTGTGAGAAGCAGCATGTACAGGGCATGCCAGCATATTGCCTTTCTGGCATAGAGTAGGTGCCAGTAACCTCAACTATAGGTTATGGTTTATGGAGTCCTGGTGGTGTTGTGGTTACACGTTAGGCTGCGATCCCCTTGGTCGACAGTTCAAATCCAGGAGCAGCTGCATGGGAGGAAGATGGACCTTTCTACTGTCAATAGTTAGTCTCAGAAACCCATAGAGGGTCGCTGGGAGGCAGCACTGACTTGATGGCACTGAGCCTAGATTTTTGTACGAGAGTGGTAAAATAATTAGAAAGCAATGAGTTTTACACGTTTATGATGTTTTTAAATCTGGTTTAATTAATTGCAATTTTTAATTCTTAATTTAGGGCATGTTTCACAGTTATTTGACAACGTGCTGGAAACGTGGCAGTTTGGCTCTTCTGTGCTGGTATAAGCTGGGGCCAGCACACCACTGGGTTGTCCCCCCTGTCCCTGTTGCAGGCATTGGGAGAACAAACCTCGACAGGCAAGCGCTGTGTTGCCTTCTGAGGCCACAGAGATGGAACGGGGGATGCGGCGTCTTCTCTGTCTTTCAGATGGGTCAGTCAGCGAGCCAGACATGGCGGCCAACTTCTGCCCTGACCACAAGGCCCCCATGGTGCTCTTCCTGGACCGAGTCTACAGCATTAAGGACCAGACTTTCCTGCTCCATTTACTGGAGGTCGGATTTTTACCTGACCTACGAGCCTCTGCCTCTCTAGACACCGTAAGTTAGTGAACTAAGGAAAGGCGTTTGCCTCGTCTTTGAACAAGGAATATTGCGATTGGATTTTGAAGGGATTCTGCCAGGACACTCCCGGGGTCCCTGCGATTTGGAGCCAGCAGCCATGGCTGCCTGTCTACTTGCTGATCATCTACTTGTGGGTGGGATCGTAGGGCAGCAAGAAATGGAGCGCCTCCCCTTGTCGGCCTCTAGCGGAGATGAGTGTGATCCCAGCTCCCTCCATGCAGTTTCTCATCCACCGCCTTCGGTGCTGCAGCCTTCTCTTTGCGCAGTGGTGTTCTGGGTGTCGTGGCATCTACCAGTGATCCTCCACCTCGCCCTGCTTCCTTTGTTGGCAGCAGCGACAATGATGGCCAAGGGAGAGAGTGGGGTGGTGGAAACCACCCTTTGGGGAGACCCACTGCTCACGGACAAGGCTGACTTGGCAACATCCCAGGCTACTCTCACTCCTTATGTTTCAGGAAGGAATAGGTCTGATGTCGGAAGCGTGGCCAGGCTTGCTCCTCGAGAAGCCAAAGGTGAATGGAAGTTTGAAAGGCGAGGATGAGTAGAGTAACCCGATAGGAAGGGGCATCGAGGGCTGAGCTCACAGGAGGCAGAGAGCATAGATGACCAGATATACGACTGAGGAGTAAGTAGCAAGACAGTGTCCCGGGAGTCCCGTGTCCAAGGAGAAACGCCCAACCAGACCAGCTTAAGTCCCACAACAGCTTGGCATTTTGAGGATTTGGGGTTTTTTAAGCTGGAGCAGGTCTTCTTGGTCAGTTATAAGCTTTCTCAAACGCGCCCCCTGGTGTCCAACAGAAGTAAAAATCTAAACCCGTGGTGGGCAGTCAGCTGGCCCATGTTTAACTGGGACAGATCACATAGAAACCAGTCCCCACGATGGAAATCAACAAGCCCTGACCGCCGTGGCATGCCATTCCAGTGGCACGAGGGTGGTAAATGGTCTTTTTAAGAAGGGGGAGGGGGCTGGGATGCTTTCGTGTCACTACAACAATGCTCCCGTAGCTACTTTTGTTTTAAGCTTTTCTGTACATTTTTTCCTATACATTCCATCATTTTTAAAAATTAAGTTTTCACTTGTGAAACCCCAGGGTTCCTGATCAAAGCATTTCTTTTTTCTTTTTATTTCCCTTTTTTTCTTTTTGTACAGCCCAAAGAAACAGCAAATGCTATTTTAGCATCTGGTGTTGGAACCACCTGCTTTGTCCAAGTACCATCTACAAAAAAAAAAAAGTTCTCACTTCTGATACCTCTGCGAAGTGTCCCTTTGACGGCTCTGAAATCAAAGCTTTCTCCTTGCTCATTTTAACAGCGCTCTGTTAAAGTGGCAAATGGGAAGGATTGGCTCTGTCTTCCAGCCGGATCCCCGGAGTTCTAGAAGACACACTTGAGGGCCTCGGGGGGAGGGCCGTGCACTGTGTAGAGTTCAAAGACAACAGTGTGTCACATCTTAGGTGTAGAAAGTGTGTGGCCAGAGTGGGGCTGTGCTCAACACGGGGAGGAAGCGATGGGGCATTGAATCCCCACAGGTCTTGGGGCTTCCCTTGAAGTTGCCCTGCTTTCAAAGCTGGTTGTCCACACATCTGGGTGGTATTGGGTGTTGCTGGATTGGGTCTTTGCTGAACTTGGCCTGTCTCGACGAACACAACGGAACGTTGTAAATAAGACAGTGGCATGGGCGCCTGAGCGATGGCTATAGGCTTCTCTGCCTCTGACCCCTGTCCAGGGCCAGGTTTGGTTTTCTGAGCGATGCCATTAACCAGACAGTGGTTGCTCAGAGTGCTCAGACGTGAGCACCCCTTTCTCGCTGTATCAAGCTGTCCCCCAGCCAGTGATCCTGAGAGGTCACTTGACCTGTCATACCACAGGAGGACCGGGTACCCCATAGGGTAAAGAAAAAGAACCCTCCCCAGGGTCCTTGCGGACGGTGCAGCCTGGTAGATGGGCTTTGAAAACTTCAGGGAGGCTGTGTGTGTTGTTTATTAGATGGCCACCGGGGGATTTTCGTAAAGGTTCAGGATTCTCTGAAGGAAACACGGACTGTGGTAGGCGCCGTGAGGATGCGTTAGGACGCATTAGGACCAGTCAGCCACCCTTCATTTTCCTTCTGGGAGTGGGGTGGGGGTGGGGGTGGGGGTTGGGACGTAATGATTTTTTTTTCCCAAGAAAAAGAGAAATTGGTCTGCTTGCACCGTATAAGCTTGTCCCCTCTGATGCTCTGAGTGTACGCTGCCTGCCCTGCCTCAAGGGAGCTGGAGTAGTAGTCCCAAGGAGAATAACCAGTGTCCCAACCACCCTGCCCTAGGTTTCCCTGAGCACCACGGAGGCGGCCCTTGCCTTGAATCGGTATATCTGCTCGGCCGTGCTCCCGCTCCTCACGAGATGCGCCCCTCTGTTCTCTGGGACAGAACACTGCACCTCTTTGATTGATTCTACTCTGCAAACGATATACAGGCTTTCCAAGGGACGGTCCCTCACCAAAGCACAGAGGGACACCATCGAAGAATGTTTGCTTGCCATTTGCAAGTAAGTCCGCCTTCCCATGTTTTCTGGGTCTGCATCTCACCGCGTCACCTAAAGACGGGTGACTCCTGTCTGAGGAAGCGCCCCTGCCCTTGCTGCCCACCAGTCGGCCCCTCGGGTGTGTTGAATTGCTCATCGCTCCCTGCTGGCATAGAGGAGGATGGGCACTGGTCTAGACTGCTATGCGCCATGAGGTTTGACAAGTCAGGAGTTCAGACCATCCTTCAGGCCTCACGTGTTCTTATTCTGAATTGCTCTTTTAGTTCATGAGAGGAGAGAGAGTCAGGAGCCCATGGTTTCTTTCCACCCCCACCCCCCAAATAAAGGGGCTCTTTACTTACAGGTAAGATACTAAGAGCATTCACTAAAGCGTCTCACCCCCAGTCCTCCTGAGGAAAGGAAGCGCCCTGGCCACAGTAGAGAGTAAGGATAATCATTTCTTCACTGTGGGTGGGGATCTGAGCCTGCTGGATAGGGGTCATCTCAGCCCAAGGACATGAGGTCAAGTGTGGCAGGGTCAAAGGAAGACTGGCCTGTCAGTAGCTGCCCTGGGCAGCCAAGGGCAAGACCGTGGTCTGTCTCACATGGGGGGTTTCCTACCTCGGTTGCATATTTGAATCTTCAGAGATACGAAAATACCCCAGTGGCTAGGCTGGACCCCAAACCCAACGAATCAGTCTCCAGGGGTAAGACCCAGAACTCCATGGTCTTGTGCAGCTCCCCAGGTGATCCCAATGTGCAGCTAAGGTAGAGAAGCCCTGCTTTAAACTGCCCTAGAGGGAGGAGGAACTCAGGGGGAGACCTCTCCTTAGGGCCCAGCTGGCTTTGACCTCATTCTTGTTGACTGGGTTAGGAGATCTGATGGTGTAGTTGTTACACATTGGGCTGTTGACCTCGAGGTGAGCAGTTCGAAACCACCAGCTGCTCTGCAGGAGAAAGACAAGGCTTTCTACAACTGTCGAGAGTCCCAGGCTTGGAAGCCCACAGGTTCAGTTCTACCCTGCCATGTAGGGTGGCGATGAGTCAGAATCAGTGACTGTGAATTTGAGTGAGCTGGGTTTCCTTATCCCACAAGAGATGTGGATGCCCTTGGATGAGAGCTGCCTGGGGGAAAACGGTCCCTACAGCCTTTCCCACCACATCCACACTGTAATACATGCTTTTATTAAAATTAACTTCTAGTTATGTCTTTAGATGCAAGGCCGGCAGCCTTCACCGACTTTAGGAGACAGGTTGTATCCAAAGAAGGAAACGTCTCTGTGTAGACCCTGCCTGGGGTCAGCAGCCCAGAGTCAGGGTGGGGGAGGTTTCCAGGGCCTGGCCCTAAAGTGAATGTTCTCCCTGAGATGTCCTACCAGAATCAGATCTGACCCTCCGACACTACCGGCAGTCCCCAGGTGAGGAACGGACAGACACGCCTCCTTGCCCCTTGTTGCTGTGGCTCTCAGGCACCCTGAGTCAGTTCTACCTCGTAGGGACCCCTATGCACAACAAACCGAACCACTGCCTCGTCTCAGGGCACCCTCACGGTTGTCGTCCTTCAGGCTGTGGTTGCGGCCACCGGCAGTCCAGCTCACGGAAGATCTTACTGTTGTGCACTGGCCCTCTATCAAGCTCACTGACCACCTTCAGGACTGGGCCCTCCTGACAGCATGTCCAAAGTCCACGAGATGAGTCTTGCCAATCCCGGCTTCTAAGGAGCCTTGTGGGTGTACGTCTGTGCCCTCTGGTGTTGTGTAGATGAGCCTTCGCTTTGAAAGGATTGAACGGACGCCTCTGAGCCTTCTGCGTCACAATCTTCTTCCTCCGTTACATGTGCGGCATGGAAATCATAGGAAAGGCTGCGAGCCATTTCTTGCACTAGAGTAGGCTGAATGCGAACCACAGGAACTTGTTATAAATACTGACACAGGAGCCGATCTTGCTCATGTCCCAGGGAATGCCCATACCTCCACTGCAGGATTATCATGATGGGCCGTGGAGAAGGAAGCTGGTTAGAATGTCTTCTGTCTTGGAAGGGAAGCAGAGCTTGGTAGACACGCTTATCATCTGCTAGGGTGCATAGGGCCCCTAGGATTTCCTCGCGGCCAGTTGGGAAGGAAGGCTAATAGCCCCATTATACGTTTACATGGGTGTCCACTTTGCTTCTCAGCGATAACAAAGGGGAAAAAACAATGTGTTTGCACAAGAAGAAATTCTTTTTTATCAAAATCTATTCTGTAATTGGCTAGTCACAATATCAATACCATCGTCAGGCCTTGGGCTGCCTTTTGTTAGATCTGAACCCGGGATGAATCTCAGGAACCAAGTCCGTCGGGGAGTCCTGTCACGCAAGAAAGCCATTTCCTAGGAAGAAAGCCACGTGGGGGAGCCTGGTCTTAGCTGAAAAGATGCTTTTAAAATCAGAGCATGGGGAAGTTTGAATTTAACACCAAGCCCCACTATCGTTTACAGCCCTAACACTGTAATTTTTGGTAAGATCACATTGCTATAATATTTCTAATATTATCATTATGGTAGTCCTACCAGTCTTCCTCTTTTTTTTAAGATCATTTTCATGGGGGCTCTTACAGCTCTTATAATAATCCATACATCAGTTGTATCAAGCACATTTGTACATATGCTACCATCATCATTTTCCAAACATTTTCGTTCTACTTGTGCTGTTAGTATCAGCTCCTCTTTTTTCCCTCCTTCCCCACCCTCCCACATTCATGAGTCTTGATAAATTATAAATTATTCTTGTTTTCATATCTTACACCGACCGCTGTCTCCCTTCACCCACGTCTCTGTTGTGTGTCCTCCTCGGGGGTTGGGGTGGGGGTAGCCCTACCAGTCTTCTTGGGAACATGGCGCTAGATAAAGTACACAAACTGAGTCTTGCATGTGTGTGTGTGTGTGTGTGTGTGTGTGTGTGTGTGGTGATTGTTGTGTTTGGGTTTTGATCACCCAGAAATCCATGCAGTTAAAGGCTCATTTTGCTCCTTTGTGTCATTCGCCTCACTCAGTCTTGGCGATAGGACCGAGCAGCTGACCCAGTGTGAAGACTGGGAGACCGTAGGGCATTGAGAGAGAGGGAAGCTAGGTACTTGCGGTGTGTTCTGACCAGCATTTCCCCTCTTTGCACTTTATCACCGCGAGGGCAGGGCGGGGACAAGACGTTGTAAAACAGGCAAGTGTGGGTTTTTTTCTCCATTCGAGCGCATCATCCTGATGGCCAGCACATCATCCTGATGGCTAGCACGAGGCTTCCTCCCTGCAAGCCGCCACCGAGCGGCATGGTTATTTGCTCTGCCTCCGCGGCTCTGTGGGTGCCTGTGGAAAGAGGTCAGGAGACCGGACTTGAAAGTGTGGGTCCACTCTTCAGTGCAGAGAGCCCAGAAGGGCCACAATTGTTGTTTTGGGCTCTCCGTTTGGGCCTCTCTCTGTCTCAACATGTACTTGCCCTTAATACCGAGGCCCCCGATCCCAAGAAACAATGCTGTTAGCATTGCATGGATCAGAAGCCAGAGTGCCCGTCGCATCACACCAGCAGGTGGCCTCAGATCCCGCCTGACCATTCTTGGGGATGGTCCGTTGTCCTTTCTGTGTCTGCTCTGTGCAAACTCGGGAACTCTTTCCAGTGCGTGTAACTCGGAGAAGATCTTATCACTTGGCGCTTAGACTTTTACCATTGATGCCGATGCCGCAATTGTCTCCAGGGCCTTCATTCTTTTGGGGGTGTCTGTTAGCTAGGGCTTTAGGGAACCGGTTCATTGCTTTTTGACCCCCTGCTGAAAACTTGCCTCTCCCCCCCCCCTTATGTACTGAATCCAAACGTGCCCTTTAACAAGGTCTCCTGGCATCTCTTCCCTGCCTCCCCTCCCCCAGTTCAAAGCTTTTTTTTTTTTTTGCATCAGCTCACATTTCCTAAATCAATGAAACATTGCTTTAAAAAAAAACTACCTTCTTTTACCAGTGAAACCAAGTATTAAATAATACATTCAAGATGTGAAGTGTCCCAGCAAGAAATCTAGTGTGTCCTATTGTAACCCCATTTCCAGAAAGCCCCCTACAAATTCCTGGGGTTCTGATGCGTGCTTTCAGTATCTCTGGGGCGGAAATGCAAGTGAGCAGCACAGGGCAGACGGGGAATGAGCCGGTTAGCAGCCCTGCCTTAAGTCCCAGGTCAGTCAGAGCAGGGACTTACACTCAGTGCAAGACAGTGATTGTGATGAAGAATTTGTTTGAGTAGGAGGGGCTTATTCCATCCTTTCAGAGTGCTGGCAAATGTGCATAACAGGACAGGGCAGGTTCGAACCCACCAGGCACTCTGAGGGGGAAAGGTGAGGCTATCTACTCTCCCACAGGTTAAAAGTCTGGGAAACCCACCAAGACCAGTGTACTCTGTCCTGTAGGGTCACTCTGAGAGGGAATCACAGGACTCGATGGCAGTGAGTTGGTTTGAGGGGAGGGATTGTCTGCCCGTGTGACGTCCCAGGCCCCCAGGATTCCCAGTACTCACGGTGAAGCATTTGTCGTTAACTGTGGTTTATCCAAGATCCGGTGTGTGGAGGGCTCACTGATCCGAGGCTTGCTTTAAATACGTGCTGCCACACATCGAGTCTCTCGCTCTACCACCCTCTGTCTTTTAAATATCAACTCTTGTCCCCCTCATGCCACACCGCAGCCACCTGAGGCCTTCCATGTTACAGCAACTCCTGCGGCGTCTTGTCTTTGATGTGCCGCTCCTTAACGAATACTGCAAAATGCCGCTTCAGGTAAGCATCTCTGCCGGCACAGGAAGCAGCAGCAGCAGGTGGGGTCCACACAGCACGTGAAGTGAGTGTTCCTTCTAAACACTAACCATTAGCTAGCAAGACACAGCCTTGTAAACCCAACCTCTTTGGGGACGGCCAGGTGGCTAGGGTGTGCGCTGGCTCGCTAGGTGCCGTGACCCGGCCAGGTTTCTCTAACAACTTGTTATTCCGCAGAATAGCCAGGGCGTGGGTTAGCCAGAGGCTTGGGATTTTGAGTTCTCCTGCCCTACATAGGTTTTTCAGAATATTTCCCATTTCAAAAAAACATTGAAGGCTCTGGGGTTGTCCCAGTGCAATACAGTATCTAAAATGCCTCTTTTCTATTTCATTCATGGTTTTCCTTTTTTCTTCTTCTTCTTTTAGCAAAAGATACTTCTATTTGGTTTTCGTTGTTTCTGTCTTCTAATGAACCACCCTTTATTTGTTGCCTGATTCCCTCGCCTTGCGCCAGCCGGCATCCGTGTAACTAGAAACACCCGGGCCTGGGTGGGAGAGGATGATGTCCACCCAGCCAGCCAACAAGTCCCTCATCGTTTGCCTCCTACCTCCCCGGGCCCTGCCATATTAGCATCTTCAAAATTGTCAGTACATGCCGGTCCCATCTAAAAACTCTGCCCCGTAATTGTAGCCAAACGATTCCTCCTTTTCATAAATAGTCAAGCCAGGGTTTTAAGAGGATTTTAGGGGGTAACCAGCATTGCCAGCAGCCCTTCGTTTCTGTGGTAGTGCCCACGTGTGCGATCCACAAAGCCGGCAGTTCTAAACCACCACCTATAAACAGTTACAGTCTGGAAAACCCGCAGAGGCAGTTCCCCAGTCCTGTAGGGTCACTGTGAGTCGGCAAGGACTGGATGGTAGTGAGCTTGGGTTTGGGTGGTAGTTTCTATGCGAGGCTTCTTCCCAGCGATGTCATCGCCCTCCCCAGGCTCATTCTCCTCTGTCCCCCTAACAGACCCTGTTTTTAATCCCAGAAAGTGTGCTTTGCACAGTTCGCCTCTCCGCATTACTGCCTCTGCCGTCCGCTGCGTGCTGGCTCCGGAAGAGGCGGAGACATCGATAGTGCTCAATCGACTCACTTTTACTTCTCGAAGCCCTGAGATTTTTCTGATGCGGGTGTCACTTACTGCTTTGTTTTGTTTTTCATAAAATAAAATAGTGGTATACCTGTGCCCTCTGCTGGCCATGTTTGGAACTGCGATAAGCGGGTGGGCCCGTCAGACTGCCCAAGAGAAAGAGCCAGCCAGCCCTGGTGCAGTAGTGGTTGTGTACTGCTAAAAACCAGGAACCGTTCAGCAGTTCAAAACCACCATGCATCCATGGCAGAAAGATAAGACTCTACTCCAGTAAAGAGTTACATTCTCCAAAACCTACAGGGTCAGTTCCACCCTAGGCTCACTGTGAGTCAGAAATGACGATGGCAATGAGAATCCTTACAGAGATTACTTCCCCCGTGCCCTCTCACAATAACAGCTCCCCTATCTGTACGCAGACAGCTCAGAAGAAATGCTTTCCATCTGTGACTGCCTCCAACAACACAGAGCTTGTGTTCAGAGACAGCATTCCTTCATTTGAAGTAGAGACGGCGCCCCTTCACCTTCCAGTAGCTGCCAGGGACACTTTAAGAGGCACAAGAATGAACTCGGCCAGCTCCACCCGGGTTAGAGCTCATTGGGTGTGAAAGTAGAACAACGCCCAGTGGGGTCTGAGGGCCCCTTCATGGGCAACCCAGGTTTTCAAAGACTGGTCTCATCCGCATGCTCTCTGCTTACTATCGTATTTCCCCTGCATGTCTATGACGGCCGTGGACCCCTCCGCCCCTGCTGCCCTGCGATCCATCATGTGCTGCCTCCCAGCTTCTGAGCAATCACTACGAACAGTGCTGGAAGTACTACTGTCTGCCTTCGGGGTGGGGCAGCTACGGCCTTGCTGTGGAAGAAGAACTGCACCTAACCGAGAAGCTTTTCTGGGGCATTTTTGACTCCCTTTCCCATAAGGTAACACCAGGTCTTTTGGCCAAAGGGGACCCACCTCCTACAAATACAAAATGGCAAACACTAACCCAGCCCTGGGGGTGGGGTGGGCTAATCATTGGGCTGCTAACCACAGGTCAACAGTTCAGACCCACCAGCTACTCTTTGAGAGAGAGTTGAGGCTGTCTGCTCCTGTAACGATTTTCGGAAACCCTGTGTAGAGACACTATAGCAGTGGGTTTGGGGTTGTTTGTTTGTTTGTTTGTTTGTTTGGGGGCTTAATTGTACTAAGTACTTTACAAACCTATTACACTAGTTCTTCCCTCAACTCTCTGAAATGAGAGCGATCATAATCCTTCCTTTGCAGGTGAGGAAGAACCTCAGAGAAGCGGAATAACGTGCCCGATCCTCTGAACTAATCAATGGGAAAGCTACACAAAAGTAAACTACAAAAACATGGCCTGGTTCCAGGCTGGTAGAGTTTCCCTCTTGCCCCATTCCTTTCTCCCTGACCTGGTCAGCCAGGTGTCACTGGCTCAAGCCCGGGAGAAAAGTTTCAGGCGTGTGGCCCGATGCTGCTGCAATGTCAGTTCTGCAGCAGGCGGCAAAGCTCTTCTGGTTGGGACTTACACAGCCGTTCATTTGATATGGAAAAGTTTGAATGAGAACTCAGGGTCTCTAACTCTTAAACCATTCTAAGCAGCTTCATTAAAAAATAATAATAATAAAGTTAAAAAAAACAAAACCTCCCATCAAGTCCATGCTGACTCAGAGCCAGCCAATAGTCCAGGGTAGACCTGCCCTGTGAATTTCTGAGACAGGCACTCTTTCCAAGTTGAAGGCCCTGTCTTTCTCCCACAGAGGCTTGTGGTTTTGAACTGCCAAACTTGTGAACTGCAGCCGTGCGTGTAACCGCCACCTGCCAGGCTCCGTCGTTAATACAGTTGAGTTTAAATACAGCTCTGGCTCAGACTCGGTCCCTTTCCTTAACCCACATATCTGGATTTTTTAGCTCACCAGGGTAACCACAGGTCAAAAACAAGTAGGCCTGCTTTTCAGAGAAGTCGGAAGCACTTCTTTACCGTTTTCTTTTCCGTTGGATTCCTGTGCTCTAATCCAGGAGCCCTGGTGGTGCTGTGGGCTAGGCTTTTATTTGGCTGCTAACCTCAGGGTTGGTGGTTCAAACCCACCAGCTGCTCTTGGAGAGAACGAGCGGTCTGTTCCCACAAAGACTGGCAGTCGCAGAAACCCCACATTGAGTTGGAGTCGCCTCCATGGCGGCGCGCTTTGGGGGTTTTCAATGTAAGTAAATCAAAAGCGGATCCTAACCCCGTGGTTGTTGACTGAACCGTATTTCTGGCTGAGTCCCTCTCAGCTGCTGCTGAACTTGACCAAGCGGCTAGGCATCCCAGGTGCAGGTGGAGTTAATTTCTAGAACTGCCTGTGGGAGACAAGTTTATGGGCTCTCCTGGTCTGGTGAGAACCACTTTAACTGTGATATTCTTGAAATGGATTATGTAGGAGGTTTGAACCTTTCCCTTGGGGTTTTCAACTTAAAGTGAAAGGGGACCTGGGGGACGTATAGTTCGTTGTCTCATCCTATGTTGACACCTGCATTTCTACCAGAGCATCTTGGAGGGCGGGGGTTCCCATGAGGACAGGTGCCCATTTGATTGATGTTCACTCGCAGCGAGCTCTCAGTTCTCAGGGTCTGTGGCGGTTTCTCCGCTGCCGTGTTTTGCTCACCTGGTCTCTGTTCCTCCCCACAGAAGTATGACCCAGATCTCTTCCGCATGGCCCTGCCTTGTCTCAGCGCCATCGCCGGGGCCCTGCCCCCAGATTATCTAGATACGAGAACCATCGCCACGCTGGAGAAGCAGGTCTCAGTGGATGCGGACGGGAACTTTGACCCCAAACCTATCAGCACCATGCAGTGAGTCCAGGGTCCTCTCAATGGGTCCTCCGTGTTGCCGGGCAGCCCAGCTCGCTCTCCCAGGAACGTTCAGTTCCCCGTCCTTCCCTCTGGCCAACACCGTTCATCATCCCCCATGACACCTTGCAAGGCACATCCAGAACTGGGTGCCCATGCCTGTGTCTGAAGGTTTAATCCCTACCCATCTGATGACATACTGCATTATTAACCACTCGCTTTTTAAATTATTTTTTGTGGAAGGTGGGTTTGGTGTATTTTTCATATGAGATGGATGCTCGCTCTCCACAGAATAGATGTCGCCAGGGGCACTGAGAGAAACACCCTGACAAATGATGCCATTAATCTATTAATGAGCTTTTGACCAAATCTTCGCTCTCTGTGAATTAGGCCTCTATAGTTCTAATACTATCATCCATCAAACCAGCCCTTAAATACTCAGCTGAGCTCCAGGAAGCCCAGGAGGTGATGGCAGGACAGCTG
>NW_022103915.1:89591275-89592435 GCF_000313985.2 Echinops telfairi | reverse complement strand
CGGCTGTACCTGCTCTGTGCTATGCCCGAGCTGGAACGTCTGTCCTGGACTCTCCAGCCCAGCTCGCTGGTTCTGATGAAGGCACTGAGTACATCCCACGGCACAGCAGCCCCATGCGAGTAGCAGAACTGGGCTCTGTGGGATTTTCAATAGCAGGCTTTCAGAAGTGAATCTCCAGGCCTTTCTTCCAAGTGTCTCTGGGTAGATTTGAACCTCCAAGCTTTCTGTCAGCAGTTGAGTGCATTCACTATTAGCATCACCCAAAGAGCTCTTGATCAAGCAACAGAGGCGTGTGTATCCTTGGAGCAAAAGGGGGGCAGATTTTGACCTGTGGCAGTTCTGCCTTCGTTAAAAAGACGCCTCAGAAGGTGTACGATCTTTGGTGTCCAGGTGTGTTTATAATGAAGGTTCGAAAACTCTCAGAGTGAGGCAGGGGAAATGTAAGAGTGAGTCTGTCTGAGCCCTTTGGACTTGTGTGGAGTAGCGGTTCTTAATTGACATACCACAGCAAATCCTGAGCCCTTCCCAAAGGGCTGCCAGCTTTGATCGTGCATAAACCCTATCTCCAGTATAAGTAAGTACACATACATTCCCTCAAACGGAGTCTTCAGCTGAGTGGGTGCTGGTAACTATCATTCACCTGCGGAGGGGAAGAGGTGAGTGGTGGAACAGCCAGTTAGGTCTAAAGGAAAGGCAGGTGTTGACCGGAGAACATGGCCTCGTGAGACTGTACGTGTGCTCAAGATGGACAAAATAAACAGGGTCTGACTTAGATGCATTGATGAACATTATGAGACAAAGTTGAACTCCAGGGGCGGTTGTACGTGAATGCGTAGTAATTCTGTGTAGTTGAGAGTCCTGATTTCTTCAAATGGATTCTGACCTCAGTGTGGTGCTTTTAGTAAGGTGAGAAATCAGGGACTTCAACAGATAAGGGCCCTATTAGAAGAATTGAGGTGTGTGTTAGTCTGAGTAGACAAGAGAAACAAATTCATAGACATTCATATGTGTATAGGAAAGAACTTTATATACAGAGTAATTGTACATTAAGAAAACATCCCAGCCCAGTCCAGATCAAGTCCATCAGTCCAGATCAAGTCCATCAGTCCAGATCAAGTCCATCAGTCCAGATCAAGCCCATCAGTCCAGATCAAGTCCAT
>NW_022103915.1:89556977-89591107 GCF_000313985.2 Echinops telfairi | reverse complement strand
CATCAGTCCAGATCAAGTCCATCAGTCCAGATCAAGTCCATCAGTCCAATATGAGCCCATGTGTCCAGGACCGGTCTTCAAATTCCTCTTCAGACTCACACAACATGCAATGCTGTCGAGTGCAGGAAAATCACAGGCCAGTGGGTGGAAAGTCTTGTGGATCCAGTGGCGGTGGAAGCATCTTAGGGTTGACATGGGTCTCCATGTGGCTCCTCCAGCTCCAAGGCTCTGGCTGCCCTCAGCATAGCTCATGTGGCTGGTCAACAGGAATGTCTCACACTGAGTGAGTGTGTGTCCTGCCTCCAGTGAGCTGTTTGTCTCCTTCACATCTCCCAATGAGGTCATCAAGCTGCGACCTGGTTGACAGGCTAAACTCTACTCCATCACTCTTAATAGCCTCAAGTTGACCAACAGGTTATGGAACTACCACAGGGTCATTATCAAAATCCAGTAAAGGGCTGGCTCACCAGGTCCCAGCAAGGGCAGGGACCAGGGAGGACCAGTGTCAAGGGATCAGGATGCATATGGCCTCATTCAATGACTCCCCTTGAGGCGTTCCTCAGCCCTTGTTTCAACCAAGTTATAGTTTAAATTCTGGGAGAAAGAGCCTAACTTGACTATGTGTGCCTGTCCTGTGATGACAGGTCCACATGTTACTACAAGTACTGTAGGAAGACGAGTTCCCTAAAGAAGAAATGGAGGTGGCATGGCCAATATGCCTGGTAGCATCGTGGTTACACGTTGAGCTATGATCCGCAAGGTCAGCAGTTCGAAACCTCCAGAAAAGAAAGACAAGGCTTTCTACTCCCATTAAGGGTTACAGTCTTAGAAACACCCAGGGGCCGTTCCACCCTGTCCTACAGGGTCACTGTGAGTCAGGATCAACTTGACGTCAGTGAGTGAGAGGGTCAACAAGTGAGCGTCCAGCACAAGGTACAAGTGAAGTTGGGCAGGCAGAAAAGGCAGGTAGGGAGCCTACTTCCGAAATCTCTAGTATTTAACCGTGAGCCACACAAGGAGGCTGCGGCAACAGGTGTTTTGTTCACATTGGATCTTCTAGCTGTCCACCCACTTCTGTCATTCCTTGTCATTCCAAGACTGGGGCTATAGGGTAACCATGGGTCAAGGGAATTTTCCCCTCTCTCTAACCTGGACCAGTATGGTGCAGGCATCGATGTGGTTCTGCGCAAGGCAGCCGCCTGGGAAGCGGGCGAGGTCTGCAGAGAGAGAGAGAGAGAGCGCGCGCGCGCGAGGTCCTCAGATTTGACTTGAGTTGTGTGTGGCCTGCCCTGGCTGCCCCACTCTGTTGGCTGTCTCATGTCCAAAATGGCTCTGCCATTCCGTTCCATCTCCTGGTCCTCTTCTCCCACGTCTGGCCAAACTGCCGGCTGGTGGGGAGGATGGTTGTAATATTCCTCTTCTGCTTTTCACAGTTTTTCCTTGCCTGAAAAATTGGAATACGTCGTCACCAAGTATGCTGAGCATTCCCATGATAAATGGGCCTGTGACAAGGTAGGGATTATCACCCACCTGACAATTGTCTGAGGTGGAGGGAAGGGGGAGGGGACAGCCAGAGAACATTATCGGGTCGGTTCCTGGAAATCTGCCTGGTTTGTCAAAGTGACAGACGCGCCGTTCCAAAAGCATTCATCCTTTCTCTAGCAGCAATTTCCCTGGGGTTGGTGGAGGTCGGCGAACCGGGAGGCAGCAGCTGCGGGTGCAGCTCTGCTTCTCCCAGGAGAAAAGGATTCCGAGGTTCGCTTCTTTGGTTACATCGTATCTTCTGCAACTTGGGCCCAAGCGTGTGCTTTCTCGTGTTGGGCATAAATGCCTTACTGGCTGGGCTTTCTCGAAGGTACTGCCGGCTGTTTTGCAAAGAGGAGCGCATAAGGCAAAGCCTTACACTCGTGTTTTGCTAGGAAGCTGAATTTCAGTTGCGGGAGGACACGCAGCCATCGGATGCCCAGACACTCCCTTATTAATAAGCCTGTCCATCTGGTGTTTAAAATTCCTCACCACATGAGGTCAGGCTGCTTAATAAGTTTAATTGCTCTGTCAGGCCTTTAATGCTGGCAGGCAGACAGGGAGGCCTGTGCCAAAGACATCCCGGAGAACTGTGGGCGGCCGGTACAGAATGGGGGCTCGGGCTCAGCTGCCGTTTCTAGCTGGTAGCAGCGGACTGCTCTCCATCACGAGGCCTCGGAAGACCCTCAGCTAAAGAACACCGTCAACCCCCTAGTAGAAAAGAATCCTGGTGGCGCAGTGGGGTGAACATCACACTGCTAACCCAAAGGTTGACGGTTCAAACCCATCTGCCGATCCATGCAATAAAGCTGAGGCTATCTCCATAAAGACTTACAGACTCAGAAACCCCCCGAGAGCAGTTGTGGCCTGCCCTGTAGGGTCGCTACCTGTCAGAACTAATTACAAGGCAGCGGGTGATGGTGGTGGGGACCTCCTGGCTAGACATCCACGTGGATCTGCATTGCAGTGCGATGCTCACAGGGATCATTGTACTGTGGAGTAGGCGCCTGTCTCCTGATTCTGGAGCAGAGGTTCTATCTGGTTTGGTTTGATTTGGTTTGTATTCTGCAAAGACCCAGAGAATAAGCATTTTAGGTTTGGGGAGCGGTAAGACCTCTGTTAGCACAACTCACCTCTGCTGCTAGACCATGAGAGCAGCCGTACACTGTACATAGATACATGAGTCTATCTTACTCCAGTCAAATTTACAAAAATGGGTCGCCAGCTGGATTTGGTCCATGACCATGCTTTCTAAGGACTTTTTTTTTTAAAAAAAAAAACATGACTATTTGCTCAACCTGTTGCCTAGTGGTTGTGTGTTAGGCTGCAAACCACAAGATCAGCAGTTCAAAACCACCAGGCCCTCCGTAGGAGAAAGAGAAGGCTTCCTACTTCCATAAAGAGATGCCATCTCAGAGACCCACAGGAGAAGCTCCACCGTGTCCCGCAGGGTCATACGAGTTTGATCAGTGCTTGGAGTAAAGTGAGCCCCCCTAAATACATTCTACTCTCCGCACTATCCCCTAAATACATTCTACTCTCTGCACTATCAGTAACCCAGGTGGATTTTACCACCTGTGTCTCTTACATTAGTACAGTTCTTCCCTCCCCTCCCCTCCCCCCAGCCCTTGGCACGGCTGTAGTGCAATCTACCATCTACACCGCCACCATCATTTCCCTAGATTATGGTGATAATCTCCTACCTGGTCTCTCATATTCATTTTGTTGTTGATTCCCCCACCCCACCCCCCACCCCAATCTGTTCACACAGCCCTTGAGTGATCGTTTTGAAGATTGGGTCATCTCTTACCCAATCATCTCCAGCCCTCTCGGGCCCATCTCCTTTGACCGCAATCCCTCGCTGGCTTCTAACTCTTCTTAATACAGCAGCCTTAACAGCCCTACCATAGCCTGCTAGCTCTCTGTTCCTGTGACCTCTGCTACCATCTCTCCATCTGCCAGCCACATTCCCTTCTGGTGGGGCCTCTTTCCTGTGCTGCAAGTGCCCGAACAGCCCGTAGTCAGAGCCAGGTTTGTACCCATGTGCACCCATGCTCACCCCATTCATCTACTCATCCTTCCGATAGCAATCCAACTAATGGTTTTCCTAGAATCAAGTCCTACCGTGCCGCTTGCCCACGTTTTCCACATAGAGACCACTGAGGATTCTTTCTGTCATGTTTCTGCTGTAGTTTCTACCTGCAGACCAGTCTTCCATTGAGCATGTCTTGGTGGTGGTATTTGGTGAGGATCTCCCTCGCCCTCTAGACTGTAAGCTCTAGGAAACAAGGATCCGTGTTAGCTCACTCTTGCTGGGCTGACAGTGATGACATAACCAGAAAGAGTATTTTTTCTGCCCGCAAGCACCACATAGTCTTGTAGAAGTAGAATAAGCCCACTGTTATGGTACAGGCTGGTAAGTGCTCTGGTGGACAGGCACAGGATCGGTGCCTGTAAGAGGAGCCCCTAATCAGCACCGGGGCTCCAAGAAGGCTTTCTAGAGCAGGTGGCCTTATGGTCTATGCTCAAGGATCAAAAACTCTCTGCCATCAGGGTGATGCCAACTCACAGCAGTCCTGTAGGATGGGGTAGACGTTCCCGCTGTGAGGATCCGAGACTCACTCGTTACAGGAGTGGAAAGCCTGCCTGCCTTCCGCAGAGCAGCTGGCGGTTCCCAGTGGCTGGCCTTGCAGTCAGCAACCCAACGAGTCTTCACTATGCTGTCAGGGGCCTTCGTGCTAAAGGACAGGCGGGAGTTACTGGGGAATTCCAGACCCACAGGAGCAGCCAATGCAAGCCCAGAGGAATGAGAGCGTGTGGCCGAGTTGGGCAGCCAAAGTTCATGATAGCCGCGTTACAGAATCGGGGAGGGCAGAAGAGCAAGATGTGTCCGGGGAGGTAAGCATGAGCTCATCTGTAGCTTCAGAGGCTGGCCGGTGAAGGAATTTGTAGTTCACCGTGGACAATGACTAGGAATCTGGAATGTTTTAAAGCAGTCGAACCTCCAGATCAGGGTGATTTTGTAAATAGCATCTAACAGAGCAGATAAAACATGGGGTCCCTATCTCCACCTGGCCTCCCTGCAGGCAGGCTGATCAACTAGGATGCTGTTACAGTAATCTAGGTGAGACCTGGTGGCGGCTGAGCTAGAAGACTGTGAGGGAAGCAAGGGAGAGTCGAGAAAATGAGTAGAGCTGGGAGGTTAGATGACCACCGAGGAGTGGTGTCGAGGAAGACTCCCCTGTTTGTGGCTCAGAAAGTAACTGTGCACTAGGGCCACTCACTGCGACACAGGGACTGTGAGAGGAGAAGACATTTCCAAGCAGAAAGGGCTGTGTTCCACTTTGTAGATGTTGAAAGATATTATCCTAACAGA
This sequence comes from Echinops telfairi, assembly GCF_000313985.2. Taxonomy (NCBI): domain Eukaryota; kingdom Metazoa; phylum Chordata; class Mammalia; order Afrosoricida; family Tenrecidae; genus Echinops; species Echinops telfairi. Next base: position 89,586,207 of record NW_022103915.1, on the reverse strand, counting down.
GCTGAAGAAGATTGGGAAATTAGAGAGATCTGGGCTAAGAACACTGAGAGCCATCCACTTGCCAATAGTATCTGAAACCATAGATTAGATTAGCCAGGGAGCCTAAGAGTGTTAGGCAGGGTTCTCTAGAGAAACAAAACCAGGACACTTATGATTTTTATAGATAGATATAGATATATACAGCATGAAGGAAATAGCAGCTAATTAGTCCACACAGCAATACAGAGGGCTCAGTTCAACTCTCTTCTGTAGAACAGTTAATATACTGAAAGTCCTTCAACTCACCAGGGCTGCTGGGTCCAAAGTCAAGGAAGCAGACAGCTGAGTCTTCCTCAGGGCAATGCAGGCAGTCTGGCCACAGGCAGCAAACAGCAGGGCGGGTCACCAACAGTCAGCAAGACAAAAGAATCTAACAGTCCCAAGCTCAAGCAGTGTATACACTAGCAGCATGGTGAAGCAGGTCTCAAAGGAACCTCAAACTCTAGCGATACAATCCATGGGTTGGCAGTCCCTCAGGTAGTGTAGCTCATGAGTTAAGGCAGAGAGCTAGCAGCTGCACGCTGGTCCCTTCACCACAGAGCAAGAGTGAGAGAGGCGGGGCTTGCCGAGCCATTTATCTCTTTGCCCTCCAATCAAACTGGGACCTTATTAATCCCACATGTTCTTATTGGCCAGGCTGGCAAAATAAACCTACCTTATCACACCAAGAAAACGTGCCTCTTGAGAAGAGACAAGAACGTTAGAAGCACATCCATCTGACGAGACAGAGGCAGAGATTGAGAAGGAGCTGCCCCAGTCTTTGAGCTGTGAAGTTCTTGGAACAGGAGCTCTTCTCCATTCTGTACCCACAGTGCCTGGACAGAGTCTATTCCCATACTGGCATAGGCATGCCATCGATGTGGAAGAACATCTGACCTTCTGGGACTTCCATGACTTTAGGAAGCATAGGTTGTTCTGCTCAGAGTAAGTGGGCAAGGGTCTAAAGCATCATTTCCCAAAGTGCTGATATCCCCCTCTGGCAGGAAGGCGTATCTATAATCATACGCATATAATTCTGAAAAGTGGGTGTCAAAGTAGGGCCAAGTCATTTTGGGAACTCACCATCTAAACCAAACCAGCCTCGTCCAGACAGTAGGCATGGGGGCCAGTCCCTACTTAGCATTCAGCCTGGGCTCCTGCTCTGGTTTGTGAACAGGACCCACTAACGTGAGCAGTATTGTGCTCTGGGTATTCGCCAACCATTTGTGAAGCCTCTCGCATAAGTTGGCCTGAAACACAAGCGAGTAAGTGGAAAGGACGGCACTTGAAGCAAGAGGGAGTGAAGGAGCAGAGTTCAAGACTCGGGCAGGAGTGGGCCTGACAGCTTCAAAAGAACCATTAGAGGTCTTCAAGGGGGATTTCCGAGCACTGTCACTGTTGATTATTTCATGTCTCCCCCGTAAATAAGAGCCAGGGATTGAGGGCATGGGGTGGGGCTCTTTGGGTGCAAAGAGATATTCAGTCTGCAAATGTGTCCACAGAGTCAGAGTGGATGGAAATACGGAATTTCCTTGGATGAAAATGTGAAGACTCACCCACTGATAAGACCTTTCAAGACATTAACAGAGAAGGTAAGGGCGGGGTCTCTGGCTGCACTCGTGTGACCCCGGTGGCTTTCCTTCCCTGGGAAGGTGTATTAGTCTAGGTACTTTGGAGAAACAAATCCACAGCAACTCACGTATAAGAGAGAGTTTTATGCAAAGAAAATGTGCATCACGAAAACATCCCAACCCAATGCTGCCCAAGCCCACAAGTCCAACATTAACCCATTAACCCAACACCAGTCCACAAAGTCCTCCACCTCACAAAACAGAGGCAATGATGCCGACTGCAGGAGGAAAGCTGAGTCCGTGAACATGTAAGCATCTCAGCTCTGGCAAGGGTCTCCACACGGCTGCTCCAGCACCCAGGGCTGCATCGGGATAGATCCATGCGGCTTCTCCTTGGGGATGTCTTGGAGGAAGTCAATCTTGCAAGCTGAAGCTGGGAACTGCTAAGGCAGCTGCACCCGGTGCAACTATCACAAAACAAGAGACCCGAGAACTAGAAAGGCAAGGTTTCACCACCCATTTATCCCTCCGCCTTTCAACCAGCGCCACATGTGGTTATCGGCCAGGCTGGCACAATTCACTAACTCAGAAGGGAACCAAAAAGAGTGAGAGGAGGTCAGCCATCTTCCCTCTCAGGGTTCTTACAGACTTTGCAGGTTTCATTCAACTACTCCTGGGCTTCCTAGTCGACCAGTTTCCAAGATCGCAGCCTCCTGTTGTGTTCCTGGGTTCCGAAAGCCCATTGGAGACAGGAGTCCTTGTTCAGCCCAGTGGGTTTTCACAGAATTTGCAACTGAACCAGGAAGGTGTTGGCGGAGAGGAATGGGGGAAAGAGCAATGTTGCTAGGGGGAAAAAAAGATGAAAAACTGTGTCCAAGGGCATGGGAGATCAAGGGCGTCAAAAAGGAGATTTCTCGAGGAAATGTGGAGAGGGCTCTTATTTTGAGGTGTTAAGACTGGTAAACAGCGGCCCCTCCCCCGTTCTTCTTTTTTTCTCCGACAAGTGGTTAACGCCATTAAGTCTGGAGGTGTTACACTCAGAAACTCCAGAAAGACAGTGATAAGTGAGAGGTGAGGGAATGATAAGCATAAGTGAGGAAAGGGAAGTGGAAGGAAGTCCGAAGAGGCAGAAAGCTGGGGTATCGTCTGCGTGCAAGAGCTTTTCTGCTCAACTTTCCTTCCAGGAAAAGGAAATGTATCGCTGGCCTGCCCGGGAGTCCCTCAAAACCATGCTGGCTGTGGGCTGGACCGTGGAGAGGACCAAAGAGGGCGAAGCCTTAGTTCAACAGCGAGAAAATGAGAAACTTCGAAGCATGTCCCAGGCCAGCCAGGTACAGACAGTAGTCTCGCCCAGAGGCTCGGAGCCAGTAGAACCCACGAGCGAGCGTTTGGGAGGCCAACCCTGGGGCATCACAGACCGGCTGGCTAAGTGGAGCCCTGGGAGCCATTTGGGGACAGCATACATCTTTGACAGCTGACGATGGGGTGCTGGTAAGAGTAAGGAAACTGAGGGCTAGCCCAGTGATTCTGCCTGTCTTTCCCTAGGGCAATAGCTACAACCCTGCTCCCCTTGACCTCTCGAATGTGGTGCTTTCCAGAGAACTCCAGGTCAGTGTCCGTATCTCAGCGTGTCCGTCCAAACGGCCTCCCATCGGCTTTCTCAAAACCTTTAAGCACAGAACACATTGCTCTCCTCAGGGTTAGAGGGGAAAGGGGAAAAAGAAAATGACAGGGTGGGAAATATCGCCGATGAAATATCAAATCCGAAAAGGGGCCACAAGGGAAACTGCAGGCAATTCAGCCCATTCTCCAAAAGGGACGGGGCTTGATCCTTTCTCCCTGGAGGTCACAACAGGTGGTGATAGGATTAAAGGACCAGCAGAAAGGGACTATCTTACTCGCTGCCATCGAGTCCATGCAGACCCATGGTGACCCTAGTGGACGGGGCAGAACTGCCCCCTTGGCATTTTCGAGACTCCACAGGAGAAGCAGACAGCCTCCTCTTTCACCCACCAAGTAACTAGTGGGTTCGAACAACTGACTGTGCAGTGAGCAGCTCGATGGCATAGCCCGTTCTACCAGCAGGGCTCCTGAGATGACTGAATGGAAATCCCCAAACAAAAATTAATAATAGGACCAGGAGAAAACCTGAAACTTAACCCTTGGGTGGAGGCATCGGCTTGGTCCCCGGAAGCCCCATGAGCCACGAACATGGCCTACACATCCCACAGTGCCTTTGCTAAGATCTCCCATGCTGGTGCGGCCAGCCATGGTTGCGGGGCTAAGCTGCCTCCATAGGTGGTTCAGAGGTGGCGTTCCCCCCCTTCCTCAGTAGAGGCCTGGATTGGGTTCCCAGGGCGTGCACCTCAGGCGCAGCCCCCACTGTCAGTGAAAGCAAATCTGTTGCCACGATGCTGGACGGGTTTCAGCGGAGCTTCCAGGCTGAGAGGAGGAAGAAAGACCTGCCAAGCTGCCTGTGGGAGCCCTAGAGGTCGCAAGAGCCTGATCCCACGATGCCTGACTTCACCAGAACATGTGTGGGCCAAGTTCACCAGGGCAACTGCAACTAACACCAGCCAGCTGCCTCCTGCCTTTCCCATGCTGCCCCATCGATGGCCATCACCTGCCCTGACCGGGGGCAGTGGCCCCCCTTGGAGGCCAACAGACCCCCACGCCACTGGGCTCTGACAAACATTTCTTTCCAAAGTGCCCTCCTCACTGCAGGTCTCGCCGTTTGATGAGCCTGATCATGATTTTTTTTTCCCCCAGAAATCCCTGCCACCTCATGGGGTTATTCTTACAGTTAGAGGCTTCCAGGGGGGCTCTAGATTGCTCTTCTCTGTAGCCACTTGAGCCCCTACTCCTCCCTCCCTGTTTCGAGTTAAGAGAGGGGGATTAGTGACCAACCGATCCCTGCCTCTTTCCAGTCTCCGGATTCTGAACGCCCGTGACAGACTAAAGCCCTGCGACGTGGTCTAAAATGAAAAAGCACGTCTCTCCCGAATGCATCGAGCTGGCAGGATAATAAGTTATCGGGGAAGGACAGACTTAAAAATGGTTTTCTCTATGTATGGAAAGATAGAAAACGAATGAGGTGCGTAAGCACAGCTCATTACTGACGGGAGACACTTAGCAACTGCTAGTAGCATGTGGGGGTGCTTTGTTCCCAAGGCTGCCTGAAATAGCTTGGCCGGTAAAAGCCCACTTGTCTTGCCTGCGTTCTCTCTGACTCTGGCGCAGGGAATGGTGGAGGTCGTGGCTGAGAACTACCACAATACCTGGGCCAAGAAGAAGAAGCTGGAACTGGAGAGCAAAGGTGAGCTGGTCTCAGTCGCCCCCACTGGGGACAGGTGAGCCTCCCCAGAAGGGCAAAGGAAGCGCCCACCGTGTGGCCATCTCTTCCTCTCTCGCCTTCCTGAACTCAGGTGGCGGCAGTCACCCCCTGTTGGTGCCATATGACACCTTGACTGCCAAGGAAAAATTCAGGGACCGAGAGAAGGCGCAGGACCTGTTTAAATTCCTCCAGGTGAACGGCGTTGTGGTTTCCAGGTAAGTCATCTCCCACACAGTGTTGGAGGGGCAGGGGTGGGGGGATGTGGGGGTGTGGTCTCTCCTCCTCCATGGGGTTCATCAAATACCTGCAAACCAGGCCGAGGGAGGGGAAGTCTGATCTATGAGGAAACCCTCGCGTGGGAGCATGAAGCCCTGACCTCTGGAACTGCCAGGACTCAGAAGCTCACTGCCACCGGGTGTTTTTTTTTTAATCATTTTATTGGGTGCTCTTCCATATAGTATAACAATCCATGAATCAATTATATCGAGCAAACTTGTACATATGCTGCCAACATCATTTTCAAAATATTATCTTTCTGCCTGAACCCTAATGCCATTATCTTTAATATTGCCTACATCCCCCTGCTCAATTGTAAACTGTGAAGGCAGGGATTTTCTGTCTGCCTTACTGATTAATGAGTTCTGACCTCCTAGGACAGTGCCTGGTACCTTGTAGGCAGTTCATGCATTCTTATACATGGTCTCAAACTTACAAATGCCAGAATTATCTAGAACAGTGGTTCTCAACCTGTGGGTCGTGACCCCTTTGGGGGTCGAACGACCGTTTCATAGGGGTCACCCGATTCATAAGAGTAGCAACATTACAGTTATGAAGTAGCAACTAAATAATTTTTTGGTTGGGGGGATAACCACAACATGAGGAACTGTATGAAACGGTCACGGTATTAGGAAGGTTGAGAACCACTGCTCTAAATCAGTGTTTCCCTGCAGTTGCCTGCACTTTATCCTGGGTTTGGGCCTGTAGTACACACGTTTTTAATTGCCGGGGAGGGCACTGAGTAATTTCTTTTTTTCCCAGAAAAGGGGATGGTAGGCTAAACAAACCTTGGAACCTATCACTTGGATGAATGCTTTTAAGAAGCAGGAGGTCTTGGCCACCTGAGTCATACAGACAAGACCTGCTTCTCTCTGGTCAGGTTTCAGCGGAGGGCTGGCCTCATGGGCCCATGGTTGCTGAGGTAGAAGGAAGAGCGAGCTTGCAGTCCTAGTCTGAGCTGGCCCCTTCTCCCTGAAGGAAATGTCTCCTGATCCAGCCACTGTTTCTGCTCTCAGGGTCCCATAACATTTTTGCTACCGAATAGCAAAAGGTAAAATAAAACCTATACAGATGTTTCTATTGTAGTTCTTAGGAAGCAAAAAAACGGCAAAACCCATTGGCCGTATTGTTAGGCAGGACAGGTCAGACAGTGGGAGGCAGTCTCCAGGGGCGTGTTCACGGAAGACTCCTGTCGTCTAACCTTACCTGTAACACCCGCAGGAAAGCCTACTGTGGTTTGCAGATAAATAACTTATTCCCAGAAATGGAAAAGTCACCCTCACTCTAACTTGAAAGGGTGTGGGGGATAAGAAGAGAAAGATAATTGAATTCGGCCAATACAAGTACCCCATCCTATGGTCGGCACTTTCCTATACGGGCGAAGACTCAGGTGCCTGCCATCAAGAAGAACACCTTGTTTTCCCTGCCCCACCTCAGGCCTGCTCCCTCCTCAGTTTCCCTGCCACTCGTGACAAAGCCCCTTCTCCTATTGTTCAAACCTGAACTTGATTCTTCTCCTTTGTCTTACAACCCACAGCTAACCCATCAGAAATCCCTGCGGGTCCAACCCAGAATCTCACCGCGCTTCACCCCCTCTGTGCTCCCAGCATCGTGGCTGAACCATCCTGCTACCTGAGCCCCCTGCTAGTATCCTGGTCCCTCAATGTCTAGTTTAAACTTAGCAGCCACAGCAAGGCCACCATATTGAAAGTTATCCTTCATTCTTCTCCTCAAAGCTTCCAATAGCTTGCCATATCACTCAAAACAAAGGCAAAATACAAAGAGTGGTCCCGGGCACCCTACGTTATTTGTGCTACGGCCAACCCTCTGCCCTTCTGACCGCTTGCTCACCTCCACTTCGTCCCCACTGGCCTCTCTGTTACGTTTCTTCAGCTCGGCAGACACTCCTGCCGCAGAGCCTTGGTTCCACCTGATCGCTAGGCCAGAAAAGCTCTTTCCCAGATGTTCATATACCTCCCCCCACCCCCAGTTCCTTGAAGGCTTCCTTCCAACATCATCCTCCCAATGGGACCGGAGGGAACAATGCAGTCTGCTTGCCCCTGCCCCCAACACTCCCAGACCCTTCCCTCCCCCGTACTTTCCCTTCTTCCCCAACGTTATCAACAACTCATGCTTCATATTTGTTATCTATGGGGGGTGCCCGCTTACAGGTAGCATGTCTGTCCCACAAGGGTGGGGTTGATCCTTGGCTCAGTGTTTGTTAAATGACGGGTCAATAGCTTTCTGAAAATTCTACCTAGGAATTACTGTCACCCAGGTGTGGCCTGTTCCCCTCATGGCAGATTCCAAGAAGAAAATCAGGCAAATGATGGATCATCTCACTAAGTCAGACTAGCCATTAACGCAGTGGTTCTCAAGCTGTGGGTCAAATGACCCTTTCACAGGGGTCACCCGATTCATAACAGTAGCAAAATTACAGTAATGAAGTAGCAATGAAAATAATTTGATGGTTGGGGGTCACCACCACATGAGGAACTGTAGTAAAGGGTCGCAGCATTAGGAAGGTTGAGAACCACTGCACTGACGTTTGAAAGAGAAATTGGACAGGGGGGGTGGGGGGGGATTGATAATGGACCAAAGCCCCAGTCATCTCTGTTACTTCTTGGGCTTTCCCCGTTTCCAACGCAGGGGTGTGAAGGATATGGAGCTGGATGCTTCATCCATGGAAAAGAGGTTTGCCTATAAATTTTTGAAGAAAATCCTGAAATATGTTGATTCCGCTCAAGAGTTTATTGCCCACTTAGGTAAGTATCAATGTGATAGCCCGGTCTATAGGCTTATCTTTCCCTGTGACTTACATAACCATTTCATGCTGTAGCTGTTCATGATTCCTTTAGACATCCAACTGTGGAGGGAACCATGACTGAGTGCCACTGCCCACCCCACGTAACAAGTCCCTACTGCGTTTGAGCCTTTGGTTACTTTCCAACCGGCTCATCCTATTTTAACCTCCTCATTGTTTTGCTTTGTGGCGGTGGGTAGATGACTCCGCCTCTCTGAAGTTTCTTCCTCATTAATAAAACAGAAGCAGCTCAGAGAATTGACACAAGACAGAACTAGCCAGCAACATTGTCAAGTACATTGCCACACGTGATGGCTGTCCAATCAGCTGGCCTTTGATGTCCAGGGTTTTGTTTGTCTGGTTGGTTGGCTGGTTTTTAATGTTTTCTAAACTGCTGCAACTGCTTTTTAACTCTAACCCCCTCTGTAGAAGCCGTTGTCAGCAGCGGGAAAACGGAAAGGTCCCCTCATGACCAGGAGATCAAGTTCTTTGCCAAAGTGAGTGACTTGCTACACTTACTGTCTTTTCACAGTCTGTGGGGGGCAGGGTAACCTTCTCCAGCAAAGGAAGAAAAATAAATCGGTTAATGAGGAGAGACCCATCTCTATTTAAAGTTGCATCAACATAGAGCGGTTTATGAAGGCTGACTTCAGTTCGAGCCGGGGAGCTTGGTGCAATGTGAGAAGTGAAGCCAAGCGGTCTGAGCGCGGCCACACACACCCCTTTGTAGGGTTAATTCGGGAGCTTCTGTTTCCAGTCTGGCGAACGGAGAAGATACAGAGAAGTGAGAGGCAGGACATCTCAACAGGAAGCTGTCGATGGGATAGGTCTGTCGGATTCAAGGATGGGTGACTGTACCTACGCGCAAAAGCGTGTGCTCTTTAGGGGTTCCCGGGTAGCTGTCAGGAGGTGACAAGATGTTAAGATAGCCCTTAGGCACACATGTCCTGACACCTGCTCACACAGGAAATTTCTGATGCGGGTTGTGTGCCAGGGTGCCCTTCAAGGTCCCTACTGCCCACATCTGCGCCTGATCACAACGGAAAAGCTTTCTTAGCTGCAGGTCAGGAAGCATTCAGGAAGTAACTCAGAGAACTGAAGATGGAGTATGAAGTGACGCCAAGACGAAAGATGGAGGTGGGGCTCCTGCAGTAGTCCACAGTCTTCCACAAACCGGTGCCTCCAGATTTATGCTCTTATCCCTGCCCAAGAGCTCCCAAGAGACAGAGCTGTATTTCTCACTCGTGCCACAGTCCCAAGTGGGTGGCCATGGGCAGGAGGAGGTTGGCTCTGCTCCATGCCCTGTGGAAGGCCTGCTGGTCTGCTTCAGAAAGGCCCTAGTCCTGAGAAGCTCGTGGTGTGCGGTTTCACTCTGACACACCCACCAGCGCCACCGTGAGTTACAGTTGACAGCAATTGGCTGCAAGGGAAACAGGGTAGTGCATATTCTAGTCAACCAGCCCTGTGCTTAACGAACACGTGCAGATTTCCGTTGCTAAAAGGAAGGAGGAGGAGGGATGTGTTTGGGTACCAGTGAGCTGTCGCCACCCACACAGCCTTACTGAGAACGAAAGGATGTGTCAGGCCTGCAGCCGTCTCTCCACATCCCCTGAGAAGCAGGGTCCATATGCTTACGGCTAGTGGCACGAGGCCATGTCTCAGGTGTGCCTGCTGGAGGCCCAAGGTCAGGGGTCCCATAGGACTTGCCTGCGAGCGCTGATTCTGCATACACACTTCTTAGGGATCTGAACCCTCCCCTTCCATGTGTCCCCACGGGGCCAGCAAAAGAAAGAGAGATGGTAGAAACCTGGTCCCCGGGGCATGGCTTTCTTGAAGAGGCAGGACCAGTATTCAGAGGCTGTTCTCTCACTGAGAATGAGGTTTTTTTAAGTCATTTTATTAGGGGCTCTGACAGCTCTTATAACATTCCATACATCCATTATATCAAGCGTATCTGTACAGATGTTGCCATCATCATTTCCAGAACATTTTCTACTGGAGCCCTTGGTATAAGCTCCTCTTTTTTCTCCTTCCTCCCCACCTTACCACCGTCATGGATCCTTGATGAATTATATATTGTTATTATTATTTCGTATCTTACACTGTCCATTGTCTCCCTTCACCCACATTTCTGTTATTCATCCCCTTCAGGGGCGGGGCAGGGTGGGGTGGGGCCTATCTATCCAATCTGAGAATGAACTTTTTATGAGGAGCCTAAGGAAGGGATTTGGATTCGCTTCCTAGACGTTCATTCGTGGTGGATTTTCTAGGTCCTCCTCCCTCTGGTTGACCAGTACTTCACCAACCACTGCCTGTACTTCCTGTCATCGCCCCTGAAGCCCCTCAGCAGTGGTGGGTATGCATCGCATAAGGAGAAAGAGATGGTGGCCAGGTGAGTCCTCAAAATGAAGGAAAGGTCACGGTGCTAAAGGGCCTTCTTTCAGGCACCGGGCGTCCACCGACTACATGGTGAGTCTCAAGGAGCATGCTGATGAATGATTGCGAGGTTTGGGTTATCGTCCTGGTTGTGAACGAAATTATATTTATATTGATCTGTGTGTTGCTTTGGCCACTAAGAGAAGTTGGCACTCTTTGGGAGCATTGACAAGGGAAATCTCCATCCTGAAAGTCCAGGAAAAGGAAAGAAAACTGGGAAGCTGGGAGGAGAGAATGCACAACAGTGAGAGGAAACAGCTTGACACTGCTTCTTGTGATCGCGTGCCTACCTGGCTCTCCGAGTTGAAAAAAAAAGAAGAGTCAAATCTAACATCATTTTTCACATGGCTGATCTGAGACTTGAAATCCAGAGCAATGTAATTTCAATTCCTAAGTGGATTTTTTAAAGTGAATTAAGAGTCAGGGTCTGGCTCACTCGCTCCACTCAGTCTAACATGTAGATACCTCACCAGAGGCAAGAAGAGGGGTACTTCACGACTGGACTAAGAGTTGGATTCCATTCTGGCTCAGGTACTCTCTGTATTTTTGATGGAGGAGCAGTGAGGAATAGGTGCTCTCTCTCAATAGCAAAGAAATCTGAAAGCTCCATTGAGAGCAGTCTACCAGCTTTTCCCCTGGCATGAATTGAGGATGGGCAGCATCCATAATCCTGTGTAAGGGCCCAGCCATTAAATATCACCCTTAGGGGCAAGGGGTGGGGTGCAACTTGGTATTTACTCAACATCAGTTGAACAGGCTGAGTAGGCACTGAGCCTGGTTTTCATGTGCAAGCGGTTACTGCCCGTTGGTGTAGGTATTGTTGTGAAACATTGCGATGTTTTACATTCTAATATCTAGGTGTGCGTTAGGATCTCCATATCGCAGGTGCTCTCCCCCTGAGATGCTAGCAGTCCCACCCCCCACTAAGTGGGGCAAGAGTCAAGGCCCATCTCTCTCTCACCTCCTTGAGTGCCATGCCTTCTATGCCATCATCGCTTTATCTCATTTACAAAGAAGGGAGATAGAATAATGATGCAGAGATAGAATCAGCAACCAGTGAGTTCTTAAATGTATTCAGGATACATCATGTATTTCGAAGGAAATTAGCAAAATGAGGAACAAACAGATATTCGGATAACCCAACAGAGGGCAGGTGCGTCTGTTTCCTTCATCTGTTTTTCTTGGATTATTAATTCATGGAAATGTAACATTTGTTCAGCCAGGCATGGTTTCTCATGGCTGGAATGCCATCTAGAGTTGATCAGCTTTGCAAATCGCTTTCCAGCCCACCCGCGTGTTTGGAGCTCTCCCACAGCAGCAGTCCTGTTTGTCGTGACTGTTCCCATGATGCCAGAGCCCTCCTGTTTGCCTCCTTCCCCCCTGGCCTCCCCTCGTCTGTGTCTGCTGTGATTCTCCAGGGCTTCCCAGACTCTCACACCGGGGCTCCCTTTAACTGCACAGATAGGCGAGGATACTTGGGGATTCTGGGCTAAAGACATTGCATCACCTTAAAGCATAGGCTCTGTACGAGAAGGGTCCGGTGGCAATTTCAAGCCCTGGCTTCGGGGGTCTGAGAAAGCATTTCTGATCTGATCAGAATGAAATAAAGCCCAGGCATCTGCTTTAGTTTGAGACACACTGTTTTGCATTTATACAGAGCATGTGTCCACCTTGAAGATTTTTTTCACCCAACACAGCGGAGCTCACCTGCCTCTGATTCTGGACACCATACCAATTGTGTCAGTCTGGGTAAACTAGGGAAACAAATCCACAGAAACTCATATGTATCAGAGAGAGCTTTATATAAAGGATAAGGGTACATTAAGAAAGCATCCCAACCCAGTGCTGTCCAAACTCATAAGTCCAACATTAGCTCATATGTCCAAGAAGGATCTACAAAGTCCTCCTCCATCTCACAAAACACACACCATGATGCCGACTGCAGGAGGAAAGCATTATCAGTGAACATGTAAGCATCTCGGCGCTGGCAGGGGTCTCCACATGGCTGCTCCAGCAACCAGGGCTGCATCGGGGTAGGTCCATGTGGCTTCTCTTGCAGGAAGTGAGCCTTGCCAGCTGAAGCAGGGAACTGGCTAAGGCAGCTGCACCCTGGTTCAGCCATCAGAAAGCAAGAGACCCGAGAACTAGAAAGGGGAGGCTAAAGGAGCCACTTATCTCCCAGCCTTTCAATTCCTCCCACATGAGTTTATCGGCCAGGTTGACACAATAAACCTTAACTATCCCACCAATGATCATGAAGGTGGCCCAAGATCAGGCATCATTCATTCTGTCATACAGAAGAAGGTTGTTTGGCAGTCTCGTTTCAGATGAACAAGCTAATACAGCCCAGCTGATTCTAGGCAGTGACAGAATCCAGATGCATCCAGGCTGTTCCACCCCCTCACTCCATAAGTTTTCATCAACTACATGCCTCTAAGTCTTAGCGTCTAAGAAAAAGAGAAAAAATAAAACTATAAAGAGAGGGGATTTGAGGGGAAGAAGCAGTCCATCTGAAATTTCCCCATGGTCTTGTTCACTGCACCAGTCTGTTAACTCACTCTGAGTTCTCTCAGGCTCTGATTCCAACTCACTTCTAGCACAAAATCAAGCAACTATTGACAGGGCGCTGGGACTGCTTTTCCAGTAGTCAGCCTACAAAGAGCTCGCGAGTTCCTGGAAAACGCTTAAAGGTGTGCAAATTTCCACTCCACTGACACTTAAGCTATGCTTTCCATCTGACCTTCTAAAAGACATCGCCCCATCGAGGGGCAAGAGCCCCGACGAGGCCCAGGTTGGCCTTATCTCCGTCTCCCTTGGCAACCCCAGGCCCTGTGACTGGTGCTTTCTTCAGCTGTCCCTCTTTCTACTCCGCCAGGCCTGCTTCCTGAGTGGATCGCAAAGCCCGTTTTCAGCTGTGGTGGCGTTCTGATCATGTCAGTTCTGAGCCATTGCCTCCAAAAATATTAGGAACACAGGTCAAATGATGGGCAGAGTCACCCTGGAGAAGGTCCTTCTTGAGCACATTTGGAAACCCGTAGGGCTCCCTTCTAACCACAGAAAGCCTGCCCTGAACGGTGGGTGGAAAGTATAGGTATTTGTGGAGTACCTTGGAGACCTTGTAGATTCAGTTCCAGCCCACCTTGGTAAAACCTGGTTCTTTCTTTCGGTTTCCTGGTGCATATAACCATCATATTTATACTTAGGCTGTAGTCTATTAAGTATGTAGTAGATTAGGAAAGTGTTTGAAATGTCATGAGAATTGCCGAGAGGTGACACGGAGCCACGCAGTGGAAACATGCTGTTGCAACCTTGCAACCACGGCACCGATCGGCTTCTCTGACATGTACAAAGCACGCAGCGCTGCATCTGTGAAGCGCAATGACCGGAAGCGCAGTGGGGCTGTGTGTCTGTAAAACCACGAGGCACAGCTGGACCTACACGTCGTTTCCACGGTGGAGAATATGGGTGGAAGTATGGAAATGGAGGGTCAAAACACACAAAAGCCTGCCAGATGGGCTCTCCTAGTTTCCAAGGACACCGCCAGGCCAGCAGCCCAGTCAGGTTCATAGACCAATAGGAGATGCCAGGAAAAAAGAGGGGGCAAAACCCCCCCCTTGAAATGTGTTGTGCCTGTTTCACACAGTCTTCCCTGTGCTCGAATCCCTTGCATCCTTCCCACCCCGACTGTGGGCCCACCTCCCGCACCCAAACCCCACGACTCCCATGGAGGCTGCAAAGTGGTTTGCAAGTCATTGCAGCAGTGAAAAAAAGAAAAAAGCAGGCCTCCCTGCAGGATCCTCATCGATTCCCAAATGCCATCCGCAGGAACACGTCAGTACACAGCCTTCAGCCAGATCCTTGGAAAAGACGTATCCCATCAGGCTTGCCTTCTTAGAGCCTGGAGCTCCCCTGTAAAGTCCCTGTTCCGATTCTCTCATAAGAGAGCGTGACCCTGACAGTTTCCTGAGTGTGAGCTGAGAGGGGTCGTTGAGAGGGACACAGCACCTCTTGCTGAAGGGGTGTCAGGCTGTGGCCTTCTTTCACAGGGGCATGCTTGGGGAGGAGGGGGCCATGAGCCCTTGAGTCTCTTGTACTTTTCCAACGTGCCTTCTTTTCTGCTTCAGCCTCTTCTGCAAACTCGCTGCCCTTGTTAGACATAGGATTTCGCTCTTCGGTAAGTGAAAAATATTGCTAAGAGTTACACTCCTCCCGGTAATGATCTTGAACTTAAACATTGGCCTTTGCAACCCGAGTGCCGGAGCTAAGGGGTCACCCAAAATCTGCCCTAGGAAATTGGTCTGAAGTGTGCTCAATGGCCCCTCTCCCCCTCTGACAGCTCAGGTTTTCCACACCGCTGACTGTTGTAAGCTCTGTGTCTAAATCCACCACCAAGCAGAGGCTGCGACAGGCCAGAGAGAAAGGCAGGCCCCTGCCCACAGGCTTGGCACTTCGTGCGTGGGTGGTGAATCTCCTGGGCTGGGGTTTGGGCATAATGAGGAGGAGGTGGGAGCGTTTGGGTAGTCACCAGCGATGCTTCCATTCTAGGGAGTGATTCTGCCACCATGGTGAGCTGCCTGCACATCTTAGCCCAGACACTTGACACAAGGTACGTCTGTAACATTTTGGAGGTTTGGGGTTTTTTTCCCCTTCCGAAAGTTTTTCAAGACTGCCTCTCTGACCCCTTCATCTCACTTATTATTCCACCGAAGAGAAG
Organism: Echinops telfairi; assembly: GCF_000313985.2. Classification (NCBI taxonomy): domain Eukaryota; kingdom Metazoa; phylum Chordata; class Mammalia; order Afrosoricida; family Tenrecidae; genus Echinops; species Echinops telfairi. The sequence continues at coordinate 89,571,055 of NW_022103915.1, read as the reverse complement.
ATGTGGCGCTGCCCTGCAGGAGCTGCGAAGAGCAGGGTTGACAGCGAAAAGATGAATCTTCCCCTGGAAGTTAGCACTTTCTGTTTCTCAGTTCACACGCTGGAGAGCGGCTGTCAGCACACGTAGTGAATGCTAAAAGCTGCGTTCTTTGATCACTTCGTGCACTTCTTGTCTTCTCTGACTGAGAAGTTCCTCTTTCAGAAGATAAAATACCTAAGGTGACAAAGTACCACTTTGTATCTAATTCTCAACCCAAAAAGGAAGCGCTGCCTGATGGGTGAGAGACCATAAGTGTCCTGAGAGGGACACACGGCATCGCTCGGGATTCACAATGGCCAAGCAAGGCCATGTGGAAAGATCGATTTCAGAGAGCTCAGGCCCGGGGCCCAAGGTTCTAGGAGGAAAGGTGGCCAAGGAGGGAAGGAAAAAAAAAGTGTTTAATGCACAAATCCTGGTAATTTAACCATAAAGAGTCCAACGAAGTAGAGGCCGTGATCGGGAATGATGGGGAGCTTTTCTCTGACAGACCCCCTAAGAAATGCCCTTTCCAGCCGAGGGAAGCAAAGGCAGATCCCAAGACCCAGGGCTAAAAGGAGGTGCAAACCCGACGTATAACTAGAAGGTGCAGCTCCACTAGGCACTACAATCGTTTTACTTTGTTTGTTTTCGATTTAAAATGAAATGTTAAGGGTGAGTAAGGAGACTATTCAGGTTTTCAGGAGAAACTTGAGAGGTAGTAAGTGTGGAGGTAGTAAGACAGCCAAAAAGTTTGTAGGGTCAGACCAAGTCATCCCAGGGGACCACAAGCCCTTGGAATTGGGATGGAATCCATTAAAATGACAACGAAAACACGGGCCAATGTGTTTGATCTTTCCTGATAAAACCAACCACTAGAAAGACAGCGTGTGGCGTCTACTAGGAACAAGCCTCGTTGGCTCTATTTCCTTGTTTTTATAGCCTTGTTTGGTTGGATGATCATCAGAAAATAATAGTGTCTATAAAAAATCATCTGTCACTGACCCAAGAAATGTGGGAAAGTATGGTAAAGTGGTAGGCTTGGTTCCAAAGTGGTTTTTTTTTTCCCCTCAAAAATTGAGGTTTTTATTAAAAAATAGTTTTATTTGGTAGTTTTATTGATTCACATCTCATACAATTTAATAGTTGAATTATATTAAGGAGAGGGATCCGATCATCACCCCTAGCAATTTCAGAACGTTTTCTCCTTCCTCGTACTCAGTATAAAATGGTTTCTGATGGAAGATCTTAGATACCCCTAGCTCATCGTCATTCCAGTGCCCGTGTTTTTAATCAGACATGCCAATGCTTTAGAAGAGTTAGCTGCCCTGTCACTCTCTCATCTGAACCAGGGCATCCATCCCTACCGGCGAAAAGAAATCTCCACTTCAGTTGACTTCCTCCTGTGTTCCTGCTTTCTTTCTAAAAGGCTCACCATCATAAACCAGTCTGTGTTTCTAGCTATTCATGATACAGGTTGCTTATCTCATGGTGAGACACAAGAAAAGTTCACCTGCCCATTCCTTTAATTATGTATTTTCAGAAGAATGTACCAAACTGCAGCCGTATCGTATCCATGTTGTTCTGAATCGTTCTGTCTCTTGAGGGTCTGAGCAATAATTCCATCAATAATTCCTGAGCCAACTGTCCACTTGACAGCCCCTTGTAGGGCTGTGTGACCGGGGTTTTGTTCTGGAAGCTAACCACTCTGTCCATGCCTCCGTAATATTGTTGTCAGGTGATGGGAGGGGTGTGGGGATGTGTCCAGGCTGCACTGTAAGTCACCCGTTTCAAGAAGGGGGTTGGCCCAAGATTGGAGTGTGCCTCTGGTTTTGAACATGGCTTGCTTACAGGACAGTCATGAAGTCAGGCTCGGAGCTGGTGAAGGCGGGGTTCCGTGCATTCTTTGAACATGCTGCAGAAGACTTGGAGAAGACGTCAGCAAACCTGAAGCTTGGGAAGTTTACTCACTCCAGAACACAGATTAAGGGCGTTTCTCAGAACATTAACTACACCACGGTGGCTCTGCTGCCCATCCTGACGTCCATCTTTGAGCACGTCGCTCAGCATCAGTTTGGGGTGGATTTGCTCCGTGAGTCACATTGTTGGTTGTTGAGGATTTGTTTGTGTGTGGCCACAGTTGGGAAGTATGTGACTGCTCCGTGGGAGTGCAAAGTCAAAAGATCATTATTTTACATTTTCCCCGTAAGTTTAAAAAATTGAGTATGTCATCTTTTATCTGTCCCACTGTATTCTGGACCAGAATTTCCCACCTGGATAGTCTAGCCTCCTAGTGGTGGTATTCCTCCTTAATTTGGAAAGGTCATTTGAGTAATATAGCAGAAGGTATAGGTTACTCCTGGCATTGTTCCAGACACCAATTTTCCTATTAAAAAGCCCTCATTTAGTCACTGGAGACCAGAAGCAAAAGATAGATACTAACATTTTTCCAATCTGAACCTTCGGAAGAAAGCCAAAGTCATTTCTATTTTTATCTGTATTTACCACTATGTATGACCCACCCCCTCCGGGGACACCCCTCCCCACCCCACCCCCAGCTTCCCACTGCACCCAGATATTCAGCAGCGGCACCAGCATTCCAGCCATGATAACACACAGGCAGTGGTTGACTTCTTAAGCAGAACATGCCCTCCGTTAGGAAGCACAGGGAAATGGCAGTGTAATCACATTGCCTTTTGCCAAGCACCCGGCAGAAAGCTTGGGGATAAGTCCACATGAAGAATGTTGCTCTGTCTCCAGAGAAACCCAGGCCATTTTACATATTAGAGCTCTCGCTAGGGTGTAAGCCACGCATTCAAGTTTCAGGTTTTCTGCACCCTCCCTTTCAATGGAAGGGAATGTTGCAGGAGGAAAAACAGAAAATCTCATTCTGGAAGGACCCGTCGTCCAATTGCCCTCTTCCCTGGGAAGCCATCTGATCCCCACCAGAAGCTCCACAAAGGGATTTTGGTTTGGAATGGCTAGTCCTCAATGAAGGAGCCAGCGCATGGTAGTGGATGATGTGTTGGGCTGCTAACCCTAAGGTCTGCAGTTTGAAACCTCCAGCTGCTCCTCGGGAGAAAGACGAGGCTTTCTACTCCCGTAAAGACTGACAGCCTTGGAACCCACAGGGGCAGTTCTACTCTGTCACTGTGAGTCAGAATTGACCCGCTGGCAATGAGCGTGTGTGTGTGTCTATGTCAATGCCAGGGTGGGTTGGGGGTGTTGCTTCCTTTTGGGGAGCTTTGCAGTGTCCAGGAGGTGGAGCCGGGGTTGATGCCCTGTAGGTAATGAGTGCTCTTCTTTGTTTCAGTGGGCGATGTGCAGATTTCATGCTACCGCATCTTGTGCAGCCTCTACTCCCTTGGGACAGGAAAGAACATCTATGTTGAAAGGTAATTAGTGAACAAAAGAGGCTGGCGGGCTCGGGAGGTGGGGGGTGGGGGGCAGGGGGGGTGACTCAAGACCTCTTAGAATATTTAATGATACCGTTTCAATCCTGGCATATGGAAATGCTCACGTGGGACCTGGTTCCGAGTCTAGGTGATGGGCTGGTGGTGGCAGTATGTCGGGAGTATAATGAGGCGATGGAGATTGGTGACTTCTTTTTGGAGACTAGAGGGTGATCATTGGAGGCGCAGGCACAAGTCCTGTGCTAGCAACCAAACAAGGACACAATAAGGGTCTCTCTCTTCAGACTCTCAGCTTCCAGGGCTCCTGCAGTTACAGCCTGCCGATCCACTCCAGGGGCAGGAGGCAGCTGCTTTGGGGTTTATCGAGTTTCTCTGTGATACAACCCGGACTTTTCCCATGCTCGGCTGTCAGCTTAGCTGGGGTTTCAAATCAGCACACACTTGGGGAGCAGGAAGGCGGTTCAATAATCTTGGATCTGGACAAGCTGATTTGCAGAGGCGCCTGGCTCCCAGCTTTGCATTTCTAATCTTGCCGGTACCGACAGAGGCCTTTGGTGACCTGGTAAATGCCAGGTGTTGTGTTGTTCTGTTTCAATCCATGGGGAAGATGGAAGGATAAATACTGTATTAACCAAACTGTGGACTTAAGTCTTACCTCCCCCCACCTTTTTTTTTCTTCTTCTTTTGCCCTTTCAAGCAAGGAAACTAGTAGGAATTTGATTTGTGCGTCAAAATCACTTCACCTTAAAATCCTCTTGGTATCTGCCCTCCACGAACTCCCTGCCTTAGGTGCCTTCTCCAAACAAACCCTTGTTTCCCATCAACACTGACGTGTGTCAGGCCTTAGCATCCCGTTTCAATGGCAATTGCTTAATAAAGAGAAGGAAGCGAGGTGGATCCTGCAAAAACAGTACATACTGACTAAATTCATTTAAAATGGGACTTTAATTCCTTAACAATGGCTTAGCTTTTCTCCTTGTTTGGGCTAAAACAGGGTTGTTTTCTCGGAAAGAGGGAAGACAAAAGGCTTCTAACCATATTCTATATCCAGTCAACAGGAGAAGCAGTGAAATTTTTCCATTCAATCTCACTCGAGAGAAGGTCCCTTGAATTTGTTTCCCATTTGCATTTGGTGAATATTTTCTTTTCTCGGTAAATCTTTCTGATTTTCTGTTTACATACGTGTAGAGGCATCTAGGTACATCCCTGCGTGAGTCTATGTGTGCTTCTTTGTATTTTTTTAAATGCATTCTTTTCTTGGGGAATAAAAAGTCAAGGGAAGGTCAAATTGGAAATGTCAGACCAGAAAAAGACTGCTCCTCCTATGACTTCTTATCCTCTATTCACGTATTCATTCCAGACCCCATGGTCTGTCTGCTCTCCGTCACACTGTGAATATTGGTGCCTGTGTCCTTCGCTCCATGTTGAAGTCAAGACTGTCCCCATTGTTTCTCTGTTGGTTAATCTGGCAGCTATAGAACCGGAGATAGTACCTCCTAATGGTGTGTGTGTGTGTGTGTGTGTGTGTGTGTGTGTGTGTGTGTTTTAAAATACTGTGAAAGTAAGACATACGGTATGTTTTAAATTCAGTCATTAAGAAGTATAATAAGCAAATGTGAAGAAAGCTGATGGAGCCCGGCTATCAAAAGATATAGCATCTGGGGTCTTAAAAGCTTGAAGATAAACAAGTGGCCATCTAGCTCAGAAGCAACAAAGCCCACATGGAAGAAGCACACCAGCCTGTGTGATCACAAGGTGTCAACAGGATCAGATATCAGGCACCAAAGAACAAAAAATCATATCATTGTGAATGAGGGGAAGTGCAGATTGGGGGACCCAAAGCCCCCTGTAGGCAACTGGACATCCCCTTAAAGAAGGGTTGTGGGGAGGAGACAAACCAGCAGGGTGCAGTGTAGCAACGATGAAACATACAACTTTCCCCTAGTTCTTAAATGCTTCCTCCCCCCCACTATCATGATCCCAATTCTACCTTACAAATCCAGCTAGACCACAGGATGTACACTGGAACAGATAGGAACTGGAAACACAGGGAATCCTGGACAGATGATCCCTTCAGGACCAGTGCTGAGAGTGGCGATACCCAGAGGGTGGAGGAAGGGTGGGGTAGAAAGGGGGAACCGATCGCAAGGATCTACATATAACCTCCTTCCTGGGAGATGGACAACAGAAAGGTGGGTGAAGGGAGCCGTCAGACAGTATAAGATATGACAAAATAATAATTTATAAATTATCAAGGATTCATGAGGGAGGGGGGCGGGGCGGGAGGGGAAAAGAGAGCTGATACCAAGGGCTCCAGTAGAAAGTAAATGTTTTGAGAATGATGATGCAACAAATGTACAGATGTGCTTAACACAATGGACGGATGGTGATAAGAGTTGTACGACCCCCAATAAAATGATTTTTTTTTAAAAAAAGAAGTATATAAAATTAGAAGACCTTTTTCCTCTCCCTAGTCCACAGCCACATAGTCCAAAGAGTCACTCCTTTTATCCGATGTGCATCTTTCCAGATATTTTCCATCTGTGCGCTCTACAGATATGGTATCATAGTTTTAGCATGCATCAGCAACTTTGTCTTGTGCAAGGCATCTAAAGACGTAATGGATCTCTCAACTTCAATGTTTAAGTATATCATTTAGACCCTTCAGTTCCCTGCTTGAAAAGACCAGAAGTCAGTGCACTTATATTTCTAGCCACCTCCTGTTCTGTCTACCTTCTCATTTTTGCTATCTCTGTGTAATTCACCATAACATTGAAACTCTGTTGTGTAGCCAGTTTGCTTCGAGTTGCTTGCCATCATGTATATTTAAGGGATTCAGTGCTCAGCGTCCGTCCTTTCAGACCTTGACTTTGCTGTTGTTTAATTTTCATTATATCTCTCCGTCCATTGGATGCTAAATCACTGACAATGGGCATTTTGGATGTCAGGTACAGATCCAGGGATATGACACTGAGAGATGGACAAAGTCTGCTACCTGTAAAGTAGAAAGTTGCAAAAAATTGAAATAAAACTCAAACCTCTTCAATACAACATTATTTACTTCAGATCTATTGTGTGAAAAACATTGCACTAGGCAGTACGAACTGGCAGATGTAGCTTGGGGTGGGGATGGGGGGGACGCTTCCATAACCGCTAATAAATTCTTCAGCATAGATCTTTGATTGACAAGGACCTGTTTCTTACTCCAGACCCGCCACTAACATTCCCCCAACCCCCGAGGATTTTCCAGGGACCAAATTCCAAAAGCCAAAATTAGTGCCTTTGAGTCGGTGAACCTATGGGACAAGGTAGAATGGCCCCTGTGGGTTTTCAAGGGTGTAACTCTTTACAGGAGCAGGAAGCCTCCTCTTTCTCCTATGGAGCAGCTGCTGTTTTCAAACTGCTGACCTTGCAGTTTGCAGGCCGGTGAATAACCAGGACTCCTTGCTAGAGACCAGAGAAGCATCGTTGGTCAGTTGGCCTCCCTCTTGACCCAACCTGAATTTATTTTATGTGCAAGTATTTCTTGCTTATTCCATGGCAAAAAAAAATTATTCCATGGCTTTTTAAATATTGATGGTGGACATTTCTTTTTTACTCATTATTTGTAATTATATTAGTATTACTTTTATATTCTATTAGTATTATTTTATCCTTACCACTTTATTCTGCTTTTTTGTTTTTTATTGTTTCTGTTGGGTGTTCCAGGTTGTGAAGCACAGGAGGGGGCGCACAGAGACAATAGCTGATGCAGGGGTTTATAGGGGATGTGGGGGCAGGGTGGGAAGTAGAGAAGGGGAGGGGGAGCTGATTGTGATTATATAACTCGTCTTAAACATGATTTCTCCAGGGGGGAAAAACGTCCTAAAATTGATTGTGGTAATGACTATAGAATTCTTCTTATATGATTGAATTATTGAATTGTATGATATGTGGATTATGTGCCAATAAAACTGTGGGGAGGGGGGGAGGGGTAAAGAGTTCACTGGTTCAGTCTCTCTGACAGGCCAAGCCTAGAGGCAAGGTCATTCACACTGGTGTCACTCACAGCATTAATTGGAAGACTTCTGGGCTTTACTTTTCAAAGAACTTTTAACAGCTTGCCCTGGAGAGCTATAGTGTGTCTCTCCTGGCCCATCAGCTAATTAGCACCAGTGTGTGCCTGCTCTGGATCTTGTTGAGTGCTGGTTGTCAGTAATTAATATCAGAGAGGACAAGAGCGCATCCTTAAGTCAGAGGGCACCGGGACTGATGCACTGTCTTTCACCCCAAGGAGTGCTAGTCTATCTAACTAAAGTTACATCACTCTGTGTTCAGGACCTCACGAGTTTAATTTTGGTGACGGGAAGACAGAGAAGAATAGTGCGTCTACTTAGCAGCAAGGCCCTTCAGGATCAGTTGATTCATAGGCTCCTCTCTCTGTGCCGACTAAAATGTGGCCCGCGAGTTGCACTGTCTTAGCCTCTGTCATCCCTAATGACCAGCCAGACTGTTCATGGATGCCCTCCCTCTGTTGTTTACTTCCCTTTTCAGTTTCTCTCTTCCTCCCCTCCCCCCCTGCTAAAGACAAGAGGAGAGGAAGTAGGATTTGTGGACTCATTGGCCACTGTGGCTGGTAAAATGGTGGAATTATTAGCTGGAAGAAGAAAGAAAAAAGCTCCTTGCAGGATCCTCATATGTGGTGTGGCTCTCATTGCCCTGAGGGTCGTTGGGGAGATGGGTCATGCTGGAAGAAAGTAAAATGAAATGGATCTTCTCAAGCCCACCACTACCTTGAGTTTGGCCCAACCCGTAAGCAGTAGCCATCCAGTCAATTCCAACTCACTCCCGCCCCCGTGTAGCAGAGGAGAACTGATGACTCCTTGGGGAGTTCCATGGCTATTTCTCAGAAGTAGTTCACCAGGCCTTTCTTCTGCAAAACCTCTTGGTGAAATCAAACCTCCAAACTTTAGGTTAGTAGCTGAGTGCATTATCCATTTGAGCTCAAGCCCAAGAGAAGGGAGAAACTCCCTCTAAGTGGAGGTGGAGAGACCAAAACTCTGACCCTGAGCATTAGATTGTTTGCATTGGGAAGCTTACAGACTGGGAAAGCACCGCCCAGTGTCGGCCAGCTGGCCAGGAACAGATCTGCTAGGGCGGGGAGCTGTGGGGGCTCTTGTTAGACTAGGTAATAAACAACTGGAGAAGCTGGGTTTTATGAAGAAGAATTCAGTATCAGGATCAGAGGAAGGCTTGCTAGCAACCTGTGATATGCAGATGACACAACCTTACTTGCTGAAAGCAAAGAAGGGTATGAAGCACTTGTTGATGAAGATCAAGGATTGCAGTCATCAGTATGAATTACAACTCAAGGTAAAGAAGACCAAAATCCTTACAACTGGGATTGCATCTTGCTTAGACCCACTGTTAATATTCATGGAAACAGTAATCAAGATATCAAGACATATCGCACTGGATAAATCTGCTACATAAGACCTCTATACAGTGTTGAAAAGCAAGGAGATTACTTTGAGCACCAAACCATGATATTTCTAATCACCTTGTGTGCTTGTGGAAGTTGGACATTCATTGAGGTAGACTGAAGAAGAATTGATGCATTTGAATTATACTACTAGCAAAGAATATTGAAAGTATCGTAGACTGCCAAAAGAACAAACATTGTCTTAGAAGAAGTATAGCCAGAATACTCCTTAGAGGCAAGGATGGCCAAGACTTCATCTCACATACACAAGGGTACAAAAAGCCCCTGGGAATGATGCTGGGCAGAGTGGAGCTTTCGTAGTACACATTTTTACTGCCAGGTGAGCATCGAGTAATGCACTCTGAGTTAGTGCACCTGGTGGTATCACCTGGGAAGGTTCTCTCTGGTCACAGTGAATTATTTTCATAAGAGGCGTTTCACTCGAACCTCATTTTTTGTGATGGATAATTTCAGAGAACAGTGTGTGGCTGTGAAATTTTGTTTCCTGCTTGGGAAAAATGCCACAGAAACTGTTGTGGTGTTGAACACAGTTTACAAGGACAGCACTATGGGGAAAACCCAAGTGTATGAGTGGTTTTCTCATTTCAAAAAAGGTGAAATGTCAACTGGAGTTCCTTTCACCAGGTCAGACTGTTAATCAAGCTTTCTATTTAGAAGTTCTGAAAAGATTGCATAACAGTATGCCACAAAAGCCTGATTTGTGGCAGACGTGGGACTGGTTTTGCCACCATAACAATGCACCTGCTCACACAGCCATCTCAGTGTGCCAGTTTTTGCCAAAAAAAAAAACCAGCATGCCTCTCTTGGCCCCCACACATTACTCACCTGTCCTTGCTCCATGTGACTTCTGTTTCTGCAAATGAAGAGGAACGTGAAAGGACAGCAATGGACGACATAGAAGAGGTGAAGAAAAAATAAAAGGGAGGTGCTGTCAGCCATCCAAACAGGTGAATGTGAAAAATGTTTCCAAGAATGGAATAGTAGATTTAACAAATGTATTAAGTTTCATGGAGAGTACTTGGAAGGTGATATGGTTGTTTTGTAAAAATAATAATAATGATTAAATACATAGCTTTGAAAAATACGTGTTATCAGGAAAGAACAGCCCCTGAAGAAGGACATCATGTGTGGTAAAGCGGAAGGGCAGCAAAGAAGAAAAAGGCCCCCAAGAATATGGATGAAAGGTGGCTGAGAACCAGGCAATGTTTCATTCTGTTGCACACAGAGGGGCTGTGAGTCAGAACCAAGTCAATGGCCCCTAACAAGAACGACGACGATAAACAACTTTGTGATGTGGGTTCCTGAAACTATTTGTGTCATGATTTAGAGACCTAAAACTACTTAGGTTACTGACACGATTAGCACCGGATTGTTCCCAGTGTTAAAGGGGCAGGAGGAAGCATTCACACAGCATCTGGCTGTGGTTCCAGCCTGGCCACACACCGAGAAGTTCTAAGCAAGGCGACCAGAGGACACACTGGGAGCACCCACCCGGTTGAAACACAGCCACTTCAGAGCCTTAGGGGCCCTCCATGCACAGTTCATACCCCCCAAGAACTCAAACGCGAGTAAGAAAGAGAATTATCAAGAAGGGAAGAAGGTAGGAGAAGTAGGACAGGTGGGAGGTCTGCTCAGACAGGAAGCAGCTGTGCAGCAGAAACTTCCCAAGGGGTGAGCAGGTCTCCGGGGACTGGCAGCCTCCCTCCTCCACTCCCCTTCCCTGCCAGGAAGACAGGCTCCATGTGGAACCCAGGGGCAGTGCTAAAAGGCCGGCGCAGTTGGATTTGTTTTGTCCAAAGGCCGCCGCTGTGTTGCTGGAGCAGCCCTGGATATTGGGATTTTTAAGAGCCAAGTCTTCATCAAAAGGGCAAGGCTGAGCCATTAGCACAGAAATGATTGCCTAGCTGAGGACACGTCAATCTACTGCTTCCAGGTGCTGGGTTTCAAGCTCTGCTCAAATACGTCACCGCCAAATGTGCTGCCAGCTAGTCCCTAAAAGCCAAGTCTAAGAAGATAAGGCGTAAACTCATCTATAGGAGCATTCGCATTCAGAATGCATTCAGAAGATCACTTCCCCCGTCCCCCTAATGACAGGAGTCTCTGGGCGGCGCACATGGCTAAGCAGTCGACTGCTAACTAAAAGGTCGGTGGTTCGAGTTTACCTAGAGGCGCTTCAGGGGAAGGCCTGGAGGTCTGTTTCCATGCATCAGAACCAAGGAAAACCTCTCCAGAGCAAAACTCCTCGTGATCTATGGGGTTGCAGGAATGGGAATCCACGACAACTGGGGTTTGGGCCCCTGGACTGAAGCCCAGGGGGAGAGTTCCAAGGAATATAATGTCCTGTCACCTCTGTACCCCTGACCCGCTCCCTGCTTCTTCTCTGTAGCTGGGTCTCTGCAGGGTAGCAGCAGGTCGGCCCTGCATCTGAAACAGAACAGTTCTGGCCGCGCCCAGGCCAGGGCCCTGCAGATTCTGATTCTGCCCCCAGCTAGTCTGTCAAGTCCGTTTGGATCCACCTCTTTCTCAGGGCTGTAATGAATTGCTGGCTGGTTCAAATTCCTGCTCTTCATCCATTAAGGTAGGTTATTGGATGCCATGTTCTCTAGGTTGCGTTCAGAACGCAGGGTTCTGTATTTATTGCACCAGTCGTTGATGGTATCTGTCATTTGTTTCTAGAGACTCTGCACTTTTGCATTCTGGCTTCTTGGGGCTCCTGTCACTGTTGGCAGGTGTAATAGTGAAGGGTAGTGAACACAAGTCTTCTGTTCAGGGTCTTGTAAGGAGTTGAAGGATCCCTGGATGTGTTCGTCTGGGTAGACTAGAGAGAAAAATCCATGGCTGCCCGTATGTGTATATGAAAGAGATTCATATACAAGAGCAATTGAACATTGAGAAAACATCCCAACCCATCCAGATCAAGTCCGTAAGTCCAACATTAGCCCATATGTCAGATACCAACCTATAAAGTCCTCTTCAGACTCACGAAACACATGCAATGACGCCAAATGTAGAAGATCACAGGCCAGGGGCTAGAAAGTCTTTGCATCCAGTGGCATTGGAAACATCTCGGCGCTTCTCCAGCTTCCAGGGCTGCATCAGGGTGGGTCCATGTGTCTTATCGGCTGCTATGTCTCCTAGGGTGTGAGCCGAGAGTCTCCCACCTCCAAGGAGGTAAATACTGGATTTTCCAGAATCCTCAGGAGAAGGCCATGCCCACACAGAGGGCTCAGTGGCTATGATTTGATTGACAGGCTAGACTCCACCCCACATTCTGAATCCTCAAAGTGACAAATGGTCATATAGCTACCACACTGGATAAATGCCTTTCCATGTCCACATAGTTGCAGCGTGCGGTCAGCCTTGGCTCTTGGCTCCTGGCTCCCCTCTCCAGCTGGCAATTGACCTGAGGCTGGTCCTGAAACAGGGTACAGCCAGACACCCAGCGCTCCCAGCAATCCTGCCTGTAGACTTCAAGTGTACTGCACCAGCCCTCTGTTGAAACTCATCTGTCACAGAGGAAGGCACCACTTTCCACTAATGGTTGACACACTGTCTTCCCATTCAGTTCTTAATGATCTCTGTCCATTCGTTGTGTTTGTATCTAAGAGAGCTGAGCTGTTCGCCACAAGGTCAGTGGTTCAAGGCCTCCGAGGGCTCCTCGGGGAGGAAAAAGGGAGGGGCACTCTCTGCTCCTGTGAAGCCTTACAGTCTCAGAAACGGACTATAGGGTCTCTCTGAGTTGAACTCGACTAGACGGCCTTGAGTTTGGTTCTGATTTTATCTTTATATCTCGACCTAACCCCAGACTGACAATGTTGGTTGATGTGAAGGAATGCTCCCCCTTATTTTGGAACAGACCTCACATGAGTAACCTCCGTGCCACGCGTGTGTTTTTTACCTGTGATTGGATACCAGGGAGTGACTGAGAGAAGCTGCAGCTGCTGCCTGGCAAAGTGATGTCCCTGGTCTCTGATCCGTGGGAAGCAACAGATACCAGACCCCACACAGCCCCTTCCAGCCAGCAGTGTCACTAGCAGAAAAGGGAGACAATACAGCCCCAAAGCCAACTCCTGACCTGCTTTGACCTGCCACATGACTAGTTCCCATCATTATGCTTGAAGGAATGGAGTGGTCCTGCAAGCAAACCAAGGCTCTCAGAGCTCTGATCGAGGGGATGCTGAGCATCTTTGTAGCCATTTGTGTGTGTGTTTCACAGAAAGAAGTAAACCCCAGATCTTAATATATGATGGACCTCAAAGGCCTGTGGACACAGTGACTAAGCATCCTGGGTCTCTCCTTTAAGTTGAGCATTATGCTTCCACACCGCCCAGTCCATTTGTGGTTGCTGTGGGCTTGTCTGTGGGCACAAAGTGTCCGTGAGAACTTGCACAGGTGATCTGAGCACAAGGAGGCTCCTGGGGAATGTGGATCTCCACAGAACTCTCACGTCTCTGACATGCTGGCGAGAGGGGCAGTGCCGCACAGCCTGGGACTGCACCTGAGTGCGTGAAGAACCGTTAGGTACCGAGAAACGGTGCCGCTGTTCCTGAAGCAGGGTGTAGTGTTGAAAGTGAGAACTGAGGAGGGAGACGTACGTGCAACCATGGGCCCAGGGCCTGGGGATGACCAACAGGGAGAACCTTCTCCGTGGAGAAGGGCATCTGAGACATCCTGGGAAAGGGTCCTGGCCCATCAGTGCGTGAGGCCAGCATGTGGGTGGCAGCAGCATTTCTAACTGGGTTTCTTGGTTCCCAGGCAACGTCCTGCCCTTGGAGAGTGCCTGGCCTCGCTGGCAGCAGCCATACCCGTGGCATTCTTGGAGCCTGCCCTGAACCGCTACAATCCGCTCTCTGTCTTCAACACCAAAACCCCAAGAGAGAGGTCGCGTAAGTATCCTCCCCTAGAGGTCGTCACCCCATTCCTCATGCTGACAGGAAGGCCACGCAGGCCGGGAGCAGCAACCTTTCAGCCCCGTTAGTTTACCTGGACCAAGAGAGGCCAGGACACCAGAGTTAGAGACTGGGTTGTATGCTTCTGTCTCCCTGGAGAAGTGGCCACAGCAAGAACTTTGCTAGCATTCAGATGTAGTTTCTTCGCTGAAACCAAGGGCGCAAGCAGAAAGCAAATGTTTCGAGAAGGATGGTGGCAACAAATGTAAAAATGTGCTT
>NW_022103915.1:89547410-89556874 GCF_000313985.2 Echinops telfairi | reverse complement strand
TGGATGGATGGATTGTGATAAAAGTTGTACGAGCCCCAAACAGAATGATTTAAAAAAATAAAAATTAAAAATTAAAAGCAAAAAAAAAGAAAGACTTAGTTTCTTTAAAGTGAGGAGACAATGTAGTTGATTTTGAAATTCTTCCCATTCTAAGATTTAAAGATGTGTTTTCCTCTGGGTTTTGATTCTCCTTCGATGCCTGGGGATGTGCCCCTTTCTCCAGAGTATCTTCTGAAGTGGGGTACACATGCATTCTAGTGCCCTAGTCCCACACATCAAGTCCATGGAGAGGCTGAGCTTTCAAAGATGCCGAGACCACATCTTCTTCATCTCCACGGAAAACTGAGCAACAAAACTGAAATGACACCAGAAAGGGAAATTCTTAGCAGGATCACTGATCCACACTGGGTCTTAGAATAAGGATCTGGGTGGCCAATATGGCCCGCAGCCAATATTTGTCAATGAAATGTATTGTCTTGGAAGCCACTTGGTCACATACTGTTGATGCCACGGGATGCTTTCGAACTCCTGTGGCAGTTGGGAATCGTGACAGAACCTGTCTATCCTGCAGCGCCTGGAACATGTACTGTTTGGCACTTCACAGAACAAGGAAAACACTTGTTCTAGAATAATTAGAACCCGAATCCAAGCTGACTTGTAAATCTGCTTCCGGAAGATGGAGGAAACCACTTTTTAAAAATTCACCTTACACCATTTCACTTCTGTGAGAGACTTACATTTGTGCCCATTGTCACCAACTGAAAGAAATCCACAGAGAATTTTCACTTTCACGCAAAAGGCTAAAAGCAAAACCAGTGTTTCTTTGGCAGTGAGCCTTCAAAGCGGCAGCTCAGAGCCCAAGCAGCGGGACCGGTGTCACCCAGCGCCTTCCTCCGCATCTCAGTACCAAGCTGCCGAAGCTTTGAACTGGGTCAGTGAGCACTGCTTTTTTCAGGGTTTGGGTGTGATTGGGTGTGATTTGGTAGATCATGTTTGGGTCTGGGAATGCTCATTTCCCGAGTGTATTAGTCTGGGTACTTTGGAGAAACAAATCCACAGCAACTCACGTATAAGAGAGAGTTTTATGTAAAGAAAATGTGCATCACGAAAACATCCCAACCCAATGCTGCCCAAGCCCACAAGTCCAACATTAACCCATTAACCCAACACCAGTCCACAAAGTCCTCCACCTCACAAAACAGAGGCAATGATGCCGACTGCAGGAGGAAAGCTGAGGCAGTGAATGAACAAGCATCTCAGCACTAGCAGGGGTCTCCACACGGCTGCTCCAGCACCCAGGGCTGCATCGGGATAGGTCCATGCGGCTTCTCCTTGGGGATGTCTTGGAGGAAGTCAATCTTGCAAGCTGAAGCAAGGAACTGCTAAGGCAGCTGCACCCCGGTGCAACCATCACAAAACAAGAGACCCGAGAACTAGAAAGGCGAGGCTTCACCACCCATTTATCCCTCCGCCTTTCAATTAGCCCTACATGTGATTATCGGCCAGGCTGGCACAATTAACTAACTCGCTGAGTAACTTAAAGACAACTGTTTTTTAACTTTGCACCATTTCAGCTTACAGAGCAGTTTCCTAGGAATGCTCTGCTTGTGCACAGCAGGGGGTCTGTATCTGGATTAATGGATTCTTGCTTGAAATCATCGGAGTGGAACAGAGGAGCTTTCAAGCAAGAGCCTTGCCTCAAATTTGAACCTCAGCTGGAAGAAACAACAGTGATTCAACATAACCTGAAACAGAAATGATCAAACCATGGGACTAATCATTATGAAACCATTTCAAACCTGAACCAACCCTGCTCAGAACCAGTACTTTCTGAATGTTGAGATATTGAGTCCAGTCAATGATGGACCAATGGCCAATCCCATTTAGTCCAAGCCCCCTTTTCAAAGGACCATGATACTGGAGAAGACTTCTTTAAAAATAAGAGACCTTTTCTTGTGAACAGGCATGAAGTCAACTACAGGGAAGATTTTAGCACCATCATTGAGCGTTGACAAGCCAGTTAAACCAGGGAGAAGACTTCCAGCAAACTCCAGAGATCATGCCACGTTTCCTCTGTCACCACTGCTCCTTTATTGCCACTTGATGTCCTGAGGAAATTTCAGTAGGAGAGAGAGATCCCCCACCCACCCTAGTAATGGCCCCCAGGACAAACAAAACAAGGCTGCTTAATAGAATTCTGATCTGTTTGTAGAAGACGGTGAACACTACTGTTCTCAGAGTTACCCCAAAACAGAAGCCTGGTCAGGATGCCTCAACACTCCAGAGCTCCCTAGGAAATCTGTTAAGTTAAATTTTCCCCCAACTCCCTCAGCCTCTTCTCGCCTCTTCTTCCCCTTTAAAAAAAATCATTTTATTGGGGGGACATACAGCTCTTATCACAATCCATACAAGCATCCATTGTGTCAAGCACATTTGTTGCCATCATCATTTTCAAAACATTTTCTTTCTACTTGAGCCCTTAGTATCAGCTCCTCATTTTTCCCCCTCCCCACCTCTTCCCCTTTCTTGAGACCAGCAAAATTGCCTCCAACTTTGTTTTTCTCTGCCCACTCATGGTTCCCAATGAGTCACCGATTGCTGTTAAAGGGGGACATAAATGACTAGACAGGCTTTGGTGAAATTGAGAAGTGGCTATGCTATAGTCTCTGCAGATCAGCCCAAGCGTTGCTCCGCAATTCCAAAGGGCCTACGACCTAGTTATGACTGTAGTCCTGGCTGGTTGGCCACTCACCCTACCCCATTGGGACTCAAGAAGTTGTGTCTCTGTTTGGGTATAGCCAGGGCTAGAGCTGAGGTTCTACCCTGAACTGTTGTCCAGTTGGTAGCAGTGAAGTAGTGGGGTAAAACAAGAGCTTGACAAAGACAGATAGAAACATGATTTAATTTGGAGAGGGGGAGAATGACTCTTTCCCATGGTTTTCCTTCTCAAAGGCTATTTGACATTATTTTAATTATTATTTTACACACTTTTACATTGATTTTATAAGACACATTCCTAAGGCACACCTCAGTGTCATTCAATGCATGCTCCACAAGGAAGGATGAGACAAGGTTATGATTATGGAGGGAACAAGACTTCATTTAGTGAAGCAGTGTGGAACTTCATACCTGAGACTCCTGGTCCTAATATTTTCATCATTGGATTAATCAGACAAGAGTGAATGCTGACCAAGTGTCTGGTTCTTGAAAAGTAGTGTGTGCATGAATATGTATTCTGGTGCAACCAGTATCCCTACAGCAAAAATGATGGATGGCTTAATGGGCTCTAAGAAGGTAGACTTGATTCCTCAGACAAAGTGGATGCCCTGGGGGGTAGTGGAGAGGGCTGTATAAGAGTGACAGATGATGTGAGTCTGTGGTTTAGAAATGCCGTATGAAGTGACTTAAGCCTTCAGTCAATCGGACACCTCTATTCATTGCATTTGACACCTTGCCAGCAGAATGATTCATTGTAGTCATCCCACTGCCCTGTGAGATTCTGAAACATTTTATAAATAAGAAGTAAAAGCTTAACGTCTGCCGAGAGAGGGTTGAACACTGCTGTGTGCCAATTACCAAAAACTAGGTAAGTCTTCATTTATGGGTCGCTGTAGTCTATTAGACCACTGGATTGGCTAACACATCCTAGTCACCAGTCAGTATACTTTCCATCGTCTCTATAGTGTAGTTGACCAGAAAAGAAAAATAAGTCTGGGCGCTAAACCCTCCGCTACAGTTCAAGGAGACAGCCCTCTCTGAATTGAAGGTTTGCAGAGCTGCACAATGGGGAAGTGTGTGCTAGACTCGTACCCAGTGGTTCTCAAACTCCAGCATGCATCAAAACGACTTGGAGAACTTGTTAAAACAGAGATCATTGTGCTGTGTTCCCCGCCCCCTCCACCCCCATTCCATCTGAGTCTATAGTGCCTTAACACCTCTGACATACACTCTAATCTGAACAAACAAAACCCGAGCAATACAAACCAAAAATACACCCTCTGGAAGCTGTGTTACATGTCTTCCATTTATCGGTGTATGACACCCAGGATCAATGAACCTAGAGGGACAGCAGGTAGAATAAGGGGCTTAGGGGGACCGGAGTACAGTGGTGGTGAGGGGTAAAAGGGATACAATGTCAAGGAGTCCAGGTAGAAAAAGATTGTTTGGAAACTAGTTGTGGTAACAATTGCCCAATTCTACTTGACGTGGTTGGAAATGGAAGTGTATGATATATATATTAAATTCCAATTAATAATTTTTTTAAAATCTGTACTTTTAATGGATTTCCAGATGATATTGATACTGCTGGTCAGAGGACCAATCTGAGAACCACTGAAGAAAGTACCACAACAAAAGCTTCCTGTCAACTCATAGCAACCTTATAGTACAGACCAGAACTTCCCCATTGGGTCTCCAAGGCGTAAATCTTCATAGAAGCAGACTCCCACATCTCCTTCCCCCAGGGTGGCTGGTGGGTTCAAACCACTGGCTTTCAGTTCAGCATCCAGGTGCTTAACCACTGTGCTATCTGGGCTCCTTCAAGGCAATGGCAGTGCCATCTAATGTGTCCTCTTTCCATGCGCTGGTGTGTCGTTCTAAAAGGGCGCAGCTGAGGTGGTTATTCTGGTAGCTAACGTGGCAGAATTCATTTTGCCATGGACTTATTATGTGACATTTGAACTATGAAATATCTTCTGAACTGTAAATGTTTGTTCCACTCAAGGACCAATTACATATAAATAACTCTTGAAGGTCATTATAATGACTTCGGTACAGCAATCATTGCTTTTCTGTATATTTCTTGCGTAGTCGGGGCAACGTGCCCATGATAATGTCTATGCAACATTTAACACACACACACACACACACACACACACACACACCTGACCCTTCTCATAAACTTACAGCAAATAATTGTAAAATGAAATGGTATCTAGTCATTGGCATTGTTCTGTGAGGAGAGCCGTAGCATAGACAGTTTGACACCGCTGTCCTATTTACTCTGAGATACAGCGATGTGAGTGGCTCTCCCCAGCCTCCCATGCTGATGCCACTCAGGACATCTGCCTCTGCTGCACGTTGCAGGACAGGCTTGTTGTTTGCAAATGAGCGGCTTTGGCAGTGCACCATGTCTGGCCGGTGTCATTCCCTTCAGCTGTGACGGGGATTCATAGTCCTTTGTCTTCTTTGCTACAAGTCCTTTAGCATAGTTTGGATGGGGAAAGACACTGGTTCATTCCTGACTTCTAAAGGAGGGGGAACAATCTTTCAATTTCTACCCACCCTATCAAAAGACCGTCATGATGGCAACCGGAAGTCCTCATTGGCGCTGCTCTCTACCAGTGAGGCTACTGGGCCCCCAACTTTGTTGTTGGTTTGTATATGTGTGTGGGGGGCGGAATCCCAAAATGTTGCCGTTTCACCCATTTGTATGCGTATAGCTCAGTGTCATTGATCACATTCACCATGTTGTACATCAATCCCTGCTATCCACACTGCACACTTGGGGGGCTCAGGTCTGAGTGGCAGGTCCATTCCTCCAAAGACAGCCAGGTTAAATTGCTCAGTTTCCCTGCTCCGGGAAGTGCAACATGGGAAAAATAAAAACACCCTTTCTCACCTGGCCAATGGCCCTAAAACTCAAGGGGGAAAGACACACACACACACACACACACACACACACACACACACACAGCCATCAAGTCAATTCCAACTCATAGCAACCCTATAGGTCAGGGTAGAACGTCCCCTGTGCGTTTGTGAGACTAGAATTCTTTACAAGAGTAGAAAGCCTTGTCTTTGTCCCAGTAGCCCTAAAGGCTGTAGAATTTTGTGGATTCTCTTATTTCTCAACTTTTCAATTCCTGTGGACCTAAAATCTAGAAAAGAGGCAAGGGGCCTATTATATGAAATAGTCTGCTTTAACCTTAGACGTGATGCAGTCTGTATTTGACACCTCGTATAAAAAATAATTTCCCCACATCTGCCATTTTTCCTGTGGCTTCTCGGCTGCCCTAACTCCCGAAGAGCCTGGTGCTTTTGCCCCAGTTTGAGAACTGTGGTCCAAGAGTGGAGTCTGCATCTGCTCTGCCTCCCCAGAAAACTCCCTGGACTCACCCAGAGCCTGCCGAGAGCAGTTCGATATGGATGCACACGGAAGCTTTGGAGCTTGTGATTTTCAACTGCTCCCCCCAGGCCCCTGCCCGCAGAGCCCTGGTCATCTTCAAGGTGGGTCATGAGGTCCTCTCCTATCAGGAAAGCTGGGGACTTCTGTCATGTCCTGTGTTGCAGGAGATGGTGTCCGTAATCTTTGCGGAGGCAGGAAGCAGGGCAGCTTATCCTCTGGCAGTGCCTGTTTTTGGTCCTTGCATCTGACAACTCTCCTTGAGTTAACTGTTACGGTCTGTCTGTTGCCCCTTCATTCTGTCTATCCTTGTTAAGTGAAGTGACCTGAACGATTGGGTGGAAAAAAAATAGGACTGAGTCATTGCTCCTTATAAATAAACCCTGAGAAATAAAAAGATTCCAGAGACTGACAGGAAATCTTGGTGCAGGTTACCACAGGTCATCAACAACTTCTGTTGAAAATCCAAAAGGCAACATGTGCAATTTTTCACCCCCAAATTTCAACTGGATGGGAAATCATGTTCTTGGACCAAAGAAAGGGATGTTTGATAGGAGGGTTTTCTTGTTCCCTTTTTGAGCAGTACAGATTCTGGGCATTGAACCACAGCTTGATGCATGAAATGTGCCTTGTGTTAGGCAGGGTTCTCTAGGAAAACAAAACCAGGACACTTATGATCATATATATATAATCATATACATATGGACAGGTTTCTACAGCAAGAAGGAATATGACAGCTAATTGGTCCACACCGCAGTACAGAGGGCTCAGTTCAACTCACTCTGTGGAGCAGTTAATATAATGGAAGTCCTTCAACTCATGTGAGCTGCTGGGTCCAAGGTCAAGGAAGCAGACAGTGGAGTCTTTCCTCAAGCAAGAAGGCAGAGTCTGCCCACAGGCACAAACAGCAAGGTGGGTCAGCAACAGTCAGTAGCTCAGGAGCTTATCTAACAGCCCGGATGGGATATGGAACTTAAGCAATGCAAGGACAGGATCTGCCAGCCTAAAGCTCAAGCATATGTACCAGTACCAGCAGTGAGGCAAAGCAGGTCTTGAAGGAGCCTCATGCTCTAGCAGTACAATCCCCAGGTTGGCTTAGCACACAGGTAGTATAGCTCACAGGTTGAGGCAGAGAACTAGCTAAAGCAGCAGCACACTGGTTCGATCACCAGAGAACAAGAGGGGAACAGGCCTTGCCGAGCCATTTATCTCTTTGCCCTCCAATCAAACTGAGACCTGATTAATCCCACATGTTCCTATTGGTCAGGTTGGCACAATAACCTAATTATAACATGCCTGTTTTCCACCAATACTAACTTTTCTTGAACGGAAGCTAAAGTCTAGGTGGTTTCCTTTTTTTTTTTTTTTTTTTTAAGTATAAATATATATAAACGTACATTTTTTTCCAAAACCATTTTTATTGAGAACTAATACAGATCATTCCATAGTTCAATCATATCAAGCAGTATTGTACAATTGCTACCACAATCAGTTTCAAAGCACTCTCTTCCCTCTTGAACTCCCTCATATCAGCTCCCCTTTACCACCCTCCTCCCCTCTGTACCCCACCCCCAGAAATCCTGTTCTACTTGCTGTCTGTATAGGTTCATCAATCCTGGGTTCCATTTACCTAAAACCAGAAAAACCCATAACAAAATTCAAGAGGGTTACCCCCAAAGACAAAATACACAAAACCGGGCCCAATGTGCATCAGATGGGGGGCAATCGACTCGGCTGACTAGGTTTTAATTGTCCAAGTCAGGTTTACCCTTGTGATCTAACGTCATCTCTCCAGTGCACTCTGTTTGGTAACCAGTTTCCTCCCTCCCCTCCATTGTGGATGGAGGAAAATCACCAGAGGTTTATCTCCTTTTAGAGCCCACAAATGTATCTGGGGCTCCCACAGTCATCCGTTAAAGTCTAGGGTTATTAAAGGAAAAGCTTATGAAATGTGCCTCAGCCGTGTCAGTGTTATGTTCCTTTAAGGGTGTTGGATTGTTTTAAACTCAATAAGACATCTAGGAAGATGAAGGGGCCGCACGGGCAGTTTTCACTGGACTCTGACCCGAGAGGTTGCCAGTTGGACCCATCGCTCCCCAGCAATGTCATGGAAGAAGGCTGGGGATCTGTTTGGGTAAAGATTGCTGCCAAGGAGACCCTATGGAAGTGTTCTGCTGTACCACACGGGGTCACCAAGACCCGGTGGCAATAGGTATGGCATCTAGGAAGATGTGCAGCCTCTGGAAGCTGCAATCTTTCCACAGGCAGTTGGAGGTCAAGCTCCCTCCCATTCAGGGGCCACTAATGAAGCCCTGGTACAGACTGTTTATCTGTTTATCTCAGGACCCAAGGCAGGGGAAGGCAGAGGTAGAGGTTGAACCACCACCGTGCACTTGAATTACTGTCGCTCTATTCCTCCTGTGCTCTTCTTGGTCAGTTCTGGGGATGCCAGAGATTGCGGAGGACATGTGTCCCGAC
The DNA here is from genome assembly GCF_000313985.2 of Echinops telfairi. Taxonomy (NCBI): domain Eukaryota; kingdom Metazoa; phylum Chordata; class Mammalia; order Afrosoricida; family Tenrecidae; genus Echinops; species Echinops telfairi. The sequence goes on along the minus strand of NW_022103915.1, from coordinate 89,548,272 downwards.
ATCCCCCAACTGGAAGGTCTGATGAAGGAAATCAACGACCTGGCCGAGTCGGGGGCCCGGTACACCGAGATGCCCCACGTCATCGAGGTGATCTTGCCCATGCTCTGCAACTACCTATCCTACTGGTGGGAGCGGGGCACAGAGAACCTGCCCCCCAGCACAGGGCCCTGCTGCACCCAGGTCACCTCTGAGCACCTGAGCGTCATCCTGGGCAACATTCTGAAAATCCTCAACAGTAACCTGGGCATCGACGAGGCCTCCTGGATGAAGCGCATTGCAGGTAACACCGCCACCTTTTCCCCGTGGGCTGCACGATGCTGCCTTCTATCAGCTCTCTCACGACTGCACGGTGACCGCCAGGAAATGCCATTCTGTCTTGGAAGCCCCCCGCCCCCACCCCGCCTTTTTTTCATTAAATAGTAAATAAATCAACTTGTCCCCCTGGCCGAGCTTCCTGGGGACAAACGTTCATGCCCACTCTCTACTAAGCCAGGCCCCTCATGTCTCCAGGAGGCCCTCCCGAAGAAACTCCACCTCACCTTGACAGCTCTTCCTTTATTTCCTTTTGGTATGTCAGAACCCCATTTGTTTTTAGTGTCGGAGTTGTGAGCAGTTTCCTTGGTAAGTGATCTTGTACACGTTTTCCAGGCACAAAACTCCCTCCCAATTCAGCTGTCACCTCCTGCAGGCCATTCTGCAGTTTTACTTCACTGTATGATTTTCAGATACTTTCCAGGATTGAGTTGCAATAGCAGGAATCTGGGCTTTTTTTGGTGGGGGGCAGGGGTGGTGGGGGTTTGGTTTGGTTTGATTTGGTTTTTGAATTCTTCTCTCTCTCTCAAAGTCCTCATATGCAGTAGAC
>NW_022103915.1:89540918-89546302 GCF_000313985.2 Echinops telfairi | reverse complement strand
TTGTGAGTGACAATTAACTCACAACACCTCACAATGCAAACAACGTAAAGACCCCCTGAGATGCATGCTTGCGTGCGCATAGTCAGAGGTCCCTGACTTCCCCTCCCTTCATTCACGTTCCTGGGGTTTTGTTTGTGTGCTCGTTAGTTGGTTTTTCAGTCACTCTGATTCTGATCTTTGGTTTGAATTAAATCCCTGGGATCTGAATTAAACAAATGGGATATACCGCCTTAAAAATTGAGTAAGATGTGCAGGTTTTCTTATCTTTATGAGGGCCCCAAATCCCAGAGCCACTTATTCCTTGTCTGTGCCTTTCCATTACTTTATAGTTGGAACTAGGTGAGTTCTTCTGGGCCCAGAGGAACCTCCAGGGAGCAGGTTGACAGTTCTCCAGTGTCCTGAGCTGCAGTTGGGTTGTTGGGTTTTTTAATTAAACTTATCTAGGAAGGAACCAGGAAGCCTGGGTTGAGCGCCTCCTCTTGGCTCAGGACAGCTTTGATTATTCAGAATCAACCACTTTCTGCAAGGTGGGCATGACCTGCCAAGGACCAAGAGCAACATGGAAGTTGTGTAAAGCGATATAATGTTGTTGTAAAGCTCTAAGACAGGGGTCCTCAACCTTCCCAATGCTGCAACCCTTTCATGCAGTTCCTCCTGTTGTGGCGACCCCCAACCATAAAATGATTTGCGTTGCTACTTCATAGCTGTCATTTTGCTACAGTTATGAATCGGGCCCATGGGTTAAGAACCACTGCTCTAAGAGGTGTGTGGAATGCCCCATATGTAGGTGAGCAGGTCAAGGATGGCAGGGGCTTTCCCCAACCCAGAACAGAGCGGAGATCAGAACATTCTCCTACTGCCTCCCAAACGGTGGTCGTCTGAGAGAGAGAGGGACGGGCCAAGAGGAAGAACAAGGAGGGGAACTAAGTGCTGGCCCACAGGATGAATTCCCCAGCCTCGCTTTTCAGTATTGCTCCTTCCATTTGTATCCGTTGTCACAATGAGTGTCCTGAAGGAGAGCCTTCTGTTTCCAAACACAGTGTATGTCCAGCCCATCATCAGCAAGGCCAGGCCTGACCTACTAAGAAGCCACTTTCTCCCCACTCTGGAGAAGCTGAAGAAAAAGGCCATCAAGATAGTGCAAGAGGAGGAGCAGCTGAAAGCCGACAGCAAAGGGGACACCCAGGAGGCAGAGCTCCTGATCCTGGATGAGTTCGCTGTCCTCTGCAGAGACCTGTATGCCTTCTACCCCATGCTGATTCGCTACGTGGACAACAACAGGTATGGAAGCAACCAGGGAAGCCTGGCTGCCCCATTCCAGGGCTAACTTGGGCAACAGAATAGGATCACGGAAAGGTGGTGGCAAGTAGTTTTATAGGTGAGAGAAGAGATCCCATACAAGAAGAGGGCACGTCCTCTCCCTCCCAAATACCTCCCTGGTGTGCCGGTGCTGTCTTCAACGATTCAGTGTGGCCCATGGCATGGCCCCCTCCGTCTTCACAGGGGCCCTAGGTGAGAAGAAGTTGCTCCTTCACTCGTCCATTTAGCATATATTAGTGGAGCACATCAGGCATTGGGGGACCAGGAAGGGAGAAAGGAACGATCTCTTCCCTACAGAGCTTTCCTTCACAGGGGGAGGAGGACAGGTACAATCTGAAAGTCCGTTCTCATCTAGAGCAGGGTAAGGGGAATTAAGGATCTCGGTTTTGTGAAACAATGCAAGTGGTGATAAATCCCCACATACCCTTTGATTCAGTGCAATAGGGTGTAACAGTCGTGTCATCCCTCCAAACCGTAGTGCCTCTAGTCCCGTGCCCTGTAGTTCTTGCGCAAGAACGTTATGAAGACCAGAGGGCAAGACTTGCGGACCCTTGACAGGTAAACCAGGCTTCCCAAGGAGAAAGAACAGTGGTACACAGGCTGAAATGGTCAAATAATTTAAGTCGAAATGTTTTAATGGTACAATTCCAATGAATCCAGCAAGGTCTCAGCAACAACCAAAGAATCTCCATTTTCAATAGGCTGTTAACTTGAAAAGTGGCATTGAAGTGGGCATTCCAGGAAGATGGTGTCGCCGTTGCAGCCCATAGAAAGGCGTCTATTGGGCATGCTGATGGGGGTTGAGGAGGGGGCATGCTGGTCATGAGGAGGTTGGTGTGGCTGATGCAGAGTGACAGGTGGGGAAGGAGAGGCCGCCTGGGATCCAAAAGAGCACGGAAGGGACTCTGGCTTTCACGCTGCGTGAGCTAAGTCATTGGAGGTTTCTGGCAAATTAGTGACGTGATCCGATTCACTCATGAGCCTTGTGTTTGGATGGAGGCGGGCCCACAGAACCGACATTGAGTCAGTTCTGTCTCATAACCCTGTACAGGGTTTCCAAGGCTTTAAATCTTTGTGGTAGCAGATAGCCTCACCGTTCTCCCTCAAAGCAGCTAGTAAGTTTGAACCTCGCAGCTCACAGTCCAGCAGTTAACCCAACAGCTCCACCAGAGCATCTAGGGACCTGGTAGAGTGAAAATAAAGGGAGTAAGGAGGCAATTGGGAGCCTCAGATAGATCCCATTAGGCGGTTGATGTGATCCAGAGAGAGGGAAAGGAAACAGACGTTTCCAAGGGCTTGGGTGGGAAGGGCCATGGGAGCTACGGAATGGGTGCGGAGTTGCCATCGGAGGTGATAGTACCTTCTGGAAGTAGACAGTCATGGTGGTTGTTCAACACTGTTAATGTACTATATGGCACATGTGCTAAATGTCACCTGTATTTTACCATAATACTTTTTTGGAACATGTTTTTTTAATTGAAGGTGGCCGAGACCAGGGTGGCAACAGTGAAGGGTGAGAGAATTTGTCAGATAATGGGTCTCTTTTTAAAGTTTATTGGAATTTTCCAGTTTGGGAGACAGTAGGTAGGTCAGATTTTATTTGTTTTTTGAGAGAGAGAGAGAGCAGGGCAAGGAATCACCTGTAGAGATGATAAAATTGAGCCAGCTGCTCCACAGGGAAATGACAAGGCTATGTACTCCCATAAAACCTACAAATCCTATACAGGGACACTATGAAGCTGAATCAACTAGATGACAGTGGAATAGGGTTTTACCGATAATACAGCCTTTCAAATCCATGAGCTTAGGGCACACCAAGGTTCGCTGACAAGGACCATGTTCAACATCTCGTTTGGCAGAGTTGCTACTGGCATCTTAAAAGTTCGTGAGTGGCCATCTTAAAATGCCACATGTGGTCTCTGTCTCAAAGAAATAAGAATGATGAAAACTGAAGACCCATGGAAGCCATTAGACCAGTGGGCCAATGAACAATGCAGAAACATCAGTCTTCAGAACCCTGAGACTAGAAGAACTAAATGGTGCCTGCCTATCCTGACCAACGGCTGTGGAAAGGATCACACTATCCGGTCTTAGGTAGATTGGGGGGAAATTACGGAACAAAATTCAAAATTGTAGAAAAGATCGGACTCACTGGTGAGACAGAGACCTGCGGAGCCACCAAAACTGTGGTATCTTCACCCCCAGTGCAAGGCAGAGTCACTGGGATCTCTGCTCTGGCCACCAGCACTGGCAGCACCAGCCAGGTGCACAGGGTCCCTGCACCCAGTGGTTTGCACATGATCAAGAAGTGGCAGCTCAAATAGGGCAGCAGCATCCAAGGCCATGATCACCAGCCACAGTCCAGGCACCCACACACCTGACTACCATAGCCACCCCTCAGTCCTCCCCAGCCCTGTGCCCAGATGTGTGCAAAGCCCCAATCCAGCTGTGAATGAATGCAGCCTCCACCCAGATAAGCCACAGCCCCAGGGAAGTCAGCCTCTTGTACCCAGTTGATAGGGTTCTCAGGGGTTATTGGATGGGCTCCCGTAAGACTTTACAAAGGTGGAACTATGGGTTATAGAGAGGCTACCTGTCCATAATAGTGTGGTGTTCTCATAATGTACCAATCACATGACATCCTATCTCACAGACAGGCTGTAGAAGAAATGAGGCAAAGGAGCAGAGGAGCATATTTTTAAGGGTGGCTGGAAAAGACAAAGTCTTATAGTAAGTGTGCAAAGACCTTCCATTAGAAAACCAAAATGGTTCCTGGGTTTTGGCACCAAAACACACACACACAAAAAACCAAAAGGAAATAACATGCTCAGCATCCACATTTCTCAGGATGAAAGAAAAAATCCAAGTCTCAAATGACAACCCCAAAGGGTTCCATGGGAAATATTGAACCATGCAGGAGCCTTTTTATTATTATTATTGGAAGGAATACAGAGTCATTGAACCGAAAACAAGTAATTGACCTTGAACCACTTCAGGAAGGTAGCAGTGACCATGAACTACTGGTAATGGTGGAAGAAGTCCAAGCTGCACTGATGGCATTCGCAAAAACAGGGCTCCAGGAACAGATGGAATCCCAATTGAAATGTTCCAGCAAATACATGCAATCTTGGAAGTGCTCACTCCTCTATGGCAAGAAATTTGAAAGACAGCTGTCTAGCTAACTGACTAGAAGAGACCCATATTTGTGCCCATTCCAAAGAAAGATGATGTAACAGAATGTGGAAATTACTGCACATATCAAGCAAGAAAAATGTTGCTGCCAAGCGATAATACAAAAACAATTGCAGCAGCACATTGACAGGGAACTGCCAGAAATTCAAGGCGGACTCAGATGAGGGCATGGAACGAGGGATATCATTGCTGATGTTTCGATAGACTTTGCCTGAAAGCAGAGATTAACAGAAAGATGTCTGTGTGTGTGTGTGTGTGTGTGTGTGTGTCCTGTGCTTTATTGACTGAAAAGGCATTCATCCATGGATCATAACAAATTAGGAATAATATTGCAAAGAATATTAATTTCAGAACAATTATGCTCCTACAGAACCTATCCATAGACCAAGAGGCAGTAGTTCTAACAGAACAGGGGGATAGTACTTAGTTTAAAACCAGGAACAGTGTATGTCAAGGTGGTATCCTTATGTGATCCTTTATCAGTCTGTATGCTAATTACAGCTACAGGGCTTCTGGTCCTAGATAGAGTGGGAGAAAGATGGGAAACACAACTCAAAATTACAACTACCTATATTTATATGTATTAAAATAATATTATATGTGTTACATTCTAATACGTGTATGTTATATATAAATATATACTATATTTATATAATAATAAATATATATTATATATCCTCTGGAGGCTCTCTGGGCACCAAGACCTGCAAGCACCAGGGTCCCGCTCCCCAGTGTCAAGATGCCCAAGAGCAGCGTGAGCTCTGCCAAAGCAGTGGTGATGGAGGAAGCACAGAGGAGATCCTCAGGATTGGCCGCTACATCGGCTCCTTCCTGCAAAAGTCAAAGCCACAAAAAGGCAGCAAGGAATGATA
>NW_022103915.1:89478294-89539503 GCF_000313985.2 Echinops telfairi | reverse complement strand
GGCTTCTAGGGCCATGAGTCCGTAAAATTACAAGGGGCACTGATGGGATGTTGAAGTTAAAACAAAAGATTAGAGACCTGTGCTCTATCCTTTAGAGCCCTAACGCAGAAATTTGAGAAAGTTTCATTTTTAGGCAACCCCATTATAGTTATTGAGATGTGTGGATATTTGAGGAGTACGTTGCCCACTTTTTGAGTGAAACCCCACTATTCCAGATAGGAATTAGGTTGTGTGTGTGTGTACATATGTTGTATGTGTGTGTACATATGTTGTATATGCATTTGTTTGCTTATCTATGGCAAACTACTTGTTTCCTCAAAAGGTCTCACTTTGAGAGTCATTTCTGATAACGAAATTATGTAAACAGTGAAGATACAGCATTTGTCAGAGTTAGAGGTGAAAACTAAATAAAAATCAAAGTAAAGTTTCTAGAATAGTTTTTTAATTGCATTTGTCACTGTGTACAATCAAGACGCCAGACCAGGCGTGTCACTTACGCAGGGATTGACATTTACTAAAAATGGCAATGTCAGAGAGTCTTTGGGATCATCATTAATTCATTCAGGTACGTTTCTCAATCTCAGAACCCCAGGGAGCATTGTGGTCATATGAGCTCGGTTGAGAAATGCATCCTTTCTGCGCGCATGCCTCACCTGCTTTCTCCCTTCTCCTCACCCAATGGTACTACTGTTGGCAGGGGTCCTAGCGGTCCCTCTGGCTGACCTCCCACGAGGTGAACAAGTAACCAGCCAGCGGCTCTGGCTTCGACCTCCCCCCATGGCAAGCCCATGTTCTCTAGGATTTTCACTGGGTGATTTTGGTTTTTTATGGTAGCATGCCAGGACTTTATTCCAAGGCACCTCTGAGAACAGTCAACCTTTCAGTTATCAGGCATGTGCATTAGCTGTTTGCACCACCCGGGCGTGCTAATAAATATATGCCCACTTTCTTTTCCCTAGAGAAGACTTCCTGCCTCTGATCATCCTCTCAGGATGTATCAGGGATGCAAGGGCGGAGTTTGGCAGGAGGAGGGGGGTGTTGACAGCAGGTATAGCATTGCCATATTGTGCACTTGTGTTCCACTTTCAGGCCATTGAAACTATTTTTAGCTCATGTCTTTAACTCCTCACGATTGGCTTTAAATGTGCTGTCTCGAGCCACACTGAACTCATCTCTCCTGTGGCAGCTCATTAAATAAATGTGGCAGCCAGCCTGTCATTTTCAATGCCTGAGTTCTCCCAGTCGAGTTAACCTTTATGCTAAGAGGAAAGTCTCCATGCTGTAGGTGTAGTGAGGCTCGCTCTTCAGAGGCAGAGTGGTAGGTGAAGAACACCCAGGTTGGGGCTCACAGCCTCTCCTCATTTCTCAAGTACGCCAGGCAGAGATGGTATTGGTAGACACTTAAAAGCCCTGGGTCCCCACTGCCCCATTTTCCCATACCCTCTGTGTACCCCACGGTCCCATCCCAGCCCACCTCCTAGAGATGCTGCCAGGCCTGTCTCCGCTCTTCCCGAAGTATCTCATGGGCTTTATGCTTTCCAGCCCTGCCTTGACTCTCATAGCACTGTGTCAGGTTTCTTCCCCATGTGGAACGCCTTGCTGCAGACAGGCTGCCAGTGGTCCGTGGTCAGCCCAGAGCTGGCCTAGACTGAGCACGAACTTCAGGTGTGGTGGGATCAAGACAAGTCAAATCATTTCTACACGCACCTTGTGCCACCTGATAAGCCAAGGTAAATTAAAGCCTCCTTCTGAGCAGGAACGGCTTCTCAGCCTTCTTTCTGGGAATCAGAAGGACTCTGAATGTAGAAATGAGAAACTTTAAATAGTGTGCTCTTTGCTGCAAATCTCCATCTCAGACTGTTGAAAGGGATCAAGGCAAATCCTATGCAGGGACGGGCGTACATCGGATCTCATACAAGAGGCTTTGAGGCAAAGCTGCAGTAAGCTCTGACCTCAGATGACCCGGACGTGCTCATAGGAGCATGGCTTTATTTCCTTTCAAAACCTGATAACTTAGCTCTTGGAAAAATGGAAATAACTCCCCTTCCTCTTGCTATCACCCCAAATTCTACTTTGGTGCTTCTTGTTTTCTGTTACTAGCTCCATCAGTTCATCCTCTGGCCTGCTCACTCATCCCTCACATGGAAGATTCTCAAGTCATCACCTCTAAGCCCAAGCTTGCTCCCCGCCTACAGCCATGCTTTCAGCAGCATCCAATAGAGGGATGTGAAATACCCAAATCCTCTAGAGATGACTACCTAGAGTAGAGCCATCAAAGTTCAGCGTTCTTGTCTTAGCTGCCATCCTAAGACAGTTCCGACTCGTAGCAACCCTGTGTTCAAACCCTGCCCGGTCCTGTGCCGCCGGCGCAATTGTTCTTATGTCTGAGCCCATCGGTACAGCCACTGTGTCAATCCATCTCAACAAAGATCTTCTATTTGGCTGCCCCACTGCTTTACCGAGCATGATGTCCTTTTCCAGGGACTGGTCTCTCCTGGCAACATGTCCAGAATTTAGTAGCAGCTAATAGGAGTATGAAAATGGCCCAAGACAGGGCAGTGTTTCATTCTGGTGTGCATAGGGTGTCTACGAGTTGGAACCAATTGAGGGGGGAAGAGGGAGTTATTATTTAAAAGCATTGGACTTCTGTAAAGGGTGATGGGAAATTCTGCTCATGGTAGTGATGATGGCACAGCAAATGTCACTTAGTACATGTGAAAAACTGCTTGCCACAGCAAATGTTTGGTTGTATACATATTGCAACAATGAAAAAGGAGGGACCTGTACCTCAGTTCTGTACCTCCAAAGGGATCAAGTGCTGACACAGTGACAGGAAAAGGGTATTGCATGAGAAACGGGACCAGGAAGAGGTGAGCCCATTTGCAACATTGTGGGGGTGGGAGGGGACATGATGCAGAGATAATATGGGCAACGTAGGTGGGGTCCCAATCTTTTAGGTGTCTGAAAACACCATCTTTCTGCTCAAGGGAGAGATGAGGAGAGTCCGTGAGTGAGCCTAAGCAAACACATCTAATGAGATGGTTCTCCATGCCCATGACTCTGACCTTGAGGAAAGAGCTTCACTGGACCCAAAGAGTAAAGAGTTTGTATGCAGCTAAATTGTAATCCTGTGGGAAGGCAAAGGGATCAAAAGCCTCTCCTTCCTCCGGCCAGGAAATGTTTTACTAAGATTCTTTTCTTAGACCTCTTGCCACCTCTGTTCCCTGTGTCCGTGGCCTTGACAGACTGGCTCCCTCACCCCTTCCCACCCCAGGCAAAGCCCCAATCTGCAAAACCCACGTGAACACAAACCCTAAAGAAGGAGCAGCTGGACGCTCTGATCCAATGACACTTGACCTTGAAAAGGCACTCCTGAAAAATCAATATGAAAGAAATAAAAAATATTATTCATCTCCAGCCTGGAGTTCGAATGACCTTGTCTGCTAATCAGAGAGCCCTGACTCCAGTGGCTTAAACCAGTTGGAAGTTCCTCTTTCCTAAGAAAGAAAGGCAAAGAGAAGCCAGAGACTGAATGGCTGCCTGTTGTGAAAGCCCTAGCTCTTCTCTCCTCCCATTCGTAGCAGCGACTTACGTCGGTGAGGTCATCTTTCTGCTGCCACGTGACGATTACAATTCCAGCCAGAACATAGGAGTCTAGAAGTGCAAAGGAAAGGGGCACCTGGCAGCTCTCCGAGGTCCTTTTAGAAAGCTTTCCCGGGTGATGGATGCACCCAACACCTTGACCTTCATTTTACTGACTAAAACTCCATGACATGGCGTCTGCCTGGCACCGAAGGAGACCTGTTGATGAGATCTTTAGATTTGAATAAAATGAATTTATTTTATTCAAATATAACAGGGCTCTGTTAGGAACAGGAAACACAGGGAATTCAGGATAGATGAATCCCTCAGGACCAGTGGTGAGAGTGACGATACCGGGAGGATGGAGGGAAGGTGAGGGAGAAAGGGGGAACAGATTACAAGGATCTACATATAACCTCCTCCCTGGGGGACAGACAGTGGAGAAGTGGGTGAAGGGAGATATCGGACAGTGTAAAATATGACAAAATAATCATTTATAAATTATCAAGGGCTCATGGGGGAGGGGGAAAATGGGCTGATACTAAGGGCTCAAGTAGAAAGCAAATGTTTTGAGAATGATGATGTCAACAAATGTACAAATGTGCTTGATGCAATAGATGGATGCATGGATTGTGATAAGAGTTGTACGAGCCCCCAATAAAATGATTTTTTTAAATGGGGCTCTGATTAAGGAGAAAGATTGATATTGGATAATCTACCATTTGAAGGGAAGGCTAGCTGAAGTGGAAAATGAAAGGTTAGACAAGACTGTTCCTCAGACTAAAATCCGGAGCAGTAAAAGCTCCAGGAAATAAGAGAAAGATTCGGAAATGGTCATGACCTAGTGGGTCTTCATCTTTCCTTCCTGAACCTTATGCTCTCTGAAAATGGGGATGAGGTCCCAAGCCCATCCAGGGCAATTCAGTCAGATGTCCTTGAACTTAAGGGGTTGGCTTTTTGCATACACCATGAAACATCAGGTTTTTTCTATCTTTTTTTTTTTAACCTAAAAAACAATACTCAAACCCATGGCCACTGAGTCAAGTCTGACCCAGAGGGACCCTGTATAGGGTTTCTGAGACTATAGATCTTAATGGGGGCAGACAGCCGCAGCCTTCTTCCACAGAGGGACTAGACGTGGCTACTGGTTTGAACCACCATCCTTGCAGTTAGCAGCCCAATGCCTAATTGCCACCAGAACGCCTTACAGTAGCCACTTTACTTTCTACTGTGTCACGCCTCGTAACTATTTGAACATGGCAAATCACCCAACCCTTTTAAAATATAATTTTATGGCCAATGAGCATCTTTTTTATCAATGTCATTAGTCAGCAGGGAGATGCAAATCAAACCTTTTGAGCTATCACTTCACCCCCACTAGAAGACAATGATGATAAAAACTAGACACAGCAGGTATTGGTGAGACTGTAAAGAATATAGAACTTGGCTTGCTTGCTGATGGAATTGTAGGTTGAGTGAACCATTACAGAAAAGTTTGTCAGTTCCTCAACTAGTTAAAGAATTACCATCTCTAGGATCCAACAAAAAACCTGAAATCAGACACACGCAGATACTTGTACCCCAATGGTCAGCCTAGCCCTAGGCATAGTAGCCAATGGTGGGAAACTGATAAATATAAGAGGGCTTTTAAAAGTTTGTAGAAACAATTGCATTATCTTTCCATAAACTTTTTTTTTAAACCCTGTAGTTGAACAGTAACATGTACTTGCAGTGGCATGTTACTCAACCATAAAGAGAAATAAAGGTTTGATGCATGCTGCCATGGGGATAGACCTTGAAAACATTAAGCTGAGTCTGTCGTGAAAGGGCAAATGTTACAGGAGCGCACTTGTATGAGTTATCTAAAAGTGGCCAGCGTACAGATGCCCAAGTTTATTCGGAGTTACCAAGACTGGGCATGACCCCATTACTCAGAGGGCACTGAGCTCTGTGAAGGATGATGGGAAAATGTGAAAATTGGTGCTGATTGAACAGCATGAGGAACATCATAATTATACATGTAAAATGCTGGGATGAGAAATGATCGGTTACATATAGGCTTACAAAATTATATGTGTATAAATATATAATGTTGAATTGTCAAATGTGTGAGATATTAGGGGTAAGATGACTCTCTAGAAACTGACTTAAATCTATAATTGAGCCTTTTGGCTACTGTACACTAGCTTAATCCAGCTTGGCTCTATTTTTAAGTGATGAGATGTACCATTGTATAGGAAAACTGCCACACCATTTCAAAAGGTTTGGGGGCAGGGCCTGGGCATCAGCGTGCGTTCCTTGCTGGGAAACTTCAACTCATGAAGAAAAACACATTGTTTTCTACTTTTCATTCATAGGCTGGCCCTGAATTTTTCAAAGTGGGACGTGAGCTGTTTATTTAGAATACTTTGGGGGGAAATTTTTTAATTAAAAAAAAGAATACTTGAAAACGCAGAGGTTTCTATTTGTGTCGATGTCGAGGTCAGGGGTCATTATGATTCAGACTTATGTCATCTTGCTGGCCTTGAAAGGAGCTTGTCCCACAACTTTTAAAAGCTTTTAAGTCATGACCGACTCACAGTTTAAACTCATAGCCTACATGGGATGGTGTTGAAGCCGTGATTCCTGACATGGTTGCTAAGGTAACTATGGGAGTGATCACAGTAGGTTTCTCAGAAAGCCCTGCACCAAGCACATACCTATATCCAAGCAATGTGTGTAACCAATGTTGGTATAATTTTAGGGTATGAATATTTTAATCACTACTGAATTTTGAATATTTACTTTTCAATCCAGGTCTAACTGGCTCAAAAGCCCGGATGCTGATTCTGACCAGCTCTTCCGCATGGTGGCCGAGGTCTTCATCTTGTGGTGCAAATCGCATGTAAGGTTACATACAGGCCTTGGACATAGAGGTTCAGAGGTACGGGTCTTGGCAAACTTTATGGTAATGTTTGATATTTTTATTCCCCCGCTCCACTTAGAACTTCAAGAGGGAAGAGCAAAATTTTGTGATTCAAAATGAAATTAATAACTTGGCGTTTTTAACTGGAGACAGCAAAAGCAAGATGTCAAAAGTAAGTCCTGAGAAATCCACTCCAATGACTCTTTAACCTTGACCCTGAGCCATGACTTGGTGGTATCTTATATTTTGCTGGCATTGGCTCTTTACTGCATCCTTGACCAAGCCACGGTAACCAATGGCCTCTACTGCTGTTTCTTTGAGATTGAGCTAGAAGAAACTGCTCTCCACTAAGCATGATCATCACATTTTGTGAATGAATAGCTGCTTGAACATGACAAATGTTTAAGTGTCAAGACTTGCCTAAGGCATTTGAGAGGGTTCCAAAGCAAAAGCTGCGTCAGTGAGTTTAAAAAGAACTGCCTCCTCTGAGGGGAAGCTCCCAAACTACTCATTCCGAGAGCTACCTGGGGGGGGGGCTGTGAACACATGAGCAGCATGCACTTTTAAGTGTGTGCTTCCTTTCCCCCCGTCCGGACATCCCAACGCTGTTTGGTTTCAGCAGCATCGACCTCTTAATGCCTTAAGTTTATTTTCCATGTGAGTTGCCCTCAGAAATACAAACACAAACATTTGTTCATCTCACTGCAGAAAATGTTTTAAAGAGGGCATGCTGGACCATCTGTCTGGGGAAAAAAAGCAAAGAAAAAGAGCAGCCAACAGAGGAAATAGGAGGAGGTTTCCAAAAGATGGTGGCAAAATGGAATTAAGGGATCACGGAGTTTTTCCACAAACTTTTCCAAGCCCCCTCGTACAAGGGAGAACAATTGGTCTCCCGTTGTCTCCTCAGTGAGCTCTGCAGAGGGAGGCTTCATTATTTTGATTGGAGGGAATTTTCAGACATGCTTTTTCCAGTGTGCACACAGAAGTAAAGCCTACTGAAATGTGATGGTTTGTTACCAGCTATTGTGGCTTGCCCTTGACCCTGCCCCCGCCCACCCCACCCCAAGAAGGGTGCCTCCATGAGGGTTGACTCTTTGTCAAGTACACATGACCTGTGGTACCTGACGTGTGTAGCTCTCATTGCTGGTAGTACTGGTCCCCTGCTGCTTTTGAGGAACATGGAGGAGGAGTGTGCACAGGGACCCTCAGAAGTGAACCGTCACTTCTGGAAAGTTGGGGATCATGGCTTTGTAGCAAAGCCCTTAGTGGGGCATCTTTCCAAAGGATCCTTTGTGAGGGGGGACCCATGGATGTGGAGCTACAGACAAGGGGGCTCTATGACACCAAACATGCCGTCTTCAGCACCTGGAACCTCACAAATTGAGGCCAGTGCTGGCCGGCTGCAGCCCCTCCAAGCTTTCCATTCCAGTCATCTCTGGCCATGTTGACACGAACACTTCTTCCAGCCAACCTATGTTAGAATCAAGTATACACTGAGAACTAGAATGTGATTGATTACAATTACACACATACAAAAAACAACACATCAGAAATACATATTCACATTCAAGAGGAAATCTTTGCTATATAGGAAGCTTATGGTGAATTTTTATTTTTTGCTTTAGATATTCATTTGAACCTCCAAATTCATTTTACAATCAGCTGTTGGCAAACGCATTAGCTGCTCATCCGAGGTAGCCAAGGTCATCATATCTTTCACATTCCTACTCCTGCAACATTATTTTGATTATCTTCAGTCCCCTCTGCATGGTCTTCTTTCAGCCATCACAGGCTCTCTCATGCCCCCTGACCTACAGAAAGTTAAGTCATTCCCAAGCAGATTCCATACTGGCTTCAACTTGCAGTGGATTCAGTGACGCACAAACCAAAGCAGCTCGCGTCCATTGGATTTTGTCAGGGAACGGCGGCGGCAGGGCACACATGACACTGTTTAAAGTATTTGGTTCCCAGATGAACAGAAATGGCAAGGACATTTCAACCTTATAGTGAATAGGTGCTCAGAGTGTTTTGTTTTGCATTCGAGGAGAGATGACCTAACAGAAGAACTCATCTACTAACAAACTAACCTGGCACGCGGCTCACGTCTGTCACTGAATTAGGGAAAGGTTTGATTATGTTGTAAGGGATGGTCATTTTCAGAATCTGTGTGCCTCCTTTCTTGGTCAGGTCAGTTAGTCTACAGGGCCAACCGATTGCATTTCCATTCCCCTTGACACGTTTGTCAATTCTTTCTGAGCCAGATGGCATAAGATCAAAGTTATAAAACATCGATGCTCCTTAGATGTTAATGCTGGTTAATAAGTGTTGTTCCTAATGAGTATTGTTCCTGTGTCTCTGTTGAGACTCATTGTGTAATAGTTATGAACACTAGAGATGGAAAAGCAGTGAAGTCTTACCCATTGTCCAGCTGTTGACTGGAAAGATGGCCTTGTTTTAGTCAACAGTTACAATTCTGTGCCCCAATTTCCCAGTCTGTAGCATGGATTTGGGCTATTCCCCAATTTCTCCCAGCATTAAGATGCCCTCTTGTTAAAAAAAAAAAAAAGATTGTATATAGAATCTCTAAATAATACTGCATAAATGTAGTCTATTATTTCCAGCAGGGCGATGCCATACCTCTAATGAAAACCAACTCTCATGGCCATTTCTGATCTTCTTTGGATGCCGATCTGCATACTGAGGGGCCGGGAAGGGGTACTTGTTCCGAATACAGTTGACTCCCCATTGCCTGTGCCTTTCTGCAGTTAGATACTCTCTCTACTACGGAGCCCAATGGGCCCCTGCCACCTGTGCTTGCTTTTCTCTCCACTCTTGGTTGAATTCTGGTGTTGTATAAATGAGACTGCATCAGTGCATATGGCTGTCTCTGTGGACGTATGTGTACCTGAATGCTGCATGCTCACAGACACTACATATGCTGCGCATAGAAAGAGGGCAGAAAACATAGACAGTGGGCCGAGCCCTGTTCATACTTGATCGATGGAAGGTCCATTGAAAGAGATGTCACTTTTCTGGCAGTTAAAACCGGTGGTTTGGGGAGGGCAGGGGCATGGGAAGGGCTGGGGGGGTGGCTCGGGTTTAATTTATTTCTATGACACCAGTTTGCACATATGTGTTCCACGAAATGCATCTAAGCTGAGCAAGTGTTTTTGTTTTGTTTTGTGTTTAAACTTATTTTGTTTTCTGGAAAAATGGCAGCAGCTTCCTCGGAGGGGAATGGTAAGTTAGAATATGGTTATCCCAAGAAATGCCAGTCCCTTGGCCCAGGGCAAAAAATTATAACATAAAAGGAGCCATGATGCAGGAGGCAGGCTCATTGTTTAAAGCCGCTCAGCCCGTGGAGCATGATCTCAGTGTATTGAAAATGGACAGAAGCTGTTTTAGAAAGTAACCTTTTGAGTGTTCCAAGGGTATTCCGTTACCGATGTAAGTTCTCCTCTTGCTCTAAGCTTCTCTGGGTCTCCCTCTCCCCTTTCTCTCAGTGTCCCCCACCCTACACACACCTACTTCTCTCCTTTGTATTCCCTTTATTCTTGTACTTGGACAAGTCTGTCCTTCACTCCATCTCTCCCTATAACCGTCACTCTTTCCCTTTCTCCCACTACCCCTTCCTTCCCTTGATTTCTCATTCTCAAATGGACTTCTGGAGCGTCACCTTTCACTCTGAAGTACAATGTGGAACTGACTTGTCTTGACATCACTGAGCCTTTCAGTGGGAACAAGAGGTTCACAAGGCAGGGTTCCTTCGCCTCTGCCCAGGAACCTGAAAGGAGCCCTCCCAGTGCAGTCTCAGAGCACTAAGTAGCGTGAAGTCAAGCCCTGCCCCACTCCCTGGCCTCAGTAGGGGTTGCCAGGATTTGGACCATACCAGATGGTATTGCCAGAGGAGGGGACACCAATATGGCAGTCTATGAAAGTTTGTGATGTGTTTCAGAAAATAATAATAATAATTGTTTTATAAAATTATCCTTGTAGGTGGTGTTATAAATGGGGAAGATCAACCACACCACTATATTAATAATTAAAGCCTTTATTATACACCTGGATCGAGAGTAGGTTAGTACCTAGAAACCTCTCAATCCAGAACCAAGAAATTCCAAACTTTTTAAAGTTCAAAATAGGGGGCTGGCTCAATGGGAGGGATATTCTAGCGGTTACAGTCTTATCAGGTTGGCAGGGCAATGGGATTGGGGGGCACAGCACAGCTGCAGGCACTAATTCAAGGTCTTACAAGATAGTGTACATTTCCTGCGAGTTGGGCAGACAGTTTGGTGGGTGGCATCTGGGAAGAGTCAAGGTCTTGTTGGGAGAGCCAGAAGAGAGGAGAGGAGAAGGGGGGCTAACTGCTAGCAGGGGTTAAAGGCAGTTTGAACCATGGCGTTCCTCATGTGAAGCTAGGTGACCACAGGTAGTTATAACAACAGAAGCCTTATTGGTAAACCTAGCTGCTATGTGGTGCATGCCTCCCGGGCTAACTGCTTTGGGAACCTCCACAGCTGTCCTCCTTCCCCAGTGGCAGTGAGGCTGCAGACCTGTGGCTTCATCTGCATGTGATAAAAGCACACACTGTTGTTTCGGTTGCTGCCGTTGTTCTCCTAGCCTGATTTTGCCAAATTTTCGGGCCTTTAGCTCTTAATGGTATAAGTAGTATTTGTGACTTTTTGGAGGATAAAATAATAATTAAAGAAATAATACAGTTGCTTTAAAAAGCCTTTTCCACTTAAGTTACTAATTGTGTTGTCAACCACTTTTAAACACTGTTGTCAATCAACGTAGATTTTTACAAAACAATTTTGTTGGATGTATATAATCTAAGACACACTACATTTTAGCACCTTGCTAATATATCATGATTCCGTGACTCAAATTGGTAGCAACCATTACTAGGCATTCTGTAATGTCTGGCGTAGAGTAAGGAGGTCCAGGAGAGGAGCGGGGAGACCATGAGTTAGCACACCAGACTGGGTAACTCCAATCCTAGTGATGCCACCACCCACCCACCCCCACTATGCCATAGAATGCAGTGTTTGGCCTTTCACTCCCACCCTTAGAATCATCTCTTTGATCTTAAACTGTTGATTGTAAACTATGAGGGAAACATGATGGCTTTAAAGCAGCAAAACAAAGCACAGCCCTTTGCTGTCACCTTGCTTCTAACTCCTGGCAGCCCCATGTGTGTGGCAGAGTAGAATCGTGCTCCCTGGGGTGTTCAAAGGCCTTTGGGAAATTGATCACCAGGCCTTTCTTCCAAGGTACCTATGGGTGGGGTTGAATTACAGACCTTCCATTTAGTAGCTGATTCCTTGAATGGTTTGTTAATTAAAGTAATGGGAATTTATACGATTCTATTTTAAAAAAATGTTCCCAAATTATTGAAAGTATTTTTAGCAGTAGGGAAGTGCCATGAGTTAAGGAATATCTACAATATGTCAGGGAAAGAATGAAATTAGAAGGCCTCGTGTGTGCGGGAACCCTTTGACCTGAGGCATATGGAAAGATACCAGCGGAGGCTGTAAGGAACTGCAGCATACCATGAAAGAGACTGTCTTTTCCTTACGAGGTCACTCTGACTCATTTTAGGTATTGGTGGAGTACTTTTATCTTAAGCAAGCCTTCCCCCCACCCCCAGCAGAAGTATAAGCCTTGCACCATATCTCTGCTCCCCCACTCTCTTTGTGGCCACAGATCTACTGGAGGTGAAAATACGGTGGGTGGAAGAAAGAATGGAAATTGTGGCATTTGATTATGTGACAGATTGTCTTGTAGTCCACCAGAGTGAAAGAGGGAGGTGGGAGGGAGAGAGTTTGCCCATCTAGAGAACTCGTATGGGTGTGTGGGTGGCTGGGTCTGAAGACCACCACCACTCTGGGTGCCCTGAGCCCAGCAAGGCTTGTCCTAGAAACGGCATCCCTCCCTGCAGAGGTGGGCTGCTCGGTCTGGGTGGAAGTCCAAGAGGGCCAAATTAACCTTCATCTTAACCCCACTTGTTCTTCATGCCACAGCCAATTGGCTTCGAGAATGGCTCCATTTCTGTTGCGTTGGCTGGGAAACTTGGGCTAAGAAAGTGTGACTAATGTGGTGCCTTGTGCTTTGCACCCCGGCTTTTACTGACTGCCTCTTCTCCCTGTTTCTTTTCTTTTGTCTTCCCGCACAGGCCATGCAAGTAAAGGTACCGCTCAAATGCATGACGTGTCTGTCCTGTCCCAGTACTGTGATCACCGGGGGGTGGGCATGGGGGTGGGTCGCGCAGGATGGACTTCCCCCACGTAGAAGCCCTCAGGGAACGCATGCAGGCCAATCCACCCACTCTTGGATTGAGGTAGCCAGGGATGAGGTCTCCTTGCTATCTCTGCTGCCTCCTCCCAAAGCTGCCCTCTCTGAAGCCACCACACTAGCAGGGATGGGGACAACTGACAGGGCTCCAGGGCCCAGAGCCTCCCTCCTCCACTGTGCCACGCCAGGCTCAGCAGTCCTATCAGTGTCCCAGTCCTTCATGTACGACACGCGATCCACCTCTGTGCAAGGTTCCCGGGATGCAACGGGAGTTCTCCAACGACTAACTAAAGTCAAGGGTTTGAACCCAGTGGAGAACCATCCGTTTTGATATCAGCTACATCGGGACAGTCTGTGTGTGGCTGCTGTATGTTCTCACTTTGGCTTTTCATTCATGTGTGTCTGTCGCCGTGGTTCCAAGCACTCTGTGGCAAGGAGCCAAGTCACACCCATCTTTGAGAAAAAGAAGATGGCACTACGGCAGGGTAGACTCGGGTCTGGGGGTTGGCACAGGCTTTAGCTTGCTGTGTGACCGCAGGAGAATGAATACACTTTTCCGAGCCTTCTGTTCTCATTCATAAAACCGATTCGGTAATGTCTCAGGATTGTTAGACCAAGTAGAAATGATTCTCAAAGAAAAATGTTTCTGCATCATCGACACCGCTTTTTCCTTTTGTGGTTCGAACAACGTGAGATGGCCCACACAAAAGAGCGCGCAAAAATAATCGTTTAGATTCCGGCATCAAATCTCCCGAGTAACATGTTGCATATGTACGCTCTTGTACTGCACAAGACCACTGACATGTGACATTTCCTAGCGCAGATTGGTGCATGACTTACCTACACGAAAGCAGGCTCTAGTATTCGTGGATGATATGAAGAATGCCCGAGGGTAATTTAGAGGACAGACGAGTTTTGCCCTCAGGCACAGTGTTTAGAAGATTCCTATCTTCTGATGGGAAACCCCGTAAGGAAGCCAGGACACGCGCAGAACGCGATGCCCATGACTGCGCTGAGGCCTTCCTTGTAACCCAGCAGTCCTTTCTGCTGGGTCCTGAACACCAGCCGCTGCCTTCTCTGAACTTCATTTCTGCCCCTGCTGCCCTTTTGGGGGGCGGGGTGCTCGCTGTGTTGGAGCATGGGCACAGAGTGCACTTGGGCTTCCCTGTGGTTTCTGTGACAGTGAGCACCTCAGGGTGCAGCTCTCCCCCCTTGGACGAAAGAAGCACCGTGTGGCTTTTTACGTGCCCACTCATACATAAGCCTCTTTCCCACACGGGAAAGTTGTTGAAAGAGATCACTCCCAAGGCAGTGTTCATTCTGACCCAGTGTTTCTGTTGAAGTCAATTCCTCAAAAACGGAATTCTGTCCCAACCCAAGAGCCGCAGGCAGGCCTTTCCTGTGTGCTGGTTCCAGGGGTGGTCTGGTTGCCCTCCTGCCCCCCCCCCACCCCCAGCACTGTGTCAGTGCGCCACTGTACGCTGTGGTGCCACCGTGCTGCAGACACTCCGGCAGCACTGGTAGAAAGTCAAGCTGAGTGAGCACCAGGACCCTCAGGCCTTTCTCTCCCTTCCGGACCGCCTGCGTCCAGGTGTGCCCTGGCCGTAGAGGGCAAGTCGTTTAAGAGGAGCCCATGGGATCAGCTCTGCTTTCATGGCCTTCCATCAGGAAGCATTCTTCTCCGGGAGACCCACTGGGTCCGCCGCCCTGTATTCTGGATGCTGAGGGCCCTCAATTAGTTGCCTGGGGCTTCCAGGAGCCGGTGCATTGAATTTGGCTCTCAGAGCTGCTGCTTTAGTGAACAAACGCTCTCTGCCCGAGAGGATGAGGCTGTAAGCGCTAAATGGACCACCCACACAGGGATGTGGGGAATTCATTCTCCTCTTCAGTTTGGCCCTTACCTTCCCCCCACGCCCCCTCCCCCAGTAGACCCTCGAAGCACACAAAGAACCAGACCCCTCCATTCTGACTCATAGAATTTTCCTTTTTCCGAAGAGCACTGCCTTGTGTGTCATGGGGCAACGAGGGGGTGGGGGCTGCAGTGAGCGAGCAGGTGGGGGAGGGGGGGCTAGAATAGGATGCCAGTGCTCCAAAACACTAGCTCCAGCCTTGAAAACACAAGGTTGTAGAGGGGGGTGAGGGGTTTAAAACGTTCACGGGGAAAAATTTCCACTGACTTTTTAAAGTCCCCTCATATTGCTCCAGTGCTCTTGCACATAGTTCCTGAATCCGAAGCGTCTCCGATGTTTTCTGGAGTCGTTTTGTCAGTTATGGTGTGCTCATTTGGTCAAGAAGTGAGCGTGCAGGGTCTTGTAGGTGTGTGTACTGTGTATTGTGTGCTCTGGGTGCTCGCCCGTCCCCCAGGAGAAGCCTCGGGGCAGTCCTGAATGCCCACCTGGTCCTCCTGTGTTGGAAACACTCCTGTGACTGTCCTGTGTAACCCAGGGAGGTCCTGGCTGTGCTGACGGGGCCTCCAGGAGGCAGGCTGCCTCTCAGACGAAGCAGTGCCTTTCAGAGGCTCTGAACCCGTTTGTTTCTAACATCATCTCCTAGTCCGGCGGACAAGACCAAGAGCGGAAGAAGACGAAGCGGAGGGGAGACCTGTACTCTATCCAGACCTCCCTCATCGTGGCTGCGCTCAAGAAGATGCTGCCCATCGGCTTGAATATGTGCACGCCAGGTGACCAGGAGCTGATCTCCCTGGCGAAATCACGATACAGCTACGTAAGCACCACCGCCCCGGGGGAGTGCCAGCACCAGCCCCTGACGGCTTGTTTCCCTCATTCCCCGAGGCAGAGGGACCGAGACCACGGTCCACAGAGGAAACGTGCCCCCTTTCTTAAAGCTAGTTTGGAGGGTCAATCCTCTTCCCACCAGGGCAAGTCTTTAGAATGGCTCTTCTTTTGTTTGATCCCAATAAACTGCCCGTGTACCCCTCTCCTCTGCTCTATACCTCTTCTCTGCCCGGTACTTCCATAGCGGCATCTGGAAATAAAATGTAGCACCTCTTTCCCCCAGAGAGACACAGATGAAGAAGTCAAGGGGCATCTGAGGAACAACTTACACCTGCAGGAAAAGGTAACGCCGAAGGGAGACGAGAACTCAGCAGGCTTGCCTGCTGGCACACCGGCGATGCCGTTCTTCGACGTACTTTATATTGGCTTTAAGAAAATGTGCTCTGGAAACCGTCTTGGCGGGCTGATGTTTAACTGGCCACAGGAGCTCTTTGCCCTTACGTTTTTGTTTTGTCTCAGGTTTTGTTTGGGTGTGGGGTTTGACTTGCCCTTAATTTGTATACTTTCCCTCGGTGTTCCAAAGAAGACACGACAAGGCAGCCAATAAAGCATGTCCCCCCACCTCCAGCTCTGTGGACTCCAAGCCACAGCAGGGGAGAAGCTAGATGAGGTGTTCGAATTTACTGCCCCTGCATCTTGTTCAGCAGAGAAATGGGCACCAAGGAGCAGTTTAAACACCTCTGATTCTAGAGAGAGCGTGCCACAAAAGAAGTTTGTGTCTGAGTTGGTTAAAAAAAAAAAGTGATTTTTAAAAGTCTACTTGAGATTTTCCCAGATCTGTACATCTGAAATTTTTCCTCAGATACATCATTCCCTAAGATAAGAAGGTAGGTCAAATAATATTGCTACAAAACCATAGATCCTCTTGTTAAGCAAAGGCATCAACATGTGAAGCTATGACTGTTCAGCATCTCCTGCATCTGGCTCTACATCTTTGGTTCCCAAACTTATTTAGCCTGCTACCCCTTTTTCAGAAAAAACAGTGCGCCCTGGAAATTAACAGATTTTATACTAGAGCCATAGTCCAGGATAAAGTAGGTATCCTTTTGCAGTGCCCCCCCTAGTAGCTTAAGCCCCCCCCCCAGTAGGTAGTGTCACCCACTTTGGAAAACAGTGGTCTGTACACTCCTAAAGGTGATACATCCATCTCGCTAACCCTTTCCTGAAGAATTCTGCACTCTCCGATTGACACAACATTGACATCATTTTGACTTCCTTGAGGGATTCAAGTTGTGGGTGTTTTCCCCCAGGGTTCTTTGAGCTCAGGGGATCAGAGGTCTGACAGGCAAGATCAGGGCTGAAGGGTGAATGAGGTACGCGTTCCCAATAAAAGACCCCTGAAGAGAATTGAGGCTAAGTGCAGTGCTAAAAAAATTTGCCAGTAGCCTGCTCACAGCGATATATTTAAACATGTTTTCATTGGAATAAAATTGTGTGCGCGCATGAACTGGAGCCCCGGTAACAATCCTTTTTGATCCACCCTTGAAGAGGCCTTACGTCGGCAGGAAAATCCCCTCCTTCCCAACCTAAACAAGAAGACACCCTCAGTCATCACGAGAGCCGTCAAGGCTCTGGGATCGCTCAGTTTGTGGAGCAGGCATTTGTCTCAGGATCTTTGGGTTTAATAACCGTAAAAGAAGATGACTGTGGGACCCGTTTACTCACTGGATGCATGAATGCCGAGTCATAAACTGACCTAAGGTTAGCCTAGGACCGGTAAGACCCATGAAATCTGCACACACAAAAACCCTGAAGTGATTTATGGATTGTTGTAAGAGCTGAAAGAGCCCCTAATAAAATTATATTAAAATTTTAAAATCTTGGGGAAGCTACTTAAAAAAGAGAGAGAGAGAAAAGAAAAAACGCCCTGAAAGCACATGGAAAGTGTCCAATCCCTAGAACATGGGCTGGGATGCCAGTAAATAAAACTTGCTCACATAAAAACTTGTTTCCACGGTGCATTCAAAGGACATGCACCGTCATTAGAGAATCAGCAGATGCAACAAAAGGGGAACTGTTAGGCCTTGGGAACTATAAAAAGAGACTTTAAAGAAAATGTGATTTAAGTATTTAAAGTGATAAAGGTAGTAATAGAATCCATAAAGAAGAATTAAATGTTATTTTGTTTAAGTGAGGGAGAATGGATTGATAAAGGCCTAAAAGTCATTCTAAACAAACAAAGTCCTTTTTCTGAGCTATTGAAACTTAAACCTTGATGTATGGGTTAAAAGGTAAGCTAAGACACAGCTGAAAAGAGACTCTCTGAGTTGGAATATTGATCTAAGGAAATCATCCAAAACTTGACAGATAAAATGATGGAAAGTATCATAAAAAGAGTTAGAGGACATGGAGGCTAAAATGAGAAGTTCCTACATAAAAGCAGTATGAAGAAAATAAAAATCACAACTGGACCAATAAGCAACATCTTGATAAACAAAAAATTGAAGTTTACATGGAATTCATTTTGCTTGGATCCACAATCCATCCCTATGGAAGTAGAAGTCAAAAAGTATGATTTACATACTGCATTGGGATAATGTGCAAAAGATCTCTTTAGTGTTCAAAAGCAAAGATGTCACTTGGAAGACTAAGGTGTTCCTGCCCCAAGCCATGATATTTTTGGTCACCTCATGTGCATTGCAAAATCTGAACAATTAATCATGAAGACCAAAGGATTGATGCCTTTGAATTATGGTGTTGACAAAGAATAATGGATATACCATGGCCTTTCAGAAGAATAACAAATCTGTGTTGGAAGAAGTACAACCAAAGTGTCTCTTAGAAGTGAAATTGCCAAGAGTTTATCTCACCTTCTTAGGACATGGTATCTGGAGGGACAAGTCCTTCGAGAAGGACGTCTTGCTTGGCAAAGCAGTGAGTCAGTAAAAAAGAGGAAGAGCCTCAATTATACGGGTTGATTGTGAGGATGGTGCAGGGCTGGTCACTGCTACATTTAGTTCATAAAGACTTGGAGTAGAATGCCTCATTAGACTGACTCACTCATACCTCACAACACACATAACATTGATAGGTATTTCATGAGCGTGCATTAGGGAGAGAGGGAGAGAAAAGGAATAGGAAACACAAGTCTTGGCTGTTCTGGAATCGTGCTTGGATTAAAGGAATGTCGTACCATAAGAGGTGTGTGAGTGTTACTCCTCTCTTAAGTGTGCTTCAATTTCCAGTCTGAGGACCCAGCTGTAAAGTGGCAGCTGAATCTCTACAAGGATGTTCCGAAGAGTGAAGAGCCTTCCGATCCAGAAAAGACCGTGGAGCGCGTGCAGCGAATTTCAGCAGCTGTCTTTCACCTGGAGCAGGTAAGTAGAGAGACCCCCACCCCCACCCCGACACACTGCCCAGGAATAGACAGAGCTTTTATCCACAGTCAGTTGGGTCTCCGTTAGATGTGGCCTCCTCAGGCAAAACACCAGGCTCATCCCCTGAAAGTGATATTGGTACCTCGTGGTAGCATACCCCTCGATTGTTTCCCCGCCCAACTTTTTCCATATTCTTACCATTGGCTCAAGTGACCCATTCAAGGCCTGTACCCAGTTGTAATGAAGGGGCAAAAGCAGTTGGGAAAAGGAGGAAACCTCAGGCCTCTATTTTTAGGTCCATTCTACCATCGACTTTTGGGAAGCCATAATTCTCCTGGAGTTGAGGACTCTGGTTTTAGGTGGCTATCATGTGCGCCCCCAGAAGGACAACAGACTGTGACCCTGCCCGTGTGTTGTCTCCTCAGGTGGAACAACCTTTGAGGTCCAAGAAAGCCGTCTGGCACAAACTGTTGTCCAAGCAACGGAAACGGGCAGTGGTGGCCTGTTTCCGGATGGCTCCTCTCTACAACTTGCCCAGGTAGTTACTTACTTTCTTCCCTCCTTTTGGCCTTTGAGCCAGTGATGGGAATTGAGGTGTCCTCCTACAGCTGTGCTCTCACCTGGCCCTGGCATTCCTGATCCCAGGGGTAGACATTAGAGTCCTTGGACCATGGAGCTATTGCAGCCTGCACATAGTATAATACCTGCTAAGATAATTAAGGTAAGCATAAAAACTGAAGCCAGATGAGATCCCCTATGCCCCCCTGCTGACCTCGGCTCAGCATTTTGCACTGTAAAATTAGCCAGGTAAGAATTGGGGTGGGGTGAGGTAGGGGCTCTCTTCCTGCCGAAGTGGGATTCTTTGTGAGGATGTGAGGCGACTGGGTAGACTGCAAAGGATATTGTCTCTAAAATACCTCATATTCCATCCGCAGGCCAAACAATGTGTGTTCTGCTCAGTTCCTTTAACTGGACCAAAAATATAGGGTTTGCTTAGCAGGTATGGAAATGTCACTTGAGAGTCCCTGGTTGTTTTGGTGCCAATTCATGGTGACCCTATAGGAAAGAGTGAATGTTCCACGTGGATTCCTAGGCTGGAATCTTTAAGGAAGACAATCACTGGGCCTTTTTTCCAGTGGAGCTACTGGTGGGTCTGACCCACCCACATTTCAGTTAACAGTGAAGTGCTTATGTCAGCGTACCCCCCGAAAATGCTTCGTCTCCGTGCATTTGCCTTCAAGATGAGGAAAGGACATTAGTTAAAGAGGCTCCACGAGGCCAGCTCAGACTGGTGTTTCACCTGGGTGTTTTAACCCATTCTTTGAAATAAAAAGTATGTTGACATAGAAGAGAGTATTGCTGACTGAATGGGGCAGAGTTGGCCATGGACACGAACTCAGTGTCTTTGGTCATGTGACAACATTTCCATCCTCAGCCTGATTATAGAGTGGATCCGGCTGTGGCTCTGATCAAGAAACAAAGTTTGGTGATTACATCAATAGATGTGTCCTCGCCTGGTCAGGAACAATAAACTGCCTCAGACACGTTTATTCGGAATCCCACATAAATAAACGTGTTTCTTTGGAATATCGCCATTTTGCTCTCATCCAAATTGTTTGTCTTGACCGTCATTTGTCCAAAGTGCTAGAACCCTGTCCTGAGCCAAGTAGCCAACTGAGATTTCCCCATGAGGGTCTTTGACGATGGTGAGAAAGGCATGGTGTCAGCGACACACAATTGCTCCCACGGGTCTCTTGAAAGGACAGATTAGTCTTAGAGGGGGATGATACACCACACAACCAAGCAGAATTCATGACTAGAAAGCTGAAAAATTAAGTAGTCAGGAGCAGTACATATGCTGTCCAAACCAGCAAAAAGGAGAGAACAAGAAAAAGCATTGGATACATGTTGGTTATCTAGAAGCACTGAAATATCAGAAAGTACTCGCTCTCCCCTGTGGTAGAGGTCCCTAATTTGACCTCTGAAAAGGTTCGCCTCCAAGCACAGGTCTCAGCGCTAGGCCTGATAGGCAGGAATTACAGCCTATTTCTCAAAAACAAGCTGCTGTTGTTGTTTTTCAAAATCCACTGAAAATGACATCCTTTTGTGTTTTCACTGCTTCCTCTGCACCTCTACTTCTGAACGGGTGATAGTCCGGGACTCACTGTGTCCACAATGAAACATGTCCCACCCCCACCCCCCAATCAAATTGTTTTAGAAGGGTTGTCCCGGTTCTTCTGTCTGGCAATGAGAACTGTGAGTAGCTTTTGAAGGTAGACAATAAAACCAACCAAAGAAGCCTTGAGAAGCTGATAGTGTAGCTCCTCCTCCTCCTCCATCTTGTACTGATCTATAATGCATGGACCCTTCTGAACTAAAAGACTAAGGGGATATGTATTTAATTAAGTTGGAACCATGTCTCTGATGTTACTGTTTAAAAAGAAAACCTTATGCTTTTCTCCAGACACAAAATTAGCAATTTCTTCCTGAGCACCTTTCAACGGGTTTGGCTGGAAAAGGTTAATGAAAAAACTCAGTATGACAGGCTTATACCTGATTTAATGGTAATGTAACCTGTGGAAAGACCTGCCCATTCTCTGCACACGCCTTTCTTGGCCACGATTTAACGTGATCATAAAGACAAGCTTGTACAATTTGTTTTAAAGGAGTTCTGATTGGTCAGATTTTAAAGGAAGATGGCAAGAGCCAGGTTCTAGCGGAAACCAAGACTCTAGGTCTTCATGACTCTGGTCTTGACCTTCATCTTCCTTTTCTCTGTTCCCGCCTCACTCACTGGGAGTCTGAACTGCTGTTCAGTGGTTGACATCCCTGGAAGTAATTCTGGTTTTTAGAGCCGCATCCTGCTTATTCATTGTCCCCAAACAGCCAGTGTCACAGCTAGCATCCAGGAAGTCCCTGATGACGTGTTAATGAGCACAGCATGACCAAGGCTGGTTTTCCTAAGCAAAAGAATACCTTGCTGGTATGGTGCTTTGGAGACTCTACTGTAAAGAAGTCAGGCCCTCACCATCAACCTGATTCTAGATTAGATTACCCAGACGTGAAATCAGCCAAAAGAAGCAACTTTCGCCTTATCGAAAATAAGAAAATAATGCAGGGCTGTTACCTGACATTAGAGGTAAACTGTGATGAAGGCCCTGGAGACCAGGTTAGGCTTGGCTACAGTCACCGCCCTGCCTTACACGCACCATGATAATCTTCTGAAGGTGCTCCGAGTACTCATGCCTAGGAACGGCCCTGGTAGAGGGGTCTAGTTTCTTCCACGTGGATGCTGTTGTTTGCTGTTAGCTACCCTGACCAATCAGAAGAAAAGAATTGTACAAAAGACTATCCTGCTTACTAACCACTAATCACCCAAACTAAAACCAGGTGGTCCACGGACCCCTCTTGATCTCACTCTCACCCCTTCCGCTCAGGCACCGCTCTATTAACCTCTTCCTCCATGGCTATCAGAGATTTTGGATAGAAACAGAGGAGTATTCTTTTGAAGAGAAACTAGTGCAGGATTTGGCTGTAAGTACTGACTCCAACTGGGTGCAGATATGGGTTTGAATGACTTTTGTGTTCGTGTGTGTGTTGCAATAGTTAAATCGCCACAGTACGTTTGAAATGACCTAACCGGATAATTCTCAGAAGACATCCTGCTAATGGTCATAAGAGCCAGAGGATGAGTTTTCCCCTTGCGTGGGTGGGGGGTTGCTAATCCTATCATTCTCCTCCATCTTGCTGTCAGTAACAACTCATCTTTTGTGGATGCACGGCCCATGCTGAGTTGGGAGAAGGGGGCTTTCATGCTGAGTTAAGTTTGCGCACCAGTGGTTGCAGGAGGCCACCGTACCTCCTCAAGGCCCGTGTTCCCAGTCCCTAACTGTGCTTCAGGAAAGGCCTTTGTGCATCGCGCATGCGTCTCGGTGACCCCTCAGCAAATGTGGCGTGCCCTGTCTCTCACCACCCTCCTGCTCTTCAGCCACTCAAAACAACCTGCGAGGGAAGAGAAGCTCGTGGAAATTGCGCCCTAGACCCTCCCCCTGGTTCAGGAAAAGTCAAGCTTCCTGTCCTTTGGCCAGCCCCTGGTTTTTTTACTCTTTTTCCCCTCTCACTTCTTTCTCTTTCTCCATCAGCCTTTCCCCACACCTCTTTCACGGTCTACCTTCCCCTCCCCGCTCCGGCTTCTCCTCTGCCCCTCAGCTCCTTTCTTCAGCTCTTTCCATTTCCCCATTGTCTTTCCATCTGTCTTGTGCCTCCTGCTCCTTATGAGCTCCCGTCAGGGACAAAGACGATTCCTTGGTTTTTTCCATGGGTGACTTATGCGAGCTTGACCATGACCCTCCTTTTGGCCCCCACCCCTCCAGTCTTCTGATCCACTCACAACCGAGGGAGTTTGTACCAATTTCCTGAATCTGGCCTGCCCTGTTGGTGACTATGCCAAGCAGTTTCACTTTCCCCCAAGGTACTAGCTGTTAGTTCCCTTTCCACAAAAGCAAGTGGAAAAGACTTGCTCAGAGGGGAAACTGCAAGGCTTGCAGCAGCATCTCTTGGGAGCCAGATGATTTTTTTAATTGAGCAAAGTTAGGAATGGGGGTGGGGGGCGGTTTGCAGAGTTGAATCCAGAAAAATATTGGACCCCAAATGGCCCCAGTGCTTCGTATCTCTTACCTCACCCTTAGCAACAGCCTGAAGAAACTTCAGACAGTGGCCAGAGCGACCCAGGTTCTTGGGTAGACTCCCTGGGTCCCCCTCCTGGACTTGAGGTTGCTCAGAGCTTGCATGGCTGATTGGGGTCAGCAGCTCCTCCCTGTGGCCAGACTTGTTCCTTTAACCCTTCATTAGAATGTTTCTTTGATTGAGATCCCAAGCCTTGCATCCGCAGGGCCTCTACCCTGGAATGAATCTGTAGCCTAGCGGGATTCTCTTTGTGCTGCTGAGTCTCGTGCACTCCGCGTGCCTGGCGCTTGACCTGCTCTTGATCCGAATGCGGCTGTGCGGCACCTGCTGGGACGCACACCTGAAGCCCCTCTGTGTTGGTTTGTGTAGAAATCTCCCAAGGTGGAAGAGGAAGAGGAGGAAGAGAAGGAAAGGCAGCCGGACCCACTGCATCAGATCATTCTCCATTTCAGCCGCAACGCTCTCACGGAGAGGAGGTCAGCACACCGCCGCCGAGCGCGCGCACTCGGCTGCTCCCAGGTGCCCGGGAGGACTGTGTCTCCCCGAAACCCCTCTGCAAACAGCCTTGGGTAGAGAGGGGAGGCCAGATTTGAGAAACCCTCCTTGTCGGGCCAATGCCAGCCCGTAGCGACCCTGTGCACCCCAGAACAAAACGCTGCCGGGTCCTGCGCCATCCTCACAATTGTTCCTATGCCTGGGCGCATTGTTGCAGCCCCCTTACTGCCCTGCTATTGGCTATAAGGACGCGTGCGGGGGAAACAGTGTCGGCCACAGCCCTCTGGGTATCATACCAGACAGTGAGCCGCGTGAGACAGCAACTCTCAGCCTCGAGTACAAGTCCAGCCAACATGGACGCACGTTTTCAGAGTGGGGTGCACGAGAGGATTCACCTTGGCTGAGGGAGGCTGGTTTTAAGTAACGTGCAAGTAGCTATCATTTACGACTCATATGACTATAATTTGGGGAAACTGGGTCCCTCCCCCCAAAAATAGGCTGCTAAATATTTCCCTCCATTCTTTTCAGCAAATTGGAAGATGACCCTTTGTATACCTCCTATTCCAGCATGATGGCCAAGGTACCGCACGCAGTCTTTTGTCCTAGTCCGTGTACCTCCCTGTCTTCTGGCACATGTCAAATCATGCTAAGCCACGACATAGGCTCCAGTCATTGGAAATCAATGTAGCATAGAGGTGACTTTAAGAATCTCCTGATAGCCTTTGAGAAAACCTCAAGGCTTTATAGAAACCATGGGTGCTGGGGGGCTAGATTCAGTTAACAATTCTAAAGGCAACTAAGTGGAGCTTCAGTATACAGACTACCTGGGAGTTTTCAGTCAACATTCAGAACGTGCTCAAACACATCTGCAGGTGAGGGAGGTACAGTACATTTATAAGCAGGGCTCGAAACTAAAGGGATATCCCAGCATCCAGGAAGAGGCAAAGGCACCAGCAATGATGATTCTAGGGGGAGGAGGGTTGCTAGGAGACTGAATGGATGAAGAAACTGCTCCTTCTCAAATGGACAGTTATCGGGTTGGGGTATACAGGGGACCTTTACTACGGGGCCGAGTGGGGAAGGGCATTTTAGAACACAGCGCCCGTCTTATTGGGCCTGGATAAGAACAGCTCCCAGCACTCTGCGCTCTGCACTTGTACCTGAACGTTGCTGGGTGGAAACGTTTGCGTTGTGGTTCACCCAGATAGGTTCCCATGGGTTATGTGATCTTCGTGTTCTCGTTTCTGAACCCCTTGGTAACTATAAACATGGCTTTAAGATGGGAATGTTGTCTTGCAGTGATCAAAATGTTCCTGGTTTTTATAAAGTGCTGAGTTCCTGAGGTGCCTGCAAAGGATGCCCTGTCCCCAGCCCCTCCACATCGGAGCAGGGTTTTGTTTGTTTGTTTAGCCTGAATTGGGTTTTTTTGTCTCTTTACTCCCCTTCTCCCTGAAACACAGAGTTGTCAGGGTGGTGAAGACGAAGAAGAGGAAGACAAGGAAAAAACATTTGAAGTAAGTTTTCCCAAAGATTGGAAAGACGGCCTCTGGCCAAGGCCGTCAAGCCAGGCTACCAGATGTTAGCCCAGGTGGCTCACGCCTGTGTGTCGGGGTTGGCAAATCTGCCCTGATGGCGCACACCTATTAGCTGTGGTTGTGTTGTCTGTCTGTCTGTCTGTTTACCTAATTAAAGGTCAACAGGCAACCAGCAAACCTCCTCACTAGTTTTGCTCTCCTGGGAAGTGATACCTCGATCCAAATATGGGAGCTAGTGGAGACTTGGAAGTGCAAATTCCAGTTTACCCTAAAATTAGAAATCACCTGTGCAGATGGTGGGTTAGTGTTTGCACTACTGTCCTGTAGCTGGAAACTGATGGTCATTTTGGGTTTAAGGCCATTCAGGACCACTGGATCTCACAAGAACCCCAATATCCTAGTGAACTCTGACTCATGGAAAAGTACACAGCGGGAAAAGTTAACTACTATAACTGCAGTCCCAGAAAGCCTTGGGAAGCCAGTCACCCGTCTTTGGCAGACAGACTCTGATAACTCAGTTTGGCGGGTACCAGTAAAGCGAGTGTTTCCTGTGTTCAGATGTATAAATACCCATTGTCCCCCAGGCAGGCTCACCTGGACTTCAGCATTTAGACAGGTGCACACATCAGTCTTGGGCTACTTCCTATCAGTATCCAAGAAGAATGGATTCCGGTACCTTCCTGGACAGTTTTGAGAACCTATGTCGAGTCAGGAAATAAAATCAGAGATGTGCTCGCTCTAGAATTCCCTGTGTTGCTATTCATAGGAAATGAAAGACTCTCTCCTTCCACGTACCCCACCATAGTGGATTCCCTGAGGAAGAGGTTAACAGAACACACACACACACACCCCTCTCTTACAGGAGAAAGAGATGGAGAAGCAGAAAACCCTCTACCAACAAGCCCGGCTGCATGAGCGTGGCGCAGCCGAGATGGTCCTTCAGATGATAAGTGCCAGCAAAGGTGACTTCCGTGGCCCCTGGTCGGGCCTGTGTAACTGCCACAGATAGATTACCCCGTGACAGAGTCATGAACAACTGCCCTGGATAAAGCCCATAGCCAGCTGGGCCCTCTGTTTCCTTGACAACCCAATCGAATCTTCACCACGGCAGGTGAGATGAGCCCCATGGTGGTGGAGACGCTGAAGCTGGGCATCGCCATTCTGAACGGAGGCAACGCTGGGGTCCAACAGGTAATGGGGACGGACGCAGCTGCTGGGGGGGTTCCCATTCGGGAAGAGGTGTGGAATCTGCTGCCAGCCAGAGCCAGCATGGCTGCTGTCTGTCTTTGGTGGCCAATTATCAGAGTAGCCTGCGGGGCAGAGAGAACCAGGGCAAATGCGTGTGGGGGGTAAGAACGTTTTACCCAGAGGTAAAGTAAAAGTGGACTGTTTGGTTTGATCATCGTTACAGCCCTTCCTGCAGAAGCGTGCTCTAGACCAGTGGTTCTCAACCTTCCTAATGCCGCGACCCTTTAATACAGATCCTTATGTTGTGGTGACCCCCAACCATAACATTATTTTCGTTGCTACTTCATCACTGTCAGTTTGCTACTGTTATGAAAGGGTCATTCGACCCCCAGAGGGGTTAAGTGGGGTCGATAATCCCACTCACCTACTACAGAGCTGTAGGTTTGTTCAACAAGGGCTTGCCAATTACCAACCATGCCTAAGGTTCTGATCGAGGGGCTGGGACTGCAGCCCTCAATGCCACCAAGAAAACCTCTGGCTGACTGACATCTTCTCTTCTAAACTAAAGCCAAAGCCATTGCTCTATCAAGTCCAACTCATAACAGCCTTACAGCACAGAACTGCCCCATAGGGTTTCAGGTTTGTGAAGAAGACTGCCACATCTCTCCCCACAGTGTGGCCGATGGGCTCAAATGAAGGAACTCTGAAGTTCTCAACCAGCAAGGCTCCTTACTAACCAAGCTGGTGGCTCCCATGTACCAAGTTCGTAGCCTAAGTCATTCAATTTTCCTCGGCAACATCAAATGCGTCCTCCGAGTAGGAGGAACTTCGAACCATAAATTCCTCAATGTTCCATCAGGAATGAGTGGGTCTCCATAATATACATATGGCCCAGCACCAAGAGATTTTGGTTCAGAGTGCAGGCTGCGGCAGATAGGCCTTTGTTTTGACGCCCACAGGTGATACTGGTACCTAACCAGGAGAGCTGAGGAGCTGACCTGGTCATTTGCCTTTGTCCCATCCTGAGTTGGGAAGGTCAGCATTGGTGGCATAAATAGTTGTCATTGCTTTTCCCTTGCAGAAAATGCTAGATTACCTAAAGGAGAAGAAGGATGCTGGATTCTTCCAGAGCCTTTCTGGGCTCATGCAGTCTTGCAGGTACATATGGGGAAACCACCCACGCCATTTTTCTTAACTCTTCACTATTCGAGGGAAAGGGGAGGAGGGGGCCACAGGATAACAAGCTCATTGGGGAATTATTGAAAGAGGAGTAACCAGCCTGAGGAAGCTACATGGGTAGGGAGTGTTGACCCAGCCTCCGTGGTTGCATTAAAATAGCATGCAGAGGAAATGACATATAACCTCTGTAAGAGAAACAGACATGCACACACACACCCCTGTTGTTTAATACCCTTCCCACCTTTTCTGTTAGGTTGTTTTCCTTGAAGACAAGTAAGCACAATGGGTTTCTCCTTTATCCACATGGAGGAGAGTATGGAGAAAGAGGACATGTGAAGGAGTTTTCTTTTAATTTCATGGAAAAGTCCGATTTTGTTCATGACTCTTTTTAATATATTCAGGCTGTTGAATCGTGTCGTGAATGAAGCGTATGTTAACACTGTCAAAACGGTTTTAAAATTCCAATTGCCTTTCATTGTCATTGACCACAGACGGTCCGAAGCTCCCCCATACCTTCCCGTTCACTGACTCCTGGCTCTGTTTTCATTAGACCCATTAGACACTGAGTTAGTTGTTAACCTCAACACTGCCTCAGCCCTAACGCACATTTGGTGAGCACATCTCTGACACATCCAACTGACACAGATCCAGCCTGACATGGGAGCGTTTGTCATGGTCTGAAAAAATAACGCGTTCCACTTCTCACTTACATGGCCAAGTTGTGTGAACTTCACCTCCTGACCGAACTACGCACCGACAGACAACCATATCTGATCAAAAGTCCTGCATTTGCTCTAGTTGCTCATTTCAGGCAGGAGGAGCCAGCAGCCTTTCTGAGAAAAGGGTCACTGTGAACAGTATCGGAAAACTCCTGGGGACTTTGAATAGTCCGTGAGGCAGAATAAAAGAAATCAAAATGGCCATTAGCAAGTTTGTTTGCTCTCGGCTAATATTCTTGGACACAGGATGTTATGTTTTCCATTTCAAATTGGGGAGAATGGATATCCTTTGTGGCGATGAACTTCATAAGTTTGCTATTCTTATTTCATTGGGTGAATATTGTGCCCTGGAGTGGAAGGGAGCCCATTTGAGCTGCAGGCTGATCCCTGATTCTGAGCTCCATATTGCACATGGAATTCTCGATTACATTTCTAAGAGTTCTCCGGATAGTCTGCAGTACTTAATATTGCTAAGCTCCTTTGTAATGATGATTTGATGGGGGGGGGGGGCAAGTGACATATCTTTAGAGACCAACCTAATTCTATTCTAACACAAGTTTTTAAGATATTGCTCTTTTCTGATTATAAAAACAATCTACTTGTAAATATGTAAGCAGTGGAGAAATTAAAACATTAAAAATGGATATTTCGGGGTGGAGTCGGGTCAGAATGCCTGTTCTACAGACTGTCTCCTGAATCAACATAAGTGCTTCAAAGCAGCTATATAGCCAAAGCCCTCGCTCCCAACTGTCCTCCCTGGAAGCAAACCCAAAATAGAAGGATAGTTTTGTGTTTTTACAACAGGATCTGGGGAAACCTATAAAAAATGGTATCTCCATCTAGGATTGCTATAGCAAAAATATAAATGAAAGGCTTAGCAAACAGTACTTTAGTCTCTGGTGGTATCGGACGCTGGAAATTCAAATTCAGATCACAGGCACCAGTGGAAGCCGTGGTCTCTTGTTGGCTCTGGGAAATATCTTGTCTCCATTCAGTATCTGTGGCTCTGGCATCCCTTGGAGATCCCCATGGATCTTGGCATCAATCTTCCTGTAGGTCTAGGAGGTTCTCAGCTCAGGGACCCAGAGTCCAAAGGACACATCCTGCTCCTACCTTTTCTTTCTTGATGTAGTACAAGGGTCCCTTTCTTTCCTCATGTCTTTCTCATCTCATCTCATCTCCTGTAAGATGAAAGGTGAGCCAGGCTACAGAGCAAGGCAACCCCCCTTACATTGGATCCAGACTGTGACCTGGGTAAAGGTGTTGTTGCATCCCACCCTAATCCCCTTATAACTGATTGGTTGATCACATCAGATCACATCACAGGGATGATCGTACCATACACAGGCTGCCAAATTACACCAATACATCATTGCCAATCCATGAAGGATTACGGTCTAGGCAAGTTGACACATATTTTGGGGAAAAACAGTTCAATCCATTACCATTGGGAATAGGAATTTTCCGTTTTCTCTTTGAAATTCATGTAAATTGCAGAATGTATGTGACTCCCTAAAGGGGAAAGTAGATGCTGGGGCTCCCTCCCCGCTCATTGTCTCTCCAGTCTGACAGCCATTTCCGTTTCCAAGTAGAAGAAGGAGACAACATTGTGCAGAGCCTTAGTGGGCTCAACCATAAACTCCACTAAGAAAGCTTCTTATATTTTATGAGTATTTTCAGATTGGGGAAAGAGTTAAACTCTGCTAGAAAAATAGAATGACTCCAGGTAGGAATTCTATGATCACACAGGGCCCTGAGGATCAGTCTGGGTGTTTGTGCTAGGGCTTCCTGGCTAACTAGGATGTCGTGATCCAATTGATTAGGATGGTTGGTGGAAGTAGAGGACTTGAAATTAAAACCAATCTTTTGCCAGTTCGGGGACACCTGAGACACTCATTCCTGCAGGAAACTATGAGATCAGAAAAGGGCCAGTCCCTTCGAAACCCAGAGGTTTCTGGCCCTCTTTTAGGATTGATCAGAAACACTGAAGATCACAGCCCCTTGTGGTTCTTAGAGAAAGTGGCTACACAGTAGAAGCAAACATTTTTAAGTGCATCTTAAGGTAAACTTGCCTTTGAGAAATCTCAGCGACAGACTGTTTGCACTGTTTTGGTGAGCCTTTGTGTTTCTTCATTCCTCAGGGAAGAGTCAAGGTGGGCAAGCACTAGGAGCATGGGTGAGCCCTCTACGTGCTTGCCGCAAGGTCTGTGAAATGCAGAAACTCATAGACAACCCTGCTCAGCACAAGAGGCTTCAGCAGCTAATACGTTAGTCCATTGTTACATCGTACAAGGACAGGATATTCTCAATCAATAGGTATATGTTAGACATCCACTCTTCCGGTACACACAGCCCTGAACCTTGCTTTCTTTTGTCTGTTAAAAGCGTCCTTGATTTGAATGCATTTGAAAGGCAGAATAAAGCGGAAGGCCTGGGGATGGTTACTGAAGAAGGCACACGTAAGTAGCAAATGAATGTGAAGGTCACTTTCTCCGATTCAAATCCTCATGGCCTCTTTCTGGTTAGAACCCCTGCTCCCTGCTCTTAATGTGCCAGGATTCACTCCCATCCCAGCAAGCACTTCCATTAGCAGCCTTGATAAAGCCAGCCTTTAGGCTGGATGTGTTCATGAGCCTGTTTTAACAAAGGACACGTCACGTTGCTGATGATTTTCTTAACTTTGCATTCTTTTCTTTTTCTCTCACCGCCAGTCATTGTCCGCGAGTGCGGTAAGTTTGAGTTTCTGACCCGAGTTCTGTCATGTGCCGTGACTCCTGAGAAATCTTAGTGAATTGTCTCTGTGCATGTCAGACTGAACGTAGCAGGCTGGTGCTTCATTACAGACATACCTTCCGTCAAGAAAGCATGGGTTATGGGTTATGGACTGTGAACAGCTGCCTGCTGTTTTAATGACAAATGCCACTGGGGTGAAAATGTTCCAACTGGGTTGGGCACAGTGCTTTGCAGCCTCAGTTCAAGTCCCGTTGGGTCTCTTGTCCAAAGGGTCCTTTCCCAACTGTGTGGACCCTGTGCAGTGATTTGCACTGGGAGGTGTTGTGGGTCGGGAAGCCAAGCAAGTGTTCACCAATATTCTGTGTTTTCAAGGTGACAAGGTGCTGCAGAATGACGAGTTTACTCGAGATCTGTTTAGATTCCTGCAGTTGCTTTGTGAAGGACACAACAGCGGTGAGTGGAACTGACGCACCACCCATGCGCAAAATCGGCCTTCCGCTTGGGAAGCGCCAGGGACTAGGACAGGTTGCTAACCCAATACAGTGATCCATCCATGCCTAATCAGAACCCGATCCAAAAAGTCCTTTCACAGCTTGGCCAATGTTATTCCGTGCCACAGAGGCAGCCCTCCTTCCCGAACATTCAGACGGTGAACCTAAACACCAATCCTGCCCGCCACCTCCCTGTGGGCTTGTGACCAGTTGGTGTCATGGGGATGGGAGAGCAGAGGGTGGAGGGTTAGGCAGGTGAGGCTTTGTCCAGCGTGTGTCTCCTCGGAGCTGCTTCTGCATGGCGGAGGTGGACTCTGACCCAGGACCGGTGCTCTCAGATTTTCAGAACTTCTTGCGGACTCAGATGGGCAACACCACCACTGTGAACGTCATCATCAGTACCGTGGACTACCTTCTGCGCCTGCAGGTATGGTGGGGGGCCTTGCAGGGTTAGCATGTCTCACGGACATTTTCAAAAGCTTCGGACAGTTTCACCAGGTCACAGTTAAACTCCGGCAGGGAAGGCCTGTCATCTATGTCCATACCCTCCCGGGAAGTCCAAGGCCCCAAAGGTATCTATGGAGACTAACGGTACCAAGCCATCCGTTGTAAACTCCTGATGTCCTTTAGTTTTGTCAGGGACAAGCTAGCTGGTGTAGCCAAGAGCTACAACACAACCTACGCATAAGGAGCACAGACTTTCCCCAGGTGAAAAACGAGTTAAAGTGACAGGGATACGGGCACCATTTTTCAGTGCTGGAACATCTCTTGGTTTATTTGAAGGGAAATCCAAATTGTGTTGAGAGAATCTACGTAAAAGAGAGAGAGAAACTTTCTCCCTCTGCTGATTCCTCATCTTGGTTCTGCCACTTTCTACCATGTGACTTTGACTCATCCGGTTAACCCCCTGTATTCCAGTTTCCTCGTCTGTACAATGGGTAGGACCAGCCTCCCAGGGCAGTCGTGAAGACTGGACACTTTAACATGTGCAATGTACTCAGAACATGGTTGCAATGTGGCCTCGGATGTTGCCTCGGTCATCACAATTAGTTGGATGATCCTTAACTTTAATGCACGTTTTCCATTATGAAAAAAATGACTGTATATCAGGGCCCTGCCCTTCCCCCACCCCATCCAGCTGAGCACGGTCCTCTCTCCTGTGTGTTCTTTCCTGGGGAGGGATGTTGTTCTTGAAGGATGCTTGGACTCGACTCGGCGATGTCTGCACTCCTCGCCGCGCCCTTTGTTCCTGGCACAGCCAGGGAGTCTCGGACACTCGGGATTCTCTTCTGCTCCTCCTGAACGCTGAGCTTAGCACGTCGCTAACGGAACCCAAAGAAATACTGAACTCTACTTGTTTGTTCTTAGGAATCAATCAGTGATTTCTACTGGTATTATTCAGGGAAGGACGTCATTGATGAATCTGGACAGCACAACTTTTCCAAAGCGCTCGTGGTCACCAAGCAGATTTTCAATTCCCTCACAGAGTATATCCAGGTCTGTATTACAGAGAGCATGCTGGGGTCTAAGACGTTCCCACAGAGAACATTTTTCATCATTTCATAATATATCAGAGGCTTTCAAAGGGTTCGTGGAAAAATTCCATTAGCTTCTAATTCCATTTTCTCCACAAAATTTTGACACTCCACCCACCACCACAAATACAGATTATTTGGTTGCTCAGAGTAGATGATCCATCTGCTCTTAATGCAGACAATGTTTCTTTCATCTCTATGAAGAGGGAACAATAGTACCTAAACTCTACCAGAAACTTTAGCTCACAGCCTCCCACTGTGGCTTTGTTCATAATTGACCTTTAACTAGTTACATTTTGAGTAGCCTAAGTGTGGAGTATTTGAATAGCCTCGTATTGAGCCGTTAACCACAAAGTCATCGGTTCAAACCCACTGGTTGCTCCTTGGGAGAAGGATGAGGCTAACGGCTCCCATCAAAATATAATGTCTTGGAAACCCACAGGGGCCTTGCTGCTCTGTCCTCCAGGGTCCCTATGAGCTGGATCGACCGACGACAGGGAGTTCAGTTTGGTTTGGGGGCTTACATTTTGCTTTCCAGACTAGATGGAAAATTTTTAGAGGCCAGGAAGTCTCCTGTACGTGTAAATTTTACTTATATAGGCAGCACAATATACTTCATAGAAGTTCAGTAAAGGCTTGGTCTTAGGGGAAATGATTTTGATAGAAGAAGGGCTAAGTGATGTTGAGCCTTGAGAGTTGTTTTTGTTTTTAAGACATTCATGAGATATTCACTGCCATCAAGCCAATTCTGACTCAAAGCAACCCTACATATCAGGACAGAGCTGCCCCGGTGGGTTTCTGAGACTTGTCCAGAAGTAGAAAGCCTCATATTTCTCCTCAGGGGTAGCTGGTAGTTTCAGACTGCTGGCCTTGTGGTTAATCAAGCCCCATGCATAACCATTACACCACTGGGGCTCCTCGTGAGATCATATTAACCAGAAATTCGGTATAGAAAAGGCAATTTTGGAAGCACATAAAGTATGTGTAATGGAAATCAAATAAATCTTAGGTAGATTTCGAGTTGAATTTCTAGATCTGGTCATCTCTGTTCCTTGCCAACCACAGTGCAACTTCTGTGAAAGGGGCAAACGATGTCTCCAGGCCTCGTTTACTAGTCAGTCCAAACTCGGTAGCCACATCACCACCTTGTATGATGTAACACAAGGGTTTTGTTTTTTTTAAGTAAAAGTAACACTTGATCCCCCAATTATCACACTCAGATGACTCATTAAGAAGACTTTCCCCTTATTTATTCATTAATTCTACAAAACTCCCTTCTTACATTCTGTACTATGGTTCATGGAAAGACGTAAGCCTTTCAGCAGCTTATAATACAACAGTCAATGCATATACACGTGAAAAGTATATGATACCAAAGGATCACACACGGTGTAAGATAACCGTACATAGTGTACTGAAGTAGATTGCCACCGAAGCACCTTATGACATGCTCAGCCGTGGTCTGTGAGTGCAGAGGCTGGAAGGGTCCTTAGGAGCTGAGGGGCACCGAGTCTGTGGGCATGTGGGCTGTGGCCGGTTACGGAGGAGGAAGTACACTCTGGGTCTGTCCTTTGGGACCATTGCAGAGATAGGACGCTGCATGGCTTCAGGAGGAAGACAGAATGTCAGCCATCGGATCACTTTTGCTGAAAGAGAGTCCAAGCAAGGAATGAAGTAGGGACTAGTTCACCCCTATGCTGTCCATCTTTAGTCCTTTCCCAACTAACACTCTTGTTCCAAAAGGATGGCTGTGTTTAGTGGTTCTTTTTACAGGTGAGGTGATGGGCCTGATACTGATCCGTTGAAAGGCAAGACAATCGCATCTAACTAGAGATCCATTAAGATATGCCAACTGGTACAGTCAGGTCACATGTGCTCATTAACATAATCACGGAACCACGACTATCCATTTGAAAAAGAGGACTTACGTGAAGGGATGGACCCCTGTCATTTGGGCACTGTAAGGACACGGACAGAGCCAGCCATGCACAGGACCGGCGAGCCTCTGCTCGGCTCTCTGGGCAGAATTCGTCCGGCTTCTCAGAATTTACTAGGGAGTACTTACTTCAAAAGTACAGGATAGTTTTTGTCTTAGTCAATGTGAGCTTCTTTCAACAACTGATTTTGTTCCCAGAGAATCTCTTGGCTTTTAGAGGCCATCTTTCTGAATGTACATGAGCAACACTTTTTAAACAAGCTTTCCCTACCTGAGGGTGCCGGCACAGATCACTCTTCTCCATAGTCTCCAGATCCCATTTAGAGCCCACTTAATCGAGATCCATGTAGAGATGGATTAAAGAAAGGGTTGCTATTAAGTGCTGTCTGGTAAACTTTGACTCACACCGACCTCATGGAACAGAGGAGAACTTCCCTCCTGAGTTCTCTGTGCTATCTCTCGTCTTTTGGGAAATAGATCACCAGCTATGAATCCTAACCAATTGCTGGGTGGTTGGAACTGCCAACTCTTCCGTTAGCAGCAGCGTATGTACCTGTTTCACTGCCAGGGTCCCTTGATGAAACAAAGAGAAAAACTGTCCATAAGAGAGTGGATTCTCCATCATCACCCAGGAGATTCTTGGTACAACTTCTCTGTGCGAACACCTCCCCGCTCACCAAAAACGAAAGAGTTGAGGTTAATAAGTGATAGCTCAGTAATCTTCAGTCATGAAAAAGGGTGCTGAACATGGAAAGTGGAAACTGTTGATTAAATCCTCCCTCTCTGGCTTTCAGAACAGAGGGGGGAATAGCTTATACCTGAAATGTCGGCTACTGATAAGAAAAACTTAGCAGTTGAAGTCTAAGAGGATTGCATAGGGTTTTTTTTTTTAATTGAGTAGATTTCTTTTTAATTGAGTAACTTCTACAGATAGTTTGAGACATGGTTTTCAAATTGTGTCCCATGGAATCCTTGAGTCTCTCAAAAGCCCTCTTCAGCCAGCGTGTAGGTGAGGGCAGTCAGCAGGGTACTGTTCCTAATGTCATGCTTCAACGCAAGACTTCATTTAAGGAAAGCACTCTGAGGCCGAAAGAAACGCCTTTATCATCGCTGGACTGTGGAACAAAGCCTTGGTGGGTCTTCTAGACGTAGGACATATCAGGGGGAAAACTGCGCTCAAGAAGTGTGTCTTGGGGAGGCGTGGTCTGGGTCCGTGCCTCGGGGACAAGGCCTCCGGGAAGGCAGGCTGTAACACAAGGCGGTGCTCCTTCCACAGGGCCCTTGCATTGGGAACCAGCAGAGCCTGGCTCACAGTAGGCTGTGGGATGCAGTGGTCGGCTTCCTCCATGTATTTGCTAACATGCAGATGAAACTCTCTCAGGTACTGTGGCCCGTCCTCTGCCCGTGTCATTGCTAAGTCGACCCCCAGCCCCCTTGGTATTCCTGTTTGTGGTGTGGCTGCTGGGCCAAAAGGCTGGAAGCGCCATATGGATTAGGTCTCAGCCTTGAAACGAAGGACCAAGATGGGAGATGAGGAGTGAGTGGTTTGGAGGAGTGGGGTTGGGGGTGGGTCCCAGACAGGCTTTTGCATGAATGTGGCTTCCTTCCATGTGTCTACCAACCTGCCCTGTACCTCACTGCCTTCACACTTGCTTTTTACATGGCTAATTGTTTCTGCTTCCTCGTGCTGTTCTGTCCTTTATAACCTAACTCTGTGCACCACCACCACCACCACCCCGCCCCCTCTTCAGATCTGCCAAAGGCCTGCATGTCTCCATAACCCATTTGTCCTTCTCTCTCACCTGTGGGTCCCTCTCCTTCTCACTCCCCATCTCTCTGGCAAGATGAATCAGAGTCGCTCAGAGCCTTTAAGAGGAGCGAGCAAATGCAGCGAGCGCAGTTGTCGGTCGCCTCTCTCCATGGCAACACATGAGGGGGAACTTCAGGATGTGTTTCAGGCTGATTAGAGTAACATTCGCAGCATTAATTTAAATCACATGTCTCTCAAATTCTCCAGGCTGTCACACCTGCCTCTCTTCTGGAATGTGCTGTTTAACCCTTTCATTTTTCCCCTTTTGACTCTGGCCTTATGGGAGGAGAGAGCTCCTGGGTGGGTGCCCAGTGGGTGGTGGCAGGTGTACTCCTGTCTCAGCCAGGGCGGTGTGGCAGGGAGGCTCAGAGTACCAGAGTGCTGGCCCTGCCACCTCCCCAGATAACACAGAAAGCCACGTCGTTATCTTTCTAGACCTGAGTGTCGTCAGTTATAAGATGGAGAGGTAGGATGCAGGACCTCCGAAGTCTCGTCCAGTTCTGACCTAGTCTCTGTTTTGTGTAGCGCCATGGCAGAAGTCATGGGGTGGGAGGAAAATCCCCCTGAAATCCGAAGGACTAGGCTGAGATTGGTGTCTTTTTGAGTGAGCGTCTGTCAAAGGTGGCCCAGAATGCATTTTCCAGCCTCACCTTCAGACGCCCGCCTCAGCTCCCCAAAGACCGTTTCCCCTCTAGGACACACAAGGTGTGATGTCCAGCACTAACTTGGCAGTGTCCTGTCCTCACTGCTGAACTTAAAGCCAGACAGACTGGTATGAAAACCATCCAGCCGAATAGCTCAGATTCTATGACATTTTAAGGGACCAGCAGCACCCAGATCACCACCAGCTAGAATCAATCCAGAAAGAAAGGAGAACCCACTTGGTGACTCTAACGCTGACACCACCATCAGGTTACTGTACTACGGTATCCCGTAACGCTCACTGTCTAACTGCCCAGGATAGAAAACGATAGCACACTAGTCAACATCATTGGGACCACAATGGGTCTATCTGCTGCACTGTGCTAAGGAAAGGGACAATGGCCAGGGGCTCTGCTGGATGTGTCTATGGGATGAGTCCTGCTTCCGTGACTTTTCTCATGGTTACAAACAGTGGCTAAGCCATCCTCACCCCCGCTGAGAAGGGAGCTCACTCCTGAGACGGACGCTGCCTTCTAACCTCTCCAGAGCAGGCTCTTCTTGCTCCAACTGGCCTGTACTTTGCTGAGGAATCAGATAGCTCAGGGGTGTCTCCTGTTTCTGTTCTAGGATTCCAGTCAGATCGAGCTGCTGAAGGAACTCTTGGATCTCCTTCAGGACATGGTGGTGATGCTTCTGTCC
The DNA here is from genome assembly GCF_000313985.2 of Echinops telfairi. Classification (NCBI taxonomy): domain Eukaryota; kingdom Metazoa; phylum Chordata; class Mammalia; order Afrosoricida; family Tenrecidae; genus Echinops; species Echinops telfairi. Next base: position 89,500,962 of record NW_022103915.1, on the reverse strand, counting down.
CTCTTGGAAGGTTGGGCTGTTTGGTATAACTAGGCATTCACACAACTGTGCATTGGTCTGAGCAGTAACCCTACTAATCATGCAGATGATCCTTCTGGCAGGTCATTTTTACCATATCACAGTGGTTAGAAAGCCAAATTTTCAGAAACAAAAAAAAAGTGTACAAAGCAACTCATTTGCTGTCGATAGGAAAGCCAGAATGAACTGGGGAAAATCTCCAAGCTTCGCTCTTCCCTCTCCGCTCCCTCTCCCCATTGCTTCTCAGTACATCTGGCTGCCGGTGTGTATGCCAGCCATCTAGTTGGGCACCCTCCTAGGTCTAAGGGGACGAGAGGGCTACCACTAATCCCTGTGTGTCCCCAATAACCAACGAAGGAAACCACCACCCAGGCCCCATGCCAAATAAAAGGCAGGGCTGTGGCCCTTTCTCCCCCCTTGGCTCGTAGTGGTGAGTCTTTCTGGCTTGCTGCGCCCTCTTACCCGTTTCCAAATCTTCCTGGTCAGAAGAGAGCTGACTAATTTGGCACCTAAGTGGTCTAAGAAATAGCTTTCCTATGCCATGCTGACTTGGTTTTATTTATCTGTGCGTATGTCTCTTTTGAACCTGCCTCACAGGGAATGTGGTAAATGGAACGATTGGCAAGCAGATGGTTGACACACTGGTAGAGTCATCTGCCAATGTAGAAATGATCTTGAAATTCTTTGACATGTTCTTGAAACTTAAAGACTTAACCAGCTCGGAAACCTTCAAAGAATATGACCCCGATGGTAAAGGGATTATCTCCAAAAAAGAATTCCAGAAGGCCATGGAAGGGCAAAAGCAGTACACGCCCACAGAGATCGACTTCCTCCTCTCGTGTGCAGAAGCCGACGAGAATGACATGTTTAATTACATTGATTTCGTGGACCGGTTCCATGAGCCTGCTAAGGACATCGGGTTCAACGTGGCCGTGTTACTGACGAATCTTTCGGAACACATGCCCAACGATTCTCGTCTGAAGTGCCTGTTGGACCCGGCAGAAAGCGTGCTGACTTACTTCGAGCCCTACCTGGGGCGCATCGAGATCATGGGAGGGGCCAAGAAAATCGAGCGCGTGTACTTCGAGATCAGCGAATGCAGTCGGACGCAGTGGGAGAAGCCCCAGGTGAAGGCGTCGAAGCGCCAGTTCATCTTTGATGTCGTCAACGAAGGCGGGGAGCAAGAAAAGATGGAACTGTTTGTGAACTTCTGTGAGGACACCATCTTTGAAATGCAGTTAGCATCGCAGATCTCGGAATCGGATTCCGCTGACAGACAGGAGGAGGAGGAGGAGGAGGAGAAGCAGGAGGAAAAAGAGAAGGGGGAGGGGGAGGAAGATTCCCGCACATCAGGAGTGGAGAGCGATGAGGAGGAAGATCCCTCCTGGGAGTCTGCGTCGGCATTTGCCATGGCCTGTGCCTCCGTGAAGAGACACGTGGCCGGGGGTCTGAAGAGGGCAACGCGGACGAATCTCAGGAAGCAGTACAGGAAGGTCAAGAAGATGACCGTGAGGGAGCTGGGGAGAGTGGTCTCCTCGTTCTTCTGGATGTTGTTCGTGGGGCTCTTCCAGGGGTTCTTCGCCGTCTTGGGAGGAGTCTTTCAGATCCTCTGGAACACAGTGTTTGGAGGGGGCCTGGTCGAAGGGGCCAAGAACATCAGAGTGACCAAGATCCTGGGGGACATGCCTGACCCGACTCAATTTGGGATACATGATGATGTTATGGAAGCCGAGAGGGCAGAAGTGACTGAGCCAGCTGTCACCACGGAACCAGGGCACTTCGGAAAGGGGGTGAAGGGTGACGTGGAGGTCATGTCCGATCTCTTTGGACTCCACTCAAAGAAAGATGGCAGCGTCAAGCATGGGCCCGAAGTAGGTTTGGGGGACCTCTCTGAGATTATTGGCAAGGATGAACCCCCTACCTTAGAGAATACTGTGCAGAAGAAAAGGAAAGCGCAGGTAAGTGTGATGTGTTTTTATCTTTCTTTGTCCCGGGGAAAATGCTTGCAATCAGTACTGGCACCAACGGAACAGGAGGCAGCATTCCATTAGACACCAGCCCGGCTTTGATGGCCCTCCCCTTGTAATTCCTGCTGTCAAGTCTCGGGAGAGGAAGGCTCTAGTGAGTGGTCTTCCAGGCGACACTGTAGAGTTCAGTCGGGGTGGTCAGTGGCCCACATATTGCTTCCATAGATACCTCTATTGTAAGGTTACTTCTAATGATGCACCAACTCGTTCAGTGAATGGAAAGCACAAGAAGTGAAGTATCGCTGGAGTTCTCCTTCCTTGGGGCCCAGTATGTGTGCAGCGTCTTTAAAGTCAAGATGCTATCAGATGATTTCATGCAGCCTCCCAGAGAATTTCATCGTGCTCAGGCCGCTGTTCTTCCTGTGACCTGCCTGCTGTCTGCTTTGCACCTAGAGTCCATCAACCAGATGAGGTGACTTGGATCGAAGTCCCTCAGCAGCCCTTGGTGACACGAGGCTGTGGGTATTCCCCTCTTGTGGCATCCAACCCAATAGGGTCACTTTGGCACCAAAAGGTCTGAAGGAAGTGTGAGATGATAGCCCAAAGAGAGCCTTTATTCCTTCCACTGGTATTTACTGAGTACACGCTCTGTCTGTCGCCATTTCAAGCTGAGAGAATACAGGGATGAATGAGAAGTGCGCGATGCCTGGTTGACTGGAAAAGGTAGACATGAGACAAGTGTGCAGGCAGTTCCGAAGGAGAAATGTCAGGTTCTCTGCCAATGTGACAGCTCTCACCTAGGCTGGAAGACCAGGGCAGGAAGCACCAGCTGCACGGACATTATTACGGTAGTCGTTGTTTTGGTCTCTGATGTAGTGCCAGGGCTCTGAACAGAGTTTGACGCATAGCAGGCAGTCATTGGGCAGTGACGTGTACCACATTGCAGTCGAGGACTCCAGGAGCCCGGGGACTAGGGGGTGAATTCAAGAGTTTTACTTTCTTGGAGCTTAACTTCTAGCAGAGAAGACCGCGAACAAATAAAATAGCTATCATTTGGGATGCATAATAAATGAGCAAGACGATATTTTGCAGACTGGACAGGAGCCATCCAGGAGGCCCGTGAGGCGGTGTCCTCCGGTTTAAGTGCTGAAGGATAATGTGATAGGGATGTCACATTCCAGGCAGAATGTATGGCTTGGGGGAAGAGCTGGAGTGTCCCAAGAAAGGAAAGGCGAGCTGAGTGTTTGGGTGCGGGAGATGAGTGAAGTGATACGAGATGAGGCTGGGACCGTATCATGCAGGACTTGTATGTTTTGGTTCAGGAGGTGGAATTTTACTCTACATGAAGTGCAGTTATCCAGAGGAGTTGCCATGGTGACAGGAAAACTGTAGGCAAGGCAGCAAGCCTGTCAAATGGAAGCAGGCTCTCCATTGGAAAGATCTGTGTTGCCTCTCCCTGACCCCAGGGAGCAGTAGGACCACCGCCATGGGGCTCTCTCAACGCCCTAGCCCAAGGTTTACCTTTGTGTTGAACAATAGGGCATCTGACTCTTTGTCTTGACATCTGCCCATAATAGCTCGATATATAGCAGGACACCGATGCAGAGAGAGAGAAAGCCATTGGGACTTATGACCCAGAAGAAATGGCTACGATATGGGTCGTCATCATGAGCTCACTTCTTTGTGGACATCTTAACTGATTGATTTTTGTCTAGGTGGCAGAGCTGAAAGTCCGTGAAGCAGAGGGCAAGGCAGAGTCTGAGAAAGCAGAGTAAGTAGTTGACGACATCTCGGATTCTGACTGTTATGGTAGTCTGGCAATATGGATGGATAGCATCTATTATTTCATGGCTGTCCTTGATTTCTGTTAGTACAAGGAATTGACGTTGTTCAAGGCCTGGGAGTATTTCTTTTTAACCTCAACTATATAATAAACACGTTGCCAAGGTGTGCGGACTATAGCAACTATGTACTGTACTTAACTCACACGTCTAATAAGAGGTCAGCATTTCACCATCTGGCAAAACAAATGATCAGACACCTACAGTTAGCACCTGCATATCCTGACTCACGGTGATGGTGTCTGATATTTACTGTATTACGTGCCACGCCCTGCGCTCAAGCTCTTTAGACACCATCTCAGTTAAGAGTGCCCACCAGTATTACCTTGCAGGGACAACAGTAAACAGCTGACTGCTAACCAAAAGGCTGGCGGTTCAAATCGACCAGGTAAGTGCTCTGCAGGTGAAAAGATGTAGCCATCTCCTCTGTCAGCACTGCAGTCTAAGAAACCCTGCGGTGCGGTGCCATTGATTCAGGGTCCCGAACAACACGAGCACCACAAGCCTAGTAGACTAGGTGGTATTGTTTATTCCCATGGAGTCTTAGAAAATAAAACTATTCTGGAGATGGGGGTGAAACACACACACACGTCCTGATTTCAGAAGTGCAGGCTTGTATATAATGTATACAATGACCAGGTTTCATCAAAACGGTCACTTCTCATCAACTCCAATTTGCCTTCCAAACACTGTGGAGGTGGTAGAGCCCTTCTCTGGAGGAACAACTACAGCTGCAGTCGCAATGAGTCATAATGAGCCCTTATGGTGCAGCCTTCTCTTTCATTGGGATCTCCCTGTCTGGGCCAGACCAAGCTGTCCTCACCCGCTGAGGGGCTCTCTCCTCCCCGCAGCATGGAAGATGGGGAGAAGGAAGACAAAAACAAAGAGGAGGAGCAAGCTGAGTACCTTTGGGCAGAAGTGACAAAGAAAAAGAAGCGGCGGCGAGGCCAGAAAATTGAGAAGCCTGAAGCCTTCATGGCCAACTTCTTTAAAGGGCTGGAAATCTATCAGACCAAGCTACTGGTGAGTTCTAGCCCTAGCCCTCCTCCTGCCATGCAGACGCTGAGCAGACCTCCGAGAGGCAACCCCTCCTTTCAGTTCACCATTTGTTTGATTATACTTCATCCTCGTTCTCACTCTTTCCCCTTCACCATTTACTTCCTGTCTTAGTGTGTGGGAGGAGGGGATAACAAACAAACCGCGTTTCCCTGGTCCTCTGGTCCAGCAGCAGGTGCCCTCTCTGACCTATTTTCCCGCCTAGTTTATGCTTTGCGTGCTATATGGGGCATGTGCTGGTGCTGTAGGGTAAACATTGGGCTCCTAGCTGTAAGTTCTGTAGTTCAAACCCCTCTGCTTCACTGCAGGAGAAAGATGAGGCTGTCTGCTCCCATAAAGATTTACAAAGCTTTTGAAAATAATGATGGCAACATATGTACAAATGTGCTTAATACAGTTGATGTATGGATTGTTATAAGAGCTGTAAGAGGCCCCCCCAAAAAGATTAAAATTTTAAAAATAATTTTTAAAAATTACAAAGCTTCAGAAACCCTATATAGGATGGCCAAGAGTCAGAATTGACTCTAGAAGGATTTAATGATTTTGGATGCAAAATTTTCTTTGTTAGGCTTCCACGCTAGTTCCCTAAAGCTTGATTAGCCCCATGCAATCAAGCCTCGGTATAGTCTGTTACTTTCCTTGATAAAAGCCCACTGAGGTTCAGCTACGGACATCAAGACTATGTCTCTCCTGGCCACCGTTAGGAAACGACCCTCCACGAATAGATTGGGAACCTGCACACACAAGCTACCATTCCTGGCTCTGAGTAGTAATGTTTCAGAGCGCAATGGCAGTGAGCATGGGAATGCCTTCCTCTCCCAACCCCTTCCCCTGCAGTTCTACCAAGGGGGGAATATAGGCTCTCGGGCTGGGAGTTAGAGACGAAGACTTGGGGCCTCCATTTAGCTGTGTGCAGAGTGGGAGCTACAGGGCTTAGCTCACCCAGTTGCCAATAGACTTCCCTGCGTGGAGTGGTCATTTAAAAGCACAGACAAATGGCAGCCTTTGTAGCAGTGTTTCAGGCCTCTCTGCTGGCAGCATGTTTAGACATTTGGACTCCCTGGGGGATGAGTGGGGTCCTCAGAGCAGCATTCTAAGCTTTTAAAAACACGAAACGAAAAGAGTGCTTACCAAGAATAGGACTAGGTCTGGGTACACGTCCACCAGAGATGTGTTGTGTAGAGAAGATAGGTTTCTCTTCCGTGCAAAGTTCTTTTACTTCTGCCTTTCCTTCTCTTTGCAGCATTACCTGGCCAGGAATTTCTACAACCTGAGGTTCCTGGCTCTGTTTGTAGCCTTCGCTATCAACTTCATCCTGCTCTTTTACAAGGTGATGCTTGACTCAGGGGTTATTTGCCAAAGTAGCAAAGCTATCGCAGAAGTTGTGTGCTTCATGCTACTGCCCATGGACATTTCTAGGATGTTGGTTTCTGAAAGAGAGCCTTCTGGCAGCACAAGCCAGTTTGGAGGGGCTTTGGTTTTAATAGTCTGCACTTGCTCTTATTCTTTAATTCCATCTGCAAATATTTCTTGACTGTCAATGAGGGTCTAGACCCTGTGTTATAACTATGAGGTGTTTCAAAATGAATAAAAATAGCCCTGTCCTTGAGGACTTTGTAATGGAAAGTCATCCTAGTCGGCATATACCGTTACGAAAGAAGAATTAACGAGGGATTGGTAACTCAGTGTAGGAAGAGAAGACAAATTGAGATCAATGAGGCTTTCAAATGTTGGCAACCGGTTATTACACATTGTGGATGCATAATGCATGTCAGTGATGGAATGAATGGCAGACTCTGAATTTCTGACATGGTCTTTATTAGCTAGCTTAGCTAAAACTACCCATCTGACTTTTAGACAACACTGTCTTAATCACTTCAGCCTTGCATTCAAGGTTAAGTTTTTTAGCTGCCCATGAGTCTGGAGGGCGAGAGCAGCCAGGTTTGGTTTTCCACATACAGAGGTGAAATGACTGTGCAAGCTATCCAGGTGGAGGTGACCAGTAGGCAGTAGGAGCTGCAGGATCAAAGTGGTTGAGGGGTAGGTTGGGGGTCATCTACATAAGCATGGAAGATCTCTCGAATGCGAACATAAAGGTCTGGGGTCCAACCCCACCAGCTGCTCTGTCAGAGAGAGCGGCAACAGTCTGTGTGTGTAAAGAGAATGCAGTCTTGGGAAAACTGCTCCAAGACAGTGGGTTTGGTTATACAAGTAGGGTAGTTGAAACCCTAGTGTAAGCGGTGTATCAGAACGGAAAATGTGCTGGTCCTTCGTGTGTGTGTGTGTGTGTGTGTGTGTGTGTGTGTGTGTGTGTGTGTGTCTTAGCCGCAGCTCTCTCAGAAAGTACAGCCTTTGGCATAGGGACCACAGCATGTGTACAAAAGCGGTCCACATTTTCCCTTTTCCTTCAATAGATCCGTTTGGGATCGCTTTAAAATGTAATTTAAATTGCAATTCTTAGACATGCCTAATAGTAATGAGTTACCTCAGAGGCATTTATTCAGCAATGTTGAATAAATTGCACAGTCTGTGTTACAAAATCTGTAGGGAGAGCCCTGTGGCTGCAGGCTCATTCCGATACCTAACATTTCGTTTCTGTCTCGAGCCAGGTCACCGAGGACCCTTCAGAAGAAGACCCGGAGGATGCTGCAAATCTGTGGAATTCCTTCACCGACGAGGAAGAGGAGGAGGCGATGGTGTTCTTTGTCCTGCAGGAGAGCACTGGTTACATGGCTCCGACGCTGCGGGCCTTGGCCGTGGTCCACACCGTCATCTCCTTGGTCTGTGTGGTGGGCTACTATTGCCTGAAGGTGAGTACTGGCCACTCTGCATCTGATCAGATTTCTTAAGGATGAAGCATCGAATTTGACCCTGGCTGTCGCTTTGTCCTCAAGCACCTTCTCAGCAAAGACAGTTCCCAGAGCAGCAGCACCTGGAAGGTGGCTAGAAACACAGACCCTCAGGCCCCGTCTTGATCATTTAGGTCAGGATCTACCATTGTCAGAGCCGCTGGGAACCCCCATGTTCATGTGCAAGGCTTGGAATCACACCTCTTGAGATTCATAGTTCACCCTTTCAAAATTTGTTATCACTTTCTGAGATATCCAAAGAAAACTTATTAGTGAGTTTCTATTTTGATTACCTATTGAGACCTTAAACACCATCCCCAAAACATAGTAGCTTAAGACGATAGCTATCTTTGGACTGGCTTGGCACCCTGGGCAGTCCTTCGGCATGGGAAGGTAGTTGAGGCTGAAGTCATCCAGGAGTCCAACTGAGGTGTCCAAGATCTGAGGCACACTCCTGTACCTGACACCTTGGCAGGGCGGGTCCAGGTGGTGTCGCTGGACCCCTCTCCCTGGGTAGACGCAGGCATCTTCCTCCATGTGGCCTCAACAGCAGTGCCGTTAGACTTTTGATTTGATAACACAGGATTTTAAAAAAAGGATCGGGGGTGGGATGGAGACATAGAGTCTGCTAGTCTTTTTCAAGGCTTAGGCTCCGAACTAGAAACTAGTGTCACTTGTACTGCACTCTGTGAGGTAAAGCAAACAGATTCATTATTGCCTAGTAGATTGGAGGAGACTGGATGACCAGTTGGCCATGTCTGAAGAAGACTGCTAGTCATGTCTTCACTTAATTCTTGGTATTATAAATGCAGTTGTCTTTGTCACAATAGCTTTTCTAAAGCATCGCCTTGGTTATACACCATCTATCAAACCATTTTCTTCCTGGGAAGAATCCAGGAAATAGACTTCTGTCACTGTAGAGCTCACTTCTACTAGTGACGATATATAGACCATTCAGTGAATCTGCCCCAAAGATTGTGCTCTAAACTACCCTGAAAAGAAAAACCCAACAAACATACACATGCATACTGAGGACTCCATTATATTAAGGCATGGGTTGTAGAACTAAGGTACCTGTGTGTTAGACTAGCACCAACCCTATGGAAGTGTTGGAGACCACATAGCTATTACTCCTTCATTCACAGGCCTGGAACTCAGCTAGCGGGATGCAGATTAGACCTAAAGAAGAAAAATGCAGAAGGTCTACTTCGAGGGCATCCCAAATCCTAGAAGATTGAAGGAGCTGCTCTGGGGCCCTGAGATCGGCACTGTTTCAACTATTTTAGGATAGTCTGTCCTTTCAAATCTTAGTCAACTCCAGCATAGGACACCCAAATCATTTGACTCTGGGATTGATTTGTGGAAAGAGGACCTTCTCAGTAGGATTACCGAAGATGTCCAGTTTATATTAGTACTGAATATTTACCCCAAACCACAAAGAGTGGCCCAAAGAATCAGATGAGCCAAAGGAGTAAGACTTTGATTTAGGCCTACAATTAGCCCCACCCCCCCAAAAAAAACCTTAATCTGGCCCTGAAGTTAAAAGGTTAATTTGTTATAGGCCTGGGAGGCTTACCTCAGAAAAGCCTTCTGGAATAACCGAGTCGTCCATTGTAGGTCCCGTTGGTGGTATTCAAGAGAGAAAAAGAAATTGCCCGGAAGCTAGAATTTGATGGCTTATATATCACTGAACAGCCATCGGAAGATGACATTAAGGGCCAATGGGACCGACTGGTAATCAACACACCGTAAGTGTCCTTCCCCGTCCCCAAAAGGAGCGCCTACTCTTTCCTGGCCAGCTTTGAAAACTGATAAACCCTACTGTATTAGTCTGTGTTGACTAGAGAAACAAATTCATAGATACTCACGTGTATAAGAAAGAGCTTCATATATACAAGAGCAATTGAATATTGAGAAAACTCAGCCTAGATCAAGTCCATAGGTCTGATATTAGCCCACATGTCCAATACGAATCTAAATTCCTATTCAGACTCACGCAGCACATGCAATGTCGCTGAATGTGGGAAAGTCATGTGGATCCAGTAGCAGTGTAAGCATCTCAGCACTAGCCGGGGTCTCCACATGGCTCCTTCAGCTCCAGGGTTCTAGCATAGCTCCATGTGTCTTGTCAACAGGAATGTCTGACAGGGAGTGTCTGTGTGTCCTGCCTCCAGCAAGCTATTTATTTCCTTAGTGCCTCCAAATGAGGTCATCAAGCTGCAACCTGATTGACAGGCTAAAACTCCACCCCTTCACTCTTAAGCCTCAAGTTGACAACAGATTATGTAACTACCACACCTACTTTGGTTTCTGGGAGCATTTCTCCTAAGAAATCCCCTGGGCAGTTAAGATCTCCACCCAGAGGGTCCTGTTTTAAGACCTGTAGATAAGCCTTCCTGGTATGCACATTGATTCGAGAAGCAGAGTTAAACTACCGTTAGCTCAGCTATTTAGTGGACAGTGAAACTTGTGCAAGGTATTTATACTTGCTAAAGGCCTTGGCTCACTCACTGGTAATAAATACCGTCTCCTGAAGTTCAGGGTAGATTGAAGAATGCTGTATTTTTAATGCAAAGAACCAGGTGTTAGACTGCGGTTCTTTGTTGGCATGCTGTTATATGCAGACGTCTGGTGCTGTGGAGTGCTGGCCTGCAAGCTGTTCCTGCTTCCCTTTCTCCCAGCCATTCAGAAGGGGGACATACCATTAGCAAAGGTGCTGGGTGCTCTCAGGTCACTTCATGCACAGTTGTGAAAATCAAAGTTGCCCATGCCGCAAGACGGCCAGAAGCAGCAGCCCCCTAGGGGGAGGAAAGATAGAGCAGGCCTCTGCCAGTCTCTTTACTAAAGGAAAACAAGGAAACCTACTATGCTTTGTTTCTATTAGGTTAATTCCTTTGTAACCTTATCCTAATGCTTGGGTCAATGGCAAAAAGCTATGTATCCTAAGAAGATAATGATGAGTCCTTTTGTAAGAGGTACACATAACTGAATGGGATGGCTAACTTCAATATTTAGGTAGAACCCCCTTTGTGTGTGTGCGGTATCTTCGTACATACAGTGCTTTCTCTATCAAGCGCAGGCCATGGGATAGCTTCCTCCCATTGTCGTACAGTTAACCATACAGATAGATGCACATGTAAAATCTTGTGTGTTCATCTAGAGGATAAGAAACAGCCACCCCGCCGAAGGCTTCCGTCATCCCCACCCTGACATTATTGCGTCACGCTGTTCATGCTTCTCGTTTTACCCCAGCAGAACGAGGTGTCTCAACCCAGTTTCACGTAGTCTATTTAAACTTTACTTACATATACCATCTCACCAATTGTGTGCCCAACGGTGTTTGGGAATCCCTCCAGGCTGGACTTCAGTGGGCAGAACAGACCCGGCCTCTTTTAACTCGTCGGGTTGTATGCCTGGATGGCTAGACTTCCCCTTCTTCCTTTCTTTTTCAGCTCTTTTCCTAATAACTATTGGGACAAGTTTGTCAAGAGAAAGGTATGCCTTGTCAACGTGGGTAAGTTCTGTGGCCACTGTACTGGGGTTTGTCTTTTTGGAAGTTCCCCATAAACAGACCTTAGCAAACTCGATGTGACTTTGTCCTGGTACCTTCTCCAGAAGCGTGTCACACAAGGGGTTGTATGTAAACACGTGTAGGTTCCTGGCTTCTTGCCTAGTCTAGCCTGTCAGAAGTGGTCTCGCTGGACCATTGTCATTCTCTGCAGCCTGTGAATTCTCTCACCTCCAAAAGGATACAAAAATACCAGCATAACACGTGGTTTGCATTTTATCACTTCTCATTTTCCCTGGGGCCTTTTCAAATCGTGCCTGAATTCCTTAGAGGACTTGAGTCAAGCCCCGAACTCACACTGTCATCCTCTGCTACAGGTGATCAACAAGTACGGCAATCTCTATGGAACAGAACGCATTGCTGAACTCCTGGGACTGGACAAAAATGCCCTTGATTTTAGCCCCGTGGAAGAGACTGTAGCGAAGGAGGAGGCTTCTCTGGTGTCATGGTACAGAGCTCAGGGGTTCAAAAGCCTGGCTAACGTGGATCTTTTGCTTTCGGGACACTAGACTATTGCCCCCAGGGCCCTTGTTTTCAATGATCTAAAGACCTAGTGAAAAATTTGAAAATGTTTCTCAGAAGGAAACATAACTTGAAGGTCAGAGGCATATTTAGATTATTAAACCCTTAACTAATTCTTGACATTTATAAGTCCTTGGTTTCTCCACCCCCAACCCGCCCCCCTTTTAGGCTAAGTTCTGTCGACATGAAGTACCATATTTGGAAGCTTGGAGTTGTTTTTACTGACAATGTAAGTATCGCATCTGGAGAAACAAGATTTCTATAGCCAAGAATCGGAGGTTCTCTCTGATGCCAACAATAAGCTAAGGAGAGTCCCAGAACAATTCAGGGAGTACCTTTTGGAGACACAGGCACCACAAGACTTCTGTCTTGTAAAAGGCAGGCAGGGTTTTACTGGGCAATTCTCAGGCTCGCTCATAGCACCTAAATCCCTGTTATCCTTACTGTCTGTCCCAAAAGTTGAGAACAAAGAGTTTAATGGATACATCACAAGGCATAAAAGGGGAGGGGAAAAAAAAACCAACAGCTAAATTCCTTATTTTTCCACAGTCCTTTCTCTACCTTGCCTGGTATACAACCATGTCCTTCCTGGGCCACTACAACAACTTTTTCTTTGCGGCTCATCTGCTGGATATTGCAATGGGTTTTAAGACATTGAGAACCATCCTGTCTTCTGTGACTCACAATGGCAAACAGGTACCGACTTTATGGGGACGTGCATTTCTTGACCAACCAAACACTTGGGTTAAGCTTGAGTAATTTTGAAAAACTGCAGCCATCCCCAGCAAGGTAGGTATACAAGAACCTTGATTCAGAAAGCCTTCACATAGCAGTCGTTCTCAACCCGGGAGGGGGTGGATGGATTGGGAGGGGGTGCACAGGAAGACTGGTCACACTCATGGCGGAGCCCCCTGTAAAGTCTGCCTCTTCCTCCAGTGGACCTACAGCTATGGCTCCGGGCCCGGCAGGGTCCCTCCCTGGATTACGATTGCCACCTCCAACTTCAAACTTGTTAGCATTTCATTCCTCATGTGCACGAATGAGGTTTGCTCCCTTCACACCTCTAGGCCTCTGGGTAGGAGGGGGGGTGAAGAAGTTAAAATGTGCCAGGTTGTCCCATTACGGCCTCAAGCAACCCTATGAGGTAGTTGTTAGGCTTGGGGTACAGAGCTGAAGCAGGCTCAGCGAGGCAGTGTCTCCCCCAAGACTGCCCAGTGGCAGGGCTTGGGTTCTAGCCGGTTTCAAACTGGCACAGGCTATGAAACCAAAGGTTGGTGATTCGAACCCCCCAGGAGAGAAAGACAAAGCTGCCTGGCAAGATTTACAGTTTCTGACTCAAATGACCCCTGCAAATGTCCTAAGCAGATTTCTTGAATCTAAAGGATTCCAGACCCATGGTTATTTATCAAATAGTGTAACACAAGGGGACCTACCAGGACGAAGATCCTCTAGTTCATGCCAACATTCTAGTATCTTCTAATTCCGACTTTTTCCGTGCACTTCTTGAAGCCCTATAATCCTTAATTACCCTTGAGGTTAACATGGACCCGTTAGGCTTCCCCTTACTAGGCTGTTTCGGCTCATCTACTCCCGTGTTGTTCCCTTGGGTCTCACGGGCACCTCTCTCTCTCTCCACGACCCCACCCCCACCCGTTCCAGTTGGTCCTGACTGTAGGCCTCCTGGCTGTGGTGGTTTACCTCTATACTGTGGTGGCTTTCAACTTCTTCCGGAAGTTCTACAACAAAGGTGACGACGACGACGAGCCCGACATGAAGTGTGACGACATGATGACGGTGAGGACGGCACTCGGGGAGCGGGGACGTCCGCGTCACTTACCGTCTATACCCGTGGGTCAGCCCAGTGTCTCAGCACGTTTCTAATGCTGTTGGTGGTAAAATTAGATGTCTCAGCTGATACTCGAGTCTATTCGGTAAACCCGCCTGGGAGATGAGGTTTCTGTGGGAACCTCACCATCGGCTGAAGCACCCACCGCAGCATGGGCGGGTTGGTCTTGGCTTCAGGGTGGGACCCAGCATCCATACTTCTGGAGAACAACGTGTGTGTGTCAAGGGCAGCGACCCTGCCCTTTGTTCATTTCCCTATAAAATGGGTACCACTTTTTAGCTCTAAGTTCTTATGCTTTCTTGAGGCAAGCATCCTCAGGATAGCAGCCCATCACTGAAGCAGCGGTGTGATCCCTACACATCTTCACCCTGCCCTTTGGGATTTTCACCCCTCTGAATTCAACAGTCAGGTGGAGGGGATAGCGAAAGGATTGTTTGAGGGCAAGTTACCCATCCATTATATTGTATGTGTATAGATAGCTATAAATGGCTCAGGCATCCTGAGGTTAAGGAAAGCCTATTACACTATTTTCGGCCCAATACAGTAGTCTTGATCGAATAATGGTACCCCTGTGTGTGCAGAATAGACCAGCCCCATAGGGCTTCAATGCTAATGACCTTACAGATCCCGTAGCCTGTCTTCAACCAATCACCTTTCAGCTAATAGCTGAGCATTTAACTGCTTAGATGACCCGGGTATACTAGGAGAAGGGGCTTTTCTCTGTAGGCCTGCCCAGAGGAGCCTCACTGGGCTATGAAGTACAAGGTAACAGTTGAAACCACCACCCACTGTGGGAGAAAGATGAGGCTTCCTGCTCTAATATAGATTCACAGTCTCAGAAACCCAGGGGCAGCTCTACTCTGTCCTACAGGGTCACTGTGATGGGCTGGGGGCTTGTGTGTTTGGTAGCCTTGCCTGAAGCTTCCACTTCTAAACTTAGCCACACTCCCTGCATTGAGCTGATTCCAACGTGTGTCTAATGTACTGTTCAAAACTTTTGTAAAAGGGAAAGCAAGATACTAATCCTTAAAGTCAAAATGTAACACAGTCTTGATGTTATCTTTGAAGAGTATCCTCCTGTACTGGATCCGCCATGATATTAGATCAAAGTATGACAAGTGAGAAACCACCTTGCTAAAAACCAACCTCTGCTATCTTTACCTGAATTGCCATTATTTTGTCTCTAGTGTTACCTGTTCCATATGTATGTGGGAGTGAGAGCCGGGGGTGGCATTGGTGATGAAATCGAAGATCCTGCTGGTGACCCTTATGAAATTTATCGTATTGTCTTTGACATTACCTTCTTCTTCTTCGTCATTGTCATCTTGTTGGCCATCATTCAAGGTACGGTTATCAATTAAGAACTTCGGGAATCAGTTTACTTGTTAACTGAGCAAACATTAAGAATTTACTAAAATACAAGGACTTAGCTGTATCTGCAATCTCTTCCCAGCATTTGAGGTGGGGAGGATGGCACCTGATAATGGTGAATTTAGTTTGTTGAGCTACTTGTAAGACATCTAGGTATAGACGTCTAAGCCTCTTAAACTGGAACAAACTGACCAGACCGAGGTTCATCTGTGTGGTGGTGAGATCAGAAGAAGTTATAAAGGAATATAGGCAAAGAGAATTTTGAGGAAGAGTAGTTGACAGCAGAGAAGTACAGGATGCAACATTATTTACGGTGCTTTGTCTGTTGTTATTAAAATCCTAGGTCTCATTATCGATGCTTTTGGAGAGCTAAGAGACCAGCAGGAACAAGTACGAGAAGATATGGAGGTACTGGCTTTTACGAGCAAAGCTTGTCCTCAGTGCCCACTGGCCAAGTTCTGTGTTTTTCTTCTGCTCTGCATCTGACACCACCGTTTGGTGCTTGAGGGTGAAATGAGCAAGAGCATTAAAAAGACTATTTTTCTCTGTTTCTCCTTTCAAAGACCTTGACCCCCTTTCCCACTTGCCTACTAATGCCCTTGCTGCTTTTGTTATTTTTTAATAGACTAAATGTTTCATCTGTGGAATTGGCAATGACTACTTTGACACAACGCCTCATGGTTTTGAGACACATACATTACAAGAGCACAACTTAGCCAACTACTTGTGAGTATCTGGTTAATAATTTAAGCAATTATGTATTATTACTTGCTTCTACTTTTTCAGCAGAAACATGCATTTATTATAGATTGTGTTTGCTCTTATGGAGCCCTAGTGGGTAAGCATGAGGCCGCTCACCTCAAGATCAGCAGTTCAAACCCACCAGGTTTAAGGATGAAGCTAGCTATGCCTGAGAGTCTGGGGAACCCTATGTAGGCTCATTATGAGCTGAACTCGGCGGCAGCGGGTTTGCTAGGAGCAAGTACCAACAAAGACCTATCCTCTCCACAGATACTGGATTTTCCATTCAAGGACTGGAGAGAGAGTGAGGCCCTCCCCGTGACAACGGTCCCTGCTCCATTAACACAAGATTTGGCCTGGTCAGGCTTGCCAGGTGACTTCCATGGTCCTGATTGCAGTGGTCAGCATTTAGCTCTTGGAAGTTAATATGCACTTCTTGTGCAAATTTTAATTTACAGAATATTCCATCATCAGGCTCTGGGGTTCAGCCCTTTCTACCTCTACATGTTATTGGACAGAAAATCCAAGTCTGTTTTTGAAAAAGTGGTTATTGTCAAAATACAGGGTTTAAAAAAAATTTTTTTTTTTGACTTAATGGAAGTGAGTCTATGGTTCTTCTATTTAGTAGTACTAGATCCAAAAAACGACAGTCGAGTTGGCACTGACTCACAGCAACCGTATTGGACCAGGCGGGGCTGCCCTTGGGAGTAGAAAGCCCCATCTTCCTCCCCAGGAACAGCGGTGGTTTCAAACAGCTGACCTGATCGTTAGCAGTCCAACACGTAATGACTTCGCCACCACAGTTCCTCAGTACTAGACAGAAGAAAAAAGATGGTACCTGAGTCGGGACCCCCTTCCATGGCTGCCCCCACACACACACTGATCACATTCTCCATACCCATCTTAGTCGTGTTTGAACCGCCCACCTACAATGGGACGTCAATAACATGTTCTGAATGATGGCCAACAAAAGAGACTGACCACACCTTCTTAATCTGCAGGGAAATTAACCTAGCGAGAGTTTCTAGGGACAATCAGGACCTGAAGCTATGAAGTGTAAGAGGTGAAGGGTATTCGAAAGATGGGGCTCAGGTGCTCTCTCCGCCCTCAGGGGAGTGCTATTTCTTCTCTCCTCCTTCACCATCCTCAAGCCTGAGAAGAGTGCCATTCTGTGAAGTCACAGAACGTGACCTTTCCTGTGCAGCCGCGGGAGTCTTGTGTCACCATCAATCACAGCTAAATCGAGTGAAAGCACACAGGCGTTTCCTAGTTGTCTACAGAACTGTCTTTCTAGAGTAATCAGACCATCCAGCGAGATCAAATACCTACTCATTTCAATGTTATAGTAAGCCTGCTACATTTATCATTTGCTAAGAGTCTTCTTGCGTGCATATGATCGTATAATCAAGGTCAATTTGAGATTAATAACGTGTATTCTATACGAGGGGGGTACCCCCCAAAAAACCAACTCCCCCCTTAAAGCATTTGTCAAATATGTGATTCCATTCCTGGAAACATTTTTCAAACTTACCTATTTGAATGGCTGACAGTACCTCCTTGTTTTCTTCACTTCTAAATTGTCAAATCGCTGTCTTTTCGTGTCCCTCTTCACTTGAGAAGCAAGCTCAGGTGAATCGGGTTTGTGGGACATGAGAGACATGCTGTTTGGGGGCAAAAACTGGTGTAATGAGATGGTTGGGTGTGCAGGTCCATTGTCATGATGGTAAAACCAGTTCCCCGTCTGCCACAAATGAGGCCTTTTTTTGTCACACACTGTTAATGCAATCTTTTCAGAACCATTAAATAGAAAGCTTGATTAACAGTCTGCCCTGGTGGAATGAACTCCAAATGTACTCACTACAGGTCAACATTTCCGTCAGTTCAGGAAGCTGACAGAAAAAGGTTTGTCATCAATCAACGTTTCACCAAACCACATCACAACAGTTTCTGCAGCATTTTTCCCAAGCAGGAAACGAAATTTCACAGCTGCACAGTTCCCTTAAATCAGCCATCACACACACACAAAATGAGGTTCAAGCGAAACTGCTTTTACAAAAGAAATTCACTGTGACCAGAGAGAATCTTCCCAGGTGACGCCTCTGGGTGCACTAACTCAGCGTGAGGTGCTGGATGTGATGCTCGTCTCGCAGGAAAAACGTGTACTAAGAAAGCTCTGCTCTGCCCAGTGCAAGTCCAGGTTTTTTGGTGTACCCCCTTGTATAGTATGCCTGATTAACACTGCCTTTTTCTCATACCTTGTATCCTTGTTGCAGGTTCTTTTTGATGTATTTGATTAATAAAGATGAAACGGAGCACACTGGTCAGGTGAGAAATAAAACACACTCCTTCCCTTATATAAAGACTGAGACTTGAGAGGGCATTCTCTTCTATGCACTTTCCCAGGGCACCCAAAAGTCATCCCGCTCTGTCCTTCTCGACATTTTCTATGCCCGTATGGTTCCTGCCTCCGAGCACAGTAGTTGGAGGTGGGCAGAACATCATAGAGAAGAATCGAGAGAACAAAGGAGGAAATTGCTGGTTATCCAGACACAAGTCCTACTAGCGTGTCTGCTCACGCCAGCCCCACACTATGCATTCTTAAGTATTTTTAGTTACAAGTATTGATCGATTCCATTTGGGGTGGAATTCTTCTCCACTGGCCTGGGGGTGGGGGGAGCAACTGCCATCCTTGCCCCTTTGGACAATATGCACAGCAATATTCCTACAGACAGATGCAGGCAAAAATAAACAAACTGGACCTGCTTAACTGGAGTACCCTGTGTTCACCTGATTTCAGGAATCGTATGTCTGGAAGATGTACCAAGAAAGGTGTTGGGACTTCTTCCCAGCTGGTGACTGCTTTCGTAAACAGTACGAAGATCAGCTGGGATAAATCTCAACCACAGAAGCTCCACGATTGGGGGATGGTCAGCTTCCAGAGAATAAAATCCTCCTCTTACACTTCTGCAACATATTTGAAATGTGATGTTTTCTAAATGCCTTTACAAGAAAGTATTTGTTTAAAAAAATCGGTGATATTTTTGAAATCGGTTTGGGTTTTTCGTGCCTATGGGAGATGACCTGTCAATGGCAAGTCAAGGGATGTTTTGCTGGATGCCTTCAAGTTTTTCTGTTCTGATGTATAACGTGTTGGTTAAGATGAGGGCATTGAAGGAAGGATAACGTTTTAATGCCTAATACCTAAATTTTTAAACACTTGAATGTCATATGACAGTGTCCCACTAGTGACTCATGACCTGAACTACAGAAAAACAATTTTCTAAATTTCTCATGGTACTTGCTAAGTGAATGTATTCAGAATCAGCTTAAAAACTAAGCAGTTAAATAGAGGAAAAAAAACCTACACTTTGTCGACACTGAAATATCGATTAAGTGCCTTAAAATCTCTTTAGACATAGCTATGCAAGTTTTTTATGTTTGTGTTCTAGGTGGACAGTTCCATTAATTAGTTGTGATCTTACTTTATGAAACTGCACTTGAAGGTTACTTTTTTTTTTTTTTTAAGTAACAGCTTGTCAACTGCTGTTATTAGAAGATAAGTACTGTACTGAAAAATTCTAACGCCAAAATCGAGTAATGCTTTCATGGTCCCTTGTAAGTAGTGAAGCTGCTACGTTTAAGTGAACCTCCTCAAATAAAAATAAAGTGCCCATTGCAATAAAGTAATACACACCAATACTTGATTTGGCTTCTTCTAATGCACCACTTCTGGGGGACACAGGTCAGTGCTGAGCCCTGCTTACAAAACAAAACAAAAATCCAACCACAAACCAACATTTTACTGTGCCTTGTTCTTTGCATGTATTCTCTTAAGCAGCATCTCCTGCCCTTAAGAAAATTCCTTCAGTTTCTAAACCAGGAAATAAGCCTCTTAGATGTATTAACATGTCGTCAAACCCAGAGGCAGCCACTTACTGCCTGTTACAACAACCAGGCTCCGGGCATGCTTGTCAAGGAGGCGGTGCTGTGGCACGGCCTTGCTCCCATGCTACTTGCAAGGCAGCCAATTGGGGCTTTCAGGCAATCATGCTGTCCAGCCAGTCCTCGAGCTCTTCCTCGGTGACGCTGGTCGAAGATGCGCTTGGTTGCTCTGAGCCCACATTCTGCTCTTCAATTGCGGATAGTTTCGCAGGAACTGGGGAAATAAAAGTAATGTTTAACAGCCTCATATCAGTCCCAAGATTTGAGGTTTAAAGCTTCCCCGGGGTCAGCGCCATAATATAATTCAGCCCTAGTTATTACGTCCCTTACAACAAAGGGGAAGGATTCTCATTATTGCTCCTGCTCCCTGAGAAGATATAGCAATGTCTACACAAATTAATAAACGGGGTGGAGATTTTATTCTTCTATGTGTTCTACAGTTGAATTT
Source organism: Echinops telfairi (assembly GCF_000313985.2). Lineage (NCBI taxonomy): Eukaryota > Metazoa > Chordata > Mammalia > Afrosoricida > Tenrecidae > Echinops > Echinops telfairi. The sequence continues at coordinate 89,480,793 of NW_022103915.1, read as the reverse complement.
CATGGTTTACTAGTTCGGGGTTTTTGTTTCGTTTTTTCAAGATCAAGGACTCAGTTTTTAGCTCTCCTGGCCAAAAAAAGATTTCAGGAAGCAGCCGTAGGCGTCTCTGACCACCCCATCCCAAAACGTACGCAAGTTAGATCGATAGGGAAACAAAAACAAACGAGGCCGAGTTGGTTGACAGGCCCTGCACAGTCGATTAAAAGGTCTGCTGAAAAGGCTGGGGGGCTACAAGTATCTTAATGCACTGTTCTGAGCAGAGGTATACTGCAAATCAGACCCGCTGCCGCTCTGGAAGCTCAGCATAGCGAGTGAGAGGAAAGGTCAGCTCAGGGGGAAGCGGAGCGGGGAGCCCAGAAATAGATGTCAGTGGACAGCGCCCGATCGATGTCAGACACCAACAGAGACGCGGGCAGATCGGCGGGGCCATTCTCACCAAACACCTGGAGAAGGAGGACGGGGACTGAAATGACAGCTCTACCTTCCTCCTCCTGGGCCACTGTGGCGTCTCGCTCCGGTTTCAGGTCCTGAGATGTCTGATCTGGTAGCATGTCGTCATCTCCTCCTCTGGCGGGCGCATCTAAATTAAGCAGCAGGTCAAGTTCTTCTTCTAGGAGGTCGGCTGGCTGCGGTGCAGAGGCCGCGAGAGGCCCTGGTCTGGAGCCCTCTCTCCCCAGAGACACACAGGGGCTGGCAGGAACTTTCCGCTCGGAGCCAGACCCCCTCCCTCCAGACCCCAGGGTCCCCCTCGACGGCACCCCGAGTCCTTGGCCATCATGGTTTCTCTTTGGTTTCACCTGAGGAAGCTCTAAAGGCACCGTGGCCTGAAAGAGAAACAGAATCACCAAGACAACACTGTGAATCTTGCCACATATGCCGAAGTACAAGCCACAACACGTACAAGGCTAACAAGGCCATCATAACAGCAACGCTCGGACAGTAAAGTTCGCTGCCCGCAGCTCCTGCCCCGACCCTGGCACCCCTCCCATGAATTTGAGGTAAATGTGGGAGACCTCACTGAAAGATCTACCTTTCTACCCACCTCAGTGGTCTGTTACCTATCTCACAGCTGCGAGAAAGGGGCCCTGTCTTTTCCACCGCGGGGCCTCAAAACTGGCGATTCCCTGGCTCTGCTGGAGTTTATACTTAAACCTAGAATGCAGCTTAAAAGCCGATACCAGTCACCAAGAGGTAACTAGCAAATCAGATCTGTTCAAATGCACTTAAAATGCTCTGATGGGGAGGGGAAGGGCAAACGCACTGAGCAGAAAATGTTCTCGCACACACCACTCCCATCCCACCCCCCCAGACTCAAAGAAAACATGATTCCGCATATGTTTGTAACAAGTTCCCAAACCAGCAAAAAACAAAACTGTAAAAGTCTGGACAGCGGCTGCCCTTGGGGGAGGCAAGACCTAGAACAGTCTGCCAACACTGCCCAGGCCTTGCTCGGTGTTCTGATGCTTCATGTCCTGATGCCAATTCCACGTCTCAAAGGAGGACTAATTGGTGCCCATTTCTTCGTCGTTCCGTCAAAGTTGAAAATCCCCCCGCAGCTACGGCTGAGAGGCGCTGCTCCAGAGGGAAGCCTGCGGAGAGCAGCAAGCCCATTGGCCTGGCCTTTCTCCGTGGTTTCTCTGGAGCACAAACGCCATGTCCAGATCTTGCCCTTCCTGCCATTGTTGGCCCAACCACGAAAAACCTAGGGAGGCTTCTTTGATCTCCACTTTTCCTCAGTTTCTGAGGGACACCGAGTGCCATTAGTTCGACCTTCAATAAAATGCCACTCGGCATGCAGCTCCACTGGCGTGCCTCTAGTCCCTGCCCCAGTGTGTACACCCCCCCTGGACCCATGCAGTAACCTAATTTGCCTTCCCTCCTCTACGCCGGCCTGTGCATACCTGTCTATATGCACACCCCCCTGAATGTTCTTTATGATGATCGTCCCCAACATGAGGATGACCAATGCACAGCTCCTGGGGCCCCTTTCCTTTACATTTCAGCTCAGATGGTCTCCACGCTTTGGATCTTCCTTGATCTGCCCCTTCCCTCAGGAAAGCCACTGCTCACCACACCAGAGAAGACCCGGTTCACCCATGAAGGCCTCCCCCAGGACCCTGCCCAGCTCCTTGGTAGTGGCAGTCCCGCGTGCACCGTGGGGGGGGTTGGGTTAGTGGACCACCATCCACTTTTCCCAAGAGCTGCAGCTCTCGGGTTGGCGAGCTCCACGTTTGCCCAGCCATGTCCAACACAGAACCGGGCACATAAATGTTTTGAGTAAACTGGGAGCCAGGTTTTATACTTTGACGTTTCTTTCACTCAATTCCATTCCATTTGATCTTTTGAAAAGTCCTTCAGATAAAATTAGTGCAAAAAATATTGCAAAATGATTTCATTCCCTGAATGAAATATACAGACCCCTCAGTTTGAAGGAAGGGAATCCTGAGTGCACCATCCTGTGGAGGAACGCCTCTCAGTCTCCTGCCAACGCCCCCCCCC
>NW_022103915.1:89466324-89476807 GCF_000313985.2 Echinops telfairi | reverse complement strand
TCAGCCTTCATTTGGGTTTCAGTAATTTCTCTTGGTTACATTACCTTTGATCACGCCCAACTAGGCCTCCTACACCCTCCTCACGGCCGATTTGGATCACTTGTTGTTCCCTTGTCTAAAACTACCTCACCTTGCAAAAAAGCAGCCGTGTCCAGGCACCCCTCACATGCGGGCTGCGCAGGAGATGCTACTGACCCGTCAACTGGAGGCTCGTGGGATTGTTGGCAGGTTACAAGACAATATACGCATTTAATGGAATCTGAATAGACGCCTCCTCCTCCTCCTCCCTCTCTCCCTCCCTCCTGCATGCTGGCCTTGCCAAGAGGTGGGAAGAGCTTTCTCAGCAGGAAGTAGAGGCTGACAGGCATAGCCAAAGGAGCTGCTGAGGTCGGCTCCTCTTCTAATTGAAAGCAAAGTTAAGGGGAGTTTCTTGATCTCTACCCAGGAGGACTGTGTGTCGGGACAATGGTAAGCTTCCTTTGACACCTTCCCCACTCATAAAAATAGAGTCATATCAACACGTGGACCTCACAAACTGATACCATTTCGAAACCCAGGCCAGATTACCTCATAGTCCCTGAACAGTTTCTCCTGGGTGCCCTGGCCACCCAAGAGAAAGCATCAGGAAAAGAAAGCGAAAATAAAAGGTAGTCACAATGACCTCACATACAAGAGGCGAGCCCTACCTAATGTCTACCAAGGCCCAGCAAGGACCACAGACTGCAAGGAAGAGGGAAACCCAGTAGTTGTCTAATCTCTGAGAAGGAGTATTTCTGATAGATTCATATGGACTCTCAGTGGAGAGCCATCCCATCGGGCTCCGCTCCTGAGTCCAGATCTACCCTAACCACACAGGAGTGCACACGGAATGAAGGAATGAGCTCCCACTCCCATTCTGAAATTGTACCTAGCTAGCTCGCTCTTAGGGGAAAGCAGTCTTGCAGCACCAATGTTTTCCTTTAGGCTGGAAAATGGAACTTACATTTAAGAAATACTGTGTAAGGGGTGGTGTTGGTTTAAGTTATTTATGAACAGGATAGAAAGTAAAATGTAAAAACTCTGATGGAAAAGTGGGAAGCGTTCTCATGTCATTAATCAGTCCTGAACGCAGATCACTGAGGGCTGTGATCAACATCGGCAAGTCCACTTCTTGGTTGTTTTAAGTTTGGAAAAATTCTCCCTAACTCGCTAGGAAGTTGTGCTGCTAGTTACTGTTCAATTCATGGGGGAGATGGCTGCAATACACAGGAAGTCACACCTTTCCCACAACTCCCCTCCAAGGTGTTTGCAAAACTACACTATGACTACCCACCCTGTAAAGGTGAGAACTTCAGCCCTGTGATCCCCGCTAGCCACTCACAGTTCCAGAAGATCCCACTGAGCAGTGCTGGGGTACAAGCGTCCACACCTTCTCGGCCCTCTTTTGCATCACATTCAACATGACGAGCCAGAAAATTACAGATCAGTACAATGAACACTACCTTCACAGTGTCCACAAGGAAAAGTTTCTAAGACTGCCGAAGGATACACGGAATGGCTGTTTATAAACCACGCTCTGGTTTCGTTCTGTTCGCGGACCTTCCTAATGGCACATTGTCAATGCCCACTCAAGGGCGGACACATCGCACTGCCTCCATGACACCTCAAGCCACACCGGGCTCTTCCTGCCCAGAACCTGCCACACAAATTCAACTTTTTCATAAACTTGGGCCAAGGCAGGAAGAAAGATAATTTGCCCATTTTGTCCCCTACAGGATTAGAGAAAGAAAAAAAAAGAGCTAGCTGAACAGGTGTAATTTGAATAATAACCATGACTTAGCTTTTGACCTTATCACTCACATAGCTATTTATTATCAATGGAAGGTTATTTGGAGCCCTTATATCCACACGGCCAGTCAACTGGAGAAGGTGGACTGGCTTGCAACACTAACACATAGGAGCCAGCCAACACCTGTGGGAGAGACAGTGGGGGAGGGGAGTGTCAAGGTGCAGAAAGAACATGGGTACCTGATGGCTGCGAGCAAGACATCAGCCATGACCATTGGAGCAAAGCCCTCCACCTCTGTCATCTGTCATCAGTGTGCACTAAACCCTGGCTGAGGGCCAAGACTCTGTCTTCCGTGTTCCTCTCTGGCTAGATCAGACTCTCAACACTCAGACCCTAGTGTTCAGTCTCCAGTGAGGTTAGAACCCCTGTAAACTCCACTTTGCAGGAAAAAAAGCAACCGTTACTGAGACTTGTGCAGGTTCCTGAGAAGTCACAGTGCTCGACCGTACGCATTTGGGACCCCGCCCCCCCCAACCCACAGACGCTTTAGAGCAAAGGTACCCAAACTTGACAGCACCTTGGAATCAGCCCAGCAGCCTCTCAAGAGATTCCCAGGTCTGACTCACAGAGCTACATCTCTGTGGGGCCTGAGAGTGTGCGCTTCAAACGCCAGCCATTCAGAAACCACTGCCTGTCATGCCCAGGCATTGGGAAGGTCTAATGAGAGAAGTTACTTTCTCAGCAAAAATGACAAATGGACCAAAAGAGCTTCAGCTGAGTGTGGTTTTTTTTTTTTTTAACTCAAGTTCTCTCATCAGCTCCCTCCTCCTATGTGCCCCCCATTGCCCCATGGGAAGAAAGGAAAATTTCTGGTTCCATAAGGGAATGATGGTCTATCAAAAAGTCTACTACTGGATCTAAGGTGAAATACAAGTTGTTTGACTTTCACTTTTTTCTTCAGTTTATCTACATTCAACTTGTCCTAGAATTCTACACCGCATTTCAAGCAAATGTCTTTTCTGGCAAATTTTTCTAATTCCCAATTTTTTTCTACATCACATCAACAAACCCTTTGTAAAGCATGAGGCAGTCAATTTTACAAAGCAATCTCCCTACCTGTGGTGTGTATGATAAACCAATGTCCTTCCTGAACAATTAAACGCAGAGTCAGCCCCCAGAGGTAAAAGGGGCCTCTTGCAACACATCTACTGAATTCAGAGCAGAACGGAGAGGGAGTGCCATACTTTTCTGGTCTGTTGCTCAGTCACTTCCCGGAAGTTGGGGGCAGAGTCTCTCTCTAGTCATTTGACAGGCAGTAGGTGAGGGACATGAAATCCCTAGGTGGTGCACACAGTTAACACACCTGTCGACAGCCAGCAGGCTGGAGGTTCCAGTCAACAGTCAGGTGCTTTGGGAGAAAACCCTGGCAATGAACTTCAGAAGAATCAGCACTGAAAACTACTCTGACATTCATGGGCTCACCATGAATCATAATTAACTTGATAGCAAATGGTTTGATTTACACCCACACACACACATCACAAGTTACCACTATTCTTCATTCATCTTACATGGTCATAACACCTTCCAGTCTGTGGCCCTACCCGATACTCACCCTCATGAAGATATATCACTGAAGATATGGGTGCTATAGCAAAGTGTGATAAAGAAGTCAGATGGTGCCCTGCTATCAGAAAGAATAAGGTTCAGGTTTTATAGGCTTGCCTTAAAACAAGCAACCAACTCATTGGAATGTCAGCTTAGTCCACAGGGAAGCAAGCACACTAACCTGTGTGATCCAAGGATTGTAAAAAACAAAAATCTTAAGACTGGAGGATGTTATGCTATCAGAGCACCTGGTTTGCTGAAAGCTATGGATCATAGTGGAAGCCCAAAACCCACTTGAAGGGGCCCTACATGTGCGCACTAAGTGTCTGAAGAACCCCTCTGACCACTGACCATGATGTGAGTAGCCTTGCTATCAGACAGTGTGCACTGGTAAGAGGACTGTTGCAGATGTTGTTAGGTTAAAATTTAACACTTTACCATTTGATCTCCTTTTGACCATTTTAAATCTGTTTTAGTTTTCAATATTTTCTGCTCTTTTCAAATGAGGTTTTTCTTGATATTGTTATTGTGGTTGGCTTATTTGTTTTGTTTTGTATGTTTTTCTGTATATGAAATCCAGGCTAGGTTAATCTATAAAGATGGTAGCTGGACTAACAGTTTCTGAGGGGTATGGCAGGGGAAACTAAGGGAAAGCGAGAAGCTAATAACAATGAGTACAAGAACAAAGAACAAAGAAAATGTTCTAAAACTATGGTGATAAAAGCATAATTCTTTTTAATGATTAAACTATTGGCTTTTAAGATATGTGAATTATATATCAATAAAACTGTCAAAAAACTAAAATGAGTTCACATGAGCTTTCAAATAATCATTGTGCAACTTTTTATAAAATAATAAAAATGGGATTTTTATCACACATTAGAAATATATATACCTTCACCAGTGGTGAGAGTAGCAATACCGGGAGGGTGGAGGGAAGGTGGGGTAAAAAGGGTGAACCAATTACAAGGATCTATATATCACCCCCTCCCTGGAGGAAGGACAACAGAAAAGTGGGTGAAGGGAGACGTCGGACAGTTTGAGACATGACAAAATAATAATTTTAAATTATCAAGGGTTCATGGTGGGGGAGGGAGGGGAAAAAATGAGGAGCTGATACCAAGGGTTCAAGTAGACAGAATATGTTTTGAGAATGATGATGGCAACAAATGTACAAGTGTTCTTGACACTATGTATGTATGGATGGATTGTGATGAGTTGTACGAGCCCCCAATAAAATTTTTAAAATATATATATGTATGTATACCTTCATATCGTATATGGTAAATGTCCCTGAAACTCTTTTTGGAAAATAATGAGAACACCATGTGAAGACAAGATTGAATATACACAAAGCAAACTGGAGTGTATGGACTCACTGGAGGGCTTTTGTGGAGTTTGTCCTCATTTTACACCTTTATTCTCCCAATTGAAGGAGAGGTGCTTAAATCTTATAAAGAGGATTAAGTCTTTTTTCAGGTAACACCACAAACAATGGGGGGGGGCGGGATTTTCAACTTTCAAGGGAGGTGTTAACAGGGTAGCCAAACAGAGAGTGTCAACCAGCAAAGTGATCCACGCAAAATCCTAGCGGTAAATTTTCCCCTTGCTATTGAGTTTGCGTGAGTTCTTCACACAAATATAAAAGTATACATGTGAATGCTGCATCACTGCAGCCCCGTGAACATGTTCCAGACAGGTTAGGTGACTGAGGGCAAACTGTACGTGCATTATCAGGTTCGTTTCCATGCGTGAGCTATCTCATCAGAAAGTAAGAGGTGTGAGCCTTGAAGGGGGCCTTGTCAACGTTCACGGCTAACTTTCATTTTACCTGTTTGGGGCTTGAAGCTTCACCATCCCATTCTTTCTCCTCAGCAAACCGGAACTGGGAGAAGGAGTCCCCTAGGAGTAAAAACAAAAAACTGTTTTCTGTAAAAGTCACAAAATCCTGGGCTCTGGAAAATGTCCCTGCCCCTCCAGGAGGACCACTGCTGAAGGGCTAACTTCCCCAAAGTCAACGGTGCCACTCAAGAGAAGGTTGTGGCGCCCACATCTTCACACCAGTCTGTGTACTGGAGGTGTTCTAAAATACGGGGGGCAAGTGAATGCACTGTTTCATTCGCGCTCCGCTGGCTTCTTGAGGGACACCTATACAGTAGAGAGCAGTTGACAGTCACCTGCTCATGCGTGGTACGTTTTCATCTCACCTCCTTAATGTACACGGGGAAAACCTACTGAGTGGGAGGCAGGGGGTGTTTCGGGATAGGTAAGGTGAAAAGCGAGGGAAGTCAGTCCTAACAATCTCACAGACTGAAAACACCGCCTGGAGGAGAGCTTCTCCACCTCCACCAATTCCACCGAGCATCTAACAAGTACGCCGAATGCAAAGTAAAGCTCAAAGAATGTGCATTAGATCAAGTTATTGTACTCCTCTGAGCTGATGGAACAAGGGAATATGAGACTATGGACATGCAAGATTATCCCACATATACTCTACACCTCATCCTATCAGCATTCTTTGTTTGTTTGTTCTAAGTCTTTGGTCTTATCTAGAAGACCCACCTACCCCTAGCCATTCAAATCTTATGTATGTTGCAAACCTCAGATCTAGGGCCTCCTGTGATACCTCTTGGGTGATTTAACCATAGATTCTACTCTTTACTCTTAAATGAATGGTGGCTGCGGAGAGAACTACAGAATTAAAACAAAGAAGTGGACAAAGACCTACCATCGTTTTCAAAACACACAGCTCACAATATAAAATCTGAAAAAATTAAAGGCAACAGTATTGAGAAGAACCATTTTTGTCATTGGGAGGGATAAAATTCTCATTCATTGGCTACCCCATTCGATCTCTCATAACTAGTAATATAAAGAGTCAAGCTAATATAATTAACAAGGTTGCCTTTTACGTATATGTAGATATGTTTATGTGATCATACATATATTGTGACAAGGTACATATGTGCTTTATTCTCATGCAACATTAATTTTTAAAGGACTATAATAAAGCCATAAAAAAACTTTAAAAATTCTAAAATGTCACAATGATACAAACAATTATTTGTTGGTGATAATGCAAGTAAACAAATTAATCATAAAGGTAAAAACTTAAATATTTGAAAATGGGAAAGTTCTCTTCCACGGCATTTTGATCAGAAGAAATCCAAACTTGAGTTGTAGCATTAGAATATAGAAAATCACAAACAATTATTAATCATCCCACAAGAGAAAACTAAACTTTCTATCTAAAAAAAAACTTTAAATATCTTCATTGTAAAGCAATGGAAGAAAGAAAACCCCAGTCATCCAATTTATTTTATAAAGTAGAAAAAATATATAAAGAAGCTGGTGAAAGGAACCAAGTTTTTCTCTATAAAAAAGATGAACTATATATGCCTATATTCTCATCTATCTAAATGACAGCCAGGATTATGCTTAAATATATAAACTAATGCCACTGTCTTTGTTTGGTTTGGTTTGCTTTAGAAAGGGTACCCATTGCGATTAGAAAGGAGAATAAATTACAAAGTATCTAATTATTTGGAAGAAACATTAACATAGCTAGAACACTCAGCGGAATCAGCTGGAAATAAATAGAAACAATAAAAGGGTTCAGAGAGGCTACAAAGTTTACATAGAAAATCTCATCTTCCAAGGAAATCCAGTTAGAAAAAAATAGAATAACCTACTCATAAAAGTAGTATACACAAATTTCTAGGTAGGAACGAACTCAGACTAAATGGCTTTTTTTTAAAACCTATTTTCAAAACCAAATTTACCAAGGGAAACTAAACAAACATGCCCTGGACTCAAGACATGAAAGATACTATTATACATATATAAACCTAAAACCTATATATCTGTATATAAACCTAAAAGTTCAATACAATCTAAATCCCAAAAGGTTTTTTTTTAGCACGCTCAAATTATTATAATCATTTGGAAAAACAAGATGGATATTGTTCTGTGCTTCCAACACAACGATCCTATCAGACAGCTTAGGATCCCCACCCACCCACGTCGCCCAGCCAGGGTTCACCGGCTGACCACCATGCCTTTTCCTCCTGGGAGCAAAGGGTGGCCTAGAACCACCACCAGTGATCTGGCGAGCAGCCAAGTGCCTGACCCTTGCACAACGAGGGCTCATACAGTGATGGCTAGAACTGTCACAAGCTACGTGAGCAGGCCAGAGCTCAGAAACGAACACGTACTATGTCCTAAGATGTGCAGGGGTTGTTTTACAGTGCTGAAGCCACTGGCTAGTTTGGTGGACAACAAAGCTCCTTTAAAAGCATATGCCATCCGGAACAAAGACGTTAGAAGAACACCATGATAGACAATAAGAACGCAAGGCTGAATTTCTTTAAAACTTTAGAGTGGGGAAGATATATTCAAAAACCATAAAGATTCAGATCTTCTGTATGACAAAAATTACAAACCACCCAGAAGGTTTTGTAGCAATATGATTATACAGAGTTACTGTCTCTTATGGACAGAGTTGTTTGGAAGTCTAGTGGAATAAAACAATCTAGAAGAAAAGTAGGGAGAAATGAGAAATGGGTGGCTAAATTACATAAGAAACTAATAATAAATGGGAATATTAAATCAGGTTTGGTTTTTAATTGGCTAAGTACCGTATATACTCGTGTATGAGCCGAGTTTTTCAGCCCTTTTTTGGATGCTGCAAAAGGAAGCGCTATTGTTTCCACTTGGTCCCCGGCTCGGGGGAGGGGCTCGGTGGCGCTGCTTGGCGGGCCGGGTGGGCGGTGGGGGGGATAGGCAGAGGGCCCCTCGCTGGTGGGTGGGCGCCGCAGGCCCCTGTGGTGTTTGAGGGTGGGCCTCTCCAAGAGATCCTCGCCCGGCCGCCCTTGGGGCTGGCCAGCCTGGGGGTGTTGGCCAGGTGGTCGCCTCCTCGTTCTGAAAGCAGTTCCCCAGAAAGTCACCGAGGTGGGGGTCGTGTGAGTGGACCATGACACCACCCCCCACCCCCACCCCTCACCCCCCGTCCCCGGCATGTAGGTCCATAAGGGCCTGGTTCAGGGTCTTCTACAGGCCAGCGCGGCTTCTGTGGCATCCAGGCTCTGCCCCACTCATCCTGAGGGCCTTCTGCTCGGTCCCTTGCCCCTTCTCCTTCGCCAGCTCCGGGAAGAAGGGTCCCATGCCTTTAAGGCCCAGAGAGAGGCCTGCAGAGGCAGGCTGACCAGACGGTGGACGCTGGCCTCAACTTCGGCGGAATCATTCTGACGGACCTGAGAGCTCACGATGGGTCGGTTTGGAGGTGGCCACACACAAAATAAAAGTGTTCTCTGGTCCCAATAAGAGGGGACGGCCAAGAGGATGGTCCTGAAGGTGACACTCCCGGAAAGGAAAGTGGAGAGAGGACAAAGGTCGCAGGCAGGGAGTCCACGGATCTGTTGCGTTCAAACACTGTTGAAGCGAGGCACCGATCCACGGGGCCACAGGGCGAGCTCGACAGCACATTTTTCATGCAGTTTTTGTAGTAAAATTAGGTGCCTCGGCTGATATTCAGATTGGCTTATACTCGAGTATATATGGTAGCTGCATGCTTTCTTCAATATTACTTTATAAACAATCATGCATTAATGTTTTGTAAGATAGTTGTTTGTGTGGCTTCACAGATCTTTTTAACATATAATCAACACAAAGTATCAGTAATGCAAATAAAGCATGCTGCATGTATCCATCCCAATATCTGAATACTCTATGAAATATAAAGAAGATTCCAACAATGGTGTATTAGCTCGTTACAAACCAATCTTCTTACTGGGGGTTTGGGGACATCGAAAGTTACCAAGACAGTGAGAACTTAAAGAGAAGCACAGGAAGGAGGTCATTCTAACCCTTATAGCATTGTTCAGTATTAGCAATGGACAACTAACCACAAGGTTGGCAGTTCAAATCCATGACTCACTCGTTGAGAGAAAGATGAGATGATTAGCCCCATGAAGATTTACAGCCTTGGAAACCCTATATGGTCAACATCGACTCAATGGCAGTAGATTTGGGGGTTTTGCTTTGTTGTTGTTGTTCCCCCTTGAGGCCTGTGTCAATGTAAAGGGCAGGACTGAGGGGCAGAAGAACTGAGCATAAAGTGACAACCTGGAAGGCTGTGAGGCTGAGAGAACTGCTAATCTTCTCGCACTAGATGCAGCAAATGCAGAGTGCAGGGGCCCATGGGCAAAGAAGAGTCTTAGAAAGCCTGGCCTTTCAGATGGGAACCCCGATGAGCTGTCTCCCAGCAGAGGAGGCACACTAGAAATAGAAGTCTGAGGCCAGCGGTGACAGGAGCTCAAACATTAAGTGCCCACAAGAAGCCAAAAGTAAATACTTCAGAGAAAAAATCCATAGCCACATGGAAATTTTCCCTAAAATTCTTCATGCATAGGTGTTCAAAATTCATTAAATCTGTTAAGAACCATCAAGCATATCAGGAGACAAGACTAAAATGGACAAAAATTGCGGTGGGGAACCAGGATGGCAGGCAGCGAACTACATAGATTAAGACACTAGAGTTGTCAGGCCTGGATTCTCCAAACTTTCAGAGTTGGAGAAACTATATACCACACATACAAGGCCCATGAAGACAGCTTTGATCCACACAAAATAAGGTAGACATATAAAGACTATAAAGAAGAAAGCATCAGAGTCAAAAATAAGATACCTAAAATACATTCGGTAATCAAACTTCAAAACAACATTTTTTTAAAAAATCATTTTATTGGGGGCTCGTACAGCTCTTATCACAATCCATGCATCCATCCATCATGTCAAGCACATCTGTACATATGTTACCACATCATTTCCAAAACATTTCTTTCTACTTAAGCCCTTGGTTTCAGGTCATTTTTCCTCCTACCCCAACCCACCCTCTCTCACTCATGAACTGTTGGTAATTTATTTTCGTGTCTTATACTGACAGATGTCTCCCTTGACCCACTTTTCAATTATCCATCCCCCTGGGAGGGGGTTATATGTAGATCATTGATATTGGTTCCCCCTTTCTCCCCCACCTTCCCTTTCCCCTCCTGGTATGGCTACTCTCAATATTGGTCCTGAGGGGTTTATCTGTCCTGGATTCCCTGT
>NW_022103915.1:89462377-89465283 GCF_000313985.2 Echinops telfairi | reverse complement strand
CAACAACAACAACAAAGAAAAACCTATAAATAGCTCAAGGTATGTTTGTTGTCCTCTAGGAGTGTTTTCCAGTTAAGTCTGATGGGGTGCCACGCCCTGGCCCCAAAGTCTATTTTTGGTATTACCTGGGGACTTCATTGCTTTGCTCCCCTTGCTGTTCTGTTGCACGTCCTGCCCCACCAAGACCCGAGGAAAATATTCCTGCTCAAAGCAGCCAATACACAGAGAGGACCATATGGCTGGACTCACCACGAGACATGACAACCTTCACTGACCCATAGCCATACACGAGACAACTGGAGACATGGTGCAGAAATTCTGCCTGATCTGACCACACCACACCAGGGTGAAAATCAAAACTTTTTAAATGTATTTAAAACTATCATAAGCCAAGCATGTAGAGGCCAATTTTAAATAATAGGATTGTTATTAAAGAATGCCAACCTCTCAAAGGCTTACATTGAAGATGAAAGAGTGTTCAGACCTGTCAAAACTATGAATCCTAGAATCAAAACTTCATCCAGAAAATGATTCACTAAAAATTCTTCTGACTTTTTTTCCCCCCATTTTAAAAAAGTTATATTAGCACTTCATCCACGTCATACAATTCAATAATTTAATCATATCAAGAAAGTCCTCAAATTTTACCTACCCCAGGATATAATTTATTTATTTGTTTGTTTGTTTATAAGTCCCTTTATTGGGAGCTCTTACAGATAGCATAACATTCCATAGTTCAACCCCATCAAGCATTATTCTATAATTGCAACCACAATCTGCTTCAAACTATTTTCTTTCTTCTTGAACTCCTTGGTAACAGCTCCCCTGTCTCCCCTCCCTTCGCTGACTGTGTTCTGACCGTGGTGTGATCCATGGTTTACTCCTCTCTCCTGTCCCTCAGACAGTCACACACACAGAAACGGTCAGGACTCCGCAGTCTGAGTGTCAAAAGCACACAGAGCTTGTGTCACATCTTAAGTTGTGTGTTCAGACGCACACTTTCTTCATGATTCTTCAAAGTCCAAGTCCACAGTCTACGAGCGATTCTGGAACTTCCTTGTCATCTACTTAGAAAGGATCTTCAAACAAGATGGAAGAGCAGCCAATAAATAAATAAAATAAAATAACCCAGTGCCATAAAGCAGATTCCAAATTAACAGTAACCATGTGGGACCAAGAACTATTTCCGGGGGATTTCCAGGGCTCTACATCATTATGAACACAGCTACCTCATGTTTCTCCTGCACAACAGCTGGTGGGTCTAAACTGCTAACCTTCCAGATGGCAGTCTTCCACTTGAACCACTGTACCACCGGGACTCGGGAAAGGGTCAGCTAAAACAAGGAAGACCCTCAAAGAAACGGAAAGACTGTGAAGGTGGGGCAGGACAGGGCAGTGCTTCTTTCTGTCGTACACCAGCCGGACCCAACGGGACAGCACCGAACCACAGCAGCAGTGGCAACAACCCAGTGAATAAGCTATTCGAACAATAACGAAGACCTAAGATAGTCTACGTTGTAGATGAGAAGTTCAAATTAGCAGGCCTGGTAAATCAATAATCATTTACCAAGAAGGTAATTTATCCACTAGAAGCTGACATTAAAATATATATATATTTTTAAAGTAACAATACTGACATACCTGAGATTTCACTTATTTCCCATATGATAAAAGCTTCCTAACATTCTCTTCAGCAACAATGTTGTGCTGTGCACGCAGTGAAAGCTACGGTACAGGGGACCCTGAGATCATTTTACTTTGAAAGTCAACTACATTACTCCACTGCTACATTTCTAGAGTAAAAATTACAAACAGACTTTTTTTATCACATAACCGTGAAGCAGCAAAAGCTTAAAAATTAGAAGAGGAGCATATAAAAGCAGCAATTTTAAGGATGCATCAGAAAATACTCAAACAATATCTCAAGCAGTGCACATTCTTCAAGTTCTGGGATTGCTTCAAGAAAACTCATCGCTGGGTTTGGGGATCGCACAATTCTAACCCCGTCTAAGAGCAATTAGTTCTTACAGCATGGCCCTGCTTGATGCTCGCCCTCATGAAGAGATCACGGGGATATGGGGGCTACAGCAAAGTGTGGGAGAAACTACATGGTGTCTGGCTATCAGAAATAATAGCACCTGGGGTCTTAAAAGCTTGTTTTCAAACAAGCAGCCATCTAAGTGAGGCTTCAACGAAGTCCATATGGAAGAAGCACACCAGCCTGTGTGATCCGAGGGCTGTAAATAATATAATCCAAATGCAGAGGAGGGAATGGCATCAGCAATCAAACTGTAGACACCTGGTTTGCAGAAGCCTATGGGTGACAGCGGACGGCCAAAACTCATCTGCAGGGTCCACACATGGATGAAGCCTCCGGGGACTCCCCTCCAGTCAAAGCTGAGGGATGTGAATAGTCCTGTTATCAGACAGAGAGCATTGTAAAGTTGATTATGACAGGCATAGTTAGGTCAAAATGTAATATCTTATTTGATCTCCTTTATGACCCATTTTAAAGCTGTTTCAATTAAAAAAAAAAAAAAGTGAAGGGCAAATACACATAGATTAAGCCCCTGGTGAATCCCTCTGACCATGGACCAGGGATGTGAATAGCCTTGCTAACATGCAGAACACATTGGAAAGTAGATTGTTGCAGATGCAATTAGGTTAAAATTTAGCACCTTATCATTTGATCTCCCTTTAGCCCACACCTAAATTTGTTCTAGTTTTTAATATTTTCTGCTTTCTTTTTAAAGGTTCTTAATCTGTTTTACTTTGTTATTATTGAACGGTTTTGTTTGGGTTTGGGGGTTTTAACGGTTTTTTTATGTTAAATCCAGGATAGGCAAAACTATAGTGACAATAACTAGTTAACAGTTCCATGGCAGTACAGCAGGTGCAGTTGGGGG
>NW_022103915.1:89457019-89462277 GCF_000313985.2 Echinops telfairi | reverse complement strand
GTGAGCTATATGCCAATAAAACTGTTGGGGAAGAAGGAAAAGACAACTCATTGCCATCCAACAAACCTCTAAGCCCTGGAGAGGAGGAGAAGGCAGTCTTCACTGGACCACTTACTACTGACAAGACAACCAGTCAACTTCTGAGTGGCAACATTACCTGTATTATGAAACAGCTGGCCTGACAATATTTTGCTCCTCTCCCCTACCCTCAGTTAAAAGCTGGCTTCTATTTGGTGTGGAAATGGACAGTATAGTGGTTGCAGAAGCAGTCTAACAGCTGGTGAGTAATTAGTATGCTCTATGATGGCAGAATTCAATCTGGCTAGTGGAGTCCTGGTGGCGATGTCAGGTAACCATTAGGCTGTGGGAGGAAGATGGGACTATCTGCTCCCGGAAAGAGTTAGCCTCAGAAAGAGTTGGAATCAACTTGATAACAGTGGTGTGCATGTACTAAGGAGCTCTTGTGGAGCTGGTGGGTAAGCAACGAACTACTAATCCCTAGGCCAGTGGTTTAAATCCATCACCCGTCCCAAAGGAGGAAAATGAGGCTGCCTCTTCACATGAAGATTTCCAACCTCAGAAACCTTACAGAAGGTCGCTGTAAGTCAGACAGGACTCACTGGCAGTAAACTTGGTTCTTTGGGTTTATATGTACTGATACAGAGAGAGGACTCATTATCTCAACTATTACACGGGGGGAAAAAAATCAAGCTTCAGTAACTACATGAAAAAATTAAGCTTCAGTGTGACACTGAGAAGGTATATGCAAAGAAATGCTTAGACAATTATATGCCTATTTTAAGAATGATTGTCTCCCAGAAGGTGGGATTCAGGTAGACTTTTCTCTTCCAGGTAGTACATTTCCCAGCTGGACTTTCTTCTGTATGCAATAAGAAAATAATTACATTTGGAACTTAACTAAGTAAAAATAAATCTGGGGTGAGGGTGTGGGTACTGGCACAAGACACACGTGTTTATTGAGGGTGGGGACCTTCTCACTCTGCATTTCAGACAGTATCTATAGCGCTCAAAAGTTGAAATCACAAGGTAACATTCATTCTAGCCCTTACTTTCCAGAAGTATGAATAATTTAAGTTCTGAAGAGGCCAAATGTTCTGACCAAAGCCATAGTCAATTAATAGCTTAACACCAACATCACTTGGCCCCTAGCATTTATTATGCCTGTAACGAATGACACTCTCACTACGACTTCCACACCATCTCAGCTAATAAATTTCTGTTCCTCAGGATAAAAAAAAATCCTTTGTGGCATTTAATATTCTAATATTTTCATATTGACAATGTTTCAGGCAATAAAAATCCAAACTGAAAAATGAGGTGGCGGCAAGAATTGGATGACAAGAATTCCCCATTCTAGGAAAGGATTCACACCTCGGGGGCAGTTCTGTTAAATGATTCCTATACTATCTTTTAAAATACGACTCTTTTTCTAGAATCCTAAAATATGCCAATAGTAACAATGTCAGTGGCATAAAGGTGAGCTACAGTGGCTCCATCACTGTGTTTATTAATAGCCAGGATTCTCCCTCTCTGTGACTTCTCAAACTGTCAACATGTGCCCTGGTCAGTGGCAAAATGAACACAGGGCTTGCTGGAATCTCACAAGCAAGACCAGTCTCCTTTCTAAAACCTTACCATCTACTCAAAAATACCACCGCTTAAAGTTTCAGTTGACCATTTCAGCCCCATCAGTTTGAAGGACTTTCACGCAAGCAAAATGTCACATAAAGGCCTCCCGTGGAAATCGGGGTAGGACCACAAGGAAGTATCTTCATCGGAATGCAGAGAAACGTCCCTTTCAGTTTCAGCATTACAGGTAAGATTTAAAGATTGTCAAAGCCCAGCGGCATTGATTTGGTCATGGCAGTTCCCAGAACTGACATCTGTCCTAGATATTTTCATCTTTTTCTCATAAAGATGCTGCCAGAGCTCTATAGTAAAACTCACTTAGACAGCCAATTCTAGTCTACAGCCACACCACGCTGAACGTGCCCGATATCGGCTCACCTTGGAAGCTAAGCAGGGTCGGGCCTGGTTCGTGCTCAGATGGGAAAAAGCCAATTCTAGGCAAAAAGGAGCAGCACTCGTTCTGAACGGTCCTTATTTTCAGCTCCAGTTTCCTGGCTCTTTTATGATCAAATTTCTTATCCCCCATCCTACTGCCCTTGGAAAATGCCTGCAACCAGGACACGGAGCGTCACAGAAGTCATACACGGGCTGTGAGAGGCTGCCAACGCCCGACCAGCCCACCAACTTCACGGCCAAGGTCCTGATTGTCACCACGGTGCCTGACAGAAAAACCAAATGCCTTTCTTCTTTCTGAAGTTCATTATACTCGTCTGAGAAATGGCTGTTAGAAGGCCAAGGAGTCACAAGTCCAAAGGTTGACAATGATCAATCCAGAGAAAATTCACAGCTCAGCCTATCAAAAGCAGGACTATTACCCATCATGTGAATGCCGACTCAGCAACACTATAGGACAGAGTGAAAGTGCCCAAAGGGGTTGCTGAAGCTAGAAAGCTCCCCAAGAGCAGAGACACCCTCATCTTTCTCCTGTGCTGGTAGATTCTTACTGCCAACCTCCCGGTTATCCACGGAGTGCCTGAGAGACAGCGCCACCAGGGCTGCCTCACCATCCCCAACCCCAGCTTCCTCACATGAGCCTTTCTCTTTTATCCATTTCAGTATGTGCTCCAAAACAGAGCCACAATGAACTCTGTGAGGGGCGTTATACAAGCCACTCCAGTGACTGGACGTTAGGGTAAGCCGAGGAACAGGGGAGTGTGGAAAAATCCTCTCCTCTAGCACACGTCTTGTAATTAGTTTTCTCACCAGGTGCCAGACCCCCAAAGCGGAGCATCAAATATCCCCCCGAGTGCCACATAATAGGATGTGCCTGTCTTCCCAAGGCCCTTAAAGAGAAGCTGTTCCCCTCCACACCTGTGTGGACTACGGTACACAGAGAGCAACACACTGCGGTGCTGTGAAAGGATCCTCGCCTTTATGGGAGCGGGGTGAAGTTGCCATTCTGGAATGTGGAATCTAGCTGTTTTCCCCCAAGTGGTTGGTGACTATTCTGTTAAGCTCACATCACTGCAGACAATCAGGTGAATATTCTCAATTCTATTGCTCCTGGAAAAATGCCAACACAAACCCTGGCACAGCACTCGAAGGTAAGTCTGAGTGATGGGACACACTGACGAAGTAGGTGGCTGTAAGGACTAGTGCTCACAATAGACAACGGGCTCCCAAGCGCTCAAGTCTGACCTGCGGGAAACGAGTCTACCAAGACTTGGTTTGGGTGCATGTAACTACGATCGGACAGAGGCTTCAATGAAACGGAAGGCTGTCTCTCTGTCACCAACTGAAACCCAGGGTTCGCCTGTCAGAGGCTAACATGGTGGCTCAGTCTTCTTCCGGGTCACTGCTGGGCCCTGTGTGAGGAGGCCTAATCTCCATGATCCAAATGGAGACCGGAACTCCAGCTATCCCATTAAAATTCCAGACAGGGAGATGGAAGAGTTGAAGGCAGGCGCCAGCTGTCTGTTAGGGACACTTGGTGGAGCTGTCAAGTAAGGATTGGTCTATTAACCACCAGGTCGCTGGTTCAAACCCTCCAGCTGCTACTCAAAAGAGAGAAGAGGAGGCTACCTGTTCTTGTCAAGATTTCCAGCCTCAAACATCCTGTACAGGCTTGCTGTAGGTCAGAATCCACTTGGGCTTATTATCTGTCTATTAAGAAGTTTTCTTAGAAGTTACCACAGACCCCTTCTACTTATTTCTCTTTGGCCCAGAACTAAATCATACTTACGGTCTTAACAAGGTCTGAAGGATACCTCCCCCACTCCACAGGAGGCCTTGCCTCCTAGGTAAGAACCAGGAGTTCTATTGACAATGAGGTGGGGGGAGGGGAGGAGGCACCCGTCAGCTCTGTACAAGTTGCCAAAGAGTCTGTGCACGAAGTAATTGGTTACTAGGACTCCGGACTGATGGCCGTCATGATGCTCAAGTCTTTCAAAGAAGTGCTTGTAAACCCAAACTTCTCAAATAGTAACAAAGATTACTTTTTAGAGAATGCATGCTTTTCAACATTTTTTTCCCAAATGCTGATATATGGCAAGTGTAAAATCAAACTCTCTGAGGGATTTGAACACACTGCTTGCCTTTTTACTGAAATAAAGTCAAATGTAGAGGCAATAATTCAGTAATTTCCTTTATTAATTTGTTCTTTTTTTCCCAAATATTTTTGAGCACAGCTATGTGCCACTCTATTGGGTGCTCCTATAAATATAGAAGATACATTCCTGTTTGTCTTGTGCTCAGAAAGACACTGATGGGAACAAATCGACTATAAATAGAGATGCTTCTGAGTCTATGGGGTATTTGAATAAGGATTAGACATGAGATAATATTTAGGAATTGTTATTAATTCCATTAGGCCTCATAGGCATAATACTTATGTTTAAAATAAAGCAAAATATATACTTAGGTTAGAAGCAAAACATACCACTAATGTAAGTGTATAAATGTACATAGGGGGAATGATTTTATGTCAAATTTGCTTGAAATTTTACAGGGAAGAAAGAGAGATAAGAGAAATGGGAGGAGAGGGCAAACGAGCACAGGGCAATAAATGAAATAAAGTAGGCAAAATGATAATTTGTAGTAAAGCTGAATAATAATAAAATTGGGTGGTGAATACATAAGAATTTATCCTATTTTCTTGACTCTCCTAGTTATTTGAAAAATTTAATAATTAAAGGTTCTTAAAAATGTTTAGATTTAAGTCAGCTGCTGACATGTTCAGGGAATAGTAATGTTATGAATGGGAAAAAATGGAATGCTGACAAAGGTTAAGGAACTGTGGGCCAATGTATTGGAGACGTCATAAACATAAGGACCATGATCACTCTGGAGGACAGCAGGTCCTAAGAAGACAACTGTGAACCAGGAACCATTAACCCTCAGTGAGTAATACCAGAGTAAGAGCGATCTGGTCAAGCCACAGACTCCTAGCAGAACGGAGGGCTAGGAGGCGTAAGGTGTAAAGGTGGCATGGTTAGCTGCTCAAACCACCGTGAAAGACTGACAACTACGGGATGTAAAATACCATAACACAGAGAGTGGGAAGTGGCGGTGGCGTCGTGTAGTTTCCTCTTAAGTGAATTCCTCTAGACCTAGCCGTGTAGATCTTAAAGCCTAGCCTAACAGGGAGTCCTTGAACATAGATGCATGGC
>NW_022103915.1:89454961-89456919 GCF_000313985.2 Echinops telfairi | reverse complement strand
GGGGTGAAGTTGCCATTCTGGAATGTGGAATCTAGCTGTTTTCCCCCAAGTGGTTGGTGACTATTCTGTTAAGCTCACATCACTGCAGACAATCAGGTGAATATTCTCAATTCTATCGCTCCTGGAAAAATGCCAACACAAACCCTGGCACAGCACTCGAAGGTAAGTCCGAGTGATGGGACACACTGACGAAGTAGGCGGCTGTAAGGACTAGTGCTCACAATAGACAACGGGCTCCCAAGCGCTCAAGTCTGACCTGCGGGAAACGAGTCTACCAAGACTTGGATTGGGTGCATGTAACTACGATCGGACAGAGGCTTCAATGAAACGGAAGGCTGTCTCTCTGCCACCAACTGAAACCCAGGGTTCGCCTGTCAGAGGCTAACATGGTGGCTCAGTCTTCTTCCGGGTCACTGCTGGGCCCTGTGTGAGGAGGCCTAATCTCCATGATCCAAATGGAAACCGGAACTCCAGCTATCCCATTAAAATTCCAGACAGGGAGATGGAAGAGTTGAAGGCAGGCGCCAGCTGTCTGTTAGGGACACTTGGTGGAGCTGTCAAGTAAGGATTGGTCTATTAACCACCAGGTCGCTGGTTCAAACCCTCCAGCTGCTACTCAAAAGAGAGAAGAGGAGGCTACCTGTTCTTGTCAAGATTTCCAGCCTCAAACATCCTGTACAGGCTTGCTGTAGGTCAGAATCCACTTGGGCTTATTATCTGTCTATTAAGAAGTTTTCTTAGAAGTTACCACAGACCCCTTCTACTTATTTCTCTTTGGCCCAGAACTAAATCATACTTACGGTCTTAACAAGGTCTGAAGGATACCTCCCCCACTCCACAGGAGGCCTTGCCCCTAGGTAAGAACCAGGAGTTCTATTGACAATGAGGTGGGGGGAGGGGAGGAGGCACCCGTCAGCTCTGTACAAGTTGCCAAAGAGCCTGTGCACGAAGTGATTGGTTACTAGGACTCTGGACTGATGGCCGTCACGATGCTCAAGTCTTTCAAAGAAGTGCTTGTAAACCCAAACTTCTCAAATAGTAACAAAGATTACTTTTTAGAGAACGCATGCTTTTCAACATTTTTTTCCCAAATGCTGATATATGGCAAGTGTAAAATCAAACTCTCTGAGGGTTTTGAACACACTGCTTGCCTTTTCACTGAAATAAAGTCAACGACAAATGTACAGGCAATAATTCAGTAATTTCCTTTATTAATTTGTTTTTTCCAAAATATTTTTGAGCACAGCTATGTGCCACTCTATTGGGTGCTCCTATAAATATAGAAGATACATTCCTGTTTGTCTTGTGCTCAGAAAGACGCTGATGGCAACAAATTGACTATAAATAGAGATGCTTCTGAGTCTATGGGGTATTTGAATAAGGATTAGACACGAGATAATATTTAGGAATTGTTATTAATTCCATTAGGCCTCATAGGCATAATACTTATGTTTAAAACAAAGCAAAATATATACTTAGGTTAGAAGCAAAACATACCACTAATGTAAGTGTATAAATGTACATAGGCGGAATGATTTTATGTCAAATTTGCTTGAAATTTTACAGGGAAGAAAGAGAGAGAAGAGAAATGGGAGGAGAGAGAGAAAAAGAGGGCAAACAAGCACAGGGCAATAAATGAAATAAAGTAGGCAAAATGAAAATTTGTAGTAAAGCTGAATAATAATAAAATTGGGTGGTGAATACATAAGAATTTATCCTATTTTCTTGACTCTCCTTTCAAATTTGAAAAATTTGATAATTAAAGGTTCTTAAAAATGTTTCGATTTAAGTCAGCTGCTGACATGTTCAGGGAATAGTAACTGCGGGATGTAAAATACCATAACACAGAGAGTGGGAAGTGGCGGTGGCGGTGGCATCGTGTAGTTTCCTCTTAAGTGAATTCCTCTAGACCTAGCCGTGTAGATCTTAAAGCCTAGCCTAACAGGGAGTCCTTGAAC
>NW_022103915.1:89451775-89454372 GCF_000313985.2 Echinops telfairi | reverse complement strand
GCCAGCTCTATCTCCTAGCTGGTCTGCCCTGCTAACTGCCCCGTCTGCCTGACAATAACCTTTTTCATATTTGACTTCTTTAAATATATGGGTCATCGTGATGCACCATCTTACCTGGCCAAAATACAAGTTATAATATACGGGTGAGGAACTCAATCGAGCTCAACAATTTTAAAATCTATATAAATTAATTGAATAAGAAGGCCAAAGAAGAATCAATGTACTTGAATTACAGGGCCATGAAGAATACAGAAAATGCTGTGGACTGCCGGAAGAACAAGCCAACCTGTCTTGGAAGAAGAACGCGAGTGCTCCTTGCAAGTAAGGATGATGAGACACCGTCTCACCTACTCTTGACATTTTGTCACAAGAGCCTTTTCTCTGCAGAAGGGTATCGTGCGTGGTAAAGTGGAGGGGCAGTGAAACAGAGGAAGGCTCTCTCTGAGACAGAGCAACGCCGCAGCTGGGGCAACAAGCTCAAACAACTGTGAGGACAGGCAAGACAGGCAGGCTTTCCTTCTGCTGCACATAGGTGCCATCCAGGTAGTTTCAACGTATCTTTAGCGACGCTAACCACAAGAACTTACAAATTTCTAACAATCTGTGTCTAATGATCCTTCAGGGATACTAATTAAGGCTGTTGTGGATAATAATACCCCAACAATGGAGTGGTTACAGAAAAGAGGTTAGGTTAATCCTCTCTCTCACACTCTTACAGCTACCTTATGATAGATCAAAGGAGATAATGCTTACAATGTGGTTGATCAGGAGCATACAAACATCTCTTTAGCTGAGCTCACAATAACCGAGTAAGGGGGGAAAAGTATCATAATCATCATAATGTTAGTAAGGGTGGTAGAAGTCAGAGACAAAGGGTAATTGACAGAGACTGCAAGACAATCAAATATCCAAACATACTGCCTGCCACCAGGTGTCCCAAGTGACAGATGCCCAAGAAGTTTGTAAAAAGTGTAGGTATGGAGAAAACATACTATCTCTACATTTACAAAAATCCTCTTTTTGCAGGAAAACGGTGTGAGCTGTACTCAAATGGTCTGCTTTTCATCAGTCCTGGTGGAATACCTGGTAAACCGTATCCCTTGGCAACAAACATCCACCAAGAAAGGCCAGAATTAAAGATGCAGAATGAATCTTTATCTTCAGAAGAAAGCCCCGAAAAAAGTCTAAACACAAATAACATTTTCTTGTCTTCAGAATTTAAACCATGAGCCGAACCTTGTGCTCAGAAGGTAAGGAATGGGGTTGGAGAAGCTAATTCCCTAACAACTGTATTAGTTATTAGATTTTTTTACTTGTTTTTTCTGTAGTAGACGTTTTAACTGTTTATTACAAAAGGTAAGCATTCACAATGTCGCAAGAACCGTAAAATGAAGCCTTCACTCAGATTCAATTATCAGTCTCTTTCCAGATCTTCTTTCAATTACTATTCTTTTCTTTGGTGTATTTTTAAACAAATCTCAAACATCATATTATTTCAGCTAGATTCCCTTTTTTAATTAACACTTTTATGCCGCTCATTCTAGAGACAGCGGAAAAAAACACCAAAGTTCTCTTCGACACCAAGATCTACTGGAAATTAATGAAAGGTGCCAAAGGTTGCTGTGTTCAATCAGAGATTTGTTTGTAAAAATCTCTTAAACCCACGACTCTAAAGTCCTACAAAAGAAAAAACTGATTATTGCTCCTTTCCTCCGCCTCCTCCTCCCCCAGGTCCCTCCAGAACCATCAGTCCCATTGCTTCCTCCTCGGGCTTGCTTCCCATGCCCATCTTATACAGGCAAAACAACAATAACAGAGACAAGCAAAAAGAAAAGATTGAATAAAAAGAGAAGAAAACTAGCAACAACAACAAAAAAAACCTAAGAAGCATACATAATTCTAGGTCTGCTATCTGCCTTTATGACTATCTCCCCACCAGTCTTGGGGGGTTTCGGGAACTACCCCTTCTAGCCTGAAGTCCATTTTTGGAGCTCCTTGGGAGTTTTGTGGCTTGGCTTTGCTCCTGATGCTGATCTGCTCTTTTCTTGGTTCGCCCCACTGTGGGAGTGGTCAGACAGGACTCCATAGACAGGGGAACAACTAGGGAATTAATATCAACGAGGAGGACGTAGAGATCCTGGTGGTGCTGGAGCAACAGCCATCTAGCTAAGAGGAATTACTAAGAGGCAGAAGAAGGGCGAGAGTGATGGTGGAGCAGGAGGAAGGTAAAAGGAAACAGAGGAAAGATCTAGGAAGCAAAGCTATGGATAGAGGTATAAACAGAGGTGTGTGTGTATATATGTAAATACAGTAATTCATAAAAATAGAGGTATTGGCCTATCAACATATAATTATATGGCAATACGCTGAGGTAGTAGATGGACTTCAGGCCTCAATGCAAGAACACTTTGTTCTAAAAACCTGGTATTCTGTGGTGTTCACCTTCCCAGCACAATCGCTGAAAACAAAATGAGTGCATAAGAAAATGTGGTGAAGAAAGCAGATGGTGCCCAGCTATCAAAAGATACAGCATCTGGGGTCTTAAAGGCTTGAAGTTAAACAAGCAGTCATTTAGCAGAGAAGCAGCAAAGCCCACA
>NW_022103915.1:89449201-89450928 GCF_000313985.2 Echinops telfairi | reverse complement strand
TAAAACAAGTAGCCATCTAAGTGAGATGTCAACTAAGTCCATATGGAAGAAGCACACCAGCCTGTGTGATCCAAAGATCCCAAATAATAAAATCCAAATCCAAAGGAGGGAATGATATTAAGAATTTAAGAATTTCCATCCAGTGTGCACGTGGCTATGGATGACAGTGGAAGTCCAAAATTCATATGCAAGGTCGACCCCTGGATTAAGCCTCCAGTGAATTCACTCTACCATAATCGAGGTGTGTGAACAGCCTCACTATCAGGCTGAGAACATCGTAAAGTTGACTATGGCAGATGGAGTTAAGTTAAAGTGTAACCTTATCATTTGCTCTCCCTTTTGACCTATTTTTTCTTTCTTTCTTTTTTTAATTCAAAGATCAATTTATTGGGGCTCTTGCAGCTCTTATAACAATCCATACATCGATGGTATCAAGCATATTTGTACACATGTTGCCATCATCATTTTCTAAACATTTACTTTCTATTTGAGCCCTTGCTATCAGCTCCTCTTTTTCCTCCCTCCCCCCTCCCACTCTCATGATTGATGTCTTTTTTTAAGTTGTTTGTTTTATTGTATTTTCTGTTTTCTTTTAAATAGAGGTTTTTCTGTTTTGTCTGGTAATTGTTTGGGGGTTTTGTTTTGTTTGCTTCCTGTTTGTGTTTTGTATGATTTTCTGTATATGAAATCCAGGGTAGGTAACTCTACAGAGAGAGTAACTGGATTGATGCCTAGGGACAGGGAGGGGAGGGAGGGAGGGTCACAGGGAGCTAACAACAATGAGCCCAAGAAGAAAATGTTCTCAAAATGATTGTGGGGATGATTGCACAAATCTTACTATGACTGAATGTTTACATTGGATGATTTGAGAAGTATGACCCAATTAAACTATTTTAAATGAAAGAAAATCTCCTTTGATAATGTTTTACACAGGAAGGGTCTTCATGTAGCAAAACCATAAAACTTAAAAATAAATTTAAATTATCTTCCCCAAGTCTAAGCAGGGATTCCGCGCCCCCTGCCCCCCGGTTTTTTCTTTGGACACAAACATGCTCATGTGTGTACACACACAATGACATGTTCAGGGCTTCACTTCATTTCGAAAAGATAGAGTCCATGAAAATCTTCATTGTATTCACTTATAGCTTGTCTAATACCTAAAAAGTTAACTTTTTTTGGTGAAAATTATCAAACACCCAAGGTTCCAAATCTAATGCTTGAACATGGATGGTACGGCAATCTCATCAGCAATTCTGCAGCCAGATCCGATTCTTTCTCACGGGGAGCAAATAAAGAATAGTTGGGTTGCCCAGTAAGATAGGTTGCAATCCTAATCCTTGCACCTATGATGTGACCCTGCTTGGGGAAACAGAATTTTTCTTTGTGAACTCTATCAGTTAAATGAAGTTTATACCATAGTAAGGTGCGTGGGTCTTAATCCTATTTCCTTCTGAGCAACTTCTTATGAGAGAGAGAGGAAGGGAGGGAGGTGGAGACAGGGAGAGGGAGAGGGAGGTAGGGAGAGAGGGGAACACACACACACACACACACACACGAGGAACAGCATGGAGGCCCTGCCTGCAGCAAAGGAGCACCAAGGATTGCTGAGGGCCACTGGAGAGGGATGAAACAGTTTCTCTTCTGAGTTAGTTAATTGTGCCAGCCTGGCCGATAATCACATGTGGGGCTGGTTGAAAGGCGGAGGGATAAATGGGTGGTGAAGCCTC
>NW_022103915.1:89445588-89448232 GCF_000313985.2 Echinops telfairi | reverse complement strand
GCTCAAACAGGCCTTCCAAAAGAATAGTGGGCGTTTTGCTAGAGGTTATGTGCAAATCTCTGGCCATAATGAGTTGCTTTTAATTTCTTGTATATTGTCTAAATATACCCCAGAAGCTTTTAAAGCTAAGAGCTGAAGTCTTACTCATAGTCTTTTTGTGTGATTGTTTTCTTGCTATCACTCAGCTCAGATTGAAATCCCTGATACTAATTCATAAAATCCAAATCCATGCCCACATCTTTTGCTGTCACAGGCAGTCTTATTTCTCATTCCGAAAACTCTAGAAAGCCTTAAAAAAAATCACATAAGGAGTTTTAAATGGAATTCACGGTTCATGAACACAATACTCTTCATAAAGCCTCCAACTGAGTAGCTCTTAACACTGGTAATACGCAAGCTGAAGAGAGTAATCCATTAGTCAATATAGAGTTACCAAGGGCAAGTAACGCCGCCAACCTGGAGAAATGCGTTTTGATTGACTTCTTCGGGTCCTCGGTTTCTTGCTTTTCCTTTTTAAAAGCTCTCTTAATTGTACCTGTTCAACATATCTGGAATCAGTTTGGTAGGACAGAGGTACAACATGGGCAGACGGGCCCGAGATATGGAAGTTTGGTGACAGGGAAGTGAAGTATGATGAAAGGCCAAGCGGCAAGATGAGCCTGGGGTGGAAGCCGGGTCTTCCTCTATTGTGGCTCAGCATTCTTCAACCGATTACAAAGTTCCATTCTTAACAGAACTCTCAATAAGGACCAAGCTTCCTGAAGCACTGCTCGTACTAGTTCTTACTGTGAAGCATTTCACAGGGAGTACGCATTGTAATTCAAAACAGCTTTCTTCAAACATTTTACAGATTAAGAGAGATAGCAAAAACACACTGTCACTGTCCGAATGAAGAGGGCAAAGAATGCACGTGTGCTCTCTGTTTGCTCAGGTAAAGGATCTTTACATTACTGCATGGGGCCCTAGTGGTGAGTTAAACATTGGGCTGTGAATTGCAAGGTCACTCGTCCAAACCCACCAGCCACTCAGCAGGAGAAAGATGAGCTTCTCTGCTACAGGAAAGACTTCAGCTTCAGAAACACAGGAGTTTGGCCTGTTGGGTCGAATAAACAACAACAATGGAGTGGTGGAGTGGGTCTGGCTGTTCACCATTTCCTGACAACGTTCTGGGGAATTCAGAATCAAAATCGGAAACTAAGGAACCCTCACTTGGTAATGACTCAGGGACAAAGTTGTGGGGCTCCCCATCTGAAATGCTTTGGCAAAGAAAACTTCCTTATCCAAGAACATGCCATTTTCCTACTTAGAATCCAGAGTGCCTACCTTCAAATAATCGGTGACAGAGGGAACGTGGTGAGATGCGGGCTGGTACAGTTCACTTAAGAACAGGATAAATCCCTGCATACACCAGCGCAGCAGAGGGTAACAGTGTCTCCTGCTTCCTTGTGCTCGCTCTGCCCTTACTCAGATTTTAACCCGAGTCTCTGGCTGTCACAGGAATAACATAAGAGCTCAAACACACTGTCACTGAGTCCATCCAACACC
Source organism: Echinops telfairi (assembly GCF_000313985.2). Classification (NCBI taxonomy): domain Eukaryota; kingdom Metazoa; phylum Chordata; class Mammalia; order Afrosoricida; family Tenrecidae; genus Echinops; species Echinops telfairi. The sequence continues at coordinate 89,446,687 of NW_022103915.1, read as the reverse complement.
TACTGGCCCTGTCGGACAGAGGAGGGCTGCCTCTGTGCGTTTCCAGAACTAAATCGTTTGGGGAACATAACGCCTCATCGTTCTCCCTTGGAGCTTCTGGTGATTTTGAACCACTGACACTGTGGTTTACCGCACATGTAGCCCACTGCAGCACCAGGGTTCGTGACGACGCCCAGGACCAAGCAGCTGTGACTTCATTCGCCTCACATCCTGTCTCCATGAAAGAGAGCCTGCTCAACAGCAGCGAACAAACTGTAGCCCAACTGCCGAAAGCAGGCTCCTAGACTTCAGCTAACTGGGACCACAGTGACTGAACGGAACCGTCCTGATCCAATCCTGAAGTAGGAATTTGGCCTCTTTGGGGTGTGCTTCACACCTGGACAATTAGAGCTTCATTCCACCAAGTAAACACAGGTCTAGCATCACTCACGCCACGTAAAGGAAAAGTTACCAATATTAAAGCAAATTATCAAAAAGAAATAATTTTGAAGCACTGGAATGATGTATATAAACTATTTAATATGTCTCAAGTGACGGTCGGTTACCTTAAAGAAGTTTACATATATAAATAAAAACTATCAACTTTGAAGTGTCACCTTAACTGTTGAACCCTGTCATGGCCATTGGTGCATATACAAAACCAGACTCACTGTCGACAAGTCAGTGCCAACTCATGACGACCCTATAGGGCAGTGGTCTCCGCCCTCCTAATGCCATGACCCTTTCAGACAGTTCCTCGTGTTGTGATGACCCCAACCATAAAATTATTTTTGTTGCTTCTTCATAACAGTCATTTTGCTACTGTTATGAATCAGCGACCCCTGTGAAAAGGCCGTTTGACACCTAAAGGGGTGGCAACCACAGGTTGAGAACCACTGCTATATAGAACTGCCCCTGTGAGTCTCTAAGACTGTAGCTTTTGGGGAGTAGAAAGCCTCATCTTTCTTCCCCAGAGCAGCTGGTGGTTTTGAACTTTGGTTGCATATCGCAGACCAACACCTAACCACTACGCCACTAGGATTCCTTCGGCATATGGTCCCCTCCAATTATTCTGTCTCCAGGACTGCACGGGAAGCTGCTAACCCACTTTTGGTGCATG
>NW_022103915.1:89441093-89444421 GCF_000313985.2 Echinops telfairi | reverse complement strand
AAAAAAAAGCATACTGCTTAGTTAACACTGACCCAACAAGCCCCAGTCAGGGCTAGCTTTATCAATTCCAGGGTTTAGAAACAAAATAGACCCTTAACTTACTGAATTGGAGCCACAGTCAACTTGCCACAGGGCACAGCTGGCTAATTATGTCAAAATGATTACTGTACCTAGTTAAATGGCACGTAATAAACAGATCTCACCGGCACCCTGCCTGGCTAAGTTTTCTTCTATACCAAATCAAAGCCTGGTGCCATCAAGTTAATTCCGATACACAGCAACCACGTGGAGCAGAGCAGAACACGATCCTTGGGTTTCAAAGGCTACTTACTGTCAATCTTTATGGGAGCAGGCTGCCTTAGCTCTCTCCCACAAAGGCTGCTCTTGTCGTAGTGTGAGAAATAGCAGATAATTTTCCTTTCTAAAGGAAGCGAAAACGCAAAATCTACCATTTAGTATCCTTGTCCTATTCCTTAGGCATGAAAGATATGCCAAGGACTTAGAGATATTACCCTCATAGCTAGCGTACATAAATTCTACTCTGAACTCTGCAAACCTGAAACACATAGAACTACTTTTGACAATACCCATGAAAATAAAAATATTTTAAGCGTGTATAATAAAATGCAAAATAATCAAACCTGGAAAGTTAAGAGGTAGCCTCGAGACAGATGTTTCTTTGTAGATAATCCATTGCTGTTTCTAACATTAACGAGAATGTGTTCCTGAAGTGTTATGGGCAAAGATTTTGGAAATTCAGTCAAATTTTAAATATGTGAAGGAATCTCCTAACAGTGAATACTCTGGTTTTTTAAAAAAACTACCAAACAATCTATCAGGCTACTGTCTTATAATTTTGTTTTTGTACATCAGTTGGTTTTATAACCCAACACTCTCGTGACGATGCGGAATGGCAATTTTAGATGGAAGGAAGCCAAGTATTCTCTAAAGCTACTAAATGTAACAAAATCCTCATCCTAATTTTCAGCACTCTCAAATAGCTCCATCAAATACTAAGGCAACTTTTGGCTCTCCAATTCAGACCAGTACATATCAATCACATCAATAATGTCAGGGTCCGAATGTCCCAGCCATGTCCGGCAATAGCGTGTGCGAAGTCTTCTGAACATGTGGCTTGTACGTCTGCTTCATAGCACTACACGGACACATGAAACACTTGTAACCCCTCCACGTAAGTACCAGTCCTCGATGGGGGTTGGGGGGGTCGGGGGGGGGGGACCACCAAGAAACTGAAGTGCAATGGCAGAGATCAGCATTAGCGGGGCTCACGTGCCTCAAGAAAAGATCTCACCCAGAATTCTCACCACAGCTGTGCTGAGGACCAGGAACTCTGGGTGCTGCAGTGTGCAGGGCATGATTGGCCAGGGTCTAGGACAACCAGCAACCAAGGCAAACGTCCGAAACAGAGAGCTTATGTGCCCTAACCCGAGACACAGACCTGAAGCCCAGAGCTCATTCTCAAGGACTCCTGGTGCCGAGTCCCCGGCAAGAATCAACCCGAGAAGACTTCTGGCCGTGGAGAGGTCTTCTGTCAGCACTGCCAGCACCAGGTTCCGTGGTTACATGTAAATGCTGGGTCTGACTCAAGCGTATCAGATCGAATGACTGATTATAACTGATTCAAGGAAAATGGTCATTAGACATCATGAACACAGGGAGCTTCCGGAAATCCAAGCTGGATTTAGAAGACGACCTGGAAGGAGAGATCTCACTGTTCATATTAGATGGATCTTGGCAGAAAGCAGGGAAAGAGGACACAAAGATGTCCTCCTGTGTTTTATCGACTATGGAAAGGCATACACCAAGGGGCAGTCCTTCAATCAGAACAAAGGAGTCCTGCGCGGTTTAAAATCAGGGGAGGGCTGTGTCGGGTTGAGTGCTCTCACGTACTCACGTCTATCTGTACGCTGATAAAGTAACTCCAGACACTGCTGCACAAGGGATGAAGAGGAGGAGCCTGGCATCAGGATTGGAGGATGGCTTATTAACAGCCTGCTGTATGCAAACAACACAGCCTTGCTTGCTGAAAGGGAAGAGGACTTGAAGCCCTTGCTGATGACGATCAAAAGCTAAAGCATTCAATATGGATTACACTTGGAACTGGCGTCTGAAAAGCTCAGAAGCAGTCATCTAACGGGCAACTACTGGTCTCTCCCTGTCTGGAGGTAGGAGGGCTGCTGGTGTAGCGGTTGTGTGCAGGGCTGCCACCTTCAAGGCCAGCAATTCAAAACCGCCAGCAGCTCTGAGGAATAAAGACGGGGGGTTCTATCCTGTCAACAGTTCCAGTCTCGGAAACTCACAGGGGCCGTTCTACCTTGTCCTGTGGGGTCGCTAGGAGTCCACATGGACTTGATGGTGGAGAGTGAGTGTCTGGCAGGAAGACAGTGATGAAAGTCAAAGACACATGGAAACTGAGTTGGGTTTTGTGTCAACAGCTGAGTCAGGATTCTCCGTGGTTTGGCAGTTAAGAGCTACTAATCTCCCATGATGTGACCTGACGCAATATCCTCACTTCCATAATGGGATCTGCTTTCAGCAGCCAATCAGTTAAAGAATATTAGGATACGGTGCAACACCCTTACCCACATCACTGCTCTGATGCAATCCACTGAGAGGAAAGTTTGTTTTCTTGGAGGTCTGCCCGCTTCCCATATAAATGCATCTGTGAAAAAGCTCGCTTGCCTTTTGCTGGGTCTGGGTCCTGCATCTGACTTCATCAACATCTGGTTCTTCTGACTTGTGTCAATAGCCCACTGTACTGCCTACCAAGTCTCAGGAGTTCTCGGGGGCCTGTGATCTGACCTGCTGCATAAACAGCGCCGAGGACCATATCTGACCTCTGGCTTCCCTAGTGCCAGGAGGCAGGGGTCCGGCATGCGTTCACCTCCATTCTTAGTTACCTTGTTCTGACACGAATCATTGCTCCCAAGGCATTCTACTTCTATGCTGGGTTTGATCATTCACTGCAATGACCACACTGAGCCCACCGACAACACTCACAAGGAAGGCTAAATGTACATTAGGGGTGTTTATAGAGCCGGACTTGTGGTAACCTGTTCATGGTAAGGATACAGCCATGGTCCACAGCAACGCCTCTCCTCAGCCAGCAGCCAAGTCTCTCCCCATCTTTAGCTTCTCAGCCATGTGGCCTCTGCCTGGGGACCAGGAAGCCCGCCGGTTCTCATCGCCTCGGGCCAGAGAGGAAGGTGTTCCATAGTCCCAGGGCGGCTCCTGAATCGCTGGGCCACAGACTCTGGTGCCTCTGGTTTCCGCCTGCACCCCTTCAGAGAAAGCCCTCAAACGTGCT
>NW_022103915.1:89439235-89440993 GCF_000313985.2 Echinops telfairi | reverse complement strand
TTTCCGCCTGCACCCCTTCAGGGAAAGCCCTCAAACGTGCTTCTCCAACATACTGGGTCTTTTCTCTGCGTCTCAGGTGGCTCGTGCAACACAGAGCATGGCTCTTATGAAGATGTAGTTTTTGTCTTGTAGCAGACCATACCCCCACGGAAACTTGGTTCACTCTCTCTACCAAAGTGAGGCCTTGATGCCACCCAGTCCGACTCCTGAGTATGGCAGAGAACACCTCCAAAGTGGGATCACCGCCACAGGCGTAGAGTTCAGAACTACACAGCACATAAGGAAGATGGCTAGAAGAGCCCGTTCATGGGCTAAATCTCACCGCTGCCCGTGGACTCAGTTGCCACTGAAGTCACAAGCCAGACAAGTGGAGTTTGGATTCCGGGAAAATGGTGCAGAGGCCACATCCGACCTCCTCTTGATCCCCATGCTGACTGCCACAAAGCACGGGTCCGACATGCCCACACCCTCCATCCCTTCACTCTTCTGGCACCAACTGTCCCTTCCACACCACTCTACTTTTGTGGCTGGGTCAGATAATTCATTGCAATGGCTACACAAAACTCACCAACCATGCTCACAATTGTGGGGTGTATTAGAGAAGTCAGCAGGTCACAGTTCAGTTGAGAACTGCTCAGGATACAGTTGTTCAGTGAAGAGATTTTCTCTTCTGCCACCGACAGGCAGGCCTCTCTCTGGACCTCAGCCTTTTGGCCTGAGCTCTTTAGGGCTTCCTTGAAACGCCAAAGGGCATGCCACTCTGCTGTAAGCTTCACCACAAAGGTACCCAAGCTCGAGCTCTGTGGACGAGCCACACCCATAAGCACCTCACTCCACAAGCTGCCTCCCTACTACTGGCTCTATGGGCTGGGAAGTCCACTGCTGTCGCCTCCCACCTTCCCCTTACCTTCCTGGTATGGCTCTTCTCAATACTGGTCCTGAAGGTTTATCTGTCCTGGATTCCCTGTGTTTCCAGCTCTTATCTGTATCAATGTACATGCTCTGGTCTAGCCAGATTTGTAAAGTAGAATTGGGGTCATGATAGTGGTGGGGGAGGAAGCATTAAAGAACTAGAGGAGAGTTGTATGTTTCAGGGTGCTACACTGCACCCTGACTGACTTGTCTCCTCCCCGCGACCCTTCCGTAAGGGGATGTCCAGTTGCCTACAGATGGGCTTTGGGTCTCTACTGGACACTCCCCCTCGTTCACAATGATATGATTTTTTTTGTTGTTCTTTAATGCCTGATACCTGAGTCTATCAACACCACGTGATCACACCAGCTGGTATGCTTCTTCCATGTGGGCTTTGTTGCTTCCCAGCTAAATGGCCGCCTGTTTATCTTCAAGCCTTTAAGACCCCAGGCACTATATCTTTTGATAGCTGGGCACCATCAGCTTTCTTCACATTTCCTTATGCACTCGCTTTGTCTTCAGCGATCGTATCGGGAATGTAACCATCATGGACTGTCAGATTAATAGAACAAAGTGTTCTTGCATTGAGGGAGTACTTGAATGGAGGCCCAATGTCCATCTGCTACCTTAATACTAAACCTATAAATACATGTTCATAGATCTATTTCCCCATCGTCATATATATAGTTACATATTTACATGCCTATATTTAGACCTCTATAAATGCCCTTTGCCTCCTAGTTCTTTCCTCTATTTCCTTTTACTCTCCTCTTGTCCCACTATCATGCTCAGCCTTCGTTTGGGTTTCAGTAATTCCTCTCGGTTACATTGCCTTTGATCAAGCTC
>NW_022103915.1:89433609-89437867 GCF_000313985.2 Echinops telfairi | reverse complement strand
CTAACCCTTGATAAATGATACATTATTATTATTTTCATATCTTACACCGTCCACTGTCTTCCTTCACCCACGTTTCTGCTGTTTGTCCCCCTCAGGGACTGGGGGCGGGGTTATATGTTGATCATTGAGATCCATTCTACCTTTCTCCACCTTCTCTCCCCACGTTCCCTCTACCCTCATGGCATCACTTTTTCCATTATTGTACCTGAGGGGGTTATCTGTCCTGGGTTCCATGTGTCAAGAGCTCTTATCTATACCAGTGTACATGCTGCTGTCTAGCGAGAACTGAAAGGCAGGACTGGGGTCCTGTTGGAGGGGGAGGAGGAAGTATTAAAGAACTAGAGGAATTTTGTGTGTTTCTTCAGTGCTATACTGCACCCTGGCTGGCTCATCCCTTCCTTGTGACCCTTCTGTGAAGCGATGTCCAATTGTCTACAGATGGGGTTTGGGTCTCCACTCCAAACCCCCTTGTTTGCATTGATATGGTTGTTTGTTTTGGGTCTTCTGATGGCTGATACCTGGTCCTGCCTACACCTCGTGATCACACAGGCTGGTGTGCTTCTTCTATATGGGCTTTCTTGATTCCCTGCTAGATGGCCGCTTTTTTTTTTAACTTCAAGCCTTTAAAGACCTCAGATGCTGTATCTTCTAGTAACCGTACACCATCAGCTTTCTTCGCCACATTTGCTTATGCATCATTTTGCCTTCAGCCATCATGTAGGAAAGGTGAACATCACAGAATGCCAGGTTATAAGAACAATGTGTTCTTGCATTAAGGGAGGTTTCAATAGAGGCCCAAGGTGTCTGATACCTTGATACTTAACATATAAATAGATATACATATGTCTATGTCCCTATCCTTATATATAAATATATTTACATATGTACAGGCCTATTTTTAGACCTCTGTAAATATCTTTTGCCTCCTAGTTCTTTCCTCTATTTCCTTTTACTTTCCTCCTGTCCCACTATCATGTTTGACCTTCATTCGACTCTCAGTAATTCCTCTCATTTACATTGCACTTGATCAAACCCCACCTGGTGTTCAACACCCTCCTTGCCATTGATTTTAGAACTCTTGTTGTTCCCTTATCCCTGAGTTTGTTGGCTCCCCACCCTACCCCTTCTTCCCTGTGCCCCTTGCAATTGTTGGTCCTGTTGTTTTCTCCTCAGGATTGTTTATCTTGCCTATCTTGTAAAGACGTGAAGGAAAACCGGGGCCCCTAAATCATTGCAGGTCTGTCTGCTAACCCTTGTGCGTTTTCCCCTCGAGTCTACTGAGTGCCAAGCAACGTCCCACATTTCTGGTAAGACTTCAACTTGAGTGCTGTCACAGCCAGGCCTCTGCAAGGAAGCAACATGATACCATTGTTTTCCTCTAAACACTGAAGGAAACGTTCCTGTTCAAAAGCAGCCCAATGTGATGGATATTGATAGATAAGGACCCCAGGCTCCAAAGCATTCAGATTAAAGATAGAGCAGGATAGCTACATCCTGGTAACCTTTTATGATAAATGGTAGTCGCCGTCTGGGGATTGCAGGTGGTGAGACGCTGTGCCTGGCTCCTCCTTTAGAAACACGTCACATCAAAGGTGGCCAGCTTGGATAGCTGTGAAACGGGTGGTGCAGCCTGAACTCCCTGTCAGGGGTTAGATAAAGTGCATGAAGCTCCTTCACACTCTGAGTTCGGTACTGGCTTGCCTTGGGCTACAGAAATACATTTATGGGAGGTTGGCGCCAGTCAAAATGTACTTTGTGTGGGGAAAGGCTGCAATTAAATTGCTATAGCTTTAAAGAGAAAACCCCCCATAAGAAGGCATCGCTTCCCACAGCAGCAACTGTGTAACAGGCCAGAAAACAATGAGTTGGAAATAAATGGTCTGCTGCTAACGTACCAAAGATTTTACTTCTCAAAAGTGAATGACTTCTGTTAAACAATAGGCACAAAAAGGATTTAAAGAGAAAAACGCTAACTTAAAATTGGAACAATAAAGATGGAAGACTAAGATCTTTAATATACCAAGAGCATATTCCAATTAACTAAGAAATACCACAGAATAGAATTAAGGACAAAGTATAAGAACAAACAAATTAACCTACAATAAGAAAAGATATTCAACCTTACTGAACAAAAAAAAAAAAACCCAAATTGTTTGCAACGAGTTGATTCTGACTCATGGCAACCACATGTGCATCAAACTAGAATTACGCTCTAAAGGGTTTTCAATGGGAGATTTGTGTGTGTTTGTGTGTGCAGGGGGGAGGGATGGGACATACATCACCAGGCATGTCTTCCAAGGTGCATTGGATTCGAACTTCCAACCTTTCCATTGACACCTGAGTCAACATCACCAGTGGTCAGAATATTCAAATTAACTATAATAAGCAGTCGTTTTTATCATGAGACTGGCCAACATTTAAATGGCTGATAAAGCCCAAGGTCAGTAAGAATATGAAGAAACATGGCATTAACACACCGTTCACTGGAATATTAAGAGGAACAAACTTTTTATGGAACATAAGTAGACAGGACCTAGCAGAAGTGACCAAAGCAAATCCCCCACTAGGACTCTATATACGTATGCATTTCCATTGAGCAGAAAAAGACTAACTCACAGCATAGTCATAATACAGAATACAACATACGCTTTAGAAAGAATGAGGCGGGCCTGTAGAACATGGAGGAGCTCAAAACCAACACAACTGTATCAGGGACCCATCAGAGAACCTCCAGGTTCAGGGATTTGCCAGGAAGAATCGCAGGACTCAGTATAAAGCTTTGCTTGTGGCCATGACTTATTACAGCAAAAGAAAACAGGGGAAAGGCACGTGAGGCCAAGTCCAGAGGAAACCAGGACAAGCTTCCAAGCGCTCTACTGAGATGGAGTCCCCCAGATGCATTTAACTCCATCAGCAAGATACGGAGTTGTGACAACACACACAAACGTTGTCTGCTGCGGAAGCTCAGGGCCCAGGCTTTCATTGATGGCTGATCACGAGATGTCTACCCCGATTCTGAACTCCCAAAAGAAAAGCAAGTGTCCAATCACACATCACTATACTGGCACAAACAATGAACCACAGTGAGCCATTCTTATTAATTCAGGGAATGGCAGTGACCCTCCCCAAATCCAAGTCCCAGGACACCAGGCCAAGGGTGAACCTTGCCAGGAGCACTCTGTAGGATGAGCAGTCTTCAGGCACGTTCTAGGAACTCTTTTCTGCAGAACCATGAGACGCAAAAGGAAACTAGAATAAGAGAAAGAGTTACATTTCAGGTTGGAAGACTTAATTTCTAGTTTTCTCTTATGGTTGGGTGGGCTGACTAGAGAAACAAATCCATGACACTCATATATGTGTAAGAAAGAGCTTTCTATCAAGAAGTCATTGTATATCAAGGAAGCATCCCAGCCCAGTCCAACTCAAGTCCGTAAGTCCAGTACGAGTCCATAAGCCCCTCTCCTGATCACACAATGATCAGAATGCGGGAAGCTGGCAGGCCGGCGGTGGGTGCAAAGTCACGTGGATCCAATGGCGGTGGATGCATCTGCAGGGCTCTGGCAGCAACAAGGGTCAGCCAGCAGGCAGGTGAAGGCAGAGAGAAAGTGGGAGGCTACCAGCGGCTACACTCACAAGGAGGCGCCCGCAAGCTGTGACCTGATGCGCAGGTTAAATATCACCCCTCCATGTTTACGTACCTTCAAGTTGACACGAAATTATAAAACTACCGCACATCTCAAATAATGCCCGTCTCTCAGATGAGCAGCCACACAGATTTCAGCAGGAGGAGCCCTCAGAGAAGGGGAGTCCGTGCAGAGGCCTTCAGACGGTGCTTCGCCTGTCTCAGGCCCCACCAGGAAACCACAGAAGTGAAAGCCAGGGTTATTTGAGGATCTAAAAACAATGTGCACATGTCATTTATAAACCAAGTTGGCATTTTGATTACCGTATATACTCATGTATAAGCTGAATTTTTTAGCACTTTTTTTATGGTAAAATTAGGTGCCTTGGCTGATATTTGGGTCGGCTTATACTCAAGTATATGCAGTAAATTGCTTTAATCTTGGGAAAGTTGAAATAAGATGTTGGGCACAGAAAACCTCTTAAAGAGTTTCATACTATTCCTACTTTGCTTTTAACTCAAGACATAGTTCTTGTAAAATCTCCAAACCGAAGAAAGCTGATGGTGCCCGGCTATCAAAAAGTATAGCGTCTGGGGTCTTAAAGGCTTGAAGGTAATCAAGTGGCCATCAAGCTC
>NW_022103915.1:89431216-89432682 GCF_000313985.2 Echinops telfairi | reverse complement strand
CAATGTGTGACCACTATACTTCCTTACAGTTACAAAGAAATTATTGTTATAACCCTATAACACTGAGTGTAATGTTCTCGTAACATTTAATTAAATGTATATATTAATATACATATTGATAACTCTGAAAGAATAAAAGCAAAAAAATTTTTCCTGAAATTAAAAATTCAGGCATTATAGGGCTAATTCATAATTATTCATCAATATTTATATTTCAAAAGTACCCCTCTTTCAGCTGCTGATGAAGTAAAAGTTGGTCCTACTTGCAGAAAAAATATATATATAACATTTCAAGGGCAACCCATATATCATTATACATAAACAAATATTTAATTATATATTTTTAGCAATTCCTTTTATCTGTGGAGAAAGACATCGCAAATTTATTCTATTTCATTTCAAAGATTTCAAATGGCTTAGACCTTAAATTAAAAAACACTATGACCAGAGCAACCAAGTAAAGATAGTCTTTTAATCTACGTCAGTATTATGAAATCTTTTCCCACCAATGGCAAGATCAGTGCTGTTAGCACCCAGTGGATTTCTAGCTTTTCTGGCCTCCCCACTCTGGGGAAATCTTTGTTCTATTTTGTTGTTTGTAATTGTCATCTACTATAAGCTTCGCCGAAAATGCTAAAATAATATGATGCTCATTGAAAGGTGCATATTGGTCTTGGAATTTGCCCTCTCACGTGCCCATGGAAATCTTAAATGACCTATTTCTGCATCATGCTCATTGTCTTCAACTCAATGAGTGTCACATGTTGATGCAGGGAAAGTAAATCAGCGCAAAACTGTCTCCTTTTTCATTAGGCTTTGGGTTTTTGTTTATTTTTTACTTTTTCATTTTGAAAACCACTAAAATGTTCTACTGGGCTGTGATTTAAATGGGCAGAAAAATACGCAGAATGATTTAGGTTTTGTTTAGCCCTCTTTGCAAAAATGAGGGCAAATACCGTGGAGGTGCTTTCCCTAAATTTTATGGATCTTGTTGAGAATATACAGCAACATTTATACCACTTGAATTCTTACACATAAGAATGAGTGACACTGATCATATTCTTGGAGTTACGCAACTGCCTGTTAGCCTTTTCTGAGTCGCTCCTCCGTCATCGTCATTAATTCGTTGCCCCTTAAGGTTTCCGTTTAATCTTTCAAGTTGCTGTGGCCAATTTGAAACCATAGAGTTCTTAAAAGGCCAACTATTTTATCACTAATTAACTAAACTATAATTCATAGCTACCCTTTAAGACAGAGTAGGACTACCCCTTTGGGTTTCTGGGACTCTGAATCTTTACAGAAGCAGGTAGCGTCATCTTTCTCCCATGGATCAGTTGGTGGGTCTAGAGCTGACTGAACAGTGTGTGGCCCGTTACACACGGCTGCTGTGAGTCAGAGCCGACGTGATGGCAATTAGCAGGAGTAGGCTAAACTACTGTCCAGTTTTCAACGGATTTTAGGTGATA
>NW_022103915.1:89429735-89430973 GCF_000313985.2 Echinops telfairi | reverse complement strand
GTGGCCCGTTACACACGGCTGCTGTGAGTCAGAGCCGACGTGATGGCAATTAGCAGGAGTAGGCTAAACTACTGTCCAGTTTTCAACGGATTTTAGGTGATAGTTCTGATTTAAGGTTTAAAGAATTATCCCAGGGCTATAGTTTCAGGGATTTATCTAGCCCCTATGGTTTCAAAAGTCTAGAATTCAAGAGATTTTGAAAATTCTGTTCTACAACCCCCTTCCCCGACCCCTTTGCTCAAAGGTGTTCTATAGAGCCTGTGATCAAAATATTCAGTAATATTCATCAGGCACTCTCCAAGTTCTCATGTGTGTGTGTGTGTGTGTGTGTGTGTGTACTCCCGTGGCTAAAGAAACAGTCGTCCGTGGGGTAATTCGTCATTAGTAATTCCATATCCTCCCAACTATTCACGACTCTCCTGTTTCTGAATAGGAACCAATCAGGACCGACTCAACCATTCTGACTCTTGCTTTCGTTAGTTTTCTTTTAGTGTGCCATAAAGTGATGGAATATGTGTAAAACAAACACTTTCGTGAAGCATGCAAGGGCAGAAAAACAAAATACAGAAATACGTTTTCTATCAGAAACTTTCTCGTTCAGTCTAAGAGCTCAAATAAGACCAGGTGGGAAAGAGAAGCTGCCAGAGATGCTAAAAAAACGTTCTTTCAAACTACTTGTAAAATGGAGGACAAGAAACTAAGAATGGGTCTTAAAATATAAATACCCCAACAATTACCACTATCCAGGACAAGTTACTAATTCAAACTTATAAACTGGTGACTTTGAACATAATCATGAAAAGATGAAAGAAGCCCTCAAATATTTATGGGAAAACAGGATTAAATATTTCTGGAAATACCCCCCTGGTTATTGGTAAACAATTTTTTTAAAGTTCATTCCCAGGGAATTTTTAAAATACAAAAAAAGATTTATCCCGGAAGTAGCATTCCCTGAGGATCCCTGTTTTGAACTACCCCCTTTCTACATATGCACAGTGCCCTAATATCAATTCTTTGGAAATTTCCTTTATTTGGGACTTTGTGTTACCTTTCGTGAGTAGCAAGGGCGGTAACTTCCACTAGAAAAATGGAAGCTAACCGAGGTGTCTGGGCGTTCATCACAGGAGCAGCAGGAAGCAGCGTGCCCTCGGTGGGTCCGTTGCTTGAGCAGCATCTCTATCAGCTCCTTGGGCGGAGACCAAATGTGCAGTCAGGCAGAGAGCAGCTGGAGGAGAGCG
>NW_022103915.1:89423304-89428701 GCF_000313985.2 Echinops telfairi | reverse complement strand
CACACCAGTGCATTCTTTTAGCCTACAAAGGCGAGGAGCCTCAAACCCACAAGTACAAAGTCATGTGCAAATAAGTACACAGAATGGAGGTGGTGGTGGTGGTGGTGGTCGGTTGTTAGGAGCCGTTGAGTCGGCTCCTATTCGTAGCGACCCTATGTACCGCGGACTGAAACGCCGCCCGCCCGGCCCCATCCTCACGATTGTTTTAGGTTTGAGTTCTCTGTTGCGGCCACTGCGTCACTCCGTCTTGTAGAGGGCTTGCCTCGTTTCTCACTGCTCCCCCACCGCACCGAGCCCGATGTCCTTCTCCAGGGATGGTCTCTCCTGTGAGGTGCCGTCTGGTCATCCTGTCTCCAAGGGGCGCTCGTGTGGCCATCCAGCTTCCAAGGCAGAAGTGTCTGTTCTTTTGGCAGTCCATGGTATTTTCAATGTTCTTCACCAGTGCCACAATTCAAACGGATCGATTCTTCTACGGTCTTCATTTTCCAATGTCCACCTTTCAAGATTCCGATGGGGCTGGGGCCAGGCACCTTAGTCCTCAAAGTAACATCTTTGCTTTTCAATACTTGAAAGTAGTCTTATGCAGCAGATTGACCCAATACGATGTAGTTTCAACTCTTGACAGCTGCTTCCGTGAGCACTGATGGTGGATCTAAGCCAGATGAAATACTTGGCAACTTCGATCTTTTCTCCACTGATCATGCTACCTCTTGATCCAGTTGTGAGGATGCTGGTCTTCTTTACATGGAGTTGTAATCCATCCTGAAGTCTGCAATCCTGGAACTGCATCAGCAAGCGCTTCAAGTTCTCCTCCCTTTCAACGAGCAAGGTTGTGCCATCTGCATATTACAGGTTAGTAAGCTTTCCTCCAATCCTGATGCCTGTCATGCAGCTTCTTTGATGATTTGCTCAGCATACAGATTAAACACATGGGGTGGGAAGACATATGTACACCTGATGCACACCTTTCCTGATCTGCCACGGGATCCATGTACAGGTTCTGAGTGGGCACAAGTCAGCGTTGCTAGGTGCCATCAAGTCAGTGCCAACTCATAATGCCCTACACGCAGCATAAGACAACACTGCCCGCTCTGCGCCAGCCTCACACTCGCCCCCGTTTGAGGCCCCTGCCGCACTCCGTGTGTGTCACCGCACCCGTCAAGGGTCTCCCTCTAAAGAACAGCATCTAAATGTCAGCCATCGTACCGAAATTCACGAGGGAGAACACCAAGGTCACAATGCCTGCATATAGTCTTGTCTGCAGCCTCTGCTTTTGCATTTAATAACCTTTTCTCCCCTTTCTTCTCCTTACGCGCTTTTCTAGGCAGAAGCCATTGTAGTTGCTGTATTGGCAATGAGTCAGTCCTTGAAATCATCTGGGATGCAGAAGGTCACCTCCCCCACAAAGCCACATCACCTGTGGGATGCAGAAGGTCACCTCCCCCAAAGCCACGTTACCTCCAACCGCTCTCAATTGTCTGAGATGGCAGCCACTCTCTCTAGTGCGGAAACATGGGTAGAGTTTTGGATAAACAGTTTCAAATACGAAAGAACAGAATTTCACAGCCACATAGGTCAAGTATCACTGGGACATTCTCTCTCTTTAACCACACAGCAATTACCTGAAGGTCTAAAAGCTAGTATGTAGGTATAAGTTTAAATTAAATTATATTTCTAAGATCTTGTCGGTCAGTTTCATAAGTAGCCACAACACCTCATCGGCTCTTAATTGCCAGTGTGTATTTTGCCCTCTTTGCCATCAACCGTGGCCAGGAGGTAGTTATCCTCCCTTTCCCACACAGACATGCCGAGTTGAGGACAGAAAAGAGGACGAGGGTAGAGAAGTCTGAGCTCTCTTCCTCCAAACGACGTTTCAAAAGCAAATGTGATTCTTGCTGTGTGAACTACTGATGTTTCAGTTCCTCCCTTTCCTCATGGAGAGCCTTGTTTCCTAAATTGTTTCTCTCCACTTTAAAAAAAAAAAAAAGATTTTCTGAGCTATAAGTCACATGCCATACAATTTACCCACTTAAACTGCAGTTCAAGGGTTTCAGTATATCCATAGACTTGCAGGAGCGCTGGTGGAGTCATGGTTACTAGCTGGGCTGCAATCTGCAAGGTCTGCAGTTCGAAACTACCAGCTGCTCTGCCGAAGAAAGACGAGGCTTCCTACACCTGTAAACTTGAAAACTCTCGGGGCAGTCCGACCCTGTCCTATAGGGTCCCTCTGAGTCGACAGCACGGAGTTGTACAATTATTAGAACAATCCATTTTAAAACACTTCGTCGCCTCAAAAGCAACCCACACCCATGGGCAGTCACTCCCTGCTTCCCCCTCACGGCCAAGCTTCTAGCAACCACTTCTGTCTCTGTGGATTGACCAATTCTGGAAATTTCCTATAAAAAAGAACCGCAACGACATGTGCTCTCTTCTTGTGTACCTCTTTCACTGAAGCGGGACAATCTTGAGGCTCATGGCTGTGGTGCCACGCGTCGGCATTTCACACTTCTGTGTGACTCAGGAGTAGCCCATTGTGTGGACTGAACACATTGTGTGCATTGAGCACAGTACTCTGAGCTGTCACCAGCAGTGCACTTCATTGTTCTTGGGACCCAGATTGTCCCTGTTTTTATAGTCCACTCAGACTCATTGGTTTCTGTCTTACTCTGCTGTGTTTATCCTGAGCAGTCTCTCCTTTAGCTGGATGATTACTTTATTCCCATAGACGTTACTGATGCAATTGTCATCTGCTAGCTAGAGTCAAGCATCGTTCTTTAGCCACCACGGTCTGAACTGCCTCCCTCTTTCCCGCATCTTTTGAAGCAGAGCCCACCTACGACGGTTTTCTAGCCTGGGACACACGCACACCATCCAGGCCATGAGGATCAGAAGCACGCGCCTCCCATGTCCACCTCCCATGTCCACCGCGACTTCAAATGATGGACACCACAGCCAGCTCCTTCCCTCTGCCCGGTCAGTCTTGGAAGCAAACACTGAAGGCCATAAGGGTCCACCCAGAGCCACTCTAGTGCTGGGTAGCGGTCACAACTAGCGCTGAACAGGGCAGAAATAGTGGAGGTTTCTCCATCGAATGGTGGTGTGGATGAAGTGGGTTACGGAGCCCATGTGCTTACTACCCTGGGCAGCACTGGGTTTTCACTCCATCAGTTCTAGAATGCTGATCTGGGGTGACTAGTTTGCCCTCTTCAGGACCTGAAAACGTGACTATTTAGAAACAGTAGTTACAGACACCATCAGTTACGATGAGGTCAACATTCGAGCAGCAAGGTGGACCCTTATTCAAGGACGGCTGGTCCTCGAAAGAGGAGGGAGACTCAAAACACAGCAAGAAGGCATATTGTGGTGGAAGCAGAGATAAGGACGATACACCTCTAAAACAATGCCAAGCGTTGCTGGTAATGGTAGTGGTAGAAGCTTTTAAAAAAGGAAAGAAAGAAGAGAGAAAAAGCAGGAACAGGTTGTCCTGTAGAGTTTTTGGAGAGGGCATGGCTCCGATGACATCTTGATTTCAGACCGTTAGCCTCCATAATTGAGAGAGACTAAATTTTCATTGTTTTATGCCATCCAGCCCTAGAAAAATAATAAAAATGTAATTTGAGGCAATGTTCCTGGTTGGTTCTAACTCATAGTGATCCTACAAATGGTTTCCAAGACTAAGTCTTTATAGAAGTCTTTATAGGAGTTGACTGCATCTCTCCCCTGCAAGAGTGGCTAGGGGACTTGAACCGCCAACCTTGTGGTTAGCAGCCCAACACCTAACCCACAGCACCACCAGGGCTCTTTAATTGATTCTCACAGAGTGGAAAACAGCATGGCATACAATAAAGAGCCTGGGCCTGGGCTCAGAAAGGCCCAAATCCGAATCATTGTTTATCACTCACTTGCTGTGGAATCTTGAGAAGTTACTTAAACCCTCTGGACTTCAGTTTCCAATGGGGGTGGGGTGGGGGTGGGGGCACAACCACTCATTCTTTAGGACTAATTCCAGGATAAGAGACAATACAGCAGGGGCTTCAAAAAGTTCGTGGAAAAATCTCATTATCTTCTAACTCCATTTTTCTATAAATCTTTTGAAGCCCTCTCTTTATGTAAAATGTATATCCCAGTACCTGGCATGCACTATGTGATTAACAAACTTTGTTCCCATAAACTTTCCAACCCTCAATACAAATTCAAAACTAATCTTCTCCAGGAAATTGCTCTTCCAAACTAGAGAAGAGGAAGGTAAAATTCACTCCTGCATCCAGTCCACCTGAACGCACTGACCTCCGCATAGCAGCAGCATCCTTGATGTTCCGGGTACCAGTCAGCAAGCACCCTGTGCTGCACACTTGCCAACGTATCCAGGAAGGCATACACTAAGTCGATACATTCCGTTTGGTTTTTGTCACTGCCCTAACCAAAAGACAGTAAGATAAAGCTGAAAGCTCCCCAGTTACCCAAGGATCAGTCTAAGTTTTCTTTGGCATCTTGCTCCCAGGTGGCGTCAACTGCACGCGCGCGCTCCAGCATGAGTATTTGAGAAGGGTGCCGAGGGGCATCCTATCAATTGTAGCAAGGGGAATGCTGAAGAGGAAATGGAACGTGCACCCAAAAGAGTAAACCCCTTCCATTCCCCACGAATTGCTTACGAGAAGAACTTGAGAAATGATCTGGCTCAACTGACGCTTTGCAGATTCGAAAAATGAAGCCCAGAGTGGTTTGGGCTGTATAACAGCCCAACCAGACTTTGTACTGTCTAACAGCTCGTTTGAGGTCGAGCAAGGGTTCGAACAGAGTCCTTTCACAGCTATTACCAACGGACGATGCAGAGAAGGAAAAGGAGCAGGGACTCTGAACGCCTCCCCAAGCCGGCTCCTGGTCCACATCTACAGTACTCCAGGGCTCACCAGGAAATGCCCCTGCTCACGTGCCCTCTCAGTTCTCTGTTGGCACCTGTTAAGGCGTCAACTTCCTGGAGCCTCGGCTGAGACTTCAAATGATGGAAACCACCACGGTGGGCCCCTTTCTTGCCCACAGGGGCAGGCTGGCCCGACGGAGTCCAGGGACTTGCCAGGGTATGCCAGAAAAGCTGCAGATTCAAAGCTGGCTTCCAAAACAGCTACAGAAAGAAGACCATGCTCCTGACAGGGTACTTACTGCCAGCCCTCTACTTCACGTTTTCCATACGTTAACAAAGTTACTAGCACCTAAATAAACATCAGCATGTTTTGAGAGTCTTGGTTGGTTTAAAAGTTAGTTAAACTTTCAATAAATGCATGCTATAATAAGGGTTTATTTTCTAATTAAATTTGCTAAAGTATGCCCGTGGCAAAAAGAAGGCACTACGACTTTGCTCGAGGCCAGCCCTTTACAAAGCCCTCATTTTTTTTTTTT
>NW_022103915.1:89406256-89420578 GCF_000313985.2 Echinops telfairi | reverse complement strand
ACACACACACACACACACACACACACCAGCCATTGATAAGGATCCAATAGGGAACAAAGGTGATTTTCTTAAAATCTTAAAAATTCTTGGAAACAAAGAACCAAAATCCCCTTGGCTCCACCACCTTAAATGACACAAGTCCCAACACCAACAGATGGATCAAAACTGTCATTTATTTTTTAACTTTAAAGTGGTGGAAGAACAAGAGGTAAATCTCATTTTATAAGTTTGGTCTCAGGAAAAGCTTTATAAACATAATACAAAATGCATATAAATACATAAATATGGAAAGTATTTTTATAGCCCCAAACTACAAAAGACAAAGTAAAATATTTGCAACAAAAATGAATTATTGTTCTTCATCTATAGTGCATACTTAAAAAAACCAATGTTCTTAAAGACCAATAATCCAATTTATGGGTAAACTACATGAGGACCAGGGCTTGGTCCCAGCAGAGAGCTGCAGCAGGTAGGGAAAAGAGAAACCAGCCAAGCTCTTAGTAGTCACATGGGACTTCAGTAATGAAACTGAAAAATTGAGGAACCTCAAAAGCATTTTCCCTTCACAGGATTTTTGCTAGTTTTGAAAGCATCTGTGGAGACGGAAGTGTAAAACAGAAGTTTGGAAGCAAAGCTGTCAGACTGCGGACACCTTTGTGCCAGGGCTTTGTTAAGGTGTGCCTGGTCCAGGCCAGGATGGGTTAGGTTGGGTTGTCTAGAGAAACAAATCCAGTGACACGCATTACTGTAGGACAAAGAACTTTACATCAAGAAGCAATTTTATATCCCAACCCAGTCCAACTCAAGTCATGGGTCCAATGCTACCCGAGACCCCCTTCTGGCTCCCGTAGCTTCATGGGAGAAGCAGGGCGATCACAGGCCCATGTGTGCACAGTGGTCACATGGGTCCTAGGCCTGTGCAAACAATGCCAACAGCTTGACGGGTTGGACTCCACCCTCTACCTCCACACAAAGACAATCGAGTTGACATAAAATCAAACCACCACGTAGGATATTTTCAATCACTTCATGACTGAAACCCAACCCCAGCCCACTGACATCACGTCGATTCTGACTCGGCGACTTTACAGATCTTTATGGGAGCAGTCTCATCTTTCTCCTGCAGAGCTGCTGGTGGGTTTGAACCACTGTCCTTGCGGTGAGCGGTCTAATGCTTGCTTTCCTGAGAGGGCTCCTTTGATTGCCTCAGAGGCACGGAAAATGAAAATGATTCCTATGGCCCAAGAAATCAGCTAACTAACATCACACGCCTCACCAAAAAGACTCCATTCCAGTCATCACACGAGGAGTGCGTTAATAATGTGTGACCAGTATGACCCAGGAATGTCACACATGGACAAATGGCCCTCAGCAGAAACAAGGTTCTCTCCCCCCTGCATTAGTCAATAACTGGCCATCTTTATGTCGCTGTGCACTGGTCGATTCTAGATATTGTATGGAAGCAGAAAACTGAACATTTTGGTAAAGTTGTTTTGTGGGAGATATATATACATATATATATATAATCTTTTTTTAATATTTCCGATGCAGTCTCAGCCACTCTGAGAAAACTGCCTGGGCTGACCTTTCAGCTATCTCCCCAAGTACCAGTTATTTTTGTTGTTGTTTGAGTTTGTTAGCACTGTGGCTACAAAGCTGCCGTTTCTGAACAGCCAGCTCCTATCCCGCTCTCCTCTCCCTTAAGCCCTGTTACTCTTAATGGAGGGTTTTGAGGAGCCTCCAGTTTCTCCGGGAGGCACAGGGCAGAAGCACCTTTACTTCCACATCTGGAAGGAAAGGCGCCCTCTGGGCGTGCTTCCTCAGAGCGGAGGAGGAGGACAAGTCACAGAATGCAGAGCAGGGGCACCGTTACAATGTGTACACCAAGCAGAGCCAGCCATGAGAGCTCATGTGGGTACACTCTTTGCCCATTCACAACTTTGAAGTGCTGTAGAGGCCATTAATGCCGGTAAGGGTGAGGTGGATAAAAACTCACATGTTACTAGTTCAAGGTTTAAACACACAGTTGGGCGCGTCTTCACTGCAGGGCACTGTCAGCACTCGGCACCTTGGAACTGGTGATTCAGCTTTAGGAATGGAAGAATTATGGTTTAATGCTGACAGTGTCTGGGGATGTCTACCCTCATCACGGCCACCAATTAAGATGAACCAAGTATTCCATTTTTCACATGTTTACCATCAAAATGATTTTAGAATGATCAAAATAACAGTTGTCTATCATATATAAAATAACAACACAACAGCTTTGCTTGTGTCTAGGACTGCTCTTTTAAGCATCCCTTCAAAAAACTACTGAGAAGCAATGCTATGTCTGATAAAACGAGTGCCTTGAGCATCCCCTTGGCAGCTCTATGAGATACTCTCTTCCCTTCCCATAAGATGTCAATGGGGAGCTGGAGAGTGTTAAGCAACAGACAAGGTGGGAGAGCTGTGAAGGGGATACACACTTTGGAGGACAACTTGTGAGATTTCTGCTTGGAAATTACCAGCAGGGCAGAAAGCAAAAGAAACAAAATAACGCAAAGCAAACCCATTTACTACAAGTTCAGGCATGGTGCCTGGCGCTCTAAAGACCCCGAGAGCAGAGGCAAAAAGTGGGCAGACGTAACTGATGCCAGAAGACAGTTCTATCAGTATCTGTATGTGTTTAAATTCCAAGACTGCAGTGCTGGTGCATGTAACTGTCCACTCTCACAGAGCAATTCCTTCTCTGGACATTTTTTTTTTTAAGTGGCAAGGAGAGATGCCACATTAGCCCAAGGGAGTCTCACCTCACTGAATCCGGAGAGCTGTGAATATCGAACGCACGGATGAGAGCAGAGTGTCAGGAACCGGCCCCAGAGGGACTAAGGTGGGGAATCGTGTAGGGAGAGGGCTGAAAAGAAGTGGGTGTTTCTGGAAGTCCGGATGACAGCGAAAGGGCTCTCCACCAAGAGGGAAGAGAGACCAGACCAGCAGCATGGCTCTCACTTCAGGTAAAGCCCTTCCGCTGTTCTTCATTTAAAATCGGACAAAAAATATTTTAAGAGATAAAGCAGTGGTTCTCAACTTGTGGGTCGTGACCCCCTTGGGGACTGAAGGACCCTTTCATAGAGGTCACCCAATTCATAACAGTAGCAAAATTACAGTGATGAACTAGCAACAAAAATAATTTTCTGGTTGGGGGTCACCACCACATGAGGAGCTGTATTAAAGGGTCTCGGCCTTAGGAAGGTGGAGAACCACTGGCGTAAAAGAAAGAGCCATTAACATAAACACAGTGGCCATGCCTACTTTTAAACAAAGGCTGCGACACAGATTTATAAACTGAACTTAAAGCGAGTAGCTACGAGAACCAAATGATACTAATTCAATGTTGTCAACAGTAATGTGTTCTATTGATAAAGAGGCTAATGGAGCCCACCACGACACCCGTAATTTGAGCTAGTGACGCACATTATGGAATACAAAGGGATTTAAACAGATTTACATTTCCAATTATGTTTTGCTAATCTCAGGCTAAAATTGCTTTGCCATGTATATATTTCCTAAACTGCGTGGTGCGGCAGACTAGCCACGTGCTGAGTGGCACACTAGCAGCACGCCCAGGAGGAAACCCAATGCTGCTATCACGCCAAGATAGGCCTTCCCTTCACCCACCCCAGTGCACACTTCCTGTCAAGCGGATCACCAGTCCACCGAGCTATAACGAAACTGTCAACAACATAAGTAGTAGCTTCCGTCAGTTTGTTGTAGGGTGGTGCCTTGCATGTTGCTGGGAGGCTCGAAGCTAAACTGCAGGTATTTCAAATGCCAGTAGGGTGGGCTCACCCATGGGAGACAGATTTCAGCAGAGCTTCCAGACTAAGCAAGGGAGAGGAAGGAAAGTCTGGAGACCGACTTTCTGAAAATTAGCTTCTGAAAGTCCGACAGCTCCCAGCAATAGCCTATTACTGGAAGCATGAGCCCCCGGAATTAGAAGGTACTCACGGTTCGGTGGCCAGAACAACGGGCTTGAGCCCAGACAGGTTTACTACAGCATCCTGCCAGAACATGAGAGAGAGCTCTACCTAACTTGTTTTATGACACTAACATTATTATACCAAATAAGACAGACACGCTTAAGAGAAAAAGAAAAACGAAAACGACAGACCAGAACCTCACAAATATAGATAAAATCTTTAGTCAACCCTTAAAGAATATTTGGCAATATATACAAGGAATTATAAGCTATGACCAAATTGGGACAATTCCAACAATGTAAGACTAGGTCAATATTCATTGTGCTGTGACCACCGGTCTGTGTGCCTCTCGTCATATTTCTATTGAACGGGGCTCCTTTAAACAATCACCTTTTAAAAAAGTGAGATATAGGTAAGGATGTTACTTTGAAGCACTAAGGTACACCTGACCCAAGCCAGGGTATTTTCAATTGCCTAGTATGCGAACATCACATTGGATAAAGGAGACTGAAGAGGAACCCATGCATTTGAACTACGGTGCTGGTGAAGGAATTTGAAAGTACCATGGAAGGCCAAAAGAACGAAAAAGACCTGATTTGGAAGAAGTCCAGTCTTCCAAATGCTCCCTTGAGGCAAGGATGGCGAGACTTCATCTCATGACTTTGGACATGTTATCAGGAGAGACTAGTCCCCGCAGGACATCAAGCTTGGTTAAGTGGAGGGGCAGGCACGCTAGGCCCAAACACAAGAGCAATTGCCAGGATGGCGCAGGGCTGGGCGTGTCTCGTTCTGCTGTATACAGGATGGGGGCTGGGGTCAGAAACGACTAGACGGCACCTAACACCACCACTACATTGTGTCGACAGCATTTTTAATTGAACATTGATATAATCTGTCAAAGAAAAATGGAACATTTTCATATGATTTAATGAAGTATAGTGTATCTTCTCAGCCTAAGTTAGAACATTCTCTTTTGTCGTGAAACTTTTAATTACATGGTTTTGAATGCCTGGCCTGAGTTTCCAGAACATGAAGAAAAATAATCTACTCATTTTAATGGAGATGAATCCAGCTGACTTCTTTCTTAAAATAATTCATGCCCGTTTACGAAAAAGATCTGTATTAGTTAGTAAATTGAAGACATGAATTTTCTTAGCAAGAAAGAAAAATTCCATACTCTATCCCTAAACATTTAATAATGGCAATATATATCAGATATACCTATAATAAGATAATGCTAAGCCTAAAAAAGGCAAACTGGCATCTCTCAAATAATAGCTCTTCCACTTTCAACCTAAGAAACAAAAAATTTAAAAATAAAATCAGAATTGATGGGGGTAAAATCAGGACATCTGTAAACTTCCCCCTCGCATCGCTGTGGAACGTCCACTCCCCCTAGTCAGAGAACAAACACAGTCCGGTGATGGGCCGTGTGTGCTGAGCCCTCCTTAGGAAGCAGCTCAGAGGTGTGAGTCCACAGTAGGATCACCCAAGAAAAGGAGGAACAAGCCAAAGGCCTTCTCTAGGTGTGGGAAGCTACTTCCAAACATACAAGATTCAACATACACGGATCCCTCCGTTTTATTTTACTGAGCATAATTCAGATACTTAGTGCCCTCCCTAAAGTATCATCCACAAATAAGAATTCTAACCAGACTTTAAAGACTCCTGGTGGCAGTGGTTAAGCACTTGACTTAACCAAAAGATCTGTGGTTCAAACCCACCAGCTGCTCCATGGGAGAAAGATGAGGCAGTCTGCTTTCACAAAGATTTACAGCCTTGAAGCCTGAGAGTCAATTCTACTCGTTTCTGTAGAGTTTTTACGAGTTGGAATTGACTCAACAGCGGTGTTTGGAGTTAAAGATAATCGCTGTTAATACTAGTGACGTCACAGTCTTAGTTCTTTGTTTATCATTAATCATTTTATTGGGGGCTCTTACAGCTTTTATCACAATCCATACATACATCCATTGTGTCAAGCACATTTGTACATGCATTTTCAAAACATTTCTTTCTACTTGAGCCCTTGGTATTGGTTCATTTTCCCCCTCTCTCTCCCTCCCTCCCTCCCTCATGAACCCTTGATAATTAACAAATTATTTTTTTCATTCCTTACACTGACCACGTCTCCCTTTACCCACTTTTCTGTTGTTTATCCCCTTGGGACAGGGTTACATGTAGATCATTGTGATCGGTTTCCCCTTTCTCCCCCAACCTTCCCAGTAATGCTACTCTCATTATTGGTCCTGAGGGGTTTATCTGTCCTGGATTCCCTGTGTTGCAAGCTCTTATCTGCCCCAGTGTACATGCTCTGGTCTAGACAGATTTGTAAGGTAGAACTGGGGTCATGATAGTGCGGGGGGAGGAAGCATTAAAGAACTAGCGGAAAGTTGCATGTTTCGTTAGTGCTATCCTGTACCCTGGCTTGCTCATCTCTTCCTTCAGGCTTTCTACTCCCTTGGAAAGCCACAGAGGCAATTCTACTCTGTGCTACAGGGTCATTATGAGTCAGAACCGAGTCGACGGCAGTGAGGAAGACGGTTCATCTTTATTCCCACCCTGGCTTATTCCCTCCTATTTCACATCCACTCCTTCAAAACTCTTCAGTGGCTGTTCTTCCTGCCTTTCGAACTCTCCCTCTTAGACCATACACCATATCTAACTATCAAGCACCTTCCTGTTTTGAAAATCTCATTGCCATTCCTTTGTTTTAAAATCTTGAATGTCCATATGTAAAATGATAAAGGGAAGATCTTTAGGACACCCTAGCTTACTGTTTCAATCTGACTTCCGCCACCAACTACTGTGAACTGTACACTCCAGCAAGGGCACCTCCCACATGCTGACCTATGCCTCGCCCCTGTGCCTCTGTCTTGCTCATCCCTCTATTTGGAATATTTTTAAATGAACGACTATGTCCCTCCAGAAGGGGGTCCTGATGGTCACCCTCGGCTGACTAGACTACTGTCAGCCCGGGAATCCACCTGTCATGGGACTTTCCTAGTTTCTCCTTCATGAGTGTGAAACTCTTCCCCCTGACGGGGAGCTGAGGGCGAGGGCCACACCCAGTTATCTTTGGATCCCTAGCACAGCAGTGAGCACGTGAAAGACAATGCTTCATGACTAATACCTACCTACTCGCTTTAAATGCTCCTTTCTATAAATTGGGAGCCCTGGCGGCGTGTGGGGGACCTGGTGGGCTGCTAACCACACGTATTCCACTGCGCCACAGGGTTTTCTCGGTTGTAATCTTGACAGAAACTTTCTCTTGTGGTTCTTCAACCTTGAGGTTTATAGTCAAGTGCGAGCCCTTCTTGCCCCTCAGAGACCTAGTATTAGATTAGGGCAAGTCAAAGAGTACTGCACCTCCAGCTCTACTTGATGCATGTATGGATTTATGCCAAGCGAAGCCTGTTTTACAAATGGCTCTGCAATCAGTGGATGGCCACAGACAAGTCTCCTGGTGATATGCTCGTCTTGGTCTTGTGAGGGCACCTTCAAAAAGGAAAACAAGCCCAACCCAAACAACGGCTTCCGAGGAGACCTGCTGAGTCAGTTTACAGTCAAAAGGCAAGCACGTCAGCTCACGGGGTTATGGCAACGCTTTGGGGGAAGTTGATACATTTTTTCAGAGGACACAGGACAATCATGGGGACTTAAGAAAACTACATTGGTGAAAAAAATGCCAAGGAATTTTCCCATCACAACAAGGCAACTGCTCATTCTTCCAGGGCTCCGAGGGTGGGCCTAAGAAAGCTTCACTGGGAAACCTCACCCCTTCTGCCCTCCGTTCCTGAACTTGCCCCTTCACACTCATTTTGGCTCCCCAAACTCAAAGAACATTGAAAAGGACCATTAGAACCCCTCAAGGAAAGCCCAAAGTGCGGTGTGATAGTGTAAATGTAGGATCACAGAAGTCTTTGAGGAAAGGTGAGAAACATAGAAATGTCACCTTCATAAGTGGTATTTCTTCATAAGTGGCATATCTACGCAGAGGGTATGGTGGGAAACAGGAGCTCTGCATTTTGATACTTTATTAAAAGTTTCTATGATTCTATAGCAGTTTTTGGTTTGTTTTTTCATTTACTCTGGTATATATAAATATCAACTGTAAATAAATACAAGGGGCTTCACAACATTTGCGGAAAATTCCAGTTTCTTTTCATTTCATTTTCCCATAAATTTTCTGAAGTCCTCTCGTATAATACTAGATGTACTTATACACGCCCACACACCTTTAGTATCTGTACTCATATAGTAGCAAATTAAAATAAAACTTTCCCTTTCTGTGTAACCTAATTGAGAAGAGATTTTATAGATGCAAATTTTATATTATAATTAGAAAGTGTCTGCTAACCACAACGTCAGTGGTTCAAACCCACCAGCCACTCCAAGGAGAAAATGGAGGTTATCTGCTCCTGTGCAGACTTACAGCCCCAGAAATGACTGAATGGCAGTGTGACCAGGCGAGCACTATGCTGAGCAAAGTTACTCAATCACAGAAGGACAAACATCGCATGAGACCACTACGAAAAGGATCAACATCAAGACAAAGACTAACACGCCACAGGAAACAGACTTTGGAGATTTCCGAGGGAGGGAGGGAAGGCGAAGGTGGGAACACTTGAAGGCTGACAAGTACAGAACTCTGTAAGAGGGAGAAGAGAAGGTGGGGCTGGGGGATAAAATAGGAGAGTGAACTGCTGAATGATTCCGTTGAGAGTCTGAAACCCCTACCGAATCCCTAACAAAAAATAGTAGGGAAAGGGAAGGGATACGTCTTTACAAACACAGAGGAGGAAGCTTAGCAATTATCAGGCATTGTTCCATTTCAGTGAAACCACCTTATTAGACAGAAAAGAAAGAATGAGTAATTTAGTCAAACATTGTTTTACCATTTGAAGAAATTCCTAGTTGGGTATTTAATCTATCCCCAAAGTGTGTGTTTAACTCCAATAATCTGGTTGATAATTGTATGTAACTTGACGATAATAGTCAAACAGATGCGTTAATTAAAGAGAAATCCCAGTCACTTCACCTAGGCATATGGATTTCCAAACTGTGAGAGCCGGCAATACTACGTACGTGCAGTAAAGGCTGATCGTTGTTTCTGCAACAGGTCAGGTCGCACATATTCTAGGCTGTGTGGGACACAGGCTCTGCCACAACGACGGCAGTCCTTCGTTTCCACAGGAAATTAGTTCCAGGAACACCCCCCACCCCAGATACCAAAAGATAAAGATACTCAAGTTCCTGAGTGTACATGAAGAGAAACAAGCGGCCATCTAGCTCAGAAGCAACAAAGCCCACATGGAAGTGGCACACCAGCCTGTGTGATCACGAGGTATCAATGGGATCAAGGTATCAGGCATCAAAGAACAAAAAAGTCATATCATTGTGAATGAGAGGGACTTCGGAGTGCAACTCACATCCGTGAGAGTTGTGAGACTAGCAGTCCTTCAAGTCTAGTCTGCTGCCAGATCTTCCTCTATTTATAGAGAGAGCCAGGCTATATCAGCACAGCAGCCAATCACAAGGCAGGTCACCAACCGCCAGTCCCCAGCTCCAGAGATGTCTTAAAGGGACCTCAACTTACAGCGACGGTGTTCACAGGCTAGGCGTCCCACAGGTAGTGTAGCCTTTAAATTGAGGCACAGAACAAGCAAGGCAGCCGCACACTGGTCCAATGATCAAAGAGAGAGAGACAAGAAAGGCGAGGCTCACCAAGGCATTTATATCTCTGCCCTTCAGTTAATCCCACTTGTGTTTATCGGCCAGGCTGGCCCAATAAACTGTCTCACCTTGTGATGAGACAGTATTGTAGAGACAATTATAGTAGATATAACCAAGCTACAATATAACATCTGATTTGATCCCTCTTTTGACCCATTCAAAAGTTCTATCAGTTAAAATTTTTAAAAAAGTAAAGGGAAAATACACATGAACTTAGCCCCCTGGGGAATCTCCATTCTCAATACAGACCAGGGATGTGAATAGCCTTGTTATCATACAGAGTGCATTGAAAAGTAGAGTGTGGTAGATGTAGTTAAGTTAAATTCTAACACCTTACTATTTGAACTCCCTTTCGACTCATTTTAAAGAATAAAATGTTATACAAATTGATGTGGCAATGATTTTACAACTCTTCTTGATATGATTGAACTACTGAATTGTTTGATATTTGGATTATGTCCCAATGAAACTGTTTATTTAAAAAAAGAAAAAGAAGAAGAATGCTGGACAGATGAGAGCTCAGTTCAACTAGTCAGGTATAGCTAAAGCACGGACATTTCCAAAACCCTAGACGCCTGCAGGAGCTTCTCCCATCTTCAGTGAAAGACAAAACCAAAGAGGGCAGTGGTTAGCTGAGTGCGACTCTGTGGAGCAGCACTGCCCAGCAGAAGTCTGCACTGATGGAAATCTTCCACTGCTGCAGCTTCCCAGCATCTACTAGACAGAGTTCAGTGGGTTTCTGGAGGAGCTTTCAAAACCCAAAAAGAGGCCCGTGTCCTTACTGTATATACTCGAGTATAAGCCAACCCAAATATCAGCTGAGGCACCTAATTTTACCACAAAACGGCATGAAAAATGTGCTGAAAAACTTGGCCTATATTCAAGTATATATAGTACATTAAATAATCACACCTCAACATATGCTTACCATAGCACATAAATTTTAAAGGTTTTACTCTGGGGTTTTTTTTTTTGCATTCTTTTATTGAGTATGTTTGTGGAAATTTCCAAAACATTTCAACCATTCAAGTTATGTAGAAAGAAGCATGCAGAATATACTCCATGTGCTTCTCTTGTAGAATATTTCATTATCACTGATCCATAATTATTGGCATTATTTAGAGGATGCAAGACGTTTTTGACAACAGGTGGCTTCTATTCTGAATTAGAGAATATGTGTAATTCAATGTTTTTTAATTATAGCTATTTTCAATGTGAATTTTATAACCACGGTTAAATATATTTGTACAATTGTTTGCCTTTCCCACAAACACCCCAATGGTACTGTCTTAGGCTGAATTCTTTAGAGAAACAAAACCATTGATGTTTATCTAAAGAAAAAAAAATTTTATCAAGAAAATGGGTCACACTGTTGTAGAAGCAAGATAGTTTGAGTCCAGGCAGGTTCCAAGTCTGTGGGCCAGATCTTAAAACTGGAGGCTTCTCCTGACTTAAGTAGCTTTGGGGGCTGATGAACTCAAAATCAGCAGGGAGACCAGGGGCTGGTGACTGCAGAGGTGAATGAACACAACGAGGTCAGAAGTTCAGGCTTGTGACCTGAGAGGTACATGAATTCAAGGTCAGCAGGTCAGATGGCTCCCAGGAATGGCAGGCAATAGGGCAAGCCATTGGCTCAAGTCCAAAGAACCAGAGGTCAATAAGTGAAATGCAAGATCCAGACCCAGCAAAGAGCAAGCTTTTCCACGGCATCCACATATATAGGAAGTAGGTCAAACCCCCAAGAAAACTGCCTTTCAAGTGCATCAGGGCTATCATTTGATTAAGGTAGTTGCATCCACGCTAATCTTCTTACAACTAAGTGGCTGCTTACAGTAGATCCCCATGATGGAGTTGATTACATTTTATTAGGTCACTTCACTAAGCCTTAATTGACAAACCACTGAAAATTTTGGTTGAGCAAAATTGATACAAAACCTAACTATAATAGGTATAAAAGATTGCAAAGAATATCAATATAATAATTAGAATAAAAACTTATTTTTCATTAAACTATATGCTACGGTCAAAATATATGGCCTATCTTCTGACTCAATGACAACTTCACACAGCCCCTTGAGTCTTCCTCTTCCCTTTGACTCTCTGAAACAATTACCAAAATTGTATTCTATCTTATCCTACATTGCTGCACAGGCCCACCTGGAGAACTAATGCTATCACTGAATGTAGAAATCTGCTCCAAATCTCCCTTTCATTCTGTAAGACAAAACACTGCTACCCTTTTCTAAGACCCTCAATAGGACTAAGGCGGAGCTGGCAACTGCAGTGTGTTGGACTGTCTACTGTGCCTCCTCTAGCCCTAGTCTAACTCCCACCAAAGACCCTTTCCCGATGGGTCTGGGAAGAGAAGGTGGGGTAAGACACTGATTCAGTTTAGTTGTGTGTGATTTGTAGCAAGATTAATTGTGATTGCCATCCTCCTGGGCATGAAATAAGCCATCTCAGAAGAAGGAAGTGGGGAACCTCACTACCAGCAAAAGAGGAGAGCCAGGAGTGGAACTCATCCTTTGGAGCCTTGAGATTCTTATGTGTCACGCTTCCTTGATCCAGGAGACAGCTGTGGTACCTGAGCACTGGCAGAGAAACAGAAACAAAGCAGAGGACCACACTTCCCTACCTCCAGAGCAGGTAAAGTGATTTGGGGGCAGGAGACTGGCTGATGGCGTCAAGTTCCTCTGGGCACTTAATTGGGGGAGCTGGGTTTGCTAATCCACAGAGCTGGAGCCTATAGTCATCAAACTGAGATTTATGGGAAGAGTGGTACACCCTTTGGATATTTATTGGCAGTCCTAATATAGGCTTGTAACATTGTATGAGCAGAGCAGACTCCAAGCCAAGAGGTTGAGGAGCAAAGAGAGGCCTGCCTTACTAAAACAACTGTTATCCTGAGCATTTCTTGCCTGAATTGTAATCCCTAATAAGCCCCATAATTGTGATCATCAATGAGTTCTTCGTGGCCGTGTCAATGAATGATCAAACCCAGTAACAGAAGTAGTGCGGTGGCAGAAAGAGTTGGTGTTCAAAGAAGGGAATGTGGAGTGGAAGCATGTCTGATCTCTGCATGTGGAAATCTGCCTTGGGGGCTACAGGAAGTCAGACATGGCCTTCACACAATTTCCTTGGTAATTAAAGAAGAAAGTCTTTGATGCTCACATGAACATTCTAGTTGAAGACATGCAGGGGGTGGGGGGGGCAGGGTCTGCCGCTCTACTGGCAGCATTACAATGATACTGCTAACTCCTGGCATCGTAAGCACTTTTAAGACAGGTGTGCAGATTAATGGCAGTTAATTGCACAAGATACTTAAAATTAGTTCCTGCACATAAGCAAGGGTGAGGGCTGAATAATACTGAGTAGTAAAGTGGCAGTGAATGAGGTGCATAATTAAAGAGATTTCTCTCCCGCGAGGAACTATAGTATAGTTAATTCACACGCTGTGTCTCTTCTTCTTAAAGTATTCCAAATCTTGCTAAAATTCAACCCCTGACCTATTAAAGATGGAAAGCTCCTAATCATATTTTAAATACCCTGAGACTGACATTCTATACCACCTATGGTGCTTTCTGTTCTATTATCATCACTAGCAAAGCCTGCCTCCCGTGAATTGTACATATGAAGATTTTTGAAGCAGTACACGTTTTGTTATCTTTATAATTACCACAACAAAGGAGAATATCTTCCTTTAGATTTCACCAAACCCTCCTTGTATCGTTCAACTCGTTTTCTCTCTTTGTGTCTGGTAAATAAGAATAGCAGACAATCTCCTTCAGGTGCTGTTTATCCAAGATGCCACTCTCATTTGTACATCATCATCCACTTGTTTAAAAATAGCTTTGCAGTTGGAAACTCCCTCACAGAAGGGCCACACGGAAGGGACGACTCATCCAGGGTGCAGTGTAGCACTAACAAAACACACAACATGCCTCTTAGTTCTTAAATGCTTCCCTTCCCCCCGCCCCCACTATCATGGCCCAACTTCAACCTCACAAATCCTGCTAGACCAATGTATGTACACTGGTACAGATAAGAGCTTTAGACACACGGAATCCAGGATAGATAAACCCCTCAGAAGCAGTAATGGGAGTAGTGATTCCGTGAGGGGATAGGAAGGGAGGGGGGGAAGAGTGGAAGGGGAAACTGATAGCAATGATGGATATATAACCCCCCCCCCAAGGGGATGAATAACAGAAATGTGGGTGAAGGGAGGCAACAGTCTAAGACATGAAATAACAATAATATATAATTGATCGAGGATTCATGAGGGTGGGGGAAGGAAGGGGAAAAAGAGTAGCTGATATCAGGCGCTCAGGTGGAAAGAATATGTTTTTGAAAAGTTGATGGCAACGTATGTACAAGTGTGCTTAATACAATTGAATGGTGGATGGTCATAAGCTTTGTATGAGCCCCCCCCGCCCCCCCAAATGATTAAAAAACAAAAGTTACAGTCTTGGGAACTCACAGGGGGAAGTTCTACCCTGTCCTATATGATCGCTGAATGTCAGCGAGTGAGATTAGGTGACTATCCAAAAACAGTGCCCTATTGCCATCAGGTTCAGCGATGACACTGGGATTTCTCTGTGGGAGCGCTGAGAGCTACTCTGCGGTTCTC
>NW_022103915.1:89395642-89406156 GCF_000313985.2 Echinops telfairi | reverse complement strand
TATCATTTATTAAGGGCTCATGAGGGTTGCAGGGTGGGAGAGGGAGGGAATAAGGAGGAGCTGATACCAAGGGCTCAAGTAGAAAGAAAATGTTTTGAATATGATGGCAACATATGTACAAATGTGCTTGATACAATTGATGTATGGATTGTTATAAGAGCTGTAAGAGCCCCCAATAAAATGTTTATTAAAAAAAAAGAAGAAAAGGAAGGCAATATTAAAAATAAGATCCACACTGATATCATGGGGCTCACGTAGAAAGAAAATGCTTTGAAAATGATGATGGCAGCATCTATACAAGTTTGCTTGATGTTAGTGGTTTATGGATTGTTATAATATCTGTAAGAGCCCCGAAATAAAATGATCAATTAAAAAAAATAGCTTTACTTTTTTTCCCACCTTTTCAGCTAGGGTGGGGGTGGGATTTACCACATTAACTACATATATCTGTAAAGACACATAAAGACTAAAGACATTAAAATGTGCAAAGTGCCTCAAAGTCCAGAATAGCACAGTCAAATTAAATAGTTATTCAATAGTCTGCCCTCTCCCTGGCTAACGAGCGTCGATCTATGAGGGCTTTTTTTAGGGACTATCGCTTTCCATCTTAGCCACAACAAATCAGTTTCCTTTCCACAGCTTCCCTTGAGTGTCAAGGCCAAGAGCTAGTCATACAAAGTGTGATAGAACAATTACTTCCTAACCTCGTCTGTCAGCTCCGGAATCCAGCTGCTTGATTAGAAACTGAGAAGCAATACAACGTGGGTTAACAGCTCTGACTGTGGAGGCCAACGTTTCATCCCACCCTAATCCTGTAGGATTGGCACGCGGAGCACGTCTGCTGTCACAGGGTGGAAGGAGAATCGAATTCCACATTGGCCTGGGCTGATGCCTGCGAACTGGGGGAGGTCAGACAAGGATCCACCCTCCAGTGTTCTTACCAGCTCAGACAACAGTCCCCTCCCCTCATCCCCTCCCAGGACTGCTCTGCTTCTGTGCTGGGCTTGATCATGTACCGCAGCGGCCGCACAGAACTCACAGTCCATACTTACAACTGTGGGATTCATTAAGAGGCTACATTCCGGGATCAGAAATGTTCAACGTGTAGTTCATGAGTCAGGACAGCCTCCTCTCAGCCATGGCTGCAGGCACAGCTCTCTTTGGCCCTGGGTCTTTCAGCCACGTGGCCCCTTGGCCACTGCCTGCTTGTGCAATGTTACAAAGCTCTTCTAGTGCAGTCGATAAATGTCCAACAGGAGCCGCAGCCCACAAGCACTCTGCGCCATGAGGCTCCGGGTTCTGTGTCGTGCTCGGCTCTGCTGCAGCAGCCCCCCCGGCCGCTCCTCTGGTGTCACAGTCCTGGCTCCTGAATCAAGGGAGGGTTAGCACCCAGGGAGCGTGGGGTCCAAAGAAGGATGCACTTCACTCCTGGCTCTTTTTTCCTTGATGGTAGCAATTCCCCAGTTCCTGCTTCTGAGATGGCTCATGGAATGGCAAAATCGACCTGCCTCCACACTGAAGATCCAGACACCCAATCTGTACAGTCCCACCCTGATGAAACTAAACAGGAAAGCAGGCAGGGTGCTCCCCAACAAGCAATTAATGGGGGGAAAGAGGTAATGGGGGATGGGGTGGGGTGGGGGGTCCGTGTCAGGAGATAGGCAGAAATGTGAGCAGCAGGCCGTGCTGAGTACTACATGAGGCAGAAACCGGGAAGGGTTGACCAATCGTTTACAGAAGTACTGACAATCATGTACAGTCTCAAGGAATCTGTACAGGAGGTGCTCCCAGGCAGGAAAGGCCTTCTTTGGGGTGGCCCTGGACTCTAAGATGAGTCCAGACAGGTCTCCAAAGGGCACCGTCCTCATAACAAACAATGAAGTACAATTCCTCTTTATCTTGCCCTGACAAGGCGTTCGATAATAGTAATTCCAAGGGGATGCTGCCTCCAGGTTCCCCATCTCTGGCCAGGGGGTGCCCCTCAACAATGGCCTCAACAAGGTGTCTTTTAACTCAGTGAGACCTTCATATGGAATAGTATCAAGTGTCTTACAAATCCCACCTTCAACTGCAGTCAAAGTCATGAAACATGGAGCTAGAAAATGGAGAGCCTGACCTAGAATAGCCACGTACACTCAGCATGATGAAGTCTCTATGTTCTCGCCCTGGTAACTAGTCTTCCTCGTTCTTTGACACATTCTGCTTCCCCTGCACGTTGATTCCTTCTCAGGTAGTTGTGTCAACCAAGCAGCTGAGGGTTAATCCCAGTCACCGAGGAAATCTAAGTCAGCCTCCCGGATTCACATTTTGAGTGGTGATTTCAAAGGAGTCCCCACCCTCTCGGAGACAGGCAGCTTTCACACTGACCGCTGGAGCGGCCTCTGGAGCGAAGGGAAGATGAAGGCGCATTTTGTAGGACTCAGGGTGATGGAGCCGATCTTGCGAGCTGCCTAAGCAGACTAGTTTTCCAGGTCGCTAAACCCACAAATTCTTCAATTTGTAGCCGTCGGGTTTGTTTGTTTTTAATTGTTGGGGGATGGGGTGGGGAGTGGGGAACCTGAAACTAAAACAAGAGCTCTCTACCACCATTGCAAAATTAGAAACTGTTTCAGGATGTAACCTAAATTTGTACACAAAATGAGAAAAGGGGGAGAGAGAAAAAAGCCATAACTGTGACTAATTACTCTTTACTACCCTTTTCAAAGATAGATCAAAACATCCTTTAACAAATGTCAATTTAATTTCACTGCTGAAGATTAGCAGCAGGTGATAAATGGGAAACATAGTGTCCCTAAATACACAATGAGGCAGAGCAGTTTAATCTTTACATATCTAAGTAGGGAAATTAATTCAACACAAATAGGAGCATATGGCATTAAACTACTAGGGAATAAAATTACAAAGTGTATGATCACAGACGGGTGAAATAAAAGTATGCTCTGTTATAACTGCTGCTTAAAAATAAATAAGTAACTCCAACCAGCCCTTCTGTCAGGAGTCCTGGTGGCGGAGTGGCTTATGTCTTGAGCTGTGAACTGCAAGGTCAGCAGTTCAAACCCACAAGCAGCTCCACAGACAGCAGGTGAAGCTTTCTGTTCCTAGGAAGATTCACAGCCTCCGCGGCAGTCGCACTGGGTCCATGAGTCAAAACTCAAGCGATTGTTTTGTTGTGTATATTTTTGCCGAAATTGAAAAAAAAACAAAAAACCATGAATAGCAATGTGGCCAAGGAAGAAGAAAATGTTCTAGAATTTGGCTGTGGTGGTGATTCCACAACTCTTCTTGATATGGTTAAATGACTGCATTGTATGCTATGTGGATAAAGTGCCAGAAAACTGTTTGAAAATAAAGAAATCAAGCGAATGAGAGGGAAGGGGGGAGGAGAGTCCTTTTGTCATCGGTGCTGCCAATCCACAGGGTCTTTAAATGCAACAGCATCTTGATTAACACACAAGAAAACCGACTCAAACGGAAAACAATTGGCAGAACGACCCAATCATTTCACAAACCACCTTCGACTCTCTCAGACCCTCCTCCTTCTGTGGTTCCCTAGTGAGCAGGACCCTGTAACAAGTTCTTAAGACGATATTATTGGAATAAGGACCTGTTTCAGAATAGCATCTTGACACCCAAGGACTCAGGAAGCCATTAAGTCCAGCTGGGGCAAACAGTCGCTGCAGTTGTCCTTAAGGACAATTTCTTAATCAACTACTCATTTCAACTCCAGCTTGAATCATGTAATAAAAAATCAGGTGGTAGACCCACTGACTCATCCTACAAAAGAATGTGAGATGAATAAACTATTCACAAATTGAAGTTCATAATCTTCTTTTCCTCCGAGACTTTGCACAAAATATTTCCTCTTCCAAATGCAGTCTTGATACATGCTACCATATGGAATGGAGCTTGAAGGCATTCTGCTGAATAAATTAGTCAATCTCAAAAGAACATCATGCAACTTCACTGATACTACCGTGCCCGGCAAACGTATACACGCCGAAATTTATCTGAGTGGTGACCGGGGGCAGGAAGCGGAGAGAAAAAGAGAATTAGCCATAAAAGAGGACCATGACTTTTAGCTGACGGTGAGAGAAAAACCATCAATAGGTAGCGTGGCATATTTAATTACTCTACTTGCTATTACTAGAGAGCTCTGGTGGTGTGGTGGGTTACAAGTCGAGCTGCTAAATACAAGGTCAGCAGTTCAAAACCCTCAACCACTTTTTAAGAGAAAGACGAGGCATTCTGCTCGTGTAGAGATTTACAGCCGTGGAAAGCCACAGAAACAGTTCTACTCTGCCCTATGAGTCAGAAAGGACTCGATGGAAGTGAGTTTTGAGTTTTAACTGCTAACAATAAGTTGTATAGCATAAGAGGTGGAACTGCTAAAAGTTGTGCAATGCAGATATTTACAACAATGGCAAAAAGGAGGCAGGGGCAGGGAGTAGCTGCTGAGGCTGCTGAAGCACAAAAACCCCAAGGGATTTCTTTCTCAGGTTTGGAGGTTTAGGGTCGTGATTTCATGAAACAGACCAGTGAATGGGCCTGATGTGCTCAGTGCTTCTGTTCCACTTCCGAGTGAATCGAGTCGTGCCTGGGGTCTTCCATGCTTGCCAGAGGCCACCGAAGGTACAACACCTGGTCCCTACTCACCTAGAGGGCGGGCCGCAAACTTCTGAGATGGTAGACCCCTCCTGTCCCTCACAACTTAAAAATTATTTGAGAACCATAACTACATTTTCCCACACAAATGAAAACTCAATCCTCTGAATAATATCTTTTATTATTCAGAGAGCCACTGGTACCCACTGAAAGAGTGGCATATGGCTTGAGGGCCACAGTTTGCCAACCCCTGACCTACAGCAACAGGTGAACGAGACTCAGGAATAGAAAGAGGAAACAGAATGTGTAGCTAACTCTCTCCATGAACAACGGTCCCTTTTTGCCATGAGACCAGAAAAACTAGATGGTTCCCAGCTCCCTTTACTGAACATTTGATGGAAGATTCTATACAAGAATTCTGATCAAAAGATGGAAATGCAGAACAGGATTTCAAACTCTTATAGACTCCAGATAGTCAGGTGTCATGGAAGCCGGATGAATCCCTCAAACTATTTCTTTTTTTTTTTTTTAATCATTTTATTAGGGGCTCATACAACTCTTATCACAATCCATACATACATCAATTGTGTAAAGCACATTTGTACATTCATTGCCCTCATCATTCTCAAAACATTTCCTTTCCACTTAAGCCCCCCGGCATTAGGTACTCATTTTTCCCCTCCCTCCCCACTCCCCCCTTCCTCATGAGCCCTTGATAATTTATAAATTATTATTTTGTCATATCTTGCCCTGTCCGACGTCTATTTCTTTGAGATAGTTTTTAAACTTTAAAGCAAACATATCCCTGAAGTCTTCTGAAAACCAATGGTTTAATTAGTAGATAATGCCTGCCTTGTCACTGAATTGTACGTGTAAAAACTGTTAAAGTCATTGTACTTTTCTGGATATATTCCCAGCAACTATAAAAACAATGCCACGATCAGATAAGCATCTGACTGTTAACAGCAAGGTTAGTGGTTCAAACCCACCAGCCTTCCCATGAGAAAGATGAGGTTATTGGATCCCATAAAGACTGACAGCCTTGGAAGCCCTGGGTATGCATGTCCAACCTACCGTGAGTTGCCATCAGGTCTATGGCAGTGTATGTCTAAAGAAATGAAAGGATTACTGAAGCTGTTTCCTCTGAGGTAGCGGTTAAAGACATGGCAAGTGTCCAACTCTTCCAACATCCACGACTCCTCAATCCCTCAGTACTCTTCCTCCTGCCTCTGGCTTTAGTAATTGGTTACAAAGTCTCACCGAACTTACAAATCTTACTTAAGGTTAAGTGGTTTGTTAAGGTACACCTCAGGATCAAGGACAACTCAAGATACAGTTCTTAATCAGGACAGCTTCTTTTGCAACCTTCTGCCAAGGAGCCATGCTCAGAACCTCCTGACCTACGTGTCGCCATTCTCTGCTCCATGGGGCGCTCAGCTGCATCCTCGGTTGCCTCCGACCCGTCTCCTGGTTCCTGCCACCTCGAGCAGCCATTGCTACTGCTGCTGCGGTGCCGCCGTCTTCTTGCTGTCTCCTCTACTCCAGCGCCCTCTTTCCAGGGCCTAGGGGGTTCTCAGTGCAGCAACCCTGGGTCCTGATGCACTCGACTTCTGGCTATTATTTTTTTCCCTTTATTAAACCATTTTATTGGGGGCTCATACAACTCTCATCCCAATCCATACATGCATACATTGCGTCAAGCACATTTGTACATTTGTCACCATCATCATTCTCAAAACATTTGATTTCTACTTGAGCCCTTGATATCAGCTCCTCGCTTTTTTCTCTCCCTCCCCATACCCCCCCATGAACCCTTGATAATTTATAAATTATTATTATTTTGTCCGACATCTTCCTTCATTCACTCTTCTGTTGTCTGTTCCCCAGGGAGGGGGTTATATGTAGATCCTTGTGATCCATTCCCCCTTTCTACCCCACCTTACCCTTAGCCTCCTGGCATTGCTACTCTCATTATTGGTCCTGAGGCGTTTATTTGTCCTGGATTCCTGTGTTTCCAGTTCTTATCTGTACCCGTGTACATCCTCTGGTCTAGCTATTTTTTTTTTAATGGTTATGAGGCCACTGCTTCCTCCACCACCTCAGAAATGGCTTTTGAGTCTAGCAAGATGTCAAAATTTACCAACCCCTCATAAAAGTTCTAGTCACATCATTTGCATAATCCCATCCCACAAAGGTTCTGTGCACTGTATTTGTACTATTACCAAGTTGTCTGATCCCCATGGTGGGCTGCAGGCACCGTATGTGAACAGTCCCACACATTCACTGCTCAGTTACAAAACAATCCATGGACCAAAGGGCCATATTAAGTAACTTGCTGCACTGCCAACATATTTTTAAAATATCTCTTCCTTTCGCATGGCATACTGTTAATGCTTTCTTACTAAATATAAGGTGGTATATGACTAATCTTGTGAACTCCAAATTAAAATTATCATGTTAAATACACAGTACTGAATGAAATCTGTTATTTAATAAATGATCAGCCCTCTTGGCACTCTGTGTTAGGCTTTGGACTGCTAACCACAAAGTTGGCAGTTCAAGCCTAGTAACTGCTCCACAGGAGAAAGATGAGGCTGCTCCTCCTATAAAAATGTACAGTCTGAGAAACCCTTTACAGAGGTGCTCTAAGTCAGAATCTACACAGTGATAGCAAGTTTGATTTTGTTTCATTATTAAGGGCTGTGGCAGTTGGATCTTATGTCAACTCGGCACCACTGGCTAGGGGTGGAATCAGCCTGTCAATCAAGTGGTGGCTTGTTGGCCTTTTGAATGAGCATGAGAGACTCTGAGAACTAACTGCCTCTCTCTGACCCTCTGCCTGCTGGAGGTCTGCCTGCCTGGGGGCAGGCAACCCCAAGTGGGCTATGACACTGAGAGCTGCCATGTTCCCACAGACCTAGGATCCATGAGACTCTGCACCTATCCACCTGTGTTCTTCCTGCTTCCCAGCTCACCTTTATGCGTCACCAGCCCGCTGCTAAGTGAGTCTGACGAGGGACTTATGGCCTAACATAGCCATACGGACTTGAGGTAGAGTGGGCTGGGATGCCTTCTTTATATATAAATACTTCTTGATATAAAGGGGTTTTTTTTCTTACAGCTTTATTGGGACATAATCCACATATCACACAATTCAATAGTTCAATCATATCAAGAAGAATTGAACAATCATTACTCCATTCAATTTTAGAATTTTTTTTTCACGGTTAAATCGCTTTTAAAATGAGTTGTATAATCACCATCAGTTCTAATGTCCCTGCCCCCTCCTGCATACATTGTTTGCTCCCCCAACCCCCTCACCCTATCTTCCACCACCCCCTACACCTCCCCTTGCCTCAGTTATCATCTCTATGCATCTATCTCCATACATCTACTATGCTTCACAAACTGGAGGCCCCAACAGAAACAAACAATAAGAAAGGGAAACAAAACGAAGTGGTAAGGGTAAAATAATAATAATAATAATAATACAAAGATAAAAAATACAAATGATGTTTAAGAAAGAAAAGACCACCATGAGTACTTAAAAGGCTAGGGAAGAAATTTTTGTCATGGAACAAGCAAGAAATACTTGCACCTAGAACAATTTCAGGTTGGGTCAAGAGAGAGGTCAACTGACCATGTGTCAAATTCGATCCAGTATAATCATGATTACAATGATCTCTACCTGGTGGTAAAGCTGCTGGAGACCCTGGCCTGTGGCTAGAGGGGATCTCCCAGCGGCTTAATCGGACTAGACACGCTGCAGATCGATGTTGGTCTCCCACACTGCAATAAAGCTCCTTCTTATACACCTGTGGATGAGTGTCACTGGATTGGTTTCTCTAGAGAACGGAGACTAACACAGGCTAACTGACTGCTGGTTGACCATACCTGCAGAATTTGTTGACATTCTCTTATCTACTCTGGGCAGATCCCATTTTTTACTTGCATCCACCACCCACTCCTTAGGGGAAAAATTGAAGATACAACTTCCTGTAGATGCTCTTTCATATTGACTACCAGTGACAGGAGTGGTACATGCAAGGAGCAAATTTCTATATAGGCTGAATCATAAATCATTACTTCACTTAAAGCCAGCTTTGAAATCTGAAATTTAAATATTTTATTCCAGTAATAGGATTATTTTTATGAATTTGACTTGCAGCTATTTTAATCAAGTTAAGAGCTCTTTTCAAACATTTTTATTTACTTAGCAATAAAAAACGTTCACTAAATTCTTCAAAGCAGTGCTACAAACACACTACAAAGCAGCCCTACAAAGACACTATGGCACAGAGGAGAAGTGTTCCCGAGGATTTCGGAGGCTATATTTATTTACATAACAGACAGCCTCATCTCCCCCTCCTCCTCCCCCCCCCCAGTTCCTTAGTAAACAGCTTGTTAATGAGAATTCATGTAGTAACAGAATATATGATCCAACTGGTTACATAGTCAAAAGAATTCCCTAAACTGAAGAGTCAAGGAGCCCTGGTGGCACTGGGCTACTAACCGCGAGATCAGCAGTTCAAAACCACCAGCTGCTCCACAGAAGAAAGGCAAGGTTTCCTACTCCTGTGGAGTTACAGTTAGGGAAACCCAGAAGGTGGTTCTAGCCTGTCCTATAGGGTCCCTATGGAGCGGCTGGTGGTTTTGAACTGCCAATCATGCAAATTGCAGCCCAACGTGTAACCAGTACACCACCAGGATTCCTCCAGCAATCCTATAGGGCAGGGAAAAACTGCCCCATGGGTTTCTGAGAATCTTTAAGGGACTAGAAGGCCCCATCCTCCCCCCCGAGGGGTAGCTAGTGGTTCAGAACTGCTGACCTTGCAGAACACAGCCCAGTACGATATACTCATGTTGGCAAGCTCATACTACTATATCTAAGTCATTAAAAGCAGTTTGGAGTCTCCATTTCCACCAGGAAATACACATGTCAAAATGTCACACAACATTGTCAGTACTTGTGTGCAGACAATACCACGAAGACTAACATTTCCCAGAACAACTTTCAGTGCGTTGACATGACAATGAGTACATTTTTGTAACATTACATCTAAAAGAAAGTTAAATTGCAATGGGAATAATATGCAAAACCCTACTCCACCCTCAACTTCTCAAACATTATTTTTAAATCACAGGGTTGGATAAAGGTTCGTTAAATCTGTGTAATATATTATATATCAGCATTTTCAAGTGAAATAACCAAGAGACTACATCAAAGTACACGGCATGCAGTAAGTGTAAGGTTTACTTCATGAATCTTATTTCTTCCTTAGATCCTTTTCAAAAAGAGTTTAAAAGCCTCTGTGTCAAGCATTGTCCATGCAAAATAGATCAGGATGAATCAGAGCCTCAGATGAAGGGAAATGAACCGTGGAAGACACGGGTTAGGCTCAGAAAGTAAAGTGAGGCTGGTACCCAGGAGCACCACAGAGAAGCAGAGGAGCTGGGGCATCTTCGATTGGAGTTCCGGCTCTCTCTAACACTCATAGCGTGCACTAGGGCCTGTACAAAATAAATCAGACAAAGCCTCATCTTAGACCAGACCACAAACAACCACACAGTGGCCAGTAAGGGAAGCATCCGGTGTTTCAATCACCGCAGGACGGGAACCACCAAGAGGGTGCCAGCTTTTTAGCAAATAAGCTGTAAACTTGGCACATCTTAAATGGGGAATGCAAATGATTTTTCACCCCCCAGGATCAGTCTGTTGAAATGACTGTTTTTGCCGCCCACAGGATTCTCTCCATCTCTCCAGTTACCCTTCCTGTCCTGATGTGGTGTCACCGAGACTGGTTCACTCTCCAGCATCGCTGTATCACAAATCAACACTGCCCGTGGCAAAAGCTTTAGTGAGAAGCCCAGTGTTCCCTTTCTTCTTCCCCCTTCTTTTTATTTATTTTTGC
>NW_022103915.1:89390691-89392611 GCF_000313985.2 Echinops telfairi | reverse complement strand
ATAAATGCCCTTTTCCTCCCAGCTCTTTCCTCTATTTCCCTTGATTCTCCTCCTGTCCCACTATCATGCTCAGTCCCCACCAAGATTTCAGCACTTCCTCTTTGTTACATTCCCCTTGATCATGCCCTACCAGGTTCCACAAACTTTTTTGAAGCCCCCTTTTTGGGACTGTGGTAGTCACCTAATCTGGTGTCCATTTACAGATTAGGAGTGTAGGGGTGGAATGTAGGCTGTCAATCTGGAGATAGCCAATGAGGCTTCTGTGGGCATGGCCTTCTCCTGAGAATTCTGGGAAATCTGGCACTTCTCCTCCTTGGAGGCGGAAGACACTTCTCTCTCTCTGACACTCCCTGGGAGACATTGCAGAAGACAAGCCACTTGGACGCAACCAGACCTCAGAAGCTGGAGAAGCCACAGAGAGACTCCTGCCAGCACTGAGATGTTTCCAATGACACTGGATCCAAAGACTTTCTACCCACTGTCCTGTGATCTTCTGCATTCAACGTCATTGCATGTGTTCCGTGAGTCTGAAGAGGACTTTATAGATTGATATCAGAAATATGGACTAATATCAGACTTATGGACTTGATCTGGACTGGGCTGTTTTCTCAATGTTCAATTGCTCTTGTATATAAATCTCTTTCTTATACACATATGTGTGTCCATGGATTTGTTTCTCTAGTCTACCCAGATGCACACAGTGACTCATTTGACAACTTATCCCTAAAGTTCACTTGGAAAACTATAATGGCCAAGAGGACTTGGAAGAATAATAAATTAGGAGTTCTACCTTGTCTGAGATTCAATTTTATTAATGTAACTATAATCATTAATTGACCCAAGATAATAAGTAAGTAGTAATAGGAAGTTTCCACACAGATTTGAGTGTCATTATAAATCAGCCGGGAAAGAATGGCTGATGTACTTAATGATGCTGAGGTAACTGATTATCCATGCAGAAAAATTTTAAAAGTCTACCTCCCAATTAAACAAAAAGCTAACTTCTAGTGAACTAAATTACTAAAACTGAAAATAAAGGAACTTTAAAGAAAGTAAACTATACTTACGAGATCTTAGGGAAAGAGGGCTCTGTCTCAAGCAGCAGGCATGTAATGAGGACTGATTAAAATTAGATTATTAGAAGTTTTAAAGCTTATATTTGACAAAAAGACAGCATAACAGAACTTACACATCCTATAGGATGCAATGACCCAGCTTGTTAAACATAATGCCTAGCCTCTGAGCAGCTCCTTATGGATGGTTATGGCAAAATGTTCTATCTTCTTCCTTGAGAATGTATTTGTGACGTTACAATCAAAAATAAACTCTAGATGTCTAAGTTCAGACATCACCAAAGCCCCCAAACAAACACTGCCATCAAGTCAGCTTCAATTCCTAGCAATCCTACAGGGCAGAACGGCCCCTTTGGATTTTCAAGAATTTAAATCTTCATGAGAGCAGACAGTTCCAACTTTTTCCCAGAGAGTGACCAGCGGGTTCAAACTTCCAACCATAAAGTTAGTAATCCACCCAGACAGCATGTGTTAGGCTAGGTTGTCAAG
Organism: Echinops telfairi; assembly: GCF_000313985.2. Lineage (NCBI taxonomy): Eukaryota > Metazoa > Chordata > Mammalia > Afrosoricida > Tenrecidae > Echinops > Echinops telfairi. Next base: position 89,391,049 of record NW_022103915.1, on the reverse strand, counting down.
AGAAACCAAGCCAGAGAAACTCATATAAGAGAGAATTTTATATCAACGTGTTTTAATTTAATGAGAACATTCATTAAGTCTTAAAAGGGGCACAGACACATCATCCAGATGAGATGAGGGAGGCCATTAGCAAGGGCTTACAACGGTGTCCCTCAAGAGGTAATTTTATACCAAGACACACAGCCCAATTCGCCTGAAGTCCATGAGTCTGAGGCTAGCCGGGGCCCTTTGCAGACTAACTCAGAAGACGGCTGAGGAAACAGAAAAGGGAACCAAGAAGTTGGAGACCACAGGTAGGCGGTTGCAGACTCATGTAGATCCACGGTCTCTGGGAACCTTGCAAGGTGTCACTCCCAGG
>NW_022103915.1:89387769-89389216 GCF_000313985.2 Echinops telfairi | reverse complement strand
CCAAGAAGGCTCACGTGAGCAGAGGGTAAGAAGAAACTCCACTGATCGATTAAGTCCTTCCTGCAATTAAGTCCTTCCTGAATTGTAGCCTGGTACTTTTCTAAGGTACCCGATCATGGCGACATAAGAGAAAGGTTCTGAAACATGTTTGTGATCCATGGGAATAGTTTGTCTTAGGTGGACAAGGGATCCAACCTCCTTTAAAATAAAAATTATTGGGGGCTCGTACAGCTCTTACCACAATCCATACATATATCCTTTGTGTCAGGCACATTTGTACATTTGTTGCCAACATCATTTTCAAAACTTTTTTTTTTACTTGGTATCAGCTCCTCATTTTCCCCCTTCCTCCTCCACTCTCCCTCCCTTACGAACCCTTGATAAATTATAATTGTTATTTTTTCATGTCTTACACTAACTGATGTCTCCCTTTACCAACTTTTCTCAACCTTCTCCTGATCATTCTTGCTTCCTGCTTCTTCCAATGACTCTAATAATCTAGGCTCTAATAACCCCTAACCCATCTTTCCACCGTTTATTCATCCTACAATATGCTCAGGGAGAACAGGATTCTGAAAATATTTAAGGAAGGCTATAAGCTACAGCCCCATTCCTTCTTTTTTATTAATCATTTTACTGGGGGGCTCTTACAAATCTCATGACAATCCATCATTCAATGGTATTAAGCACACTTACACATATGTTGCCATCAACATTTCCAAAACATTTTCTTTCTCCTTGAGCCCGGGGTATCAGCTTTTTTCCTCTCCCTCCCTACCTCCCACCCTCATATAATTCATCAAGGATTCACATTATTGTTGTTATTTCATGTCTTACACTGTCTGTGGTCTCCGTTTACCCACATTTCTATTATTCATTCCCCCTAGGGGGTGGGCTATATATCCAACCTTGGGATGGGTTCTCCCTTTCTCACCCTTCCCCCTCCCTGACCATCCCCCTATCCCCATGCTATCGTTACTTCCACTACTGTTCCTGAGGGGTTTATATGTCCTGAATGCCATGTGTCGAGAACTCTTATCTGTACCAATGTGTGTTCTCCAGTCTAGCCAGATTTGTAAGGTAGAACTGGGTCATGGTAGTGGAGGGGAGGGGGTAGAACTAGAGGAATGATGTGTTTCATTAGTTCTATACTGCATCCTGCTTGAATTGTCCCTTTTGTTGAGGGGGGGGGCATCCAATGGTCTACAGATGGGCTTTGGGTCTCCATCCCAACCCCCCTCATTCACATTGATATAATTGCAGCTTGTTTGGGATCTTTTGATACCTGATACCTGATCCCATGGACACCTTGTGATCACATAGGCTGGTGTGTTTCTTCAATGTGGTACAGCCCCTTTTTAAAAACCATTTTATTGAGGGTTCTTACAGCTCTATCACAATCTACACATACATCCATGTGTCAGGCACATTTGTACATATGTTGATT
>NW_022103915.1:89374660-89386870 GCF_000313985.2 Echinops telfairi | reverse complement strand
AGAAATGCATGTAGCAACTGTTGAGTTGGTATACGCTTTGCTATATATATTCTCAACAAGGAAAAATAAAAGCCCCAAGGAAATCCCATTTATGTAATTTAATCCAGGGTACCTCAATCTAAGTGACTACAAAACTCTTCCCAGAATATCTCTTAAAGCCTATAAAACAAGGAACCCACTTTAGAAAGTGCTGTCTTAGACATATGAGTACTTACCACTGTGAAATGTGATGAGATTCCACTCACACATGACTAACTTGAAACTCGGGTTTGGTCAGGTTGTTACTGTTTTGTTTGGCGCTTCTGACATTCTGCATCACTCAAGGCTCCCTTACTCGTTCTAAAGGATTTTCCACATTCCGTTTTAGGAAGCCACAGCAGCAGCAAAGCTTCCTACTTCAGAAAGATCGCTGAAGCCGATCAAGTAAAATGGCAAATAGAGAGTGCTCACAGCCATCACGAGCTCCCCAGTTCAGGTATGTAAGTCCGTATTCCCCTCTGCAAAGAGTAAATGAAATCTATTCTTGCGTGGCTGTCTTCGTTTGGATAACTGGTTTTTGTGTGTTTTTTTTAAATGTTTGAAGCAAAATATAAATAGAGCCAATTTGAGAATAGAAATCACAAGCAGAAAGAGGGGAATACAAACAGAAAATTAGTAAGTCTTAAGATAAACCTTATGAAAGAAGAAAAGCTATTTTTTTTAAATCTAAGAAGGAAAGAATAAGGTTTATGTTCAATGTTCATAAAAAATGTGTAAGTCATAAGTCATCACTTGAAATCAGATTTACTAAGATTTTCAAACAACGGGGCAGTGCCTGCAAAGTGGTACACTTGATTAGCTTTCTACATACTTTGACTTTTCAGTAGTTGTTTCTTAAATATTTTAGGGTGTTTTTGGTAAAAGTTTACAAAGCAAATTAGGCTCCCAAATAGCCATTTCTAAACATGACGTTCAGTGACACTGGTCACATTTCCCACATCGTGCCACTATTCTCACTAGGTCTCTCGTGGTTGTCCCATTTGCCTTCTTCTGGCCTCCCTAACCTTCCTTCTCAGCTCTGCTTTAGGGAAAATGTTGACCATTTGGTCTCATACAGATTTGGCTGTTGTTTGTGTTTGTTTGTTTGTTTGTTTGTTTGATTGGTTGGTTGGTTAACTTAAAGAGTACAGTACTCCTGGGCGGTGTTGCTTATTTTATAAGCCAATCTGTTATTTAGTTTAGTTTAAAGCAGCAGTTCTCAACCTGTGGGTCATGACCCCTTTGAGGGTCAAACGACCCTTTCACAGGGGTCACCTAAGACTATCGGAAAACACATCTCTCCAATGGTCTCAGGAACTGAGACACCGCTGCTCTATCCGTCTCCAGGCGAGTCTGCCCACGTGCAGATAAGCCCACATACAAGTAACCGGCGTGAAGACTGTTACCCACGCTACACCATGCTTCAAGACAACATTTCATTTACTTGTCATTAGAAATGACTATTTCACAATATAGAATTACATATTGTTTTTGCAATGAATCACTATGCAGGACCAGTGGTGTGAGTGGCGATACTGGGGGGGGGAAGGAGAGTGGGTTGGAAAGAGGGAACCGATTACAGGGATCTATATGTGCCCTCCTCCCTGGGGGATGGACGGCAGAAAAGCGGGTGAAGGGAGACGTCGGACAGGGTAAGATATGACAAAATAATAATTCATAAATTATCAAGGGCTCATGGGGTGGGGGGCGGGGAGGGAGGGGAAAAAATGAGGACCTGATGCCAGGGGCTTAAGTGGAGAGGAAATATTTTGAGAATGACGAGGGCAGTGAATATACAAATGTGCTTCACACAATTGATGTATGTATGGATTGTGATAAGAGTCGTATGAGCCCCTGATAAAATAGTTTTAAAGAAATCATTATGCTTTAATTATGTTCAATTTGTAACAATGAAAATACATCCTGCATATCAGGTATTTACATTACGATTCATAACAGTAGTTAAATTACAGTTATGAAGTAGCAACAAAAATAATGTTATGGTTGGGGGGTCACCACAGCATGAGGAACTGTACGAAAGGGTCTTGGCATTAGGAAGGTTGAGAACCAATGGTTTAAAAGGGTCTCTCTCATATCTCATGATCTCATGTAATCATCCCAAGCATTCCTCTAGTCTGCACTGTTTTTTGGTTTTGTTTTTTAAGGAATCTAAACTTTGTTCCATTTTCTCCCATTCTCTCCATGACCACCTGTTAGGTCGCTGTTCGGAACAGCAGGCAGTGGTAGCTGGGTGCCAGCTAGTTCCTCTGGTCTCAGGACAGACGAGGTTGTGGGCGGGGTACACAAACAGTCTTGTAGACCAGGTTCTGCACCACGTCCTTGGCTTCCTGCTTTCTCGTCGGCTCTAGCTCAGTAGCAACCAATGTTTGTGTCTGAGACGGCATCTCTTGTAAGCTCTGCTACTTACCAAGCTAGGATATAAAACGTACAAACTTTCTAGACTATATGGTGCCAGGTGGCTATTACTAAATCAAGGAGATAAAAGCACTGGCATTAGACCCCAAAGTCAGATCGCTTTTGCTTTACATTAATGAATAGCATTCTTGTAGTCAACTGAGTCCTCTCTCTACACACACGACATCACTTTTAGGAAACCTTAATCGTCAGAACTCGGCTACTCTACTCTATGTTGGTGGAACTGAGTTCTAATGAAGCTCGGCTGCTTTGGGGAGATGTACTTCACCTTCATTGAGTGTGTGACGTGCAAGGGCTCCATCCACAACCCAGAGTTTCCCAACAATCTCCAAAGTCTTCCTTTTGTTGTTAGACTATCTACCACAAAACCCAAATGTATTTGAAGTCTCGTTTCATCTTGAAGTCCCACTGTACATGTAAGATTCAGCATCGCATTTGTCCTGGAGCTCCGAGTCAAATTGCTGCTTTCCTAGTTCCCTACTGAATGAGGACTCCCGAGGCCCCCCACTGCTCTCTAAGAGGCGCACAAAACCAGGTCCAGGCCAGCCACTAGCCTTCCACTTCTCTTGCATGCCCAGTCCCTGTCCCAATTCAAGCCACATGTCTGAGGCGGCAACTACACTGTGGTACCTGAAGGGGAATATGAAAATTAATTATGCCTCCATCTCTGGTCCATAGCACCTGGCTCAGTGCCAAGAACCTGTTATGGGTGCAATGAACTGACCATTCTGCGGTTCTCCCCAATTACCTGCTCAATTGCAACAGGAACTCTGGGCAGTTTCCATCAAGGGAGCACAAAGGACAGTCGCCACAGGTGTGCACTGGCAGAGAGGGCGCCATCAATCAAAATAACACTCCAGCTCAAAGAGGTTCTTGGTAAGGAGAGAGGGGGAAAGGGAAGTGAAACATAACAGAAATGGGGAGCAAGGGGGGAAAAGAGGAGCTGATACCGAGGGCTCAAGTAGAAAGAACTGTTTTGAAAATGATGATGGCAGTATATGTACAAGTGTGCTTGGTACAATTGAGGTATGGATTATTATAAAAGAGCCCCCAATAAGACGATTACTGAGAAAAGAAAGTAACAGAAATGCCCCCTCGACGGACGCAAGTCTACATAGAGAATCCTGACAGTACAGGAGAGCCCACCCACCAGAGCAGGGCCCAACTCTCCATAGCAACAAGAAGAAGCAAAATCAGCCCCACCTGCTAGACAGGCAAGCAGTGAAGCAGGAGACTCATGTCTGAGATCACCACAGAGAAATGTCGATGGTTTATGCACCGACCCATTGAAGTCAGCTCTTAGCACGGTCTCTGTGACTACAGCACCCGGCGCTGCGACTCCTGAACAGGAAGGGTGAGGCTGCTCCTTTCTGGTGGGTCTTTCCGTGTCCGGCAACATCGGTTTTGTCCTAAATCCAGCACTTTATCTCTGGCTGCATCCTCCAGGGACCCCCAGTCTGTAGCAGCGAGCTACTCTCCTTAATAATGGTCTCACTGCCTGCTTGCGTTACTACAGAAACAGCTCTGCCTCCAAGGAAATCGGATCAAGTGGGCATTAGGGGAAAAGCTGATTTTTGCCACACTCCGTCTCATCTCAGCCTTCATCATTTCTGGATTACTGACCAAGTCCCCACCGCAGCTGCCCAGGGCAGCTGTGATGGAAATTCCACCGGTGGGTGGCTTCGACAAACAGAAATGCATTATTGTATTCTCTCACCCGTTTAGGAAGCCAGAGCCTGAAGTCAGGGCACCGCCCTCAGATGGAGAAGGCGTTCTCTGTCAGTCCTTGTGGCAGGTCCTGGTGGACTGTGGAGGGCTCCAGGCCCAGGAGTGTGTCTCAGCACAGGGACCCTGGGTCCAAAGGAGGGGCTTTGTTTCTGGCTCTTCTTCCCTGATGGTTAGTCAATATCTCCCTCTCTGCTTACTCCTCTTTCCCCTTTTATGCCCTTGTGAGATAAAAGGTAATATACCATTTCCCCGGAAATAAGACAGTGTCTTATATTAATTTTTGCTCCCAAAGATGCGCTAGGTCTTATTTTCAGGGGATGTCTTATTTTTCCATGAAGAAGAATACGGTACACATTTATTATTCTTTTATTAAAAGAGACCTCGCATTTCCTGTCTGCTCCGGCTACACTGCGGTCAACAGTGAGCTGCGTGGTGGCACCCGTCGCTACGGTCCAGAGTCCAGAGTTACGATAGCTTCTGGGGGCCTTATTTTCGGGGGGGATGCCTTATATTTCAGCGAGAGGCAAAACTGTATGTAGGCCTTATTTTTGGGGGCTGTCTTACTTTCGGGGAAACAGGGTATAAGCCACAACTCGGGGAACGTCTCCTTACACTAACTATACAGAGGCTGTGACCACAGTAAAAGTGGTGACTTAAGTAAAGGGGATGCATCCCACCCTAGTCCCAAATTCATGAATATTACAAGCGTAACGTAATCCTCTGAGCCTTACTGGATCCTGCCTCATTAACGCGGAGGCCAACATTTATAACACATCACAAATAATCACATCAGATCGTGTCATGAACAACCGCCAGATGACATCATCACGTCAACGTCCAGCCACGGAGCATCAATTCAACCCACGGCAGCCTCCTGCTGGGCTTCTTCCCTCCGACCCTGCAAGTCTCAAACCGGACCCTACTTCACACTGAGCGTTCATCTAATTCCTAGCACGTCTCTAAGCTCCCGCTCTTAAAACCGCCTGTGGTCACAAAGCCTTCAGGGTAAACTAACACTCTCTGGCTTGACACAGGGGAAGGGGAAGGGGCAGTAGGAGGGCTCTTTAAGACCCAGGCCCTAACAGGGTGGTTTTTTTTCAGTGTGTCATTTTTAAATATCAAACCTCCAGAAATGTGGCCAGAATGGGAAAAAAGAACCGCTGATCCTCTTCATCCAAATTCATGATTTACGAATTCCAAGTTATAACCTTAGGGAGAGAGCAGGAACTGAACATTTTATTCAAAATGCCAAGCATATAGTTGATATTCAATACATTTATGGAAGAAATTAACCTGGAAGTGAAGGAAGAATTAATGAATGGCCCAACTTCTATTAAGCAGAGTGAACTGAATACAGATGTTACCTGCTCCCTCCTCTCTTGAAATCTTATCAATTAAAAAAAGATTTTTTTAATCTATAAAGACAATCAGAGAAGAAATGACAGCAACTCTATTTTGGAAGCATCCATTGACTTGCCAGTCCTAGTAATGTGAGCCCAAGCAAGGACAGCCCAGGAGAAAGCTTTAGAAAGCAGGAGACACCGGGTATCTGGGAATGGGTGGGCCCAGGTAGGGCTGGAGAGAGAATGATGGGCAGAAAATCTTACAACAGGCAGAGCCCTGGCCAGATGCTCTGGCAACACACCACAGCCACGTTACTGCCTTCACCCTCAGCACCAACAAAGGAAGCTTCTCTACAGAAAGTCAGCCCACGGACGGCTTGGTTCAAGGTGGCCGGGAATCTCGCCGTCAAGGAGCTCCCACGGCGACACAGAGAAGTAGGGAAGCACATTCCTGATGGATCAGAGTTTTCCATTGGGGGGGGGAAGGCCGTGGAGGGGAGGAGCGTGGGGCAGGTCTTGCTCCTTCGTAAACACCTGGGAGAAGTGAAAAGTGAACCATTCAGGCAACTCTGGAAAGGGCATTCTAGACACAGGGGTGGCCACCCCAACCCAGAGGCAGATTCCATGGGTAAAACTGTAGCTTAACTGGTGGGGCACCTGAGGATGAAGGGGGGTGGAAAAATGGCATGGGAGCCACATCTGACACCCCACCCCCACCCCAAGCTACACAAACTAGAAGAATCCAAGCCCACACCAGTCCAAGGCCAAGTGCCACAGTCAGATACACCTTCATCCTCTGGTTTTTCCTCTATTCTGAAAGCATCCTTCCCATGGCAGGGAATTCTTTACTGAGGTTCTTCTAACCAAGTCTGTCGCTCTCACAAATGGCCTTTCCCTGCCTGGGTCGGTGAAGGAGGTAGGGAAAGACAGAGATGGGATTCACCTGTGAATCACTGCACAGGATTCCCCAGAGTGCCAACCTGCTGTGTATAAAATGAGCCCTCGGAGATGCGGGATCTCAGTGCCAGCGATAGCCAGGAGTGGAACACATCTTCCGGGTCCAGGATCCTCTGCAGTGATCTTCCGGGAGTCAGACGACAGCTACGCCATGCGAGGAGCAGCAGCAGCAGCACCGAGGGGCAAATGTGGAGCAAAGGGATGGACTTCCCATCCCACAGAGCAAGTAAAGCTGAGTGCTTGGGGGGCAGCAGCTTGTGGAGTGGGGGCCTCTGGACACTTAAAAATCAGGGAGCTGGATCTGCTGATCCTTGGAGCTTAAGCTGAATGCCTTTGGGTTGAGGCTTACAGCAGAGGGGTAGGCCCTTTGGGCACTGATTCGCAGAGGACAGAACTTTGTAGCATGTCATGATAAAACAACTCAACCCTGAGCATTTCTCACTGGCATGACAGCTTGTTAACATCTTAAATCCTGTCAGCATGAATCTTGTCTGTGAGCTCTGTGTAGGCATTGCAATGGATATTAGAACCCTCATAAGTAAAACAGGAATGTTAATGTAGACAGCTCGCACTCTGCTTCTCTACGGAGTTCGAGCAGTCATTGCAATGACCACATAAAACTCGGGCCATTCTCGCGATATTAGGGAAGCTAACAGACAGCAAAATGTTAAGGGTAGAACCCTTTTATCGACAATGCCTCTTCTCAACTATGCAGGCAGGCAAGTCTCTCTGGTCGTTGGCCTCTGCATTGTTCTGTGGGCAGGGAAGCACATCACTCCACCTCATGATCTGCCCTGCCTCCTGGTCTCAGTGTTGCCCCTCTGCCCTGCCTCCTGGTCTCAGTGTTGCCCCTCTGCCCTGCCTCCTGGTCTCAGTGTTGCCCCTCTGCCCTGTCTCCTGGTCTCAGTGTTGCCCCTCTGCCCTGCCTCCTGAGCTCAGCATGGTCTCAGCGTGGCCGCTCGGCCCTGGCTCGGGTCTCAGTGCTGCAACCTCCCACGGCCTCCACCTCAGACAGGATTGTGCACAGGCTCCACAGGTGACGCTTCTTTCCTGATGGCTGCGGGATTTCCTTTCTTCCTGCTTCCCAGACGGCTCCCTCTTACATACCCAGGAGAACGGTGACATTGACCAATTTCCTTCCTCTATATTAGTGTTTCGTACAACCTATGTACACGCTGATGTTTTTGTTGCTATTATTGGGTGCCACCGAGTCCGTCGGGACCCTCAGTGACTCCGTGCACAACAGAACGACACCCTGCCGGTCCTGTGCGGTGTTCACAATTGTTGCCGTGCTTGACCCCACTGTCGCAGCCACTATGTCACTCCACTTCCCTCGGGAGGCCTTCCTCTGTCACTGGTCATGACGTCCCTCTCCAGGCATTGATCTTTCCTGACGACGTGGCCCAAGTACGTAAGACAAAGTCTCGCCATCCTTGCCTCTAAGGGGCTTTTACTGTTCCTCTGTAAGCAGGCTTGTTTGTCCCCCGGGCAGTCCACGGCTATCGATGTTCTTTGCCAGCACCACAATTCAAGTACGTCCATCCTTCTGCCCTCCCCCTGAGCCAGTGTTCCACTTTCACATGCGTTTGAGACGCTTGAAAATACCATGGCTGAAAAAGAGGAGCTGAAAGGGCTCAAGCAGAAAGAACATGTTTCGGAAATGTTGATGGCAACATATGTACAAGTGTGCTTAATCTAACTGAATGATGGATTGTTATAAGATTTGTAAGAGCTCCCAATAAAATGATTTTTTTTTAAAAAAAGAAAAGTAGAGAAATTTCCATGGTTTAGGTCAGGGGCACCTGAGTCCTCAAAGTCACCATTTGCAGGGACCCACCCAATCATCTGACGGGTGTTACAAAGACCCGCTAGAAGAGCCGTATGACGCAATTTTACTTCAACATCCGGAGAGGAGAGAGCTGTCAGACTTAGTAAAGACCAGCTCGTGCAAGGCCTTGGAGGCTGTTAGTAGGTAACGATTCCCTAAACTTGGCTGCACTTTAGACTCACTGTAGATTTAAAAAAATAATAATATGCCGGAGCCTCACCTTGGTTTTAGATTTGACTTTTGTTTGGAATGGGTATGACTAGTTACTAGTATTTTCGAAATCTCGCCAAGTGATTCCACTAGGCAATGGGATTAGAGAGACCCGGGGGTGCTCTAAGCCCTGTAAAGGACTACGCTGAAAACAACATTGTGGGACAGGTGACAGGCTCAAGAGCAAGACGCCCCCCAGACCCACAACCTAGAGGAGAGGATGGATTACCTGCACGGGGCCATCAAGGAGCGTCTCATGAAGGAAATGAGGCGGGGTGAGGGTTTGAGGATGAAAATGGAAGTTGAGTCAAAGAGGAGCAAATAAAGCCTCTGGTAAAAGAGCACAGAACCCAAAGAGAACATGGTGTTCAAGAAACGAAGTAATTGTCCTCTCACTCACACAAGGCGATTCGCAGTCCGCGCGGAGCAATGGCTACACAGTGGGCGAGTGCCAGGGAAGTTGGAGATGTGGGTTCTCTCAGGGGCCTGTGAGAGAAAGTTCTGGGGATCAGCTTCTATCAAGATCATCAGCAAGAGAGTCCTGTGTGGAAGTTCTACCTCCCGGGTCCCACTAGCTTCAAAATTCTTCACATTGCTGCTAAAATCCTTGCTTCCATTTGACCTTGTCAGTTTAATACTGAGAGCATTCTTCCCTGAACCGAGCTAAATACAGGCGGGACAGGACAGCAAATCCTTCATAAATTCCCCTTTCACTTCCTATCTGCTCCCAAATGTTCCTATCTGTGCCCACACTCTTCCATTTTAAGCAAACTTGTCTATTGGTGGATTTTTCAAGTTCAACCTGACACTTTGCCTAAATGGCCCCCCACCAATATGAAACTGTTTCCCTTCCCAATCTACCTACCAGACAGTCGTAACAGTGCGCATCCATCACCTCTGCACAGTTTATCTTTGTTTTTGTGTTCCCTCAGAACGCCAATCATTCTCTGCACATTTTTTCTCAATCAAGCTTTCTGAACCCACCTTTCGGAGAGTAAATGTAAGAGGAGACCCCTTGGAGGAATTATGCTACTGTTATCTCGGGCTTGGTTCCCAGAGAGTCAAGAGTGGAAATACAAAGCAAAATGATCGAAAGTGTGAATTAGTCACATCGTTATCCTTTCAGACTTTTTTTAATTAATAATTTTATTGAAAGATTCCTTACAGATCTTATAACAATCCATCATTCAATTGTATTAAGCATACTCGTACATCTTTCCATCATTTCCAAAACATTTCTCTTTCTACTGGAGCCCTTGGTATCAGCTCCTCTTCCCCCCACCCTCGTGTCCTTTCAGACATTAGTCCACAGACGGCTGCCCCTTCGTCCGTTTTCCTCAGTTCCATGCTCTATGGCTTCTTCTGCTCAACCATAAGGCTCAAGCCTTGTGAGCCTGAAAGCATTTTAAATCTGTCACACATCCATACGCAGGCCTCCCTTGAACTCTATCACCCCCTCTCCTCATCCCCTCTCCAACCTACCTTCACGTCCACCCATGATCTCGTTTATTCAGTCACGGGTTATGCAATTCAATAAATAGATCATATCAAGAAGTGTGGTACAATCATCACCACAATCATTTCTGGAACATTTTCTTCTTCCTTGTACTCATTGTTATTCGTGGAATTAAAACAAAAAAGCATCTGCACGCTGGCTTCTCCATTAGAATGGTCCTCACACGAAGGACTGACACATCAAATTCTTCATCTTACTTCTCTCTGGCATTTAACAATGCTAAATCACGTCCTCTCTGGACCACACATACCCTTCTCTCGGCCCTCTCTCACGTCTTCCTCCTCTGCACATGACTTAAACATGGGCATTCACAGGAGCGCCTCTCTGCACAGGCCTCCCCACGCAGAATACTCACGTCCCCTTTTGTTCTCACACAATCTAGGTCCCTCCACTGGATGTTGATTGCATTTTTACATGTCCATCTACTCCACTAGCCTGAAAGCTTCCAACGTGTTCAATAAATGTGTCTGGAATATGTCAGTCGGTGACACAAAGCTCCTATGGTATGATTGTAAACCCTGCCAAGCAAACACTGTAAGCCTATTATCATTAATAAGGAAAAGTTCATGTACATTAATTTGTATTTTTCCAGTCAGGGTGCAGTATACCACCGATGAAACATAAAACTTTCCTCTAGTTCTTTAATGCTTCCTCCCCCACCCCATTTTCATGACCCCAATTCTACCTTACAAATCTGGCTAGACCAGAGCATGTACATTGTTATAGATAAGAGCTCACAACACAGGAAATCTAGGACATATAAACCCCTCAGGACCAATAATGAGAGTAGCGATACCAGCAGGGGAAGGGGAAGGTGGGGGAGAAAGAAGGAACGGATCACAAGGATCTACATTTTAACCCCCTCCCAGGGGTACAGACAAGAGAAAAGTGGGTGAAAGGATACATCAGAAAGTGTAAGACATGAGAAAATAATAATGTATGAATTATCAAGGGTGAGGGAGAGAGGGAGGAGAGGAGGGGAGGGGAGGGCAGGAAGGGGGTAAAAATGAGAAGCTGATACCAAGGGCTCAAGTAGAAAGAAAATGTTTTGTAATGATGATGGCAACAAATGTACAAATGTGCTTGACACAATGGATGGATAGATGGATTGTGATAAGAGTTGTACAAGCACCCAATAAAATGATTTTAAAAAGGATTACTTTGTTTATATTTTACACAAGTAAAAATTCTTTTAAAATCCTTATCCAATAGTACAAGTGTATCTTTTACCTTCATTCAGTAACCTCCGTAACAGGAATAAGGACATTTGTATGGTTTGGCTGTTTCTAACCAAGAGTTACCTAGAATGAGCCAAACAAAAGGTAGAAGATGAAGATAACTGATACTTCCCTAAGCTTTAGGACCGAGTCGGTCACTGGAGTATCACACACACACTGGAGATGGAGTGACTCTGTGAACTTGTCCAGGAAAGCCCATGGCAGCACAGGAGGAACGCTTGGGAGACTTCACAGTAACATGAATCTCTACTGAGACAGCGCTTCTGGTCCTCAAAGACGTCTCTCTCAAGCCCATCAGGAAGGCGAGGTAAGACCACTGCCAAACATGAACGCCATGAAACACCACACACAGCTCACGAGCTCCATCCGAGTAAGCACAGGCCCACAGCTCAAAATCCATTCGTTCTCAACACCACGGTCTCTAGGTCCCCCAGGGCTTCTGTAGCTACAATAACAAGCCAGGGGCGTTAGAACCAAATTCCCTGTCGGGGCGGACTTGAGAAGTAAGAGTCTACACCAGGGGTCCTCAGACTTTTTAAACAGGGGGCCAGTACACTGTCCCTCAGACCCGTTGGAGGGCCGGACTATAATTTAAAAAACAGAAAAGTGGGTGCAGGAAAACTTCGGACAGGGCAAGATCTGACAAAATAATAATTTATAAATTATCAAGGGCCCATGAGGGAGGGGCGAGCGGGGAGGGAGGGGACAGACAACCAAAAAGTGGGTGAAGGGAGACGTCGGACAGGGCAAGATCTGACAAAATAATAATTTATAAATTATCAAGGGCCCATGAGGGAGGGGCGAGCGGGGAGGGAGGGGCAAAAAAAATGAGGACCTGATGCCGGGGGCTTAAGTGGAGAGCAAATGTTTGGAGAATGATGAGGGCAATGAATGTACAAATGTGCTTTACACAATTGATGTATGTATGGATTATGG
>NW_022103915.1:89373366-89374560 GCF_000313985.2 Echinops telfairi | reverse complement strand
GAGAATGATGAGGGCAATGAATGTACAAATGTGCTTTACACAATTGATGTATGTATGGATTATGGTAAGAGTTGTATGAAAAAGAAAAAAGAGTTGTATGAGTCCCTAATAAAACAATTAAAAAAAACTATGAGCCAATTCCTATGCACAATGCACATATCTTATTTTGAAGTAGAAAAACAAATGGGGCAAAAACACCCTGCGGGGCCGGATAAATGTCTTCAGTGCGTGTGGCCCACGGGCCGTAGTTTGAGGACACCTGGTACACAAAGGTGTCTATATACATAAAGGCAGTTCACAGAGGGGGATTAACATGACCACTAATTAGCAAAATAAGTCAGTTCTGTCTCCACAACATGACAAAACAATCCACTCAAGGCTTAAGGGGTATAGCGAAGTGGAAAGACTCAAGCACTAGAGAAGGCAGTCAGACGTCAGAATTTCTTCCTAATTAGATGATCCTACTTTGCCTTTCTAGAGATTATCAAATGCTCGTTGATTATCGGCAGCACCTGTAACATTTACTAGTTAAAAGAAAGTAGGAAATTAAGTCTCATTCATTGCAATTGCAGTCTTTCTTCTGTTTCTGAGTCACAAACCGACACACTAAATTAGGGGCCATGGAAAAGGGTTTGGGAATTTACAATGAATCTATGAAAAAGATGAAATTACATAAATGATGCAACAGGACTGAGCTTAAATCTTTTTTTAAATGGCTCCCAAATCAACAGAGACTCAATCCACATTAAGTTTTGTATAACAACACAAACTCATCTTATTTTCTGAGGTGGTTGAAGTGGATGCAGAAATGGAACGGTACACCTGAGGAAAGCAATGTAGACAAGACCTCACACCCAGCGCCCCGGGATGGACTCCATGCAGCGCGAGACCCCGTCACACGGTTTCTGAGGCTGTCCATGTGGATGCAGGTAGAAAGCCTCATCTTTCTCCTGAGGGCTGCACCCTGGTCGTTTCGAACTGCTGACTTTGCAGCTCGTTTTGCCCACTAGCCCTTAGAACTCCTAATGTAGACGGAATGTGTCAATCAATCAGAGACCTGATTGAGTAACTAATACGGAACTATAGGAAGACACCTACATATTTTAAGAACAGCAAGTACAGTGTGACTTGTCCACAAAAAAGACCATTAAAACACACACACACACACACACACACACACACACACACACACAC
>NW_022103915.1:89370755-89373085 GCF_000313985.2 Echinops telfairi | reverse complement strand
AGGGGGGAGCGGGGAGGGAGGGGAAAAAATGAGGAGCTGATGCCAGGGGCTTAAGTGGAGAGCAAATGTTTTGAGAATGATGAGGGCAACGAATGTACAAATGTGCTTTACCCAATTGATGTATATATGGATTGTGATAAGAGTTGTATGCGTCCCCAATAAAACAATTAAAAAAAAGAACCATCTCTATGAGATCAAATTGACAACAACTCAAAAGATTAGGAATCGTAATGCGAAGTGAATTTCTATTCCTACAGGCAGAACAGCTCTGACCAGGAGGGTGGGAGTGGCTGTGCCCCTTGAATGCCATCACTGTCACTAGTGTACACGTAGAAACTTGGCATATGGTTTACTGTGTGTGTTCTCATCAGCAAGAAAATAAAATTTAGGGAGGAAAAAAAAAAAAAGAAAGCAAGTCTCGTCTATCTGCTTCTCGCCCTACAAACTTGAATGAGTCCTGAATACACATGTTCTCAACCATTACATTTTCTGACCTAAAAAGCTCTCTGGGAAGCCACTGAACAGTGATCAGTTATTTATCTTTCCAGAGCTAAGCACCAGGAAGTGCTTACTGGGCAGTGACTACAAACAGAATCCAATACAAAATGTGAATCTTGGTGTTCAAAAACGTCTAAAAGAGTAATTCCAGCTCACCGTGACCCCTCTTTCCAGCGGGGTCTGAGCTGCCTGGTGCTGCACAAAGTCTTGCCAATGACTGATATTTCTAAAGTGGCTGCTCTCAGGCCTTTCTCCCGAGCCACTTCCAGATGGACTCAAACCCCCACACTTTGGGATAGCAGTGGAAAGCTTTAGAAATTTGCACTACCCCACGATTCCTCAGAGGACATGTTATTGTTCCTGCTAGTGCTGTGAGCAATTGAATGGGTTCCGTACAACTGAGCCAAACAGTGCCTGGTTCTGGGCCATCCTCCCCAGGGTCGTGTGAGCCCATTGTTGCAGCCACGGTGCCAATCCCTCTACTTGAGGGTCTTCCTCTTTTTCACCGGTAATAGAATATATTTCTCTACCAAGCACGACAACAGGCCCAAAGTATGCGAGACCAAAACTCTCAACATCCTCCCCTTCTAAGAAGCTTCCAGTATTTTCTCAGAGACAGATTTGTTTGTTTTTCTGACAATGCAGGTAATTTCAATATTCTTCACCAACACCATTATTTATTTATTTAAAATCATTTTATTGGGGGCTCGTACAACTCATCACAATCCATACATCCATCCATTGACCAACACTATTATTTAACTGCATCTGTTTTCCTCAGCCTTCTCTATTCGTTGTCCAACTTTCACCTGCACATGAGGTGCCTGAAAGTGGCATGACTTGGGTCAGGCACCTGAGTCCTCAAGGTTTCTCAGAAGCCATACAGGATCCTAATTACTCAGCATCACAATATTGTCTCATGTTTCTTCTCTTATCTACGGCTTTACCGTCGGATCGTCCGGTAGGAGCTGTGCTGGAGAGCACCCAAAGGAGCGTATCCAAACAGAACAAGCTCACTGCCACTGAGACCATTCCGACTCGTCAGGACCCCAGTGACCCTTCAGGACAGGACAGAACAGAACTGCCCACATGGGTTTCCAAGGCTGAATATCTTTACGGTAACAGAAAGTCTTGCGGATGGACTTGAACAGCTGACCTTATGGGTAGCAGACTAGCTTGCCACCCACTGCACAACGCCAGAGCTCCTTAAGTATTCTACAAGGTACACCATTTGCTGAAGCTTTTACCAAGTGACTCAAAGGGAGTACAGAAATGAGCTCAGGCAAAGGATTAAGTTGTTTTGTTTGTTTCTGGGGGTGGGGATGGGGGTGGGGTGAGTGCTTCCTCTTCAAATCTAGCTATCAGCCCAGTTGTCAATCCCACACACCCCACCCCACCCCCACTGCTGTCATTTCCATTCCGACTCATAATGACTGAATAGAACAGAGTAGAGCTGCCCCTTAGGGTTTCCGAAGCTGTGAATCTTTAAGGGAGCAAATTGTTTCATTTTCTCCCATAGGGCAACTAGTGGGTCCAAACCACAGACCTTGTGGTTAACAGCTCTGCACATAACCCACTGAGTAAGAAAGGTAAAAGCAAAGCAAGCTAACTTTTCCCATTGAGCATGTAATTACATTCTTTATCAGGAAAGTAAGTGTACAAGAATCTCATTAAGTATTTGGTGGCCTGTATGCCCTTAATCCCTATAAAAGCCAAAGACCTAATAATCCACAGCGGTCCAGTGTTTAAAAACCACAGTATACCACAGAGAGTAGCATCCTACATCAAAAAGCTATCTCAAAAACAGTTATGTGACCTAACCTTCCCCCCCC
>NW_022103915.1:89369302-89370580 GCF_000313985.2 Echinops telfairi | reverse complement strand
CGAGGCTTTTTGTTCCCATAAAGATAGACAGTGCCAGAACCCCCAGAGTCGCTACGAATCGAAATCAACTTGATGGCAGTGAGTTTCGTTTTTGGTGCCTTTGTAACCAAAAGGCAGAAGGGTGACTGGCCACTACTGTCCTATACATTCACCAGTGCACAAAGACGAAGTCTGCCAACCTTTCCTGTCTGCCATACACTTTTTTTCTTTGACAATGAAAGTCCTTCAGGCTTGTCAATATCCAGCAACCTTACTAGAGTCAATGAAAATTTAATCATAATTGGAAGAGTTACAACTACCTTGGAAAACCATCTGGCCATTTAGTATAAAATTCAACATGCTTATTACCCAGCACATCTAGTCCTAGGTGCTCTCATCAAGAGAAATAAAAAACGTGATCACATACAGTAATAAAAATTTATGCATAAAAGTTCATACTCCTATTCATAATTGTTCAAAATTGGAACTAGTACAAATGTCCATTAATAGACTAAATTGTGATGGATTCATATGATGGAGTGCTAATCAGTGATAATAAACTATATATTACAACATGGGTGAATCAAAATCACGATGTCATTGGGGTGGAAGGAGCCAATACTCCAACTATATGTGGCTCAAGGCAAAAGAAATGACCAGCGATGGCAGAAGTCAGAGGCAGGGCTGCTAGAGGAGAAGAGGGTCTTTCTGAAGTGACCCTTTTTAAATTCGTGGTTCACAAAGTGGGCCCTTCAACCAGCAGCACTAGCAACACCTGGGAACTTGTCGGCAATGTCCATTCTCAGTCCCCATCCTAGACTTAGTCAATCCAAAACTCCAGGGAGAACTGGGGAGCAGAAATCTATTTGAACGAGCTTCCAAGTGTTTGCTGTAGTGGGTGGAGACCCACTATTCCATAGCTTGCATGTGGAGGTAGTTACATGGGTGGTTATGTATATGATTGTCAAAACCCATCAAAGCCATGTGCTTAAGAGCTATGCCTTCCCATAAGTGTGTACATATATAAATACATTAATTCCTAAAAATAGAGGTATTGGCCTATGTACATATATCTATATGGCAATACACTGAGGTAGTGGACAGACGTTGGGCCTCTGCTCAAGCCCTCCCTCAATGCAAAAACACTTTGTTCTAAAAACCTGACATTCTGTGATGCTCACTTTCCAGACACGATCGCTGAAGACAAAATGGCTGCATAAGCAAATGTGAAGAAACCTGATGTGCCTGGCTATTAAAAAATAAAGCATCTGGGGTCTTAAAGGCTTGAATTTAAACAAG
>NW_022103915.1:89367138-89368850 GCF_000313985.2 Echinops telfairi | reverse complement strand
GGTAAAAAAAGAGAACGAGAGAAGAAAGCTACCCCCTTTTCTCCGCTGCTCTGTAGTCAACAGCATTTGGAGATTTTGTCTATGAAATGTCTCTCCAGGCTCTGCCCTCCACTTCTAATTCCATCACCCTCGTTTGCATTGATTCGTGGTGGGCTGGTTACTCGTTGGGCTGCTCATGGTTGGCAGTTTGAAACTACCAGAGGCTCCTCGGGAGAAAGACTGGGCTTTCTACTTTGTACACAGTCTCAGAAACCCACAGGGGGCGCCCCTGAGTCATGGCAGTGAGTGGTTTGGGTTCTTGTTGATCATGGATCAACCTGATGTGGTGGTACGGCAGAAATCGACAGAAGTACCTGCCCACGTCAGGGTTCTGTTCCGTGGCCCCTGCTGCTCCTGTAGAGGAGCATACAGACTACACTTGTTAGTGAGTGGGGCACCAAAAATATTTTTGTGACCTGGTCTCAGCCACATAACCTGGCTCAAGCCACTGGTCCCCTCAGACCTCCCGAGCATCGTCCAAATCCCATGCACTGTCTTGCCTCCAATCCTTTGAGCCGGTTTCCTCATGCCTGAAATCTGTCTCCTGCACCTCCCTGCCTCATACAAGTCAAGTGTGACAATGCAGTGTGTGACAACAGACTGCTATCACAGGGGAAGAGAGGCTCCACATTAAATATACAAAGATCAAAGAGGTCACTAAGCAAAAGATCTTCCTGAATGCCAACAGCATCGGTGCTGTAGTGTAATAACGACTACACGCCTGTTGAATTATTTGCCCTGAGGGCAGTCAGTTACTCCTTTCCTTATAAAGCCAGGGAACTTGATCTGATAGGGAGGTTTCCTTTAGCAATATAATATTCACGAATTAATAAAGCAGATTCCCAGACACTGGTTACATGGAGTTCTTTCAACATGAGAGGGGTGGGGGTGGGAGTGGGGGCCGAGAGGTGGGAGACGGACTTTTGGATATTTAACTATTAGGGAAAATGAAACCAAGGCTTCTTTTTTTAATGTCACAGCCATGCATGTGATGTTGAATTTTAAAATCCTGGAAATTGCAGCTTAGAATGGAACTGCTGACATGGTCACAAATACGCTCTCTGCCAACCTCAGGTTGTTATGGCAACTAGAATACTTGGGCTAGAGAGAGGAGAAACGTCTGTCTCTGTGTGCGGGGAATTTTGTTGCCACTTCCACTAGAACGTTTTCAAATGTTTCACGTCTAATCTTATAGCCTTGTGTGTCGTTTAGAACACAGCGAGCTTCCAGTGATCATCTGGGGAAATAGAAGAATCATAGTAACAATAATAACATGGCTTCGTACAGTGCACTCTCTTGGGGGAAGTCCAGGGCAGCTGGCCAGTTTCCACCACCCACCCAGCAGGGTGCCATCTCCGCCAGAAACTGTCCTTCGCCTCTTCGGTGACACCGGCCATGTCCTACTTTCCCATCTCCTCTTCCAGTCTCTGTCACCCCACGGAGGTCACTCTGCCTCTCCATGCTCGTCGCCCCCACGGCAGGGACAGCTGCCTGGGAACAGATCCATCCCTAGTGGGCTTTACATCCGCCGACGCCTGCCCGAGCTGAGCGGAGGACCAAAGCATCGCTCTGCCCGCCTCCCACGGCCAGTCACTGTTTACCTGCCCGGGCGGCTGTCTTGAAGATAACCACATTTCTGGTGTCGGAGATGGCAGAGTCGTCGCAACATCTCC
>NW_022103915.1:89363717-89365972 GCF_000313985.2 Echinops telfairi | reverse complement strand
TTCTTGATCTATTCCAAAAGCTGTTCATCATTCATTTCTAAAAATAAATAAAAACTGTCCAACATCAACTCCTAGTGGATGACATCCAAAGTCCCTCTGGGCATCTGGGAGCAGGGGGACAGTCCCACAGTTTTCTAGCTGTCTCAGGCCATTTCTTATTCACTACAAAGCCCCCACGGCTACGGTAACCTTGTGGGTTTCTTTCGATGGGCTTTAAGGTATAGACTTTTCCAAAATACATTTATAATCTAAAATATAACTAATTGCTTTCTATTCATCCAGGTACAGTAGTCATTTATTTCCCAGGCAACTTAAAGAATTAGTCAGAGTCAGGGTGATTTTACTTTCTGAAACTGAACTACCTCTTCCTTAATAATCATTTACCTACATATTCAAAGTTCCTACATATTAAAAAAAGTAGATCCATCATCCATAAAGTCACTAGTATATAATTTTCATAATTTCCTCTGGAACTTTTGTTACAAATGAAAGAATAATGAATTGCCAGGCTCCCTACATCAGTCACTCTTTAAAATTTGAGTTTACATGTTTTGTTTGATGCTTTCAGTATCACCTTTAGATTCTTTAAAAACGATAAAATAGTACACACAAAAAACTTTTTTTGGTAATTTTTGTAATAATTGAAAGCTGATGGTGACAAGATCGAAATTTTGGCCTTCATGGAGGAAGGGAGACAGTGGTCAGTGTGAGATATGAAAATAATAATTTATAATCTACCAAGGGGTCAAGAGTGGGGTGGGAAAGGGAGCTGATACCAAGGGCTCAATAGAAAATAAATGTCTATAAAAGAATGATGGCAACATATGTACAAATATGCCTGATACAATTGATGTATGGATTATAGTAAGGGTTGCAAGAGCCCCCAATAAAATGATCTTTTAAAAAAATGGCCTTCCCGATATTGAATATATAGCAACAAAAATATCACCACTAACCAATTTCAGATTCTATAACGAAGAAGGGAGCATTAGCATCTATTGTGAAAATGAGCAGTTGGATGAAATTTTCCATAAAGTCCTTTCCAGTACTAAAATTAAGTTCTTTGGTCAATAAGGTCAAGGTCCAACATTTTATTGACCACTTAATCCTTTAAGTGCTAGACGCTGTGCTAGATACTTTCCATGAGTCACTTAAAAATAAGTCTAAGCCCACTACTCTGAGCCGACACTTCTCTCTTCAAACACCCCTGACACACAAGGAGCGTCCTGCTGGGGCTGTGGGTTAGGCCTTGCGCTGTCCAAACGCACCAGCCACTCCACAGAAGAAAGATGAGCTGTCTGCTCCTGTGGAGATTTATGGTCTCAGACATCCTACAGAGGGTCACCAGGAGTCAGAATTGAGATGGCAGTGAGTTTTTCATCGTTCTCTTTAACATACAAAGAGAAGAGGCCCTGGGGGCTGAGGGGTTAAGGTGCTTGGCTGCCCATGACAGGTGTGCAATGACCGCACCAGGGGGGAAAGATGTTGCACTCTGCTTCTGAAAAGAATACAGCAATCGCTCAGGAAACCACCGGGGTGGTTCCACTCTTTGCTACCTGGTTGCTAGGCCGAATCCACTCAGCGGCATGAAGGTTGGCACTCTGGTTTCAGAATATACGAGAAAAGAGCTCTGGTACTGAAGGATGGTTAAGTACCAGACTGCTACTGACAGGGCAGCAGTTCAAAAGCCCACCGATTTGAAAGAAGTCCTGCTGGTCTGCTCCCATACAGACGCCAGCCCAGGAAGCCCTGTGAAATGGCTCTGCCCTGGTCGTCAGGAGTCAGAATCAACTTGATGGCACACAACAACACGCTTGAAACCGATCTCAGACCCTGTATTTTAAAAAGAAAACAAAAATGGAAGGTCCCCGGCCTCTGTGGGGCCTGCGTTGCTCACAAGGATTGGGGAAATCCTTGCATTTGTATGAAGTGGTACCTGCAGTGTACACTAAGGGCCTCGGAACACAAAACCCAGAGCCAGTCTAAGTAATACGATTTGCCCCAGCGATACGGCTCCTTGCCACACTGTTCAAGAGTCAGAATCCGGGATCGTCTAAGAAAGAGGCGTGACTTCATGATAGAAGATCTATTAATAAAGTCTGAGAATATTAAAGGACCTTTGACAAACCTGGAAATCTACAAGTAAGCAATGTGGGTAAACCGAACACATCATGACCACGTGATTCAATGTTAGTGTCCCCACTAGATTGCAGGGCTCTTTAGGAGGGGAACCTTCCTTCTCTTTCCTTTTTTTT
>NW_022103915.1:89360566-89361828 GCF_000313985.2 Echinops telfairi | reverse complement strand
TTCCATGTGGGCTTTGTTGCTTCTGAGCTAGATGGCTGCTTGTTTACCTTCAAGCCTTTAAGACCCCAGACGCTATATATTTGGATAGCCGGGTACCATCAGCTTTCTTCGCCACATTTCCTTATGCACCCGGTAAAGTTGTTCTTAAAGAGTTAATGTGTTGTGTGCACAAAGAAACACACACACACACACACAAACATAAACACTGCCATCAAGTCAATGCTGACTCACAGGGAACCGCTGTGAGTTTTCATGGCTGAAACTGTTTATGGGAGTAAAAAGCCTTATTTTTCTCCCTCGGAACTGCTGGTGATTTCAAACTGTTGACCATTCAGCTCACAGCCCAACGTGTGACCACTACATGCACAAGCACCAAACTCACTGCCAGGGCATTTCTGACTCCTGGCCACCCTCCAGGACAGAGTAGACCTGCCCCTTACAGGTTCTGAGACTGTATCTTTCCACAGTGGGCAGCCTCGCCTGCTCCCACAGAGCCATTTGTGGATTTGCACTTCTGCCCAATTTGTAGCCCCCACACCAGCCCTCCACAAAACACTAGACTAGTCTCTCGTACCCGTAAGTAATCAATAAGTGGTAGCTCCTATCACTAATACAGCAAAAATGATAGTAATACCCTAGTAATTTTTAAATATGTCAAAGATTTGATGCCTAACAAGGAACAAGAAGGATTATCTCAGAAAGAGCTTACATGATCCTCCAGCAACTCTTATAATGAAACGTTTGCTCTTGGCTTACCAACCTGAAATATAATCACTCACTTGAAACTGTGAGTATTACAAATACCCTAAAAGTAAGTGGTTGCCACAAGGGAAATCCTCAACCACAGGTTCTATTCACTGGAAAACAAAGAGGCGACTAATTTTCTTTATAAAAACAGTTATGAGTTTGCCAGAAATCTGGGAGATAATTTGTACACTGTATCTTCTCCTGGTGAAATTCACACTAGCCCCGAAACACACTCCCAATACTCTGGCTCCCCATCTCACCGCTCTGCACAGCGCCACCACCCAAGCCCTGCAGCAGACCCCGTGTTTACAAAGGGCTCTCCCCATGCTAACGCTGCAGGCGGAAAAACGACAGAGACAACTTGCAAAGGAAAAAGAAGGGTTGAGTTTACCTTCTTCTATTCAGCTTGTCTGGACCAGAGGTCATAGCAACTATTTACTGAGCTTTCAATAAGTGACTGTCACACGTGAGGCTAGTAAACAGGCAAGAATTCTGGGATTAAAAACAACTCACTT
>NW_022103915.1:89354211-89359868 GCF_000313985.2 Echinops telfairi | reverse complement strand
TAGAAGCTGAGATGTGTGAGAGAGAAAATGAGGGAGAAGGATTTTCAACCAGAGGATAAATACCCAAGTTCTCTCAGGACCTTTTCATTGTAGCCTTAGAAAGGGTAAGTAGATCGCCAAATAATCTGCTACTTTCGGGTACAAGCTAGAAGTACAGAGCTTAAGATAAAATTTAAGAAAACACGAACCCTGAGACTAGTGAAAAATTATGCATTACACTCAAACACAATAGCCCCGTATCACAGATTTATACTTCTCTCTTTTCAGATCACCACAGAACTTTGAATCAAATGCTGAAAGGGAGCTTAATAATCAATGGCTTAGAACTTGAAATGTTTGTCCTAGACATGTTCTACTATGTTTGATGAGGAGGTCAGCAGGCCAGGTGGACTTCACCATTAGCCAACGGTACTCAGTGGGGGCAGCTCTGGAGTTGCCCACTCCAGAATAAGAAAAGCACGGGAGAACCGACCAGCCAAAGCGATCGTCAAGTAGCACCCTATGCAGCTACATCCCTTTTCAGGATCACACATAGAAGTCAAGTGAGATACTCTAGAGATATGTTCCCTTATATAGATACTAATATAAACGTGTATAGATTACTCTAAATTCAAACTTAATTCTCGTGGGATCATCCAGGTCAGCATTTACGATTCTAATCCTTAGTATATTGTATAAATAGATTGAATACGGATGTACTTTGGATACTAACAACCCTGTGATGAGGCAGGTTCTGAGACAGGAGAAATTTCTTTAATGGACTGAATAGTATAGGCTGCAAAAACTGAATTTCATGACCGGTCACAGGACTCAGTGACCATTGAGAGAATTATACTTTAGAACATGGCATAAAATATAAAATACGAAGGATGGAATAAAATTTGCTTTAAAATGCTTCAGCAAAGAAAAGAGGTAGATAAAACTAGTAAGGTAAAAATCTTGATTATGGAATCAGTGAATGGAGGTTCATGGATTATATTTCATAGTTCTGCAGAACTTTGAAATTCTTCATAATTTTTAAAAAAAACCTATTTCTCACATGCATTCCTAATATGACTTATAGGTATGTACAGGGGGAGCAAGGTAGGGGGATAAATGCCCTGTGATATTATAATAATTATAATTTCATTTTTTAATATTGATTTTTTAATGTTATTTTATATAAGCATGGAATTCTAATAAATTTATTAAAACTTATTAAGATGCTCTAAAATGGTCTACTGAAAGAAAACTTCTAATGTTTACTCCAAAGCAACAAAGTACATATGCCCACAAAATGTGGGGGGAAATAGGTTTGCCTTTTACACAGACAAGTCATGATATTCTCTGTATATCTCGAAGCTTCTTCTGAAGGAAAACTGCGTGAGAAAATAGCTCAGCAAAATTCCTATTAATAATCCATAGCATAGTTCAAGTGCAAAGTGCTCCCCCCTTCCCACCCCAAGTCACAAGGTCTCTAAACAGGGGGGCTGCTGGGGTGGTGGTGGTGTGGAATGAGCATTTCAAAAGGATTTTGGAGCCTTCTTCCAGCTACCTCGGTGCTAGGCTGTTTCCTCCCCAAAGTACGTCACTGTCTGTCAAAACAACTCTTGCCCATTCTACCTGATCACACTCCAGAGCTCAGCCCTTCCTGGAAGCACTTCTCAGTGACAAGCTGCTCAAACGGAGCCCCTCTCAAACCCAGGGTGCTCATCTGCTCCTTTCTTCCCGCCCCTTTCAGGGCCGACTGCTGTCCATCAGGAGGAGTAATTAATGGGTTGATTATGTATGAACGCGTCATGCCATCAGTTTGCTGTCTGGTTTGAATAGCTCCTATCGGCTCCTCATTCATGCCAAGTGAGCTGCCTGTCTGGAGCTAGGATAACGCTGTGCCCCCTTTTGGGTTTCTCTCCCCCCCACTATTAAGTGTCGGTGTACCGGAGCTGGGTGTCACGGACGTGCAAGGAGGACAGAAGAAGAAACCCCTTCGCTCTACAGAAAGGACGCGAGGGGACTGGAAAGTTGGTGGAGAGAAAAACGAGGAGGGAGAGCCAGAGAGCGATAATAAGGGAGCATCGTGCCTCCAGTCCAAATGACTGCTTTAAAAACAACTTGACTGGGGGCCACGACTGTTTCTGAAATGTGGGAAAGCAGAACTTTTCCAGAGGGTGAGGCATCTATGCGAACAACCAGGATTTCTCAGCGCTGGAACAGCCGATGAATTCTTAATGAGGCTGGACACTACGACTGTCTGTGCTCCATCCAACTGAAGTGACCAGGTAGAGAAAGACAAAACTGACACTCCTGTTGCTCAAACCCTGTTCGAGACGGGATCTTCATCCCTCATGTGCAGTCCTAACTAATGCCACAGGATTTCCAGGAGCACGGCTATAAAGACTCTGCAAGAAATGAACGCACGGTGGGGAAGGAAAACATAAAAGGGAAGTAGAGACGCATTCCAGGGGTCCAGGCTGACTATTTCCAGGCAGAGTTCAAATGACTGAGCTTCAAACAAAGCACTACCAGGTAAGATTTCATTGTATAACGTTCATTTCTATCCTGACGACTGAAGCTGAGCCTGCTGATGTTGTGAATGAGCCAGTAGATTTGAATTTCATGTGATCCTGCCTGAAGCTGTATGCAGATTTAAGCCTTCCGAGGTAAACACTTGTCTTTACCTAAGCTGCATACACTCAGCATTCTTAACTAGACAGTCAAGCATCCTAGAAATCATTTTTCATTTCATCTTCCCATGTGTGGCTTTGCTAATGAAATTCCCAATTTTTTTTTTTATAGAATAGTCTGGCAAAATACGTTCAGAGAGCCTTGAATGGTACATACAAACCATTCACAGATGCTGTTTACAAAACAGATTCAGCTGTTCTGCCCTGGAAACCTTCACCTAATTTGCAATTAAAAGTTTTAACATATAAATTCAAATGAACTTTGTTTCCCACGGCACTGGTAAAGCAAATAAAATTATAGTGTATACACATATGTCTAGTAGTGCAAAAGAGCAAAGTTCAATTGACTGATCATTTTATCTTACCCACCACCACTCCCAAAGGGGAAAGGTGGGCTATAATGTGTCTGCTATTTAAACTGCAGAAAAACAATTTCTAGGAAACTAAAATGTATCACTTTAGAATTTACTCTAAAGATATAGTGCATAATTTGATATATTAAGCGAGGCCATTTTTCTAGTTTAACAACAGAACAGACAGATATGTCTGATATTTTAATACCTCAAAAGTTTTAACTCAGATCCAGGGCACAAATTGCAAAATTTGAATAACTACTGAAGCTATCAGGGATTTGAAAGGATACATCACCTTTCAGAAGCTCCTTAGAAGTCACTCCATAATGAGACATTTAGATAGACTGCCTTGTGTAAAACTAATAGAAGGGTATTGTCAGATCTCCCTTCACTAACTAAATTCAATTCTTCACACGGATTTTCAGCAAAAATTCAACCATGTTAGTTTCATATAACTTCAATGGGAAAAGTTGAGTTCAAAGCTTAATCTTTTTACAAAGAATCTTTTCATGAGACATAATTGCATGTCTAATATCTTAGAATACTCGGATAAGGAAACATTAAAAGCAAATCACACTTAACTATAGAGCTCTTTTGATAACAGAAGCATAGTTATCAGAAATCATTTAGCATATGTCTGAAAGGCAAATTGGAAATTACTCTCTTCCAAATCACTGAATTCTTTTTTCCAGCTTTCATAAGTTACATGATCCCTTCATCCTTGTCGAGAAAGCTTATACATATAACCTTAAATACCACAGACCTCTTGCATCGGAATTCATTACAGAAATTCCCCCATCATTTTCCAGTACCAAACAAGCAGCAATTTAAATGTAAGCACTAATTATGTAATGTGCCAGTTTGAGAAAAATATTTGGAAACTTCAAAACACATCTTTCTTATGCTAGTCCTACCTTAAAGTTAATTTTTCCCTAATTGACAATTACCAAAATCCTAACAGGGATCTTTGTGTTGGTTCCTCTTTACAATAGTATTTTATTGAATGGTAGGCTGTGAAAATATGTATATCCAACTGCAAATGAAAAATACCAATATTTTTCATCATAATTTAAAGTGGTTTTTCTAGTCAACCTGGGTTTTAAAAAAATAAGATTAGCAGTGTTATATTCAAATAATATATTTTTAACAAATATTTATTGAGATTTTAGAGGGCATTAATTTATATTCCTGAAGGCATCAGAATTGTATTTGCTCATAAGGTCGAGATTCAGGCTCACCTAATGGCAACACATGGGCAAAAAGATCGTCTCAACGAATCGTCTTTATCTTCCCTCTGCAAGCCACTCTCCATCGGCACTAATCCACGCCAAACAGACCATTAAAATGCAATAACATCTCCAAAAAGACCCTGAAACAGCAATTTGAAATCATCTATATTTTCCCTCTGGTGAAAACAAAAACAAAAAATTAGCTAATTTTGAAAACCAACCTAACTTTAACAGTACGACATTGGCGATGATGAGTAAGGGTCTAGGCTAGTACAGTGCTAGCCTGTGAACTTGACAGGACTGCCTTCTTTTTCCCAGATCTCCCCAGCGTGTAGTCTTCCCACTTTCTCGAGATCCCTGTGGGCTATACTTGAGGTTTCCTTCTCTGACAGGTTTCCCACCTGACATGGGTTCCCGCTTCCACAGGTTTCATTTATGGGAGTTTTTCCCAGGTGTCTATAGAAGAATGACTTACTGGCTGTTGCTTCTCCAATTTGGAATGTACTCTATGCACTCACATCAGATTATATAAGTAGTGTGGCATGTTTGTATTGGTTTATTTCATAGAATAAGTAAAATATTTCCGGTTACTTTATATACTCATAATGATATCTACTATATCCTTAGATGATGCTCATCTGAAACCATTCAAAAGCTAAACGTTTTGCTTACATGAGAAAATAAAGAGGTTAAAATAAGGTACAATTACTCTTGGTTCACATGCCAATCTAAAAGCCATCATGTTGTCTGAGATGATATGCTACACATCTCTGATATGGAAAAATTAGAAATGAACCTTAAACACAAATTCTAGGTTTAATACTTCAAGGGACTGGCAAGCCCTAACAAAGAAGAACGTAAGAAATGAGCCTTTACTTCTATCTATAACTTTGCTTTTTATTGAAATTTTGAGTTCAATTTTATTGAAGAAAAACTTGGTAGGAAATGTGTGTCTTCTGTTTCTTTTTGTGTCATTCCAACCTCATGGCATAGCTTTAAGAGCTTGATTCCGAGGGTCTTTTCAGCAAGCCAGTTCATTTCTCCCTCCGCCTGGGTCGTTTTCTTGAGGAAGGGGCCTGATGGGAATGGGTCAGGACGGTAGCTCACCACGGAGATTCAGCTCCTCTCCAGCCCTTTCCTGCTGTAAGAGCGTCACCGTGGGTCTGTGACATCACAAGCTGGGGCTGGGGAAGTGGCTCGGGTATCACACAGATGATGATATGCTTTCAGTGAGAACAAGCAACCAAAGCGACGGGGGCCCTGTCATTTCACGTCTCCCGTCAGAGACGCTGACAGCGCGGAATTACAGAAAGATGCTCGTGCAATTTGTCACTTCTCAGCAGCCACGACTCAAGATGAAAGTATCATGTGAGTTCGCTTCATGGATAATTTGAAAGAGGGAGAGTAAAAAA
>NW_022103915.1:89337108-89352668 GCF_000313985.2 Echinops telfairi | reverse complement strand
GGCGGCAGCTCTGCTTCAAAAGATCAGCCATTGGAGACGCAGCCTCCGAGACTCACCACGAACAACGCCCATGCAGGAGTGCAATCCGAGCTGAAGTCATGTGTGCGCGCGTTACAGTGTGCTGCAGCATTGTGTAAGCCTTTGGCCCGTCGGCGGGTTACAACCACTTCGGCGTTCAACAGTTGTTTGGAAGATCCTGACAGCCTCCATTTTTTCACATGGGAATTGTGGTATTAGTGAAATAATTTAAGAATTCAGAGCACAATGAGAATAAAGAAACTTCCCTTTTTAACGTCACACCAATGGCAGACTACTTTGGCCTCTGGTTTACTGATTCTCACTATAAGTGCACCAATGAATAGGATGCTATTTAAGTACCACAAGTCAGGGACAGCTTCTAGTCCAGTTATCCCAGTAAAAATCGTGGGCTGTTTATAGAACTGTCTTAGTGATACACTAGATGGTGAATAATCTCATTTGATCAGGCTGATCACGTGACATGGTGCTGTTCTAATATGCAGTCCTCCATCAACTGCATATCCTCCTTGTACTGCAACGTCAGGGTAACCTGTGATCATACCTACGCAAGAGTGTGTCATGTCTGGGAATGCTCAGAGCATTTGGATGATACCTCTATCAGATATGCATACCTAGGCCTTACTTCACTGGAGATGGACAAATACATCAACTATACAAAAACCCTAATGTCAGGAACTTTTAGGAAAAGCCAAACTGAAAGAAAAAAAATGGGTGGAGAGAGAGAGCACGATCTGTTGAGACTATTAGGTGCTATCAGGTGCCGTACACAAAGATGCGGCTGTCTGCTCCAGGACAGATGGACATCGGCTGAAACCCTATCTGGGGTCCTTATGAGGTGGAATCCACCCAGTGGCAGTGGATTGATTAATGTATACTTTTGATGTGTGAGAGGTGGGGAGAAATCACATTTAGCATACCATACTGTGATGAAGATCACAGTCTGAACTTCAACAATAGTCTGAAATTGGCTTTAGTATTTAAAGGGGGAAAAAGCTGATAGGTGAATTTGGATAAATTACCTTGCAACAGAAGTTTAAAAGATATTACAATCAGCCTCTGCTTAAAGACAAAGATGGGGAAAGTGGTCTACTTAAAACTCACATTTCCTCTCTGTGTGTGGCCTAGGAATGAACTTCCAGTATGCAAGTCAAACCTCCTTTCCACATCTGAAGATCACAGCATAACCAGCCACTCACATTTTGTTATCTGCTAAGATATACCAATGAGGGCCATCTCTTTTAACGGAGGAGCGAAGGACGAATGATATGTTCTCCAGCTTGTGTGACAGAACTGAAGGCGAGAAGGGTGTAGAAGCCAGGCTCCCTCTGGAATTCATGTCCATGTGACGAAGAGAGTCTCTACAACAGCAGTTCTCAACCTGTGGGTCGCGACCCCTTTGGGGGTCAAATGACCCTTTCACAGGGGTCGCCCGATTCATTACAGTTGCAAAACTACAGTTATGAAGTAGCAACAAAAATAATTTTCTGGTTGGGGTCACCATAACATGAGGAATTGTATTAGAGTCACGGCATGAGGAAGCTTGAGAACCACTGCCCTAGAAGTTTGGGGGACGCGTGGATAAGTGCATTCAGCAGGTCCTCATAGAAATCTGTGGGTGGATGTCTGCATGCACGCTCGAAGCTTACACATCCAGTCCACTTTTAGCGGGACGTTCCTTCTAATGAGACCTTAGATAAAACACCGAGATAGGAAGCATATAAAAGCAGATCTGCCCTAATTTGGTTGAGGTAGAAAGTCTAAATCCTCGCAGGCTAGCAGGTCTCCTTGATTCCTTCTCTCCTTTCTTACGGGCTCTCCTCTCTCAAAATGTCTTGTAATAGCTCCTGACGTATGTGTGTTGCCATTGTTCGACCATCCTGAGGTTCCAAAATGGTATTCAGCTCCATTTCTGTACTATATACATATATTGCACACTATATATATTGGACTGGATGTGTGTGTGTGTGTGTGTGTGTGTGTGTGTGTGTGTGTGGTGTGTGTGTGTAATGTTAAGTTGCTATCGAGTTGACTCCAAGTCTTGGCAGCCTTGTGTGTTACAGGTTATGGAAGCAAATTGCCAGGCCTTTCTTCTGTGGAACTACTGAAGGGGTTCAAATCTCTTTGGGGTTAGATGTGGAGCATAAACTGTGCCACCTGGGCAGCCCAGTATCGACACTGGCCATGTTAGCTTCCCAAGCCTGCCACAATGAAAAAAGCAAAGTGAGTGGCGTTTAAAAACACAAGTTTATTTTCTCACAGTTCTTGGGACAGGAAGTTCAAATAAGGATGTTGTCCCCGGTTTCTGGAGGCGACAGACAAGCTCTGGTGTTCCTCTGCTGCTTATATGGTGCATCTGCCTCCCTTTTTTTTTCCGCCTCCATCATTAAATGGAGTCTGTCTTCCCCATGTGTGTCTCTCCCTGTTCGTCCTCCACTCTTTTTTAAAAAATCATTTTATCAGGGGCTCACACAACTCTTATTACTATCCATGCATACATCCATTGTGTCAAGCACATTTGTACATTTGTTGCCATCATCATTCTCTTACACAATGCTTTCTACTTGAGCCCTTGGTATCAGCTCATTTTTCCCCTCCCTCCCTCCCCTTTGATAATTTATAAATTATTTTGTCATGTCTACACAATAATTTATTATTTTGTCATGTTTTACACGACATCTCCCTTTACCCACTTTTCTGTTGTCCATCCCCCAGGGAAGGGGTTATATGTAGATCCTTGTGATCGGTCCCCCCTTTCTACCCCATCTTCCCTTCACCCTCCTGGTATTGCCACTCTCACCACTGGTTCTGAGGGGTTTATCTGTCCTGGATTCCCTGTGTTTCCGGTTCATTTCTTATCTGTACCAGTGCAACATCCTCTGGTCTAGCCAGATTTGTAAGGTAGAATTGGGATCATGATAGTGGGATGGGGGGGGTGCTTTTAAGAACTAGAGGAAAGTTGCATGTTTCATCGTTGCTACACTACACCCTGGCTCATCTCCTCCCCACGATCCTTCTGTAAGGCGATGTCCAATTGCATACAGATGGGCTTTGGGTCCCCACTCTGCACTCCCCCTCATTCACAATTTGTTCTGATGATGCCTGATACCTGATCCCATCGACACCTCGTGATCACACAGGCTGGTATGCTTCTTCCATGTGGGCTTTGTTGCTTCTCAGCTAGATGGCCGCTTGTGTATCTCCAAGCCTTTAAGACCCCAGACACTATCTTTTGATAGCCAGGCACCATCAGCTTTCTTCACATTTGCTTATGCACCCACTTTGTCTACAGCGATTGTGTCGGGAAGGTGAGCATCATAGAAAGTCAGTTTAATAGAACAAAGTGTTCTTACATTGAGGGAGTCCTTGAGTGGAAGTCCTCCACTCTTATAAGACATCGTTCAGGAGGTAAAACCAGGACCCATGCTACTCGCTTACCTGCTAACAGAAGTACCCTATTTTCAGAAAAGGTCACATTCATAGGTACAGGTTTGGATTTCAACCTATCTTTTTGGGGGGAAGACAATTCAATCTAGAACACTGCCACATGAGGGAATACCCCCTCCCCACCCAAAGATGGAAAAATGCTCCGCTGAGCAGAGCTTTCATAGTGGTACACATTTTTCACTCTAGGCAAACATTGAGCAACTCGCTCTGAGTTAGTGCACCCAGTGGCATCGCCTGGGAAGGTTCTCTTTGGTCACAGTGAATTTTTTTGTAAAAGCAGTTTCACTTGAACCTCTTTTTTGTGTGATGGCCAATGTAAGAAAACAGTGTGTGGCTGTGAAATTTTGTTTCCTGTGCTGGAAAAATGCCACAGAAACTGTTGTGATGTTGAACACAGCTTACAAGGACAGCGCTATGTGGGGGAAAAGGGTACAAGTTGTTTTCTCGTTTCAAAAAAAGTGAAACATTGGTTGATGACAGACCTCATTCTGGACGTCCAGCAATTTCCCAAACAGAAGAAAATGTCAACTCATAGTGCATTTGGAGTTCATCCCACCAGGTCAGACTGTTAATCAAGCTTTCTATTTAGAGGTTCTGAACAGATTGTGTAACAGTGTGGGACAAAAAAAGCCTGATTTGTGCCAGACAAGGGACTGGTTTTGCCATCACGACAATGCACCTGCTCATGCAGCCTGATCTCAATGAGCCAGTTTTTGGCAAAAAAAAAACACAAAAAAACAGCATGCATTTCTTGCCCCACACACCTTACTCACCTACCTCGCTCTGTGTGACTTACTTTTGTTTCCGCAAGTAAGAAGGACATGAAAGGACAGTGATTTGACCATGTAAAAGAAGTAAAGAAAACAAAAAACGAGGAGGTGCTGTCCACCATCCAAACAGTTTGACAAGTGTTTCTAAGAATGGAATCACGGATTTGACAAACAAATAGTGTCGTGGAGAGTACTTTGAAGGTAATAAGGTTGTTTTGTAAAAAAATTAAATGCATAGCTTTGAAAAAAACATTCTGCGTTTTGGGGATACCCCCTAGTATATCCTAAATTTGTTGGCAGGAGTTATGCTACACAGTCTTTGTTGTCTAGCCAGAGTGGCCCCCATGGCAGCACAGTGGTACAGACATGCAGAATTCCACTGCCATTATTCCACAGCCTCAAGGGTGCTCCAACAGTAAGACCTACGATTTCAATCATTTACAAATGGAGAGGTGAGGACAAACATCTCTAATCTGTGTCAGAATACCACCAGAAGCAACTGAAATTAGTAAAATAAGAAAATTATATCGTTAGCAATCCAGGAGCCAGGAATAGAAAAGACGCTGTGGGAACCTGTCATAATAAGAAATTCCATGTGAGAAATTAACATAATTTAATTGTTGGAAATACCAAGAGGTCCCTGAATAATATTCTTTTACCTATTACATCATGGCAAGGATTGTATTATAAGGCAACTTTCTTTGTAATTGCAGAGGTAACATTTTTATTATTTTCCCCCAACAGTTTTATTGGCAAGTCATTTACATATCACAGAATAGTTCAATCATTCAATCGCAACTAGGAGAATTGTACAATCACCCCCACATCAATTTTAGAGCAGGCCCTCCCCCCCTCCAACTCCAATGATTAAATTGCCTTTAAGATGAGTTATGCAATCACAATCCATTGTAGTACTCCCTCCCATCTCCCGGCTTCATTATTTACCCCCAGATCCCCTTTCCCTCCTTCCCTCCCTATCATCCACCCTCACCCCTGTATTCCCTATAGCCCCTTGTATCAGATATTCTCATTATGCATCCACTCCTCCTGTGCTTCACAGCTGGGAGACCCAACAGAACACAATAAATGTTTTTTAAATCACACTAAGGTGATAAGGATAAAAACATAACAGTCTACAGACAAAAATACAAGTAACGTGCAAGAAGGAAAAGGGCCCGACAACACTCCAACAGCCAGGGGCGAAATTTCTGTCATGGAACCAGTGCGAGACGCTTGTACCCAGAAGACCTTCAGCTGGCGTCCACAGGGTGGTCGGTGGCCACTATCAAGTTCCACTCAGTGGCATCAGGACGACAGTGGTCTCTGCTGACAGTGAGGCTCTTCGAGACATTTGTACAGTCGCATTTTAGTTGCCTCCAGTTGGTTCCAGGTTACTGGGTTCTGTTATTCAATATTTTAACTAGGCTCCGTATAGTATTTTAACTGGCAAGATATATTGGTCAAAATCAATTCTTCATAAAAAGAGAAATTATCAGCTTCTCTTTGGGACAGGGGTAGGAGAGGTATTTAATTACTGAAACACGCTGGTTACATAATCGTTCATTCATTTTCATTCAGGATTATCTCTAGGAATGTTTGCTGTTTACTAAGGAAGTCTCTGTTACTACTCCAAAGTCTCAAATAATTCTTACTTTGAACCCAAATGAAACAGTCCAAGGACTTGGAAGTTTGAAGAGTCACAGGCAGGGGAATAGGGATGTGATCTGATGCAAAGCGCGGGCTGGTTGGCCTTTTAGAGAAAGTCGCCTGCAGGAGAGGACGTGAGCGCTCAGCGGGCATGGAGTCTAAGTCTGTTGTAAAAGCTTCCGTGATGCATAGGAAAATGCAGGTGCAGATTTGTATGTGGCTGGGAATGTGAAGGTAAGAGGGAGGAGGACGAGGTGGTGAGGAAGGGGTGTTTGTTTGAATATTGATCAGGTCTTTCGATGGTCAGAACAATTATATGAGAAAAAAACAAACAGTCGTACAGTTCTCGTCAGTGAAGTTGCTTGACCCGTGGCGGTACCATGTTTGTCAGAGTTAGAACTGGGCTTCCATCGAGCCTTCAATGGCCGGGTTTTCGGAAGCAGAGTGTCGAGTCTTTGGTCCAAGGCCCCTCTGGTAGACACAAAGCTCCAACCTTCTGCTTAGCAGTGAAGAGGGCTGCCCATTTATACCACCGGGGACTTCAACAGTATATGTTAAAGTGAGGAGCCGATACCAAGGACTCAAGTAGAAAGAAAATGTTTTGAAAATAATGATAATTGGACCAAATGTACAAATAAATGTGCTTGACACGATGGATGGATGGATGGATGGATGGATGGATGGATGGATGGATGGTGATAAGAGCTGGACAAGGCTCCAATAAAATGATTATTAAAAAAAAAGATGGCAGCCTAGGGAATTAGGAGGCAGTTCTCCTCTGTGACACAGGATCCCCAAGTACACAACCTCCACAGCACACAACCACGACGACGACTACAATGACACGCTAACCTTATGTCACCTGACTGTCAGAGTAGAAAGAGATTCAAGACGGGTAAGGGAAGAAATTGTTCAGGTGAACACTCACTTGCTCTACATGAAAACTCATTTTAATATCAGTTCTTCACTCTTTATTCTACCGTTCCCAAAATAAGATCAACTCACTTCACTGCGACGTTCAATTTTAAAGGAAAAGAACCGGGAGGACAGGTTCATATATTCTGGTTGAATCAGTACTATCTTTTAAAAATCATCCCATAATCAATTATGGCAATCAGGTGCCAAGAAAAAGAAAAGAAAACCAGGTAGTAGTGAGGATGCATTATTCCCAGGTCCTATCAGGAGCAGCCCGATTCATATTTAGACATTATACGGCAGACATACACACTCCTACCACCTCAGTTTACTAATCTCTCTTTGTTAGCAGCATACTCTTCATGTGCCAGTGCCCTGGGAGTGCTTTAACATGACACCTTATGGAGGCAGTCTTGCCTTAAAATGATTTCACTTGATCTATTCTTTTACTTATGGAATATTCTAGTATCATCCTACACATGAACACTCCAAATGTACTGCCTCCCAAACAATGCGGCCTTGGATTTCTCCCCTTGTAGGCTGATGGCCACGCCACGCCCTGTGACTATGGAACACAAATGGGCGGCTTTCCTGGCAGGGGTACCCGAGAGCAGCACAGCACAAGTCTGCTTCCTTAAAGATGCACAGCGGTCGGCCTCCTGTGGGGTAGTTCCACTTTATCCTAGTGGGCTGCTGCCAGTCAGAACTGACTTGGCATCGATGGGTTTGGTTGTTTTTACTTTTTTTTTAACGGTTTTATTGGGGCGCTTACAGCTCTTATCACAATCTATACATACATCCATTGTGTCGAGCACATTTGTATATATGTTGCCATTATCGTTTTCTTTTCTTTTTTATCGTTTTATTGGGGGCTCATACAACTCTTAACACAACCCATCCATCCATTTTGTCAACCACATTTGTACATTTGTTGCCATCATCATTGTCAAAACATTTCCTTTCTCCTTGAGCCCTTGGTATCAGATCATTTTTCTCCTTTCCCCCTTCCCCACTCCCCCCTCATGAACCCTTGATAATTTATAAATTATTTTTTGGTTGTTTTTAAAGAAAAGAAAAAGAGGTGCCACAGAGAAAGAAAGCCTGGAGGCCTGAGGATAAATTTGTCCCACAATTTGACACACATTTATCATTGTCTGTACACACTGCCCAAAATTGTATCACACATCAAATGAAGGTAGAGGCAAATACTTAAACCTATTCTCATAACCCATTTATACCATATGCAAACTAATTACCAAGAATCTCGTGGAGATTCCTAACTAGCAATACCCATTCCAATTTCAAAACAAACGGTTGGGAAAAAAAATACAGCTCTCATATAGTTAAATTTAAACTGTCCTTAAAAAAAAAAATGGTTTCACTAGAGCCTCTAATTGAAACTCAGAAAGGACTAGCCTGGGATCCGGAAGCACTTTGTAATGGAGGTCATGGTCAACATGTTGCAGAACTGCTCAATGATCTACAGCTGTCCTACTGCATTTAGGGGTGGTCTCCAATCAACAATGTTCTCTGAGACCTTCCTAAACTAACCCCTCAGCTCTGTCCCCCAAACAATTTTCTTCTCAAACTATGGAACAAGGTCTAGATAAGAATGCCAAGAATTAATGCAAAGATATCTTTAAAATAGTAATGCCTTATCAACGTTATTAAAAAATATGAAGCAGACGAATTTAACTTTCGGCATACATAGCTTAATACATAATTATCATTTTGCTTCAGTTAAATAATCAACAGCAGTCAAGGAGAACTCATTTCCCTATTGGAGCTCCTGAACACCTCTTTTCATAGTATCACAAAGCAGACAGTTAGAATAAACCCATTGCTGGTTTTCTAGGCTTTTCCATGCAAACAATGCAAGCAGCAAGAGTATTTTCTCCATTGTCTGACCAGACCAAAAGACAAAATATCCAGCAAGAGCAGCTTTTTAAAAGTAGTCAGAAGCTTTCCTGCCCCCAGAGCCCACAAAGGAAAAACAAAAAAGGCCCATCACTGTGCTCTCAAACAGAGATGAATTATTTTCCGCACCGTGTACCAAGACTGCCTAGTGCTACACAGCCAACTGTATGCAAATTGGAGAAGTCAACAACACAACAGAGAATAACCGATGGGATTTGAAATTAAACTGACAAGACTTCATATTTCAGTTCTATCACCTAAAGCAAGTCTCTGGCTGCTAACATCTTACTTACCAAGAACTCCTACTTGTTTTTTAAAACAAATATACACACACTGCCATTGAGTCAACTCTGACTCATCATCCCAATAGCACAGGGTAGAACTGCCCCTACGGGTTTCAGAGACTGTTTAACTCTATACAGAGTAGAAAGCCTCATCTCTCTCCCTCAGAGAAGTTGGTGATTTCGAACTGCTGGTCTTGTGGTTTACAGCCCACATATAACCCACTTTGCCAGCAAGACTCCACCTGTCCTGTAATATTATGTAAATTTGCTCTCAATTTGAAAGGACTGAATCCACCCTTTTTTTATTAATAAATCATCTCTTATAACAATCCATACATTAATTGTTATCAAACATGAATCAGCTCTTACTTGCACAAATCATCACAGTTACTTTTCACTAAGTGCACATGTAGCTTTTAACTCCTTGAAAAAGTTCCCGTCTTTTCCTGCACTAAAACCCCACTGCTGTTGAGTAACTCCAACTCACAGTGGCCCTACAGGGCAGCGTAGAACTGCCCCATAGAGCCTTCAAAGGTATAAAATCTTTACAGAAACTGACTTCCCTCTTCCTCCCATAGAGCAGCTGGTGGGGTTCAACCACCGACCTTTTGTCTAGCAGTCAAGTGCTTTCATCATTGTACCACCAGGGCTCCCCTCTTGCACTAAAACCAAAACCTCTAACTCTCTACTACCATAGTATGGATTCCGATTCATAGTGACCCTGTAAGGACAGGGTAAAACTGTCCTTGTAAGTTTCCGAGACTGTAACGCTTTCACTGGAGGCTGTTGACTGTTTTAGAAACCCTCCTCTTTCTCCCTCAGAGCAACTGGGGTGTTCAAACTGCTGACCTTGAGGCTAGCAGCCCAGCATGTCACCAGGACATCACCAGGGCTTCTCCCTTGCACTGAAGTAAGATTAAAAAACTGCATGCTGTGCCCGCCATATTTTACTGTGATTGTTCATTTCTTCATCTATAGCACCCCCTTCACAAATGATATTTGTCAAGAGTTGTACAAAGTCTGAGATTTTACTCTATTTGCAAACTAGTAGTTAAACTGGTGGTGCAATCCACTTGGTCAGCAGTTCGCGACCCCCAACAGCTCCGCGAGAGAAACACTGGGCTTTATACTCTGGTAAACAGTTACAGTCTCAGAAGCCCACAGGAGGGCACTGGGAGTCCGCATGGACTCAGCGGGAGTGAGTGAGAGTATTAAAGTCTCAGAAAGTCACAGAGGCGTTCTACCCTGTTCTACAGCATGGACTCAATGGTAGTGAGTCTTGGTAAGTTAAAGTGTTACCATTCCATGTATGCTAGCAGGCATACGAGAGTCTTAGATCGAAGACAAAGGACTTCATAGCGCATGGTAACACTACAGTCAAACCTTCCCATTTGTTTGCATCGGTTTGTCTCATGCCGGGCTCAAGCCCTGGGACACTTTACCTCATTCGTCACAGTTGCTTGCTATCAACACAACCGTGAGATCCAGCCCGAGTACAGCGCGCTCAGGCATACCCAGCAAGAACCCGGGGTGGGCTGTCTTTCCCAGTCATATCTTTAAAGCAAGGGGTATGTCTCAGCCATTTCTGGACCCTCAGAGCCTGACATGATACATAACACACTGTAGACACCCCTGAAGTTTGCCAAGGGAGCAACTATGAGCCAGAAAGTCTGAGATTGATTTTCGTGACCTTGTACATGGTCGGTTCCTTGAAGCTTCGTCCTTTTTCCAGGAAATGTTCCATTGTGAATTCCAGCAACTCTTCAATGAAAGGACTGCCTGAAAGGGCCTTCAAGCTCTCACCCACAAACGGTTCTACGATTGCCTCAGCAGCAGCAGTCAAAAAACCTGTCCTCTTATTGATAGATCTTACTCCTATTATTCCTACCTTGAAGGCAGACATTCAAGACTACAAATTTACAATTCACTAAGTTAATTTCAGTGATGCGAGGTTATCCATGACACCCTCACATTGCCCTTTAAGTTGTTATGATGATTAAACTCTTTATGAATGCAAGACAGGACACTATATATAACCCTGAGATTCTAAAGGTAAATACTAAACAGCAAGTATCTCCTTAGCAAGCAAGTGGTACACAGGGAAGCAACTAAACAGCCTAAAATGTCATGATTTTGAAAGGCCAGCAGTGTCGTTATAAAACTAACCCTTGCCCTTTGAGTGCAATATACAGGATGCAATAATTAAGGGATAACAGCTCACGCCCACGTTGCTCCCTTTCATAAGTGCCAAGCAGACAGATTTCATTTTCCAAGAGGAAGTCCTCACCACAGATCATGAAAAGCAGAGATTCTCAGCACTCCTCTGGACGTGTAAATCATGATACATGATCACCAAGTAAATAAACCATTATACAGTCCATGGCATCAAGTCCATTCTTGGATAAGTGAAATGACTGGGACCTGCATGCTGCTGTTGCTAGCTGCCGGTTCAGTTCTGAGGCATAGAAAGCCCAAGAACAGCAGAAATACTTCCCAGTTGTTCACCAGCCTCACAATTGCCCTTACGTGTAAGCCCGTTGTTGCAGCCAGTCTCAATTCAGCTTGTCTTGGGCCTTCTTCTATTTTCTGCCCCTTTATTTACCAAGCATGATGTCCTTTCCGAAGGACTACCAATGCATTAGCTCAAGTCTCCCCATCTTCACTTAGACGGAG
Source organism: Echinops telfairi (assembly GCF_000313985.2). Lineage (NCBI taxonomy): Eukaryota > Metazoa > Chordata > Mammalia > Afrosoricida > Tenrecidae > Echinops > Echinops telfairi. The sequence continues at coordinate 89,340,979 of NW_022103915.1, read as the reverse complement.
AACTCCGGCCATCTTCCAAGACAGATGTTTGCTCTTCTGGCAGTCTGTGGAAGCTTCAATATTCCTCACCAGCATCACAATTCAGATGCTCCGAGTCTTCTTTAGTTTTCCTTAAGCAAAGGCCAACTTTCACATACACATGAGGTGAGTGAAAAGACCATGGCTTGGTTTAGGCACACCTTAGTCCTCAAAGGAAGATCCTTGCTTTTCCACACTTTCAAGAGGCCTCATAGAGTAGCGGGTTGTGTGTTTGGCTGCCAACTGCAAGGTGAGGGAAACTATGAGTCTTTCTACTTCCATAAAGAGGTATACTCTCAGAAACCCAGAGAAGCAGTTTACCCTGTCGTATAGAGTTGCTATGAGTCTTCGTTGACCCCACTGCATTGTTTGGTTTGGGACAGATTTACCCACTGCAGTGTATCATTTGACCTCGTGACTGCTGCTTCTATGAGCATTGATTCATCCAATCAAGATGAAATCCTTGGTAACTTCTATCTTTTTTCCATTTATCATGGTGTTACCTATTGGCCAAGTGGTGCGGGTTACAACCAAGTTGTAAGTCATATTGAAGGCTGCAATCCATGATCTTCGTCAGCAAGTACTTCAAGCTTTCTTCACTTTTATTTTAGCAAGGTTGTGTCATCTGCCTATCAGATTGTTAAAAAGCGTCCTCTAATCCTGATGCCTCCTCCTCCGAGACTCCAGTTTCTCTGATTATTTGCTCAGCATAGATTGAATACATACGGTGAGAGGATTACAACGTTGACACACACCTTGTTCCCCAGTTCTGTTCCCATAGCTGCCTTTTCCATCCATGTTCCATCAAGTTCCACACGAGCACAATGAAGTGTTCTGGAATTCCCATTCTATTCAAGGCTGTCCATTGAGTGTTATGGTCCACAGTCAAATGTCTCTATAAAACACAGGTAAATCTCTTTCTGGTCTACTCTGCTTTCAGCCAAGATCCATCTTATATCAGCAACGATATGCCTTATCCCACCATCCTCTTCAGATTCGGGTCTGGATTTCTAGCCATTTCTCCCTGTCAGTGTACTGCTGCAACCGTTGTTGAATCATCTTCAGTAAAATTGCTCTTGCAAGGCTATCAATGACATTGTTCCATAGTCTGTGCATTTCCTTTTGTCGTGCAAGTGCCAACTCAATGGTCCCTTCTTTGGAATGAGTACAAATCTAAATCTTTTGGGTACAGTGATTCTCCAGTACCGTGACTGCACCTTTCCATCTTCTTTTGATGATCCTTGCACCAATTCCGTATTTTGCCCATAGATACACTGAGAGATTTCCTTTTTGGTTTTCTAACTCTAGACCTTTGTACACTGCATTATAATATTTACCTTGTCTTCTCGAGCTGTCCTTTGAAATTTTCTGTTAAACACTTTTAATTTGTTGTTTCTTCCATGTGACTTAGCTGCTCTATGGTCAAAAGGCAAGTTTCAGAGTCTCTTCTGATATCCACTTTGATCTTGATTCCTCTTCGGCCGCGTTAATGGCACTAAAGTATAAAGTGGTGTGTCCTTGTTAGCTACTATTGAATTGGCTCCTGGCTCAAGGTGACTCCGTGGTACAACAAGAGGCAATGCTGCCCAGTCCTGGGCCATCTCCATCACGACTGGCCGAGGATCTTATTGTTGTGAACCATAAGGTTTTCATTGGCTGGTTTGGGGAAGGACATCACACTAGGTTTTCTTCTCAATCTGTCTTAGCCTGGAAGCTCCAGTGAAATCTATTCGGAATCACAACAACATCAAGTCTCCGCTGACAAATGCGTGGTGACCGTGCTTAAGGTGCATTGGCCAGCAATGGAACCCAGTTCTCTGGGTATAGACAACCATACCGGTCAAACTGTAATTGAATTGTTTTGTTTGTGTTTGTTCCACTTAAAATGGAGCTGACAGACTTGGAAACAAGAGACTCTTTCCCATGTTGATCTTCAATATTGCTCCAGTGCATGCTGCTCACACTATGCCCACTCCTAACTTTGCTTAGCTGCGGTATCCTAAAAGGAATAGACACTGCATATGACAAGAGTTCACCAACTCGGTCTGAACACAGAGGGTGAGGGGGAGACAGTGGGGGTGGCGCAGTATAGTAGGTTTATGTGTTGGGTCCTAACCACAAGATTGTCAGTTCAAAACAACTAAGAAGAAAAATTGCTCACAGACTGCCGAAGTTTATCGAGAATATAATGTTTTCACTGCTCATGAACAGAGCTACAGGAATAGAAAAGACAAGCTAAGGAGAAGATGGTCTGAGTCTTACAGAGAGACCCAAGAAGACATCTGAAGACTCAAGACTACCGAGAAAGTCTGCCTTCCAGCAACCCCACAGCACCACCGCCAAACCCTGCTCGCTGCCCCCCAGCAATTCCAATTCAGAGAAACCCCACAGGGAAGGCGCCATCAGCCCAGGGAGGTTTCTAAGATGATTTACCGGAGCCGTAAGCCTCATCTTTCTCCCACAGAGCAGCTGGTGGTTTCAAACTGCTGACCTGGTGGCTAGCTGTCCAGCACGCAACCACTACACCACCAGGGCGCCCACAGTGACTACAATTCTGCAACAACTGCAATGCCCCTGTCTTTACTTTTCATTTTACCACCTCTATCTATGTAATTTTACATTTTCCTGGACTTGAATTTTATACACTGGTGCTTCAACAAATATGTGCGAAATTTTCCATTATCTTTTCATTCCATTTTCTGAGAACTTTTTGAAGAAAATGAATCACACTGGAGGTATTTTGTGTATAGGTGTCATTTCTTTGACTTCACATTGTGTCTGAGAAATTCATCCACTTATTTATGTATGATTTCTAATATTCGTGGGTGTTTCCGTTGCTTCCATGGGAGGCTTCCCAAAACATCCGTGCATACTGCTCTTGATGCCCGTGTGACAGACTTTCAACTTTATCCTCCAAGGATGAAAATGCTGGATCTTAACTGTAGTGGAAAATGACAAACCATGTTCGACGTGAATACCCCAACACACACAAGCACTGGCTGTAGCAGAGTCAAAACCCACCCGTTGCGTTAAATACTGATCTTCAAATATTCACCATTAAAACAGATTCTAGTGGGAGAATAACAACCTGCCGAGCTAGATGCTAGGTATATTCTTCGCAGAAGGTCTGTTTTCAAAATGACATTTGAGAATTGGGCCAGAGACTGATGCATAACACAGCTGCTGCTCGTGGAGGGAAAATAACAGATACAGAATGAGCCAAAGCACAGAGTCCCCATCTGAGCAGCCCAGTCTAGATTCAATGGCACAGGGATGACACTGCCATCCTGCAGGGTAAGGGACAGATGCTGAGTAGTGGGATTGGGGAATGACAGGCTACGGGTGGACAACGTGAGGAAAAACTTTACCATTGGCATGGCTTCAGCTTAGACCAGCGATGTTTATACACAGAGACCAAGGCTTCTGAACACTTGACTCCATGTGACTCCCAGCCCTTCCACCCCAGATGTACTGATTTGGAATCTCCATGTTAACAAGATCCACCTGTAGCTTTTATAGATCCCCTGGAGATTCTTATGTATGTATCACCTGAAGTCCTTCTTAAAGTCTAGGTTCCAATTCAGTTTAATTTCTCGGGGGTGGGTGGGGGGGTGGTATATAAAGTCTGTTAGCAACCATTGCAACAATGTCTAGCATTGAGGATAAAAATATTAGTAGACTTTGACTTTACTGAATGTAGATTATTAAGCTGTCAACAATAACAAAAATCAGGTACATAATCAATTTAGGTCCCATGGTTACCTATTAAGCAGGACTAGAATCCCCATGTGAAGTGGGGAGAAGACGCTGACTCCACCCAATCAAGCACTGGCATTTCATTCTCTCCTTGCTT
>NW_022103915.1:89335800-89337008 GCF_000313985.2 Echinops telfairi | reverse complement strand
CGGGGGCAGGAGGGGGCCCTGCGGACAGTATTGCGTAGGATAGACCAAATTATGGTAAAAGAACATTTAAAATCCAGATCTCTTTGACATACAAGCCTATATTCTTTATACTAAACCGTGCTGCCAAAAGACAGACTACATATCATAAACTAAACTTAAACTACTGACATTAAAGTTCAAATTTTTCAATGTTAATTATTTCTAATTAGTTGACTTGGTAGAGAATGAATTAATTAGACCTTCAAACTCCAAAACAAAACTCATTGTCATTGAGTTGATTTTGACTTATAGCAGCCCTGTAAGACAGGGTAGAATTCCCTGCGGGTTTCCAAGACTGATCGTAACAGGAGTAGGAAGACTTCTCTTTCTACCAGGGAGTGGCTGACTTCCAAGTGCTCACCTTCAGGTTCGTGGCTCAATACTTAACTCACTACAGTACAGCACCAAGCCTCCAAATTACACAGTCGGATAGAAAAACAGAAAATGGAATCAAGGTGATATACTCTTTAGAAATCTGAAATGTAGAGTAATTATGCCACCTTACTCTACCATCTACAATGATTACAAGAGGATAAAACAACAGGGACAACATTATAGAATCATGCTGATCTCGCCCTCATCCGTACGATGCCTTTGTCCCATTTCAGATTAATAAACGGATCTCTATAAACTAAAAGAGGACATTGCAACCTGTGAAATTTAAAACACTTTGGAAGACAAAGCAAAATCCAAACCTATAAGAGAAAAGATACAACATCTATGTAATCTTGGTTGAAGAACTTATCTCTCAAAGAAGACATAATACCTAAGGGTTTTAAATTTATAAATTCAATTACAGTATAAATTTTAAACTGCATTAAAATGCACCATTACAAAGAAATTCATATTGAATACAGATATTTGCAAATAAAGATGTTTGCAAAAACAAACAAGAGGTAAGTATCAGGAATACACAGAACATATACAAGCCAATAAAACTTAAGTCAGAGGAGTACAAGATATGACAAAATAATAATTTGTACATTATCAAGGAAGGCTTCATGAGGGAGTGGGGAGCAGGGAGGGAGGGGGAAAATTGAGGAGCTGATGCCAGGGGCTTACGTGGAGAGCAGATGTTTTGAGAATGATGAGGGCAATGAATGTACAAATGTGCTTTACACAATTGGTGTATGTGTGGATTGTGATAAGAGTTGTATGAGCCCCTAATA
>NW_022103915.1:89320512-89334105 GCF_000313985.2 Echinops telfairi | reverse complement strand
GGCTCGTCTTTTCCTCGTGACCCTTCTGTAAGGGGATGTCCAGTTGCCTACAGATGGGTCTTGGGTCCCCAATCTGTACTCCTCCTCATTCACAATGGTTTGATTTTTTTGTTCTTTGATGCCTGATACCTGATGCCTTTGACACCTCATGATCACACAGGCTGGTAGCACCTCAATTTTAACAAGCCCCAAACTGCACTCCTCTTCGAGTGTCATCCGGCTCAGGGCATGGTGACCCCTTCTTGCAGCTGCTCAGACCAAAAATCTGGCATCACTCTTATATCGCACCATCACATGTCCTTGCTCTTCAAACCCATTCACATTTTACCTCCTCTACTGCCACCCATAATTAGTCAAAACGCAGGTAACAAGAAACACTCATTGGACTGACAGGACTGAGGGTTGTCAGTGCCTGCACAATCATCGAGGTGAATGCCATCAGCCGACCTATACCTACACCTAGGCAGGGTTATGCACTGTGCACTGAGTATTACAGTGGCATCAGACTGAATGTTGGTCTGTGGACTCATGGTCTAATACTCTCTCCATTTGCTACCTCGTCCTTTCCGACTTAGAAGGGTTTCCTCTCTATTAAGAGAAAATTCACCAATCTATGAGTCATAGTTTAGTACTCAAAGCCAAACTCACTGCCTTCAAGCTGATGCCGACTCCCAGTGACCCTACAAGTCAGGGCGGAACTGCCCGTGAGCTCCCGAGACTAACTCTTTATAAGAGTAGAAAGCCCCATCTTTCTCCCAGGGAGTGGAGGTGGTTTCAAACTGCTAACCTTTTGGATTGCAGCCCAACGCATAACCTCTATGCCACCAGTTTAGTTCAGACAGTCACAAATGTAGGCAAATTAGACAGAGGAAAGGTGCAACTCAAGAGCAGCATCAAATTCAGAGGAAAGGGAGAGTCCAAGACCAATGCCCTCTGGTGTTCTCTCTCCTCCATCCTCACCAACCCAGACAGTACGGCTCCTTATCCAGGGCCCCACGGCTACAAGAAGTAAGATGGAGAACAGGTCCCAGGCTCCCTAGTAAGAACACTGCAAATCCAGAGTACAACCAGAATATCGACAGATTGACATCGATACACTCCAAGTGTTCTTATTGCCTGTTTTAATTGTACTCGTTTTGTGTATGGGTGTGCATGAAGTGCCACAGAACAGTATCACGTGGGGGTATATAGTCTCATCACCAAAGTCATGATGAACCAGTTGCACAGCGCATGGCTCCTTCCTTTGTAACCTTATCCAAACATGCGCGCGTACACACACACACTCTCTGACCTCCATCCATCCTTGACACTCTGACGTGACTCCAACAGTACACTCAGTGCTGCTCCCTTTCCCGCCACTACATCCCAGGTCCATCGTACTCAAGGCGGAGGCAATGTCTGAGAGCAGGAGACCTCGGAAGGAATAAGCTTTTCATCTTACTGGTAGGAAAGGCAGAGAAAATGCTCGGCATTTAGGTACCCGCATTAGGGTTTTAATATGTGCACATCAACTAATACATATTCCTGGCCATCCAAGGGGAAAAACACACACTCTAGAAACGCTGTAAAAACACCACTATCGACCGAAGCACGAATTCCTCAGAAACCACAGAATGTGCCTCCTCCGTTTCCTCAGAGAGACCTGCTCCCTGTCTCCCACAGGCATGAATCCCCCTTATCCATGTCACCAGAAAGGTCCTGGGCCTTCCACATCAGTAGACAAAAATCCCGATTTCTACTTCTACAAACGTCATTTGTCCGTGGCAGTCCAGGAGAAACACTGACCCTTGCTTGGATTTCAAACTTGCTGCCGGTAGTTATAACAATGCAATTTACAACGTCACATAAATAAAACGCCTACGCGACGTCCACAGCACTGGCCAGTGGGCATGCGGCACATTCGTACCTGCTGAGCTCAGGAGGACGCTGAAGTCGGTTCCCCTCTGCGATTCTCCACTTTCATTTTCGGCCCCCTTTTCCGTGTCTTGATATCGATCCCAGTTAGAAACGATCTTTCTTTTAGAATAAGTTCCCTGGTCTTCATTCTCGTCCCCATAGGTGTCTGCATCGCTGTCGTCTTCGGCCTGCAATCATCAGAGGGAAACCCGTCAGCGGCGGGCAGTGGAAATCTTACCGCGGTGGCTTAGTAGACATACGAAATACACGGTGTCATAAAAAAGAGTAAACTCAGAGACCAAGCTGCCTGCAGATTCAAAAGCATCACGCTACGGTGTTCTTTCAGTGGAAACCTTTCATTTAGCACTGGAAAAGAATCTGGAAAGCTACTAATTAAAATTGTGGGTAATCGCTTATCCCTAGTATCTATCCCAGTATGAGGGGGCTTCAAAAGGTTTGAAGAAAGCGGAAGAAAGCGGATTGTCAAAAAAATTTTGACAATCATTTTATTGGGGGCTTTTACAGGTCTTATAATAGTCATCAACTGTATCAAGCATATTTTTTTCTTTTTTCTTTATAATCAATTTATTGGGGCTCATACAATTCATCACAATACATAGATCAATTGTATAAAACACATCTATACATTTGTTGCCCTCATATTCCCAAAATTCGCTTGCCTCTTGGGTTCCCGGAATCAGCTCATTTTCCTTTTTTTCCCCCTTGTATCAAGCATATTTTTACACGTTTCCATCATCATTTCCAAAACATTTTCAACTTGTCCCCTTCCTCCGCCACCCTTGTGAATCCTTGATTATATATTATTATTTTGTATCTTACACTGTCCATTGTCTCCCTTTACCCACATTTCTGTTATTCACCCCCTTTGGAGGAGGGGGGTGCTATATATCCAACCTTGTGATGAGTTCCCCCTTTCTCACCAGTGCTTCCCCCTCCCTGACCATCCCCCTACCCTCATGGTATCACTACTCCCACTACTGTTCCTGAGGGTTTTATCTGTCCTGAATCCCATGTGTCGAGAGCTCTTATCTGTACCAACGTGTGTTCTCTTGCCAGATTAGTAAGGTAGAACTGGGCCATGGTAGTGGCAGGGAGGAAGTAGTCAGGAACTAGAGGAATGATGTGTTGATTCGTTGGTGCTATACTGCACCTTGGCTGAATCATCCCTTCCTTAGAACCCTTCTGTTGGGGGATATCCAATTGTCTACAGATGGGCTTTGGCTCTCCACTCCAACTCCCCTCATTTGTATCGATATAGTTGTTTGTTTTGGATCTTTTGATACCTGATCCCTGTCAACACCTCCTGATCACACAGGCTGGTGTGCTTCTTCCATGTGGGCATATCTGCTTCCCTGCTAAATCGCCACTTGTTTGACTTCAAGCCTTTAAGACCCCAGACGCTATAGCCACGCACCATCTGTTCTTTAAAACACACACACGCAAAAAAAAATTCTGGAGCCCCTTGTACCTACTAGGAGCCTTGGTTCTCTAGCAGGTAATGCCTTGGGCTGCTAAGCTCAAGGTTAGCAGCTTGAACCCACCAGCGGCTCCTCAGCAGCAAAACGAGGCTCCCACTCCCAGAAAGAGTTGTCGCCGTGGAAACCACAGGGCAGTTCTACCCTGACTGTACGGAAGCTGGGCGTCACGTTCACCTGGATGGCAGCCCGTTTGGTTTGGGTTGGTGGGATGTTCTACTTTGAAAGTTGTTTCACATCATGCAAATCAAGGCAGACGGACACCTTCTGAAAATCCACAGCTCAGGGATGGCAATAAACCCTCCCTGCCAAGTTAACAGATTTCAGAAAGACTCCACAAAAGGTTTATGAACGTTGAGAGGCCTGCTTACACACATTCCAGAGAACAGTTCCTAGTCCGAGGCTCTCAAGGGTTTAGAGACAATGTTGGGGAAAATGCAGATTGTGAGAAATTCTACAGGATGCAGAGCCCAATTTTGTAAAGGACCTGCAGGGGGAGCTCTAGTGAGGGCAGAAGGAGGACCAGAGAGCAAAGGGCTTAGGAGAAGCACGGTGCCTGCCGTAGGATCAATTTTGACTCACCTCAACCTCAGGGGATAAAATTTTTCTAGGTTTTCTAGGCTATAATCTTATCTAGACAAAAGCTGTTGAGTGAATTTAAACGACTATCAGATATATTTGAATCTAAACTCCAACTCAAACTTTCTAACTTGAGAAAAATAGCCATTTACAAAACAATTAGGGAAACGTGAACAATGACGCTATGTTTTGCTGTACTAAAGCAGCACTGGCTTTTTTGGATCCTAGTTACTGTTTGGGTATGCGTTTCTTAATTGTTCTATGTTTTGTTGAAAATAGACCCGGCACTATTTATGGACGGTGGCACTGTTGGGTAAATAGGGGTCCGCTAACTGCAAGGTTGGTGTTTGAAACCCACCAGCTGCTCCCTGAGAGAAAAACGAGGGAGGCTGTTTCCATAAAGATCTACTGCCTCGGAAATCCTACGGAGGGCTGCTGTGAGCACGGACCTACTCAACGGCAGTACACATCTGTAGATGAAAAGATACGGTATGTAGAATTTGCTTCCAAATAATCCGTGGAGCTGAGGGAGAGATCACACAAGACTGGGCCCAGCTGATAACTGCTGATGGGTACAGAGAAAACCATCGTGTTATCTTCTCGACTTGCACATAAGTCTGAAATTTCCTATGAGCAAAAATTAAATTTACAAAAATCATGAGTGCATTCCGAGTTAAAAGACAAGGTTCAAAGAATTATCACAAAGACGATGAAGTGATCAGTAAGAAAGAAAAATGAAGGCAATGTATTAAAACTACCTATCTGTAAAGAATGTTTTAAGTGAGTTTTTAACATAAAAGCAGGTAATGCACATAACAAACAATACTTCGTCTTCCTGTCATGCAAAGAGTACCATTACTAACACCTAGTATAGACACTTGCAGATTTTCTGCGGATGTGTGTATGCATATATATGTATGAGTGTGTATGAGCCAATTTAAGTCAATATTATTAACCTTTCCATTTCATTTCCATGAGATGAAATTTTCATTCGTCATTTTCATTTCATCTAATACCCAGGCTATTTACAAATCCCCCTGACTTAAATGACCTTGATAAAAATGCCTCCAAAGCTGGTTTGTTCACCCGGCATGCAATTCAGGACCGTGCACTCCAACTGCTTGTTTGCTCCGGTACGTTTCTTCTCTACAGCACAACCCCTCCTGATGACACTCACTCACTGAAGGGAAGAGGGCAGGCCTCGCGCACCAGGGCAGCTTCTGTACACACGCTTCTCGGAAAAGTATGGTCATCAAACTTGCTTTTTTCAACATCTCCAATATTTACATAAGCTAATCTAACAAACTCTAATTGCCCAAATTCTTTTATTGTTGTTGTAAAAATACCCTATAGATGATACTCTGAACTTCGAACGACACTTAGTAAATGTCAAAGCCAATCTCAGTAATGCCAAGATTAGGTGATGAAGTCTTACATCATACCATTCTCTTGCCCCTCGCATCTAGGATATTATCAAGAGTATGATTTTAGTCGGCGTCAAATTTCTGGCGTCCATCAACAGTTCACGCAACAAATTTCACACAAGTCAATAACCCTCACCTGAATCAAATTTCTTAAGAGTTTGTGAAATTGTGTGAACGGACCTTTCAAGATCACTTTCAGCCCTCAAATATCATCACAATGTTGTAAGGCTACCCACAAAGAGGGCAACTGGCATCATGTTCTAAGGACTGCAAAGACTGGCTGAAACCTGCCTTTGCTGCAAGTTTATCAGACTAGAAGCTGAGGGCAATTCGAGGCGGGTGGCCAAATGAGATCTGCACTCTAAATAACCGACGTGGGCACATCCGGAAGAGAAGGGTTTCATGATGAGAACTGGGGGGCAGAGCGGGAGCTGAAAACACGAGCCTCATCGGGGCGAAGTCAACATTCTCTTGTTGGTGTGCTGGGTAAACAAGTCCAGAGCGGTCTCTGCAGTGAGTGTAAGCCCCTGAACGACAGCCAGGGCACACGACAGAAATGCGAGCCTGGGTGAAATGGTCCGCTTGGGGTGAAAGAAGATTGTGGTCTCAGAACACCTGCGGAACTATTAATGCAGTGCAACAAGCACTTAAATGGGAGGAAGGAGACCCAGATAGAATTAATGGCCCTGCCATCGTCATCATTTAAAATTTACTGAGTGTAATAGGCTGGGCCTCACATAGCTGAGTGACTCACTAATTCCCAACTTAGAAGAACCACTGAACAAGGATCGCATTACCCCCACCACAGTGCAAGGATGAGCAGAGTGGTCATTAGTGTCATCACAAGAGGGCAGTAAGCAGTAATAATGGTTAGATGATAGTTAAGTGTGACTTAAAGGGAGGTGTAACTTAAGAATTCTGAGAGATTTTGTTTGGTCCATTTTGCAAAGATGTGGGATATGTTTTTAAAATACAAAGCCCCAAGATGGAGAGAAGGATGGAGGCCATTAAAATATGGGTGAAAACAGTAAATATAAAGGACTCTATTACATTAGCAACATCATTGCCAACTTACTCTAGTAATTCCCCCATAACATTTTGTACCTGGGTATTGGTCATTGGTTGCAGCATTAATAACAGGAAGCCAATTAGCTCAACAGCCTAAAAATCTGTTCTAAGTACCACCTAGCTACAATGTTGTCAAATAAAACAAAAATAATAATAATCCACTAAAAGTAAATTGAGGAATGAAAAACTTATTGGTTTATAGTTCTTTCAATAGACACAGGTAATTCTAACTTCCCCTACCTTGTGGGATACAAGTGAGAAAAGCTGTCCCGTGGATGGACTAACTCCGGGGCCAAAAATCTAGCCCTCTCCAGGGAGAGGAGCTAGCTGCGGCAAGAAAACAGACTCTTGCTTCTATACTTTCCTGTGCATGAGTAATCCATCTATGAGAAGCAAATCATCCATTTTCATATGCAGAAAAAGACAACACTGTCCTGGTTTACAGTCATGTTCAGATAACAGAAAAAACAAAAAAGCAAGCTCCCTGCCAAGGAATCAAGTTCCACTCACCGTCACCCTGGAGCTGGGGTTCTCAGCCTTCCTCACGCCGCCACCCTTCCGTACAGTTCCTCGTGTGGTGGTGACCCCCCAACCATAAAACTATTTTCGTTACTACTTCATCACTGTAATTTTGCTACTGTGATGATGAATCATGTAAAGATCGGACAGGCAGGATGTATTTTCATTGTTACAAATTGAACATAATTAAAGCATAGTGATTCATCACAAAACAATATGTAATTATAGATTGTGAAATATTTATGTGTTTTCTGATGGTCTTAGGCGAACCCTGTGACAGGGTTGTTTGACACACACACACCCAAAAGGGGTCACAACCCACAGGTTGAGAACCACTGCCCTAGAGGCTAGAGCCGAACGGCTCCTTAGCGTTTCCCGGACTAAGTCTTTACAGAAGCAGACCACCTCATCAGTCTTGACTCATCAAAGTAGGTTGTTGAACATCGTCTTTTTGGACTGTGTTATGTCCACTGAACTTGGAGTCCCACGAGACTGTTCCTGAGCCACAGATCCAGAAACTCATTCCTGCAAAGCATCTGGTTATGTCTACATTTTCATAATTTCATCATTTTGTTCCCTGTATGCTTCACCTTAGTCCTGGATACATATGAAATACGGGCAAATTCCCATAAACATCCTGTGTCAAACCTATACTTATTTGTGGGTATGCATCCACTCTCCCTCCCACAACCAGTCAACTTGTGTGTCTATCCATAAATCTACTTGTAGATCATCATGACTACAGGGTTGTGTATCTAGTTCTCTCTCTTGCCTTTAACTCTTGCACTCACTTTTGTTTCTAATGGTACTGGACCACCAACATTCATTCAACACACACACTTTAGTGTTACAGAGTTGGGGCATCAGTTCAGACACTGGGGATACAATGACCAATAAGACAAAGTCCCAGTCCTAAGACCTCACAGACTCAGGAAACTATCGGAGACAAACATATAGCATGGCCAGTCTTGTAGGTCAGGGAGAAGGAGGAGGAAGTCATGTACATGTACCCATGGGCTAGGGGGACTGTGTCATGATCTGATGTCTACACTGAATTCAGCTCTCGCTAAGGACAACTGACCTGAGACTACTCTAGTGATGGAAACACCTCTATTTCCTTCTGGGAGAGAGGTCCCAACTCAAGGAAAACAAAACCTGTTTCTTACCTGGATGTTAGCAGAGACTGTTTCTAACCAAGTGATAAAAACTGCTTAAAGAGATCGGTATTTGCACCCATTCCAAAGAAACAATCCAGAGGAATTGTGCAAACCGTGCCAGACCATTAATACCATACACAAGCAAAATGTTGCTGAAAGTAACTCAAAAACAGTTGCAGCAATATATCAATAAGAAACTACCAGAAATCCGCACCGGACTCAGAAGAGGACATGGAACCAGGGATATATATCGTTGCTGGTGTCCGATGGACCTTAGCTGAAAGCGAAGAACACCACAAAGAGGTTTACATGTGTTGTGTCATCTATGTAGCTCACAACCAATCATGGGTAGCTGTGAAGACTAGGAACGCCAAAACACGGAATTGTGCTCGTGCAGAACTTAGACATGGGCCTGAGGCAGTCTTGTCGGGCTTCGATTCTTTCACCATACTTACTCAACCTATATGCTGAGCAAGGACTGGAGAAGCTGGACTACGCGGAGAAGAACTGGGGTCAGGGCTGGAGGAGGGCTCATTAGCAACCTATGACACACAGCTGACAAACACAACCTCACCTGCTACGGAAGTGGAGAGGGCTTTCTGAAGCACTCACTGCGCAAGACCAAAGACTGCAGCCTTCGGGCTGGACAACACCTCAACAAAGAAAACACAAAATCCTCACACTTGGACAAATAAACAACATCGTGGTAAACAGGAAAAAAGATGGAAGTCAGTAAGGATTTCATTGGACTTGGATCTACAATCCATGCCCAGTGGAACTGCCGCCCAGATGCATGGCGCTGGGCAAGTACTTTAGGAAGTAAGGCAATCCAGACCCAAGCCAGGTTATCTCCAATCACCTCAGATGTACACCAAACACTGGACAATGAATAAAGAAGACTAAAGAACGGATCCCTTTGGATTACGGTGTTGGGGAGAAATGCTAATATACCATGGCCAGCACTTGGAAATCATCGACTTCTCTGAGGGAGAACGATGGGGCGTTCTGGCCCTGTAAAGGGTTCCAGTCTCGGAAGCCACGGGAGCAGTTCCACTCTGTCCTGTAGGGTCCCTGCGGGTCGCATCGCTGCACGCGGAGTTTAGTCTTGTAGGTGTGCTGACGCCTGTCAACTGGGCTGATTTTAAAAGCCATGCTTTTCATAAAAATGATTTCTGCTGAAATGCTGCCCCAAACTATTGAAAGGCAGACCCTCTGACGTCATGGGGTGCAGTCTACTCCCCACTAGTGTTGGCTCTGATGCTAACTTATCTCTCTTAAAAATGCACTCGTCTCTCATTCATCTTAATTTCAAAACAGTCCTAGAAAACAGTACTCAGCAAGGACCTTCTTTACACACACACCTAACCAATCACAAGTACACAGACGAAACATAGTCAAAAATCTTACCAACCACACAAGGAAACAAATCTCTGACCCAAAAGCTTCCTCAGGGCAGCCCATTCAGAGGAACCACTGACCCACCACAGAACAGCATGCTAGCAAGACGCCACTTACATCTAAAAGCATGCGGTGACCAGAGACTGGCGGGAGGGCACAGACTATGATGGGGCAGAAAATATCCAATGAGGCAGTGCCTGGATGAACGTGTGCAAAAATGCCAAACGTGTCTCAGAGACAATCTAGAACGCAAGTGTCCAACAGTACCAAAACCCAACACTCTGCCAGGGCACCGATTCCACCCCTAGTGGCCCCCGGGAAAGAACAGAACTCCTCTCTAGGGTGTCCGGGCAGCACATGACAGGAGCAGAGAGCCTCCTGCCGCCCTCAGCACGGGTTTGCACCCCAGCCTTCCGGTAGTAGCCCACTGCCTTAACCACCAGCCACCAGGACGCCACAGATGATGCCAATTGGTGACAAACTCACTACACGTGAAGAAAGGAAACTGTAGCAAACTGCTGTTACTGAAGCCTCACGCCATCTCCTCCTGTTAATGAACGGCCTAATGCCACCATCTACTGGACCGTCCTCCCCACGCAACACAAGTCACAGCCTGGCCTGCATTCGCACTGGGATTTCACCAGCACCTGGGTCTGTGTGTACAGGTCTGCTTCCCAACATTGCTTGTGCCTTCTCATGTGAGGACAAATGGTTCTAGTAAAACCCCTCCTGCTGCACGTTCAGTCCCTCGATTAAATTACAATTTTACATTCCTGTGGGGGGAAAGCCGTCAGTTTAACTAAATCAAATTTGGTAAAAGATATGCATCTCTATAAACCTTGTCAATCCTTCCGTCTGTTTAGACATGAGCCAATCTCAAGTCCTAACTTAAGTTTGATCTGCTGTCTTAGTTACCTAGTGTCACTGTCCCAGAAATACCCCACAGGCGTGGCTAGGGAGCTTTAGCAAACGTATTGTCCCAGCGTGCAGAAGCTGGAAGTCCAGACTCAGAGGCAAGGTCTTTCAGGAGGCACTGCAGCAGAGGAAGGTGCGCCCACGTTTCTTCAGCTTGTCGGCACCCTGTCCTTGGAGATTCCGGGTGTCTTGGCATCACTCTTCCCCATGCACACCTCTAACGTAACCAGGGCCACCCATTACCAAAGGAGACTTAACCACCCGCACACCCAAACCCACTACTTTCAGACAGTTAGGTCACAGGGACCCTGTGGTTAGAATTTACCACACATACACACACACACAGTGTTTCATTAAAAGATCATTTTACTGGGGCTGACAGCTCTTATAACAACCCATCCATCAACTATATCAAGCATATTTGTACAAGTGTTACCATCATTATTTTCTAAACATTTACTTTCTATTTGGGCCCTTGGTGTCACCTCTTTTCCACCCCCCTCCCACCCTTGTGACCCCTTGATAAATTGTAAATTATTATTTTCATATCTTACACCGACCACTGCCTCCCTTCCCCTGAAGTTTCTGCTGTTTATCACCTGGGGTGGGAGAGGTTAGGTGTCAATCATTGTGGTCGGTTCTCCCTTCCTCCTCTGCTCTCCCCAGTTTCCCCCTCCCCTCCTGGTATCACTACTCCCACTCCTGTTCCTGGGTTCCGTGTGTCGTGAGCTCTTATCTCTTATCTGTACCTGTGCCATGCTGCACTCTAGCCTGCAGTGAAAGTCAGGACCGGGGTAATGAGAGTGAGGGGTGAGGAAGCTTTAAGGAACCAGAGGAATATTGTGTTTCACTGGTGCTGCATTGCGACCTGGTTGCCTCACCCCTTCTTTCTGACTTCTGTGCGGGATGTCCCGTTGTCTACCGATGGGTTTTGGGTCTCGGCTCCACCACCCTCGTTCTCAACAATATGGGGGTTTTTTTAGAACATATATTGAGAGGGGACACAATTCAATCATAATTCTTGCTTATAAAACTATTGGACCTACCAGAATTCTCTCAAGTGCCCAACTTCTGAGACAGGTTATAGACACATGGTAACCAAATGAGGACTGAATCACCAGAACCAGTCATCTGAAAAGGCTCTGTGCACCGATTTTATCTGACAATTAGGAAACAGTGCCATGTATGTACCCACCTTCTCTAAGGAGCCCTGATCACACTGTCCAGTAAGCACTGGACTGCTAACAGCAAGGTGGGCGATTCACACTCACTCTCACACTCACTCTGAGGGAGAAAACCAAGGCCGTCTGCTCCCATCAAGGCATCAAAGAACAAAAAATCCTATCATTGGGTGCCCACCTCCATGACGATCGCTGAAGACAAATGGGAGCATAAGCACATGTGGTGAAGAAAGCTGATGGTGCCCGGCTATCAAAAGATATAGCGTCTAGGGTCTTAAAGGCTTGAAGGTAAATAAGTGGCCATCCAGCTCAGAATCAACAAAGCCCACATGGAAGAAGCACACCAGCTTGTGCAATCATGAGGTGTCGAAGGGATCAGGTATCAGGCATCATCAGAACAAAAAAAATCCTATCAATGTGAATAAGGGCAGTGTGGAGTGGAGACCCAAAGCCCAGCTGTAGGCAATTGGACATCACCTTATGGAAGGGTCACGAGGAGCTGATGAGCCAGTCAGGGTGCAGTGTAGCAACGATGAAACATACAACTTTCCTCTAGTTCCTAAATGCTTCCTCTCTCCCCACTATCATGATCCCAATTCTACCTTGCAAGTCTGGCTAGACCAGAGGATGTACACTGGTACAGATAGGAGCTGGAAACACAGGGAATACAGGGTGGATGATCCCTTCAGAACCAGTGATGTGAGTGGCGATACCGGGGGGGTGGAGGAAGAGTGGGGTGGAAAGGGGGAACCTATTACAAGGATCTACATATAACCTCCTCCCTGGGGGTTGGACAACAGAAAATTGGATGAAGGGAGACATCGGACAGTGTAACATAAGACAAAATAATAATTTATAAATTATCAAAGGTTCATGAGGAAGGGAGGAGTGGGGAGGAAGGGGGAAAAATGAGGAGCTGATGCCGTGGGCTTAAGTGGAGAACAAATGTTTTGAGAATGATGAGGGCAATGAATGTACAAATGTGCTTAACACAACTGATGTATGTATGGATTGTGACAAGAGTTATATGAGACCCTAATAAAGTTATTTTAAAATAAATAAAAATAAAACTGTTCCAAAAGAAAGACTGACAAACCCTATCCTGGGATGGGACTATTTGAGTCTTTTTTAGTTCAACAGGTCCCAGGCAGTCACAGCATGCTGTTTTACGGCCCCTACAGCTCCACTGTCCGGATTGGCTTTAGTACTTTTGGAACTTTCACTATGAATCATCAATTTGACAACACTGGGTTTGGTACTCTGCTTGGGTTTTGTCTTTGGACCCATCTTGAGCGTTTCAGCATTTAAAGCTTTTCTTTTGAACTTAATGCTTCTCTTCTGAATTTATCCTCTTCCGGATCTTCTCAGACTAAAGAGTCTTTTTACAAAATGCGTAACTGTTCTCTTTAGTGGGCTGGCTGAAATTTACAGTATTTTCTGGATTCTCAAGAGCACTTGCCCATAACAACACTAACAGGGAGAAAAAAAGCCAACACAGCATCCTCGGACCAAGGCAAACTCCTTCAAAGTCCATGGATGTGAAAAAACAACTACTGCAAAAACGCTATGCAACGAATCTGTGGATGGGAGAAGTCAGCACTGCTGGCATTTGCCTGAAAGCCACTCTGGCCACACGCAATGCGGGGCATCTGGGAACCAGCAGCTCACTCAGCTGGCACGCTTCTCTGGCCCATTCGTATTCTGCTGCTCCACCAACTAAACGGAATCATGGGATCACGTCACAAAAACCTGCCAGGAACGTCAAAGGAAACAGAGGAAAGAGCTGGGAGGCAAGGGGCCTTTCTAGAGGTCTAGATTAAGGCATGTACATATGCAAATACATTTATATATGAGGATGGGGAAACAGATCTATGTGCATATATTTATAGGTTTAGTATTAAGGTAACAGAAGGACATTGGGCCTCCACTCAAGTACTCCCTCAATGCAAGAATACTTTCT
>NW_022103915.1:89308856-89319583 GCF_000313985.2 Echinops telfairi | reverse complement strand
CCAATGACCCTACCCTGACCAAAACTGAGAAATAAGAAGTCATTTTTCTTTTTCTCTTACTTTATTGGGAGCTCTTGCATCTCCTATCACAATCCACATTCATCCAGGGTGTCGAGCACATTTGCACACATGCCGCCATCATCACTTTCAAAACATGCTCTTCCCACTTGAGCCCCTCATACCAGCTCCCCATTTCTCCCCCTCCCTCCGCCCCGTCCGTCCTCCCTCACAAACCCTTGATAAGTTAGATTATTATTTTCGTATCTTACATCGTCTTCTGTTGCCTTTCACCCACTTTTCTGTTGTTTGTCCTCCTGGGAGGGGGGTTATAGGTTGATCCTTGTGTTCGATTCCCTTTCTCCCCCCACCCTTCCCTAATCCTCCTGGTATCTCTACTCTCATTGTTGGCCCTCAGGGGGTTATCTATCCTGGATTCCCCGTTGCGGGCTCTCATCTGTAGCAGTGTGAATGTTCTGGTCTAATCCGATTTGTAAGGCAGAATGAGGTAGTGGGGGTTAGGAAGCACCAAAGAACTAGAGGAAAGTTGCATTGTTTCATCGGTGCTACACTGCACCCTGACTGGCTCGTCTGGAAACGCATTTTCAAAGGGCCAATTCCTCCCACAGGAGGACAGATACCATCAGCTGCATTCCATTTCTGCAGCTTCTTTCATGCGCGACCTTTAGGACGCATTTCCAGCATTAGGAGGGAGAGTACTTTAATTAAAAGAAAGGGCAGCAGAGACGCGGAGGAGAGGGAGAGAGCTTACACCGTGCATAAGGAAGGTGGATTTTCTTGAAGCTCCCAATCCACGGGGACAGACCGCAAATCCCACCATCAGGATTATGTAGCTGGGACAAGGCTCCTTGAAGCGAGGCCAGGGATCTCGGAACTGAACGACTTGCAGGTCAGCAAAAGTCCCTTAGCATGCGCAACGCCAACATGAAGTGCGCCTGACCTTTGAAGTGGGAGATAGGTCACACTCTGCTTCACGGAATTTTAAGTGACCCTTCATGCTGTACCAGCAGTCCCGAATCCTTCTGCGGAAGGGCACAGACTAAACTCTATGCCGGCACCCAAGGGGGCCTGTGATGGAAGACTGCCGGGGACAAACGCAGAACAAGCCTGAAAGTCCGAAAGCCAGGCAGGACAGCCAGCTCTAGCTGGGGCAAACCGGGGACGCCGTAACTTCCGTGTCCTGTTGAATTCAAAACGGACTCCAGACAGGGCCACAAGCTCCTAGGACATCTAAAGGGGCGGATAGCGCTCGCCACATTATCAGGGCGGGTTAGGAAAGATGGAGGGAGTCTCTACCAAAAAGAGTTCCTCACGGGCTATTTCCGGAGGCGGCCGGAGAGGACACAAACACCAAACGAATGACCCCAGTTCATTCACCCGGCCAGCTATGGCCAGTGGTCCTCAGTGGCTGATGCTCCAGACAAAGTGGATCGCCACGCTTTTCTCCTGAGGCCCCTCTGACTGTCACTTTTCCTTTCCCAAAAGCTCACAGAAATGAAGTCCCATGGCTTGTAGCCTTCATTGACTTGAACCCAATGCTGTCGAGACAAGTCCAGCTGCCCCATGTGGCTGCCAAGGCTGTCGGTCTTTGTGGGGACAAACGCGCACTGGTCTCCTGTGAGGGAGCCGGGGCAACTTGGGGACCTTCTGATTGGCAGCCGTTCATTTACCCACTGCGCCACCAGGGCACGTTGTGGTGACCAACAGCACCCCAGCCCTCTTCAGCTCGATTGCATTCCACTGTAATGATGCCCTCGTTAGCAACACATCAACCAGGGAAGGGATCTTCCAGCTGTTTCCTATTTGGGACAATGAGGAAACAAGGCACTAAACCATTCGCACCTGTGAGCTTTCATCTCTCTTGGGGAAACACAGACGCCTGAGAGCAGGGTTGCAGGGTCATATTGTCGGTTTAACTTTATTAAAATCCCCAACATTTCATGCTGCCTGTTTCAAGCCAGTGTGACCCATGGAGAAGGAGCCCCGGTGCAACCAGACTGAAGGCCTTCGCCGCTAACCAAGAGGTTGGTGGTTTGAAGCTAGCCCGTGACCCCACAAGGCACAAGGCCTGGCAGTCTGTTCCTGTGTAGATTTCAGCAAGAAAACTTCAAAGGACAGTCCTCCTCTGTCCCAGGGCGTCACCGTCAGTAGAGATCAACTCAGTGGCATCTAACAACAATAAATCAATACATAGTAGGATCATTGATGGCATCATGGGTTAAGACTTGCGCTGCTGATACAAGGTCAGCAATTCGAAACACCCCCACCCCCCCCACTCCACAGGGCATGTAAATATTTGGTCTTGCAAACCCACAAGGGCGGTTCTACTCCGTCAGAGAGGGTCACCTGGTCAACAGCTCCATGGTACTGAGTGGATGACAATGGGACATCTTTTTAATGTGCTTATTTGACATGTCTCCGTTTGTTTGTTTGTTTAATGAGTTAGTTTCCAATTGCTGAGTTCTGCGAGTTCTTTCCATATTCTGGATACAAATCCTTCCTTGTATGTGCGAGTTCGTGTTCTCAGTATCCTTCCCGGAGCAAACACTTCATTCTCCTCAAGTACCATGTACCAACTTCTAAAAGTTCATGAACCATGATTTCGGTGCCCCATCTAAGAAATCTTTAACCTGAGGCCACATTTTGTCGTGCTTTTCTCTTAAAACAGTAGTTCTCAACCTTCCTAATGTGGCGACCCTTTAATACAGTTCCTCATGTTGTGGTGAAACCCCCCCCCCAACCATAAAGTTACTTTAGTTGCTACTTCATCACTGTAATTTTGCTACTGTGATGAATCGGGCGACCCCACAGGTTGAGTACCACTGTCTTAAAAGATGAAATCCTGTGCTTCCATTGATTTCTAGATGGTTCCCCTTTAACTTCCGGAGCACAGTGGTGGTAGCTCCTTCACTGTCTCTGATCATTTCAGCTTCTGGGTCATCTTTTTTTTTCTAATCATTTTATTGGGGGCTCATCCATCTTTTATCACAATCCATACATACATCAATTGTGTAAAGCACTTTGGTACATTCGTTACCCTCATCATTCTCAAAACATTTGCTCTCCACATAGGCCCCTGGCATCAGCTCATTTCACCCCCTCTCTTCCCGCTCCCCACACCCAACTACAGTATATACTTTTTTTTAATCGTTTTATTAGGGGCTCGTACAACTCTTATCACAATCCATACACACATCAACTGTGTAAAGCACATGTGAACATTCATTGCCCTCATCATTCTCAAAACATTTGCTCTCCATCTAAGCCCCTGGTATCAGCTCATTTTTCCCCTCCCTCCCTGTCCGCCCTCCCTCATGAACCCTTGATAATTTATAAATTATTATTTTGTCATATCTTGCCCTGTGCTCCAATGCCGTCGTGGCTACATGTTGGGGTGATAACCCCAAGACAGCAGTTCAAAACCACCAGCTACTCCTTGGGAAAAAGAGGAGGCTTGCTATTCCCATAAGTCATTAGTCTTGAAACCCCACAGACCCTGTCTGTTGGGGTCGCTATGGGCTAGAATTGACTCAGTAGCAGTGAGTTTGTTTGTTTGTTGTGAGGGGGGTGTCATCCTGGGGCTAACATCTTTTCCCTCAAGAGTGGTATGCTGACAATTGGGGGATTCCAAATCACATTCTCAGCATGACCTTATTCAGACCTACCTTGAATCCTATCACCATCCCCCGGAGGACTCGACAATTTTCTGTGTTTCATTCACTTAGCTACAAAAGCATGTTCCCTCTCACCTTCAGTGGGCGGTGGTTCCCACGTCCCCAAGGCTTTCAAAGGTTTCCCCGCCTTGCTTGGGAATCTCTCTTCTGCGTGCTCAGGGCGGACTGGCCCCAGGTCTTAGGTGAGGCTCCCTCTCTAAGATTTCCCCAAATCTCAAGCCACAACAGTGAGTTTCTTTGGGAGTTGAAGTTGCCTTCAATGCTACGCAAGTCCCTTCACTGGGGCGGGCGGGGTACCACACTACACACAAAACTGGGAGGAGGCCGGAAGAAAGAAAGACGGGCATAGCCCCCTCCAACAGCCCCACTCACACACACACACACTTTAAACAGACCCCCCCTTCCTCATTGCTCGGTCCCCTGTGGCTACAAGAGTTGTGGCTTCACCACCTGCCACTTTAGCTCCCCAAGGGGCCTGCCCTCAGCGTCCTGGTGCCCCCCTGCCCCATGAGTAAAAGAGACCGTGCTGAGGGCAGGGACTCTCAACCACTCTCTCGGTTACATTTTCCTGGTCTTCTGGCTAAAAAACCGGGCTTCTCTTGGCTCTCGGGCTACCACGGCACGCTGCTGGCACTGGGGCCCAAGGGCAGAAACGCAGAGAGCAACTCACCCCCGGCCATGTGGACTGCTTCTTTGCTTTCTGACTCTCTTCACCAGCAGCTCACCATTTCTTCCCTTTTCTGAGGCTTCCAGACATGTGCCCACTCCTTTTGTCAGTTGAAATTAACGATAGAAAAAAGACTGCCGTGGACTAGCTCTCTTATCCGCGCCCTCGCCAGTAATGGTAGTAATGGTAATACTATGTGCTGGCTCACTTAAGGCGTGCTCACAAACACCTGACCTGAAGGCCAGCCCACTTCTGACCTCCACTTGAAGAGGTTGCCCGTGCCTGACACTCAGCACATTGTTCTCCTCCTTCGATATGACCCCGCTGTTTCTAGATGGAAGGGAAAGAAGACCAGAAGCGGCAGCTAGCGTTCTGGAACACGGTCCTACTCTGTACCCCTCTGTCTCTCACCTTTTCTCTCGTCCTACCACCTTTCAGATGGGGGCGGGGCGGGGACGTGGGGGGCTTTGAGCCATTCAGTGGAAACAGCTGTTCATCAGGTAGGTTGATTGAGACCAGGGGTTGGGGCAGAAGACACAACACAGCCTGAAAATCAGCTTCTACACCTGCCACCACAACTAGCCTCTGCAGACTTAAAACCAAGCAACCATTTGGCTGAACGAGTTTTAAAAATAAAATGAAATAAACCTGTCTGGAGCACTATACTCTTTTAAGAAGTATTTATGATGAATGGGACAACAGCCACTGACCGGTGAGCTAGAACTTAAGGGCCAGTGACTTGACCTTCATGGGGGAGGAAAGACTGGGGAAGGGAGCCGAGAATGGCTGCCCAGGTGGCAGAAAGCAGGGGAGTCACAGGGCGTGCGTCCCATAGAAACTGTCCAACCGTGTGCTGTGCTGGGTGTCTTCCGACAGCTACAGCAAATAAAGGGTTTCCAATCTGTGTCTGATGAGTAAGGCCGCACGCGAGCTACCTCTTAAATATGCACACATGTCAGAACAGCATGCGCTCCTCACCAACAAGCTCATTGCCTGGCATTTTGCATTTACAACAGTCAAGGATCTGACTGGCACAATGAATGTCATACAGCTAGCTGGTAACGGACAAACGAATGCTTCTTTCTGTAAAGACGTTCACAACAGCAGTGTCAAAAAGCTACTACTATGAGGGAAATGGGTTGGTGGCAAAAAAACAGCACCCATTAAGTCAGATTTTCAGGTGAAACAAGAGCTCCCTAAGTCTACGTTTGGGTAAGTGGGTGGCATCGTACTTACTGCAGACACTTGGACAGGTTGTAGGGGGGTGGCTCTGTGACTGTGTGAGGATGGGGGTGGAGGGACTGCTGTGTTTACTATCACTCGTTGCCATCAAGCTGATTCCATAACCACCCGCAGCAGCATAGTGGGGCCACTCCCTCGGGTTTCTGAGGCTACAAGTCTTCATGGAAGCCGGAAGCTTCACCTTTCTAACATCTGGCCTGACAGCAGCCCAGTGCATCAGCAACATAACCAGCCCTAGTGGTATAGTGGGTTTACAATTAGGCTACTAACCCCAAAGTCAGCAGTTCGAAACCACCAGCCACTCTGCAGGAGGGGCTCCCATAAAGAGTTACAGTCTCGGAAACCGCATCCCATAAGGTCTCTCTGAGCTGGAATCTACTCAACAGCAATGAGTGAGTGTATTCCAGAGTGAGCGATACCACCCCTTAGGGGGGACCAGAGCGATTCAAGGGAGCTACAGAAAGCAGATACCTACACTTTATCCTGGATTAAGAGCAATAGTACCAAAGTTTTTCATTGCCCGGTGGTGGTGGTGGTGGGGGGTGTCTAAGTAATTTTGTGGGGGGAACCTATGACCAGACCTCAAAAAAGATGACTTTGTTTATCAATGACAGCATGTGTTTCAAACATTGGCAGGCATGACTCCTCTAGAGAAAGGCAGGCTAGAAGGCAAGAATGGCAATACTTTTCAAAAGAAAGCCTTTTTACATTTTAACAAACATATCACTTTCTATCTGTGGTAAGCCGAGTAATGCCTCCCAAAGATGTCCAGACGCTGGGAATATAGGGCCCCGCAGCACAGGGAAAGCAAAACCTCAGACTGTTGTCACCTCCGTGTCATTATCACCTTTGTTGTCATTATCACCTTTGTTGTCACGTGCCATCGAGTTCGTGTGAACTCAGCAACTTCCGGTGACAGGTGGAACTGGATGTCTTTGTTAGTTGGCAAGAAGCCAGGCACAGTTATCTGTACTGGTGGGCTTCAACAAGTTCGTACACTATGGAATGAAAGATAATGGAATTTCCCCAAGAACTGACCGGTGAGAACAACATAATCACCCATTTTTTTAAAAAAAAGCTTTTGACATCAAGTAGATCCCGACTTCCAGCAACCCTACAGAGCCGATGGGTTTCTGAGAAGTGCGGGACTATCCAATGAGCACGGGATACCTGGGTGTACCGGTGTTTACATCCTAATCTGCTGTGAACAAGTTCATGCATCACATCAAAGATTCCAGTTTCAGGTCTGGCTGCCATGGGTCGGTCTCTCTCTCTCTCTTTCTCTCTCTCTCAACCCCACAGCACCTTCCTACAGAATCAAAGCCTCTTTTCTAATGTACCATCCCTGACACAGGCCAAGTGCCCAATTAACAAGGTAAGCGAGGCTTAAGCACAAATAAACCCGTGCTTACCTTGCATACTGGGTACTCCGTGCCTTCTCCAAGGCTGCAATCTCCTTAACGGTGGGCTCAAATGTAAAGACTGACAGGGCGGCAGTGTTCCGTTTCGTTTTGCAGAGTAGTGAAGAGTTCAAACTGATTCCATGGCACCCAACAACATAGCCATCTTCCCTGAAGCAGACTGCCACATCGCTCTCCCACAGGACAGCGGGTGGGCGCAAACTGCTGGCCTTTGCTTTACAGCCCAACATTGGACCCACTGTTGGCACCAGGGCTTCCTTACTGTCACCTCCAGGGTCCATCGTTGCGGACGCAGGCCTCAGCAGGGAGGCAGAGAAAGAGCTGTGACGATGGAAGGGGCAGCGAGGCTGTGTTGCTACCTGGTGACGATGGAGGAAGTACAGATGGAGGAAGTACAGATGGAGGAAGTACAGATGGAGGAAGTGGCCAGGAGCCAAGGGATACAGCGAGCCTCTGGAAGCTGCGAGAGGCAGGGAAAGAGCCTGTCCCCTAGAGCCTGCAGAGAGAAAGAAGTCCGACCACCCCATCAAGGTTTGCTGGCGGTTGTGGTTGGTATGTAGGCAGCTAAGGTTTGGACAAACTCAGCTTTGCAAGCATCCCAAGGTCGTTGGTAGCATCAATGTCTAATGCTAACCTCCCACTCAGAAACATTTTACTCTGTTCGCCCACCTAACTGTTCGCTGCATAAACGATGTCTAGCTTAATTGTCTTGTTTTGTTTTGCTTTGCGTTGGGGGAGGGCGTGGGGTGGGTTGCTGTTTGGGGACCAGAGAAACTCCTTGGAGTTCATTTCTAGTTCAGCCTTCAGGTGATAGATGGGTCGGCCGTCCTGTACTTGATTAAGTCTAATAGCATTCACACGTTTGCTTTCAACTCCACTGACTTCTTTTCCCCTAATGTTTTCATCGCCACTTTAAATGGGTGGTCACCATTTCACAGTTACTTTTGAGCAATTTGCACTTCCTCATTGCATGCTACAGAACACACCTGAATCTAACAATTAAAAAAGGAAAACCTGCAAAGATGATTTGATTGTAAATAACAATGATGGCATTTTCCAACTGGAGGATCGGTGGGGGGGGGGGGGGTCCGCCATTAAATTTTCTATCTGTGAGCAGGAGAGTGCAAATGAATCCGTGCTTGTTTGCCCAAATTCGGAAACGAGAAAAGGAATGAAGAAGGGACTACAAGCAGTGATGCGAAGGCTTCCCATTCTGCTGCCTGACGCCACCTCTCACCGAGGCCCACAGAGCTAACTGTGCTTCGGTAGGAAAAATGAAACTCCAGATATTGTCAATCCTGTGTTAGAGTGGTGAGAAATTGAAAATGGAGTCCCTGTCCTAGGGGGACGGTCAAATCACCATGGAGCCAGTACTGACAGGCCAGGGGAGCTGGGTACCAACACCACCCCAGGCTTTCTCACCCTGGGAGTGCAGGGCTGGTGTGCTTCAGTCTGACAGCCCGTTCTGGCAGGCTCCCAGTCCCCTGCTATTTCCCATAACCAAGAGGCACATCTGGTCCTTATTTTTCCAGACCCCTCTGTGGTCACAGGCCTTCTCTTAACTCTCTTCCTGGTTGGAATTTCTACTCTGCCCATGCTTCATCTACCCTCTCACAGCCTCCTCTTCCTCTGGCCTAAGTGCCTGGTCTCCTTCAGCGCCTGGCTCTCAGCCCTCTACTCTCTTCTCATTGCCACCCCGGTCCTCTCCTGCTAGGGTGTGCCCACATACCCTGAATCCACAGCGCCTTCCCCGAGCTATAGACCTTCAGACTCAGCTCTGCATGGACCACCTGCCCAACACTAGCCATCTCCCCTCTGAAGTCAGCCTGGGCACCTCCCATGGCGAAAGGCCCCACATAAACCCACTGCCTGTCGAGACGGCCACCATCTGTATATGGGTCCTCTTGCCTGTCTGTCTGCCCTTATTCCGTGACCGCAGCATCTTTGAAGAACGGTGTTGCTGATGTTGCCCAATTGCAAAAAACGGAATGATGGCAAAGTGAATGTTTCACATAGCCCCCTCTATTTCCCCTCTCCCAACGAGAGGGACATTTAATAAAGCAAGCAAAACTCACTGCCATCAAGCCGATTCCAACTCACCGTGTAGCTATAGGGCACGGCAGAGCTTCCGAGGCTGCAAATGTTTAGGGGCGCAGACTCCCAACTTCCTTCTTTGGAGTGGGGAGGTTGGTTTGGTTCTTTGAGTGTCTGAATTCAAACCAAAAACTCTTGGCTAACCCCGCGACCAGAACCCCGACTGACACAGAGAGCTAAGAGGTCATTATTCTGTCCGAAGGGAAGAGAAGCTTCTCCCAATTGGAGACGTCGGTGGCTGTTTCAAAAAGCACTGGGAGCCGCAGACCCAGGTGGCAGAATAGGGTTCAGACGACCTGCCTTTGGGGTAACCCATGGTGCCACCTGGTTCCTTCGAATTCTTACATCCTTTTTTTAAAATACTTTTTAGGGGGGGCTCTTAAAACTCTTATTACAATCCATACATCAGTTGGATTGGGCATATTTGTACATATGTTGCCATCATTCTTTTTTCGAAAATTACTTTCTATTGAGCACTTGGTATCAGCTCTTCTTTCCGCCCCTCCCCCCCCCACCATCATGACCCCTTGATAGATTACAAATTATTATTTTCATATCTCACACCAACCGCTCTCTCCCTTCCCCCATGGTTTCTGTGGTTCTTCCCCCTGGAGGGGAGCATCCTTTCAAATTTTTACATGCACAATATAGCTCATTGTTTTCATTTAAATGCATTTTCTCATTTTTTTCTTACACATCTTGTCTTAACACCTTTCCAGTTTTATGTGGCAAGAATGTACATCAAAATGTTAACCGTAGTGATTTCTGGATGGAGACACGATAGGTAATTTTTTTTTCTTGATAGTGTTTTCTAAGCAGGATAGGTAAAACATTCCGTCTCATGCCTCTGCATTTAAAACGGAGGAAAGGAAATGGAAATGCATTTTGGTCCCAGGGGAGGCACGCTGAGAGGCCATACTTGAAATGGGTTTGGATTGAGAAGTACAAATCACAGGCCATGACGTCGTACGTCTCATCAGAGATAAACCGACATCACCAGGGCTGTAATAAAAATATCAGCTGTACATTTAGTGCCCAAATCTCCAGGGGAATAGTGAAAGCAGTCGCATGAGAGGGCAAGTGATCGCATTTGCTTAAATCATTCGTTTTTGTCCTCTAGATAGACTTATATGTGATCAGTTCCAAGTTGTGGGCTTCGGAAGGAGAACGGTCTTATTCTTTATTCTCGGGATCATTTCCGTCCGTGTTCGTCTTCAGCGAGTTCTCTGGTTAGGCTCTGCAGCCCTGGGGGGCCAGCGGTCAGGCAGGGCCAGCGGTCAGGCAGGGCCAGCGGTCAGGCAGGGCCAGCGGTCGGAAACCGCCAGGCGCGCTGCATGAGAAGGCCAGGCTTTCTGCTCTAGGAAAGAGTGACGACCCTCGCCTGCCCCGTGGGGGCCCTCTGCGTCAGAAGGGACTTACTTGACGGCAGGGAGTTTGATTTGGCTCTCTGAGTGTTGGGTTGAAAGAAAAAACTCTTGGCTATCCCGACTGACACAGACCTAAGAGGGGCCACTACTCTGTCCAAAGGGAAGAGAAGCTTCTCCCAATTGGGGACGTCGGTGGCCCATCTCTAGACAACTGGACATACCTTGCAGAGGGGTAGTGGGGAGA
>NW_022103915.1:89302910-89304816 GCF_000313985.2 Echinops telfairi | reverse complement strand
ATCAGTCAGGGAGTGGCAGATTGGCACCTGGGGTAGTCGTGAATCAGGGACTGACTTGTGGCCAGCTAACGAAACAACAGAATTAATACATAAGGGCTACCATCAAACAGATAGTAGCAGCTATCAATTATGCCCCAGGGATCATGCCATGCATTTTACATGCACTGGCATGTTTAATCGTGAACTGTGAGTTAAAAATAAGAAGGGAAATAAAACCGAAAAGAATGTTTAAGATTAACTTATAAAGCCATCAAAACAAAGGCTAAACCTTTAATAGGTAACAATAATAGTGCAAATTTTAAGTTTTATATCATTCTTTATTATAATCTTTCTCTAAATCATAGGCTCCCAAACTTATTTAACAGACACCCCCCCCTTTTTTAATCATTTTATCGGTGGCTCATACAACTCTTATCACAATCCATACATACATCAATAGTGTAAAGCACATTTGTACATTTGTTGCTCTCATCATTCTTAAAACATTTGCTGTCCACTTAAGCCCCTGGCATCAGCTCCTCGTTTTTTCCCCCTCATCCCCTTTTCAAAAGAAAAAAAAAAGTTACTGAGCACACCCTTGGTAATCTAAAATATTGATAGTAGTTTTGTTTTTTTGTTTTATAATTGGGCTTCCTTTCTTTCCTTTTCCTTCCTCATACTGCAGACAAGCTGCCCCTACAATTGTCTAACACCTCTGCGAACGTTTACCTATTATCTCCCTTAATCTAAACAGCTGAGCTTTTCCTTCCCGCTGATTCTGTTTCTTATACAACTACTATAGAAGGGATACCTTATCTCCTGAAGCCGTTGCTAATGTTTTGACAATAGGAAATGTCTCAATTTTTTAAAAAGTATTTATGTACAATAGTTTTGTACTACAAATATTAAAATCGCCACAGAACAGCTCATAGAAAGACAGCAATCTAACTGACTCTATAGTGGAGATGAGTATTCTCAATCAGATTGCTATTAAAATTCAGACCTGACTGCTGACATTCACGTGCTGAAAATTCCATGCATGAGGGTCAAGTAAACCGGTTTCTACACATAAGACAGGGCTTCCAAAGTTCATAAGAAAAATTCTATCTTTTATTTCCATTTTACGACGAACTTGTTGAAACCCTCTTATATGTGTATAGTAAACGCAAGCCTCCCCAGAAGTCTTGAAGCCCTGCTGTCTCTACAGGATTCTTGCTGGTACTGTGGGTTAGCGTTGAGGGATAGCTGTGGGGTCCGGAAGAGGAACCCACCAGATGTGGGGGAAATATGAAACTGCTCCTATAAGATTTAGTCACCCAAATATATATATATATATATATATATCTAATTGGAGACACTAGGGTATACCTAGTGTCTCTAATTCCAGAATTCATTTAACCTCTGCCACACGAGCTCCCATAATTACATCAAGTGGGAAATGAATACGTAAGCTACGGCTTATTCATTTTGAAGATGTACTGCAGATACAATCATACAAAACTATAAAGCAATGTCCATGATGTAAAACAAAAAGAAAAAAAGATTCAGTCACCCACACCCATAGAGCATTCCTACTCTGTCACTAGGGATCGGAATCCACTAGATGGCAGTTTGGTTTCTTTTTACTTTTTCTTCCTTTTTTTGGTCTCCAGGTGCTAGTCTGCAGCACAGCCCACAGGGGACATTCTCCCGTGCAGGGAACTTGCATGATGCACTAGCGGGGCGCCGGGCGTTGCCGCAGCAGGGAGCGACACCCCCACCCCACCCCGTTCAGTCCCTCCTAAGGACAGGAATGCCCCCTGTCGTGCCGGGAAAGCACGTCGAGGTCCGTGTCCCCAACACAGGTCCATCGCTCCGACTCCTTACTTGACCCCGGACCCTCCAGAGCCGGTAGCCTGACCCCCAGCCCTGTCCCTGGGCTCCCGGC
>NW_022103915.1:89300550-89301511 GCF_000313985.2 Echinops telfairi | reverse complement strand
TGTGTGTGTGTGTTGCTTCCCTGTCTCTAATAGGCTTCCCAGTGGCTTCTGGTGGACTGGAACCTCCAACCTTTGGGGGAGCACCTGACTGCAAAAACCAGCTTGCAGCTGAACTTTCACTGAACACAGAGGCTCTTCATTCTGACAACTAAATTAGTTCATCTTTCTGTTGTCCTGTCATACAGACAAGAAATCGGCCCTAGGAAATTTTAACACTTACCTAAAGTGACAGCTAGGAGGTGGCAGAGAAGCATTCTAACACAAGCAGGCTCACATCGGTCCATTCTTTTAAAACCAAAGAGTAGGAAGAGGTGTAGAGATGGGGTGGGGGGTGGATTTTCAAGGGTTTGGGTGGGTTTTGTTTTTTCATTTTCAAGTTTTATAACAGAAACCACATAATACTGCAGGCTGACATCTCCACCCTCCTATCAGCCTAGCAAAACAACTTATTTTTCCCCTCCCACTCCTTCTGGGCCCTTTTCTGTATTCCTATGAAATTAGCACTAAGCATTACTTCTGACTCTCCACTCTGTTTCAGGCACTGTGCCAGGTCCTAGAGATGAGGGAAGTGGGGGGCACATTGTCCCTGCCCTCAAGTAGTGCCTAGCATTGGGGGAGAAAGTCCTGCAGCAGATGAGTACAGTACAGGGCGGGGAGAACAGGAGGCTGGAAGTGAAGGTCCGAAGCAGAAAAAATTAAAACTGAAAAACTCATTGCCATTCAGTTGATGCTGACTCATAGCAACCCTATAGGACAGAGTAGAGCTTCACCTGTGGGTTTCTCAGTCTGTTTTTCTTTACAGAAGAAAGCCTCATCTTTTTCCTGCTGAGTGACTGGTGGTTTCAAACTGCTGGCTTTGCAATTAGTAGCCCAACACATAATTGATTATACTACCAGGGCTCCAAGGGAAAAGTTAAGGTAGGTTTAAATGAATCCCCAAGCCAAGGAGTTTGGCCTGGTT
>NW_022103915.1:89250469-89298900 GCF_000313985.2 Echinops telfairi | reverse complement strand
AGAATGAATGGCAGAGTCCGTAGGAAACCACAAGAATAGTCCGGGACACCATTAGGGCCTGACTTAGGTGAATGCCAAGGGTGGTTCCTGGACAGTAAATGTGGATAACAGTAGTCTCTAATCCATCCAGGCGGTTAGGAAAATGAAGAGTAGAGTTGATAGGATTTAGTGTGTAAGGAGGTCCAGAGGTAAGCTATAAGGGATGCCCATGTTTCTGCTTGAGGGATGACAGTGGAAGTATCAGAGGAGGTTGTAAGAATAACCGTACTTTTCAACACTTTTCATTTTGTGTGTGTGTGTGTTGCTTCCCTGTCTCTAATAGGTAACATTTTTGTCGGGAGACACGATTATTTCTCACAATACAGCTGTGCCTTTAACCTCTATTCTTTTCCTTTGTTATTCTGCCATACCCTACCTTCCCTGCCTTCTTGCCCTGTCTTTTTGAAATTAAGACTGTCAGTGGCTCACAGGGTGAAATTCATTCATTCCCATGCTAAACCTGCAATTTCAATAATTCTACCCCTAGAGAGACATCAACCAATAGGCAGATGGGAATAGTAACAAGAATTTTATCCTTTTTCCTGCACACCACCAAGGAGCTAACTGATCATGAAAAGCATGTTTCAGAACCTGGTGGGCATCCCCTCTGCGGGCAGGAATGGCAATGGCTTGGCACAGCTTCCATACACTTCACTAAGTGGAAGGAGTTTGTTTGCACTGAGAAGGCTCTGTCAAAAAGAACGCAAGAGGAGCATCCTTTACCAGTGTTTGCTAATGTGTGCTATACTGCCCCCTGGGGGTCACTGGCATGATCCAAGGGAGCTGCAAAAGCAGATACCTGTACTTTATCCTGGATGATCGGCTATAATACAAAAATGTTTCATTGGCGGGGTGGAGGGGATGTGTGTAGTAATTTTTTTTTCTGAAAATGGGCTTGCTTTATTCTCTCCATGAATGAAAATAATGATGTCCTTCTTACTTACGGTAGAGAGCTGGTAAAGTGGTCACCTGCTAACAGACAAGTCCCCTTGGAACCTCCTGAGTGACCTGGAAACCCTAGATGTAGGAGGCCGAATTGACTGGGTGGCAGAGAGCAACACCCTTCCCCATCACAGGTGTCCCTGGGTTGTGCAAATGGGTAACATGTTCAGTTGCTAGCAAGCTGGAAGTTCAAGTCCACCCACAGGTGGAAGACAGACCTGGTGATCTATCTGCCCCCACAAAAAAAAAGAATCGGCCATTGAAAGCCCATTGGAGCACAGTTCTACTTGGATACCCATGGGGCCATATGTCAAAATCCACTGGGACTTGCCAAGCATCATTAGGAAAAAAAAAATCTGTTTTGATAAGGTCATCCCCGAGTTCTGAACTGGGATATTGTAAGGGCAAACTTGGCTTGTTTCAGTTTTGCTGAGAGATGGCCCCCCTAAAAGACGCTGATTTATAAACAGACTTCCCTGCCCGGAGCTGGGTTCCCATGAGTGTCTTCTTCTCTCAGTGGACACATCCCTTACTACGACCACACAAAAATGTGGGTCTTTAGAAAGGTGTCATGAACAAAGCTACAGAGATTTGGGAAAGAAAACCAACCACAAACTCTTATAGCTGAAAAGGA
This sequence comes from Echinops telfairi, assembly GCF_000313985.2. Lineage (NCBI taxonomy): Eukaryota > Metazoa > Chordata > Mammalia > Afrosoricida > Tenrecidae > Echinops > Echinops telfairi. The sequence continues at coordinate 89,297,285 of NW_022103915.1, read as the reverse complement.
TGTTACTGCTTTCCAAGCTCAACATTTATCATTTCACAAAAGAACAAGGGGCCCTGGTGGCATAGTGGGCTACGCACGGAGCTGCTAACTGCGTGGTCAGTAGCTCAAACCCACCAGCCACTTCTCAGGAGAAAGATGAGGCTTTCTCCTCCCATAACGATGCACAGCCTCAGAAACTGTAGGGGCAGTTCTAGCCTATTCTGCAAGGTTGCTGTGGGTCCGAATGGAATCCGTGGCAATGGAGTGAGAGAGAGATGAAGAACAGATCTCTGCTAAGTAAGCAGAGACCGAGGACTTTACCCTGTGGGTTTTCATCTTAAAGCCAAAGCTCCTTCTTGTACCCAAGTGGTTCACAAATTATACAAGCATCAAGAAAAACCCAGAGAGGGGGGTGGAGAGTGTTAAAAGCAAGTTGCTAGGCCCCACTGCTAGGGAGTCTCATTCCACAGGTCTGCCTTTTAACAAAAGAGCCATAGTGGTTGCTAACGGCAAGGTTAGCTGATGGTTCAAAGCCACCAGTAAGAGAAACATGTGCCTGTCTGCCCACACAAGGGTTTCAGCCTTGGAAACCCTCAGGGGCAGTTCTACTCTGATCTGCAGGGTCACAGGAATTGGAATCTTCTTGATGGCATTGAGTTTGGTTTTGCTGGCTTGACATTTCTAACAAGTTTCCTTCCCAGGTGCTGCCAAGGCTGCAGCTAACTGGGGAGACAACACTTTGAGAAACTTTGCTGTTCACCGAGAGAACAGCAGCATGACTCTTTTATTTTATTTATTTATGTTGTTAAATATGCACCATTTCTTTTTTAAGATCCTTTTATTGGGGGCGCTTACTTACAACAATCCATACATCAATTAGCATGGCTCTTTTTTAAAAATCATTTTCTTAAGGGCTCATACAACTCTTACCACAATCTATACATATATCACTTTGTTTGTAAAGCACATTTGTACATTCATTGCCCTCATCATCCTCAAAACATTTACTTTCCACTTAAGCCCCTGGCATCAGCTCATTTTCCCCCCTCCCTCTCCACTTCCCCCTCCCTCATGAAGCCTTGACAATTTATAAATTATTATTTTGTCATATCTTACACTGTAGCATGACTCTTTTATACCCACGTTCAAAACCCAACTATTAACAGTCTCCTGGCAAAGACCATGCCTTCGAGTTTAAGCAGCAACTGAGGAACTAGTTGAGAGGCAGAGATTTCTTTTGGGACTTCCTGGTTGACCCCTCAGGGTTATGTGGATTCACTTTGATGTTTAATCTGCTACCTTAATGACAGCTTTATGTATATCCTCTGATAAAACATTTCTTGAGCATTAAGTCAAATTGTCATTTTCCTGCTAATCCATCCCATTGGGATTCCCACAAGAATCATGCAGAAGAAGATAATACTTAGCCCGAAGGATGAGGCAGCTGATCCTGATGTTTCCTATTAGTCATGCTACACACGCTACACAAGTCACGACAGAAGCTATGGGGCTCAAATTGGCCAGCTGCTAAGGTGGCCAAGATTATGTTAGAGAGGTAAGCCAAAGATGCATGAAACAGCTTGCCTTCAAAATAAATAAAAATTATTTTTAATGTTAAATGGTTCAGGAAAAATTATGCACATGGTGAAATGTTAACAAAGGGATTGACTAAAAGATATATGGGACTTCTTGACTGTTTTCTTACAACTTTTCAATAAATCTGAAATTATGTCCAAATTAACATCACCTGTAAAGCAACTTGTTACTTTTAGAATAAAAAGATTTAATTCCATCTATACTCTTAAGAATATGCATGAAGGTGAACGGATTCATTGGATGGTGTAAGATATGGCAAAAATAATAATATAAGAAGGGTTCCTGGGGGGCAGGGTGGTGGAGAGAGGGGATAAAGAGGAGCTGATATCAAAGAATTCAAGAAGAAAGAAAATGTTTTGAAACTGATGGTGGTAGCAATTACAAAATCATGCTTGCTCTAGCTGAAATTATGGATTGTTATAATATCTATAAGAGTTCCCAATGCTTAATTTTAAAAATTGCTAAAAGAGATTAAAAAGAATGTGGCATGAGTTTTTTATGTTAATAACATTTTAAATATTGGTACACTAGGGTTAGCACCTAAAAGAAGCATTTGATAAATTAGTGCAGAATAGTAAAAGAGATATGGGAGTTATCAAAGACACAGCCCAAGCAAATATAAACTGGGGGAACAACTCCGACGAGCTCTCACAAAGCTTTCTGCTTTTCTACCATGACGCAATGAGTTGTGGCTTGGGCATTTGTTTGTAGCTGTGTAATCAAGAATATTTTTGCACAGCTCAACCAAAGAGCCGCCACAATGTCACATTAAGCTTCTTCCAGAGCGTTCATAAAGGCCTCATAATTCATGAGTGCTAGCAAGCTACTAGCAGAGGAGTTTGCCTCGTTCCCATCCCACTGCAGCAGGGCTCACCGGGCTTTGGAAGAAACTCCCTCCTTGTTGCACTAGATCAAAGTTCACTAGTGTTTCTTTCTCTTCTCATCTCCTTGGCTATCAGCTTCTCGTCGGAGCAAAATTTGCTGAGAATTGCAGTGTTATACTCGCACTAGCTTCACTAGCTTGAAGGAGCTACTTGTTAGTATCTCTTCCTAACTATAAGCTCAGTTATGTCCAAATAGAAGCTTAGAAAGGGCCGTGGTTCAATGATCTGTACCTCAGAAATTGTTAACAGCTGGAAAAAAGAAAAAAAAAACATTTGGGGGAGACAGAGGGTCACTGGCTGTTAACTACTTACCAACATTCCACTGATTCTGGCTCTCAGCAAGGTGGAGAACCACATTTTTTTTTAATGTACATATATTTATTTATTTTTGACCTTTTTTGTCGTTTTATTAGGGGCTCATACAACTCCTATCACAATCCATACATACATCAATTGTGTAAAGCACATTTGTACATTCATTGCCCCCATCATTCTCAAAACATTTACTCTCCACCTAAGCCCCTGGCATCAGCTCCTCATTTTTCCCCTCCCTCCCTGCTCCCCCCTCCCTCATGAGCCCTTGATAATTTATAAATTATTATTTTGTCATTTCTTGCCCTGTCCGAGAACCACATCTTATCTCGTACCAGACGTCAGCACAAATCAGGGTTGGCACATTCGGGCTAGATAATGTTTTGTTTCAGGAGGCAGGCAGGCCTCCTAGTGGTACCCGCTAGATGCCAACGGCAACTTCCTTTTCCTAGTGTGACAACCAATAATGTCTCCAGACGTTACCAAAGTCACCCCTGGTTGGGAACCATAGGCACAAACCAGTACAGTGATATAATTATCCCTCAAGCCAGCTCCAAAATGATGAAGTTGAAAAGATCAGGGGCATGTGTGTATGGATTGGGATAACAGTTGTATGAGCCCCTAATAAAATGTTAAAAAAGAAAAAGAAAAGATCAGGGCCTTTCAGATGAAGCCAGTTGTATGAAGGTGCATCCACTGTCCGGGAGACTTCTACTGACAGCAGCCAATGTGGAAGGGTTTGTGCCTGTTTTACAAAGACAACTTGTTTGTGGCATGGGTAACATTTATTTTGTGCCTGGCACTAAGTACTTTACATATGCAAATGATTTCATCTCTGTAGTACTCCTGTGAGGCAAGTACTATTACTCCTATTTACAGGCAGTGGAATCAAGTCACCCCAAAAGGGACATCACTTGCTCAGTGACAGAACTAGGAGTCATCCCCAGACATTCGGACTCCAGAATCCTTATCGTTGATTCTAGGCAGCAGATGTCATCTGAGCTGGTTTACCCACCCGGGCCCATCTATTCATTTGAGGTTTGCTTTTTCTATTGTTTCCCCAATTCAGCCAGGAGTATTTAGGAATTGCGGATTTCTCAGGTCCCCTGCTTAAGGGGAGGATAGTCTTTTACCCAGGAGCTTGACTATGTTTCCCACACAGTCCTGTTCCACCAGGAAACAAATCTGTCACCAAGAATGAAAATGCCAGAACCCAGAGAACTCGGGATTTCAAAAGGAACAAAGGGAAGGAGGATTTTCTGATATTGCTTACATTTGATTGTAACGTGTGCCAGTGCATGAATACAATATGCGGTTTTCCTGAGGTAGATTCGTGTGAATCTAGGGGGTATCAAACACAAAGGGCAGGATCATACAAATAGGCCCTTCAGAAAATAAACTCTACGTTCTGCATATTTTTATATAAATAAGACCTAATTCATTTTTTAGGGAGGGTGCAATTTGTGACGGAAAGAGGAGGTCCTTGAGCCAGCAGCATCGGCAGCACCTAGGAACATGTTCCAAGGGAGCATCTCGGCCTCGGTCCAGAGCCGCTGAACCAGAAACTCTGGGGACAGACCCCCAGCAAGCCATGTTTCAACAAAGCCGGCTGGCGATGGTGAGAACCACTATCTCAAGGTAATATTTCCCTTCAAACATCAGAAGAAAACATAATTCCTAGTCCAATGCCCTGGATCTTATTGGCTGTCGATGAAAAGTAGGTGTTAGGATAGAAGAAAACAATAATGCACTGGTCCCTTCTGAATGCAATTCATGTAACAAATCCAGGTTCTGGCTTCTTTTCATAGGCAGGCCAATGTTATACAGGGTGGTTAATTTCTGGTGCGTCCTAGATGAGTGTGAACAGGGCAAACTGCAAAACACTGATAAGGCTTCTCGGAAAGATGTGGTTTTGTTGACATGCGTTTGAACAGCTCCGTTCACTATTGAAGGCGTGCCCAGCTGCGGGGCCCGGGGGACTTTGGCAGGAGCTATGCTTCCAGCACATAATCCACAGCCTGCATTCTGGTGTAACGGAGAGAAACGAAATGCCCGTCAGGACAGAATGACACTTGGCTTTCAAGGGCTGGGGTTAGGGTTAGAGACTTTCAGAGAATAAGTGGAGCAAACAAACAAAAATCAGAATTGATGACTTGATCACTTCTTTCACCTCCATCCTCGCTCTGAGATGTGGAGCTTGCTAATTTCCACCACTGCTAATTATTAAAACTCCCAGCTTCCCGATGGGTGCCTTCACTCCTGGTACTGTAGACGCGCTCATTGGGAGGCCAAGGCACTGCTGTCTGAGCGTCCGTCTCTGCTCCCCTCCTTGGCGACATCACTAGACCAATTTCTCACCTTGTAACGGCTCCTTCACGTAAGCATGCAAACACAGTTTTTTCATATATATATATAATTTCTTCACCCCATATCCTAATCTAATTTTTGCTCCTCTAACAAAAAGCCCTTTAAAAGAATTATTGACAAACTGTCTCCAATTGACTTTATTCCATGTAAGAAAGATTTCATGGCCACCACTTCGCTAATGGACTTCCTCAGGTTACCTACGCTTAGCATAGGCCAAGTCTCGGTGCTAATCTTTTGTGAGTTAACAACTTCATTTATTAGTTGATTACCCCCTCCTCTTCCAAATGTTTTCTTTTTGCACATCATCTTTGACTAATCCTTGGGAATTCAAAGATGAATATGGAACCCCTCCTCTCAACTGTACTGGAGATACTTGGACAATGTGGTCAAGGGCCTCTAGACTTCAGATTCTCACATACCTTAGTAATCAGGGGTCCTCAAACTTTTTTAACGGGGCCAGTTCACTGGCCCTAAGACCGTTGGAGGGCCGGACTATAGTTTAAAAAAAAACTATGAACAAATTCCTATGCAGACTGGACGAGTCGACTACTAAGCAGGACAGGCGGCAGCGGAAAACACCCGGCGGGCCGGGTAATTGTCCTCGGCGGGCCCCATGTGGCCTGCGGGCTGTAGTTTGAGGACCCCTGCATGTAGCAGTACTCCCCAAACGTTTCATGTCAGGCACACAGGAAAATGATAACATTTGCACAGTACGCTGGGATGACTAAACAAGACTGCTTCCAATAGAGGCTGACCCAACCAGCCAGCTCCAAGACTTGACGGGCACAGTGCATGCAGTAAATAGCACCATTCTGTGACTTCATGGAAAGCAATCCCATTCTATCCTATAATGAAAATACAATCATGTTATGCCTTCAGTAATAGATATTTCTATTACACAAATTTGGTCCAAATTCTTACAACCTTTTTCTAGAATTTGTTCAGCTTAAAAACTATTGCATATCTTTTATAAGTGCCCATAGCACCTAGCGCAGTGGTGAACAAAGATGTTCTAAAACAGTAATGTCACATTAAACATCTGCAGCAGATATGATTGTCGCAGAGATATTGGGAAGCTATTACTTTCTTGCCCTAGGTCGCTGAACAGCTTTCCTACTTCACTAATTGAAAGAAGTTAGATTTATCTTACTTTAAAACATTTACTAAAAAACTCAAGTCCAGAACTCCCTTACGCACATGCTCCCTCCCTATACTTCCATTCTTGCTGATATCTAGTCCAGCTTAACCCATGCATTTTAAATCTACTTTTTCTTGATTTGTCCTTGAAAGAGGAGGAGGAGGTGAAAAGAAGTAGATCATCAATACTTTCTGCAATGGTAACATGAGTGGGTTTATAATGATGGCTGTTATCATTGGATTGTAAATGCTATGGAAGTTTTCCACTCTGGTTGCTATAGAAACCATAAAATGTAGCTGGGAGAGATCCAGGCATAAAGCAAGGTACTTCAAAAAGCAAATGCTAATATCATTTGATGCGAAGCCCCGGAAATGATCAAGGCTGTTCGACCAGGAGAGGAATGTATTTGGTACAGGGTTACCCGGGTTGTTATTTTTAATGGCCTCTTTTTGTCTTTTTCTTTGTGCTTAATTTATGATGTATTGGCTATGAGAACACAGAGTCTCCCAAGGTTGAGAACATGGGGGCTTTTAGTGCTGTGAGATTCTCTGTCTTCAGCTCAGTAGTGGAAAATGAGCCGAGATGATTACTGCTCTCGAACTAATGCTGGGGTGGAAAATCAGGACTTTTTAAAGTAAGAATAGCCAGCTCGGAAGGATGCCCGCTGCTAGATGCCCACCATCCATTTCAACTCATGGACCCCTTACTCCAGTGGGGTTTTCTGGGAGGCGATCGCCAGCCCTGCCTTTCCAGGGGCCCCTGGGTGAGCTTGAACTTCTGACCTTTCACTACACAGCTGAGCACACCAATTTTTGGCACTACCCAGGGCCTCCCTACCCCTAGAATACCTCCTTTGGCATTTGCCTCCCCAAGCAAAAAAAAGTATTCATAGTTATTCTTCCTATACAATTTTTTACTCTGAAATCTTCGGATGAGTCCATTAGTTTCTTGTGGAAGACTCTCAGAACTGAACCTCGGTGTTCACACTGCCCTGTCTTCCACAAAGAGCCACGGCGCCCTCTCCTAGCCTATCTGCTTTTAGCCCAGGAACGAGCTGTCCGCTCCTTAGCAGCTCCTGCTTTTGCTGTTGTTGGGGGCCATCTGGTGGACTCTGACTGCTGGGGACCCAGAGGGAAGGGCAGAACTGCCCCCCTTGAGGGTTTTCTCGGCTGTACTCTTGATGGGAGCATGTTGCCAGGTCTTCCTCCTGTGGAGCCGCTGGGAGGCAACCAAGCACTTAGGGATCCAAATATATCATTCCCTAAAACAATATGGCTGACAAAAGGAGGAAAGAACAGAGAGAAGTAAAGCTGGCAAGGAAATGCGTATTCATTTCAAACCGGAGAAATGAAAATAATTCAAATGTCAGAGGGAAATCCAGACAGTGGTACACCCTAGGGTTTTCAAGGGCTGGTTTACTAGAAGTTGAAAAATTCCAATTTCAATAGCACTGCGGCAAACTCTCTCCATTGCCACCGAGTCAATTCCAATTCATAGCAACCCCACAGGACAGAGTAGAACTGCCCCCATAGGACCCTGGCAGGTAAGCATTGGACCTTTAACCTCAAGGTGGGCAGTTCAAACCCACCAGCCATTCCATGGGAGAAAGGGGAGGCTCTGTGCTCCCATAAAGATTTCCAGTCTAGGAAGTGCTTGCTAGGAGTGTGAATGGACTCTTTAGCAGAGGGGTTGGGCGCTCTTTGGAAGCAGACGCCCATGTTTCTCCTGCAGACCAGCTTGTGCATGCCAACCACCAACCTCTCTATCTGAGGAGCAGCCACGTGCAGCACTCAGGAGCCACCAGGGGTAAGTTCTAGTTCTTCCTTGCTTAGAAAGTGCAAAAATCATCCACAGCCTTCCTACTTACGGTGTGGTGCGTGGGCCAGCAGCAGTAGGAGCACTTCAGTCCCTGGGTTATGAATGTCCGATTCAGGGACCACTCCTATTTGCCCTTTACTGTGACACAAATTTGCCCTCGCTTTGAAAGCCTTGAACAAACCCCTATCCACAGCAAATCCTTCATCGCGGTCACCTGCACTTGCCAATGCCAGTGTTGAAGCCTAAGAACGGTTTGCACCTGCTCCAACCCACACGTTCAACTTAGACTGACTCCGACTTAGAGACACCCTCAGGGGCAGATCTTGTTGGCAACCAGGGACGGCCTGTACTTCGAAATCTGGGGGTGCTAGCCCTGCCACTCCACAACTTGACAGTATGTCTGGCATTTCACATACACATTACATTTGAGACACGCCACTTCTACCATGAAGGAGCTCCGTGGGGTAGTGGGTTATGCTGCTAACCACAAGGTCGGCAGTTTGAAACCACCAGCCACTCTGCAGGAGAAAGATGGAGGCGTCCTACTCCTGTAAAGCATGACAGCCTCAGAAGCCCACAGGGAACAGCTCGACCCTGCACTGTAGGGTCGCTAGGAGTCAGAAAGACTCACTGGCCGGGCGCTTTTCAGTTTAATTCTAAACTGCCTTGCGAATGCACTCCCAGGTGGAATCAACACTGCCCATCGAAGTGCCTGGAATGGTCACTGGCTTTCCACCTGGCTGCACATTAGAGTCACCTGAGAGATTTAAAAGCAAACGGATACCCCCCACCCACACCACCTCTGTGTTGAGGGTGGAGAGCTAGACATCAGTATTTTTCAAAAGCTCCCTGGTGGTTCTAGTGAGAATGAGTGAGATTCGTTACCTAGATCAGCCCTTCATTTAAAAATTACTAAATCATGAAACTGACATTTGGGTAGGACTTGTGGTTTTCCTATGTTACTTCATTTGGGATCTTCAAGCAACCCCTATAAGATGGATGCCCCCCAACCAAACTCACTGCCATCCCAGTGATGCCAACTCATAGCCACCCTAGAGGACAGGGCAGAATTGACCCTGTGAGTTTCCAAGAATGTAACTCTTTACAGGAGAAGAAAGCCTTGTCTCTCTCCTCGGAGCAGCCGGTGGTTTTGAACCGTGGATCTTGCAGTTAGCAGCCCAACGAGTAACCGCTCCACCCCAGGGCTCCTTTTATAAGATAGCTGGAACAGGAAAAACAATGCCTACCTAACAGAAGAGTACACTGAGGATTCAAAGTTAGACTAGAGCTGTTTCCACTACATTTACTTCCAAAGCAGCTAGCTGCTATTTCCCTAGCTGAGAACAGAGGAAAGAACTGGGGGCTGAAATCAACATAATGTCCAATATGCTGCGTTGTGAGTCCATAGGCTACATGACCAAGTCCAACCCGCTGCTTCCATATGTGTGGAAAAAGCAGTCCAGAGAATGTCTGACTTAACTGACAAGGTTTCAGCTGAAATGACATCTCGGAACTCCATATTCCTGAGAAGGTAAACAAGGCTTGACTTGTGCTTACTTACCAATCTGTGGTGAACACATGTAACCTGTTTACCGCATATTAGTAAGTAAGTACAAATAAGACCCTGTTTACCTTGCTTACTGGGTACTCCATCCCTGGCAAGGACTGTACATTTGGAAAGAGACTTTGGTTCTATAGGAAGGTGTTGAGAGGTGAGAGAGAGACAGATGTCAGCAAAACCTAGAGGCAGAATCTTTGATGTGGTGATAAGAGCAAGTAAGCCCCTCCTGACCTTGCTTGTAATACGACACTGCTCTTAATTGAATATATGTATATAATATATATAATTGAATATATATATAAAATTGAATATATATATATATAAAATTGAATATATATATATATATATATATATCAGTTGCCCTCGAGTCAGCTGGGACTCCTGGTGGCCCCATGTGTGCCAGAGTGGAACTGTAGTCCCTAGGGTTTTCCATGGCTGACTTTTCAAAAGTAAGTTTACCAGGCCTTGCTTCCAAGGTGTCTCAGGGTACACTTGAACCTCCGACCTTGCGGGTAGCAGCTGAGCATGTGAACTGTTTTGTCCCACTCGTATGCTTCCTGCTGAACTGCATTGCTCAAGTGGGCGCCGGGGATTCCATAGGCTGTGAACAGATGCTCCTCTGGAAAGGGTTGGCTAAGCGAAGCCATCTCACAGCTTGTCCGGACCACTCTCAGCCTTCCCTGAACTCATGTGGCCTGCGGCTCTCTGCGAGCTCTCCCTGAGCATCGTCTTCTCCCAGCTCCTGTCACCGTAACAGACCCAGGGTTCAACGGAGCATCTTGAATGAGTCCCCCTCTAAAGAGCAGACTTTTGAGAAAGACTGTCACCCTCGGCTCTCTTCCAACTTACTTCCCTGCTGTAACAGGGAGATTTGTTAGCCCCCTACAGCTGAGGACACTACATGGTACCAGCCATAGAAACTGCCCGTGGAGGCGCCCTGCTGGTGTAGAAGTGATGAGGTGGGCAGCAATCTGCAGGGTCTGCACTAGGCGCTCCGAGAGAGAAAGACAGGCTTTCTAGGCCTGTACGAGAGTCACAGGCTCAGAAACGCAAGGAGCAGCTCCACCCTGTCCTCCAGGACGGCCAGGAGTCAGAGCAGACTCCGCGCCGTGAGGGCGTGGCAGCTTCTCCTCACCACCTCATTCCTCTTTGTTACTTCACAGTTCACACCTCATCCCCATTCCTGTAATGGAAGGAATGGTTTTTCTTTTATGTTCTTCTTGCCGGACTGCTACTTCATAATGAACATGCTCATCATGACCCTTTTCCTCGGACCAGAAACGGTGTACACACAACGTGGAAGGTCTCGTTTTATCCTTGGAACAGAGGCGTACAGAGGTTAGGCAGCCTATCCAAAGTCGGCTGAACGCCAGACTCCACTATACAATTACACCATGTTGCCAACGTAGATGATTTTCTGTTCCATTCATCAACTTGTTTATCAAAAGCTTTGTTGTTAAGTGCCATCGAGTCTGTTTCTACTCCGTGACCCTGTGCACAACAGAAGGAAAATCTGCCTGGTCCTGCGCCGCCCTTGCAATTACTGTCCTTATGCTTCAGCTTATTGTTGCCGTCCTTAAAGAGACCAAGGTTCCTGGTAGGAGCCACACGACTATGGCCTTTAGTCACTGGGAACTGCCCCTGCCCCCTTGGTTTAATATTAAACTCAATAATAGACAGGGTTATGAGGGGAACGCTAACACCAGTGAAATGTGCACACCGTAGACTAAGCATTTGAGATGCTTAAAATGCCAACATTTACCCACAGACACAGTTCAGAGGAAAGGAGTTAGCAAAAGGAGGAGGACCAGATAGGAAACCTGGGGAGGAAGTGGGATAAGCAGTGTTATGTCAGAGGGATTGCTTTGAAGGAAACGGAACAAAGGGGTTTGAATTGTTAGATGTAAAACTGGTGACATGCTCTGTAAACCTACACCCGGTTCACAATAGAAAGGTTTTACTTTAAATGTGTGCCCATTAGTACAAGCAATGCCTAAGCAATTCACAAAATCATAAACATCTGGTGATCTTAAGTCCCACCATCTTACTTTCTTTTTTTCAAACGAGGAGATAGGCCCAGAAACTGTAAGTCTCCAGAATCTGCATCTGCAGTCACAGAAGTATAAAAGCAAAAAGCCCAAACTCAGTGCCCTTGAGTCCGCTCCGACTCGTGGTGACCCTGCAGGACAGAGTAGAACTGCCTCCTGTGGGTTTCCAAGGTGGAGCGCTTTATGAGAGCACCCAGCCTCAACTTTCTCCAGTGAGACAGGTGGTGGGTTCAAACTGCTGACCACAAGGTTCAAACTGCTGACCACAAGGTCAGCAGCCCAACGTGTAACCCACTACGCCACCAGGGTTCCTTTTCCTGGAAGTATAGGCATGCCTAAGTTCCCAGAATCTTTTGGAAATGGCTCCAATTGCTCCAAACCCTCTACTTAAATCAAGTGGGGGAAAAAAATAGATCCTTCTAAAGCATCATGTATTTCCAACTCGAAGAACGGATGAGAAAGTTTCACCAAGCAGCTGGTTGAGTTACTTCTCTCTAGACAAATGCCCCCATTACCCTGAATGCTGGTCCTCAGCATAGAGGGAGAGTCTGAGGGAAGCCAACCCAGTCCTCCCACAAAGTAGACTGCTCCAGTTCTCTGGAGGCCTCTCCTGCGCTTCTGCGTCACCAACCTCACCCCTCATACCTCCTTGCTCTTGCTGTCCCAGCTGTGCTGTGTTTCTCCCCAATCCTCTTCTTTTGCCTCAGCTTACAAACAATGGGCTTCAATGGGCCTGACTCACTTTCCCCAACCCACCAACTCCTTTTTGCCTGGTCAATGCCCATGCATCCTTCAAGCCTTGCCTCAGACATCCCTGCCTCAGAAAGTGTATCCCCCACTCCCACTAAAGTAGGTTGCCTGTCCTTTCTACGTCCAACAGTATCCTGTACTGATAGCTGCTATGTTGTACCTGCTATGTGTCTTGAAAGCAGTGGCCAATTCTTATTCCCCAGGTAGCCTCAAGGTTAGGGTCGGTCTTGTGATAGATAGTATCTTTGGCACCTGGGGCAAATTTCAGACCCACCTGGAGTCTGTGCATAAGGACAAAGAGGTGGCCCAGTGAGTGCAGACTCACAGCAGAGTCCCCATAACCCTTGATATGGAGCCTGGCACCAACAGCCCAGACAAAAGGCATCCTTTTTCATACCCAAGCCCGGTGCACAGCAGGCCAGGTGCTCTTCGCCAGGAGTTAAAATCCAGGATTTCTGCTCTTCAGCGCATTACAGTCTGAAGTAAATTAATGCCGCCTGCTCCCGGCTCTCCCACAAGCCTACTCCTTCCTTTCCCTCTCATTTCCTGGCCTCTTTTTTAAAATAACCTATAGGAACCACATGAGGGCAGCAGCTCCTTGTACAACAGGGGCAGTGAGGGCTAGCGTCAAAAACCAAAAGGAAGGAGGTTATCATACAATTGTTATCAAAACATTCGAGACTAAATAAACAAAACCAAAACCTTTAGAGACTGAAGCATTTTGCTACAATATGCGTGAAGCCACCCTTACTAACGGTCAGTTAAAAGCTTGTAATCAATGGGTGGAAAGAAAAGGATGCTAGTGGATGAAGCTAATGTTGTGTGTCCTTCTCCCAGGTGCTGGCTGAGAAGAGGTGACGTATAAGAACCTAAGGCTGACTCCTCATGTAAATTCTGACACCAGCATGGAAGGGGAATCCTACCACAATGCCACTACTGTCAATGGCACCCCAGTCGATCACCAGCCCTTGGCACGCCACGGACTGTGGGGAGTCATCACCATCGCAGCTGTAACTGCTGTGGTCAGCCTGATCACCATCGTGGGCAACGTCTTAGTCATGATCTCCTTCCAAGTCAACAGTCAGCTCAAGACGGTGAACAACTATTACTTGCTCAGCTTAGCCTGCGCGGATCTCATCATTGGGATCTTCTCCATGAACCTCTATACGACCTACATCCTGATGGGACGCTGGGCCCTGGGGAGTTTGGCTTGTGACCTATGGCTTGCACTGGACTACGTGGCCAGCAACGCTTCTGTTATGAACCTTCTTGTGATCAGTTTTGACCGCTACTTTTCCATCACAAGACCCTTGACGTACCGGGCCAAGCGTACCCCAAAGAGGGCTGGCATGATGATTGGCTTGGCCTGGCTGATTTCCTTCATCCTCTGGGCCCCGGCGATCCTCTGCTGGCAATACTTGGTGGGGGAGCGGACGGTGCCACCAGATGAGTGTCAGATCCAATTCCTCTCTGAGCCCACCATCACTTTTGGTACTGCCATTGCTGCCTTCTACATCCCTGTTTCGGTCATGACCATCCTCTACTGCCGCATCTACCGGGAAACGGAGAAGCGAACTAAAGACCTGGCTGACCTCCAGGGCTCGGACTCCGTGGCAGGAACCAAGAAGAGAACGCCCCCTCACGGGGCCTTGCTAAGGTCCTGCTTTAGCTGCCCTCGGCCCGCATCGGCCCAGAGGGAACAGGACCAGGCCTCCTGGTCCTCTTCACGCAGAAGCACCTCCACCATTGGGAAGTCATGCCAACCCACAGGCCCAAGCACTGACTGGGCCAAGGCTGAGCAGCTGACAACCTGTAGCAGCTACCCCTCCTCAGAAGATGAGGATAAGCCCACCACTGACCCTGTCTTCCAAGTGGTCTACAAGAATCAAGCCAAGGAAAGCCCAAAGGAAGAATTCAGTGCTGAGGAGACCAGGGAAACTTTTGTGAAAGCCCACAAGGAAAAAAATGACTATGACGCCCCAAAATACTTCTTGTCCCCAGCTGCTGCTCATACACCCAAGAGTCAGAAATGCATGGCCTATAAGTTCAGATTGGTGGTAAAAGCCGATGGGACTCAGGAGACCAACAATGGCTGTCGCAAGGTGAAAATCATGCCCTGCTCCTTCCCAGTGTCCAAGGACTCTTCACCAAAAAGCCTTGACCACAACCTCAGCCATCAAATGACCAAGCGAAAGAGGATGGTCCTTGTCAAAGAGAGGAAGGCCGCGCAGACCTTGAGTGCCATCCTGCTAGCCTTCATCATCACCTGGACCCCCTATAATATCATGGTCTTGGTCTCCACCTTCTGTGACAAGTGTGTTCCAGTGAGCTTGTGGCATTTGGGTTACTGGTTATGCTATGTCAATAGCACTGTCAACCCCATCTGCTATGCCCTCTGCAACAGAACCTTCAGGAAGACCTTTAAGATGCTGCTTCTCTGTCGATGGAAAAAGAAGAAAGTGGAAGAGAAATTGTACTGGCAGGGGAATAGCAAGCTGCCATGAAAGGTCAACTCCCCAAAAGGATGACCGCTGTCAACTTCCTCTGAAGATGGGTGAGCTGATCCTGGTGTGTTTCTTTTCAAAAGGACTCCTGTCATTGCGAGTCCCTGATGATTTGAGGTCTATCACAGCTGGTGTCACTGCTGCACACTGAATGCTTCTTCTCTGGCACCAAGGTCAACTGCCGCTGGTGTTTGCCAATGAATAAAAAAAGAGACTCCTGGCTCTTCATAAGGGGAGGCACACTGGTTATGATAACTATGTACTTAGGGAACCTTTGTCTGACTTTCTGTGGAGAAGAGCCACAGATGCCATTAGAAACCTTCCCCTGTGGAGAGACCGCCAGGGTTTTCTGCAGTCTGTCTATGAAGTTGTCTTGTATCTGTGAGAACCAGGAGAATGAATGCTGGTGTCATCTGCTAAGTAGAATGATACTCTAAGAAAATATTTCTTACCAACTGGTCAATATTTATTACACAGGTCTTATAATGGTTTCTCCTGTGATATGTTTCCTTGCCCCTACATCTGACTGAAGCTCTTGCTCTGTTGTTTCATAAATGATACCAATTTCTGGGGCCCACTGAGACGATGCTGAACCCAATGGGACCATCTGTACTCAGAACCCTGGATCTAGGAGGGCACTGAAGCCCAATCATGCCCAGTCCTTTTTAGAGGCCTCTATTGTGCTAAGACATACGATCAAATCTCAATCGGTTATTTTAGTTTTTACCATCAGCATCTTTTTCCTTTTATCTAAACAAATATCACTTACTATATTTTGAGCTCATGTGTGCTCGATTTTTCATTCTGGCTTAGGAAGATTAGTTATATAACTTCTGTGGGTAAAGATGGTCGTCAGAGTAGGTTTTTTTTTTTTTTTTTTTTTTTAAGGCAAAATATCAGGGCCGAGGGGAAATTATTTCATTCCATACTTTTGAATTTCCAGGACTTTTCTCAGACTTTTGCTCCAGCCAGACATGCTATTTGGATGGGAGGAGGTCCAAACACATGTATTGGTCCTTCAACACAAGGCCCGGAAAAGACATACCTTTTTTTTCCCTCTCCAAATTCACAGTAAAATGAGAAAACCACAGTAGAGTTGAGGGTCCAGTGAATCTGGCTATGGTCATTTAAAATTAAAGTTGTAAAATGCTTTGTTTCTCCTAAAAAAGAAAGAAAAGAAAACCTAGTATTTGAAAGAGTAAATAATGTAGATCAGAATAATGCATAAAAATAAAAATTATCAGCATGCATTAGGGCACTGAGATGATTAAAAACCAAATATAATAATTTTTTTTAAAAGATGTATGTGCACATGTAATTTTATTTATTTATGTCACTGTTGAGCCAAATGGAATTGAAATCTCTGTACAAAGGCCAAAGACAGCAACCAAATTTCTGTAGAGTCAATTCTGAGTCATGATGACCGGGGTATACAGACTGAGTTTAAGATAGTTTTTGATAATTCTGAAAGTAAACCAATGTGCAAGAAATTGAAACTAAAAACCATGCACATCATTAATAAAAGATCCATAACAAACAAGAGTGTAGTGCACACCAGGATTTTAAAGATAAAGCAATACATCATCAGCTGTCTTTAAAATCTCAAGATTTCATGTTCCTTCATTTAGGCCAGTTCTTTTACAGCGAGTTGGTCAAGGAGCTGTTAAGACGGTTGACTTTGTTTCTCTGAGTGAGAGCTATGTTCCTCCACACAGGAGAGCTTCTGCCCACCACTGAGGAGGAGAATCCGATCCTTTCCTGAACTCTCAAGGCAGCTTCAGGGCAAACTGAAGCAGGACAGAGCTCGCCAACCCTGCTCCCCGGCCCTGTAAGGACTTGAGGTTGAGCTGGAACACCTGAGAGGTGATGTAACTTTATGAAGGGCAAGTTGACACCTGCTAGGGATTTAGAGGCGAATATTCATTCACTAGCTCAGTTCTCCACCAAAGAGGCTCCCAAGCCCAGTGATGCCAACAGGGTGTGCCTTCAAGCACAAACCCGCTCCACCAGCTCTGGAGGAACAGTTGATTCCTTCAAGTTCAAGCTTTGATTTCTGTTGGGGGTGGGGAGGGGAAACCCTCCACGAGACTATCACTTTAAGCCCATATTGGACAGTCACTGTCCATAGTAGACAGAGGAACAAGTTAATTAGGGGGAGGGGGAGTGCAGAATTGTGGGGGCTGCTAAGGATGCACTTTGCACATGCCACAACTGACTAGGACTTTTGTGACATTAAGAGGACTAGGCTTCCTACTTTAGCCTTGGCTTTGGGACACAGCCAGTTTTGCAGACTTCCTGTGTTCTTTAGCACAAGCAAACAATGCCCCACACTACTAGGGAAAATGGTATCTCTCTTGAATGGAGCCTCTTGGGGGGGGTCCTCAAACTCAACCAATCCAACTGTAAACTACAGGGACCTGGTGGGTGGGCGTGGGGTGTCGACTGACTTCAGATCTTAAGTCTTTATGCCCTCAGCTTCCCAAGCTTGTGTTCATGTTAAACTATGTAGAACTCAAGTTAGTAACCTATTGAATGCCGCCCCGTTGCTAACATTGTGGTCGTTTGCTCCCTAACTGTGCACCTGATGGCTTTCTGGGATAATTTCTGTGTTCCTTACGAGTTTTGATTAAACAAAGCATTTCGCTAATCTTCCTGGCCTCTGCTTTGCTCCCATGGTGATTGTCCTTTAAGGGCAGTGCTGATGTTGAGCTCTTTGTAATTGTGACCACTGTATCTAAACCTCTAGATTGGAATATCCAGTTGGCCAACTCCAACTCCACTGTAAATATTAGGAATTGTAATGAATATGGGGACTGGGCTGCTTTTCTGTATTATACAAATGTCATTATGAATATTAAAGGAATTTAACCACAGTGTAGTCCAATGCCAAGCGTTTTAATAAGAAAATGGTCACAGGAATAGTGCAAAGCCCTCCTTCCAGTCTTCATCGCCAACCCATCCGTTGGTCACCTCCGGCCACACGTGCACTTTAGGATAGGCTTGTGCTCTTCACCACTCCAAGATCAGGCGTTGCATTTAGTTGGCAGGTATCGTTGGACCCCTTTAATCTGGAAGTGATCCTCAGCCTTTTCTTTGTCCTTTATGACATGTCCATTTTTGAGACTACGGGCCAGTTAGATTTTCCCTTGGTTTGAGGGTCTTGTTTTGTTAGGTTGTTCCATGTTTGTTGTTTGTTTTACCTGCAGCAGGCAGGGATACCACAGAGGAGATGTTGTACGGACAGCACTGCACCTCGGGACTACTTGTTTTGCCCCATTCTTGGTGATGGTAAGGAGTCCTTGGTCAGGATGGTGCTCCTGAGGTTCTCTACTATAAATTCACCATGTTCTTGGCAGCGAATAAGTAATTTTAGAAAAGAGACTGAGCTTATGTAAATTCCTATAAACTTTCACCTACAGTTTTTAGCATGATTCTTAGCAAATGCATTAGTACTGATAATTGTACATTTCTGATGTTCTAACTCCATCGTTTCTTCTACGTGTTTTGGTTGGCATTCTTCGGTAAGGAAGATCTCTTCCTTTCTTTCTTATTCATTTAAGTAGACATATGTATGTGTGTCTACTAGTACTTTTTACTAGTATGAACCCCTGAATTCTTCATTTGCTTACAAATATGACTATAATAATTTCAGTGTTCTGAATTGACACAATTTTGGCCAGTGAGAGCTCCCGCAAGACAATTACTGCAACTTAATGGCATCTCCCCATCATTTTTTGAGCACTCCGTCCTTAGTTATGGCACAAGAAGATGTTCTCCCTACCCCCATCTAAAAATCACCCATTGCTTTAAGAGGCGCCGACTTCTTCAAAAAGAGAACAACCCATAGGAATCAAGATGTAGACTCAGTATATCCGATGGCCCAGGTGGTATGATTTTCTGATTGTCAACTAACGAAGGGCTTATGCTTAACCCAATGATTCCCTGTAAGGCTAGCTGGAGTGCTGCTGCTTATTTTTAGTAGTTCCACACATCCAAAAATAAGTGTATAGACCAGCAATTTTCAATATAAATCCATGGCATTATTGATCATGGTGTATTAAGTACCAAGAAGTAGCCTCCAATGAAACACTCCACAGGCTACAGAGCAGAGGAAATGCACCTCAGATTTAAACGGGGATTTAGAGGACAACTTCTCTCCCTGAAGAATTAGGCGGCTGTGTTTGGAAAGTACTTTGATAGGTCCTAGCTGGTAGAGTCTGAATCAAGAAGATGTCTGAAACTCAAAACACTGCAGTAAGTGGTGCTTTGCATTCACTGTAACAAGCAGGGACTTCAGAAAGCCTGTAGGAAAAGTGGAATTAAGAGATAATGGAATTTCTCAAAAGCTTTTTGAAAACCCCCTCATCTACTTTATAACATACTGATTAATATAATAATTTATATTTATGTAGGAAACAGGCAAAGCAAATAAGATTACCAGTTATTCCATGATTGCCAAATATCTTAGAGAATCGATGTGGTTCAAACAGCTTACATACTCTGTTAGTCCTGCTAACAGAAAGGTGGGTGGTTTGAATCTACCTCAAGGCATCTCAGGAAACATGCCTGGTGACGGATTCTGAGAACTCGGCCGTTGAGAACGCCCCTGGGAAGCGCGTGGGTGAACTAGTTTTGTCACAAAAAGACAGCTCTCCCTGGTCTGACAGAACCCAGTCTCTAGAAAGCAAAGGTTATGAGTGGTTACTAGAGATGGTGAGATGGGAACACGGGAGGTTTTACCTATGGAGCCCTGAGGTTATGGTCAAGGAGGTAGAATGATTTGGAAAAAGAGAGAATGCTTGCGTAACTTGGGAAACATAAACAAGGTCGTTGAGTTGTACATATAGAAATTACTGAGCCGGCTCACCCCCACATACATACACACAAAGAAAACCCTATGGAGGATGATTCTACCGACACTCGGATTTGCCACGAGTGTGAAACTTTTTCACAGCAACTCGCAACTGGTAAATAGCTCCGCTCCATCTCTGAGGCTTTCCCTTTGTCCAGACATTGCTATGTACTGTTTGGCAACCCTCGTGCTAAGGCCCCACATCCGACAACCATCTGGCTATGCAGGCTCTTCGGGAGCAGAAATCACAGGCGCAATGAGCAGGAAGAGCTCCTGTCCACAACCAAACGTAAGGTAGAGAGGCCACTCTGACTTTCTCCATCCCTGGCGGATGCACCCAGGACACCCTAGTCTATGTGATCACGAGCCTCTGAAGAGCCTGGATTTGAGAAGAACCAGTTATTATCTGGGGAACCTGTTTTTTTTTAAGTTAGAGTCTCCAATATTTTTCTCTAGATTTTTTTTAATATTATGTTGTTGACAATACACATGGCAAAACATACATTAATTCAACTAAAAAAACACGGTAACTCAACACCTTTTATGTGTGTAATTCTGGGACATTCGTTATAGTCTTTGAATATACAGTCATTCTCACTCACATTTTCTGATCTGTTTTTCCCTGGTTAATAATAACCACTGTCCCCTAAAATTCGTATCTAATCTTTTGAGTTGCTATTGTCAATTTGATCCCACATAGAGTGCAGTGGATTAAGCACTGGGCTGTTCAAACCCATGCTCTGTAAGAGAAAGATACAGAAATCTGTGTCTGTAATGATTTACTGCTTCAGAAACCCTTTGGAACAATTCTCATCTCTCCTACAGGGTGACTATGAAAGAGAATAATGCTCAAGGCAGACCTCTTCCACCAGTGAAACTCAACTATTCTTTGGTTTTAAGAGGACTATGGAAATATTCTGGATTAATGTTTAAAGATTATCTCAGGTGAAGTCTAATATTTTAAATAAACACCAACAACAAACCCCTTTCCTATTGTATAGATGAGCAAACTGTACATCACTGCTAACCAAAACAGAACACAGCATACTTTATTTCCAGCACGTCACCTCTGACTCTAGGCTATAATCTTTACAGGACTTTCTCTGGGTTCCAAATGCCGGTGTTTTTGTTACCATATTAGCGCTTAGCCGCTGTGCCACCAGTGCACCACCTAATGGACAGCACCAACAGGGAAGGTTTCAGAGCCACTACTAAGAAGAAATGCAGTACCCTCGACTCCATCAGGAGACCACCTGGCTGGACAAGGCAGGCTCTACTGGCATGAAATACTGTATATACTCAAGTGTGAGCCAAGTTTTTCAACACATTTTTTTTAAAAACATTTTATTAGGGGCTCATACAACTGTTATCCCAATCCATACACACATCAATTGTGTAAAGCGCATTTGTACATCGTTTCTCAAAACATTTTCTCTCCATTTAAACCCCCGACATTAGGTCCTCATTTTTCCCCTCCCTCCCCCCTCCCGCGTGAGCCCTTGATAGTTTATAAATGGGTATTTTGTCATATCTTGCCCTGTCCGACGTCTCCCTTCATCCACTTTTCGGTTGTCTGTCCCCCAGGGAGGAGGTCAGATATAGTTCCATGTAATCGGTTCCCTCTTTCCTACCCATTCTCCCTTTACCCTCCCTGTTTTGCCACTTACACCACTGGTCCTATAGGGCTCATCCGTCCTGGATTCCCTGTATTTTCAGTTCCTATCTGTACCAGTGTACCTCCTCTGGTCTAGCCAGTCTTGCAAGATCGAATTCGAGTCATGGTAGTGGGAGCGGGGAGGAAACATTTAGGAACTAGAGGAAAGTTGTATTTCTCATCATTGTTACACGTACCCTGACTGGCTCATCTCCTCCCTGAGACCCCTCTGCAAGGGGATCTCCAGTGGCCTACTAATGGGCTTTGGATCTCCACTCTGTACTCCCCCATCATTCACTATGGTACGATTTTTTGTTCTCAACACATTTTTTTATGCAGCTTTTGTGGTAAAATTAGGTGCCTCAGCTGATAATTCAGGTTGGCTTAGACTCGAGTATATACGGTAGTTATCTAGGATTTTAAAAATGTTTTCCTTTGCTCTGTTGACCTGAAAAATAACAAGAAACTAAAGGAATGGAGCTAGATGCTGCTGGCTCCTTGTACATGTGCAGGCGCTGCTCTGGAGGTATGGGGTTCGCAGATCTTGAGCCTGAGAAGAGTGTGTTCTTTGAGAGCTCATTCTTCCAGGGAATGTTTCCTTCCTAAACCCCCAGCATCACTGTTCAGTACCCTGCAGGTTAAATGTCAGAAAAGGATAACATAAATACCTTAGGATACTTAACAGTTGTCTAATCTGTTAGGATCAAGACCACTAGCTTGATCCTGACTAATTTCTTCAAAGTGTTACAGAAAATGGACTTAATCCAAAATCAGTAATGCTTAGTTCATATTTATCCACAAGCATTTGTTTCCTCTACAAATCACTGCAGCCACCTTCTCCAAATGCCTCAAACCTTTGCATCCTTCTACCTTCGCCATCTGTTTAGATCAAAGAGCCAACATTCAGGCAAAGAATTCCTTTCTTTGGTTACTTACTCGTGTGTTCAGCAAAAATGTATTGGACTGCTACACTTGTGGGGAGAAGTCACTGTACCCGCCCCTCAAGGAAACAGAACGATAGCACAACATCAACAGGTGGCTAAAGGCTCTCCTCTAGTCGAGTATGAATGCTGCCTCACTCCAGCCCTCTCTTCTCCGTGGGCTCTCCCTCTGCCTTTGATGGCTGAGAACTCTAGCACTGGAGCCTGAGCTGCACACGGCAGCCCGCCCGAAGACTGAAGATGGAGAGTGAGTGCACAGAGACAAGGTGAGCACAGAGTGTACCTGATATTCTTCCTAAAGACTCTCATGGGCACAACCCTTTGGTCCTTCCTTGTAGCTTGGCTCCTACTTCCGAGACGACTTGCCAAGTTAGTAGGTCTTTCAGAAACAACTCTTGCCCTGTCATACAATCAGACACATATTTATATATGTAAACTTGAAACATTGGGGGGTAGCGTGGTCACAGAAGGGCTTCCACTTCAGAGAGGAGTTAGTTCAGGGGTGGGGGGAAGATGGGGGCAGCAAGCCTGCTAGCAGTCCACTGAGAGGCTCTGAAGGAGGGCAGGGACCTCCTGTCCAATCAATGCCCACCAGCTCCAAAGAAAATGAGGGGAAAGAGAAGCCATTCTTAGGCCACTGGCTCTGCTGGGTCACATCATTGACAGATTTGAGGGAGGGCCTAATAAATAAAATCCCTCCAGAATTCGGCAAACTGCCCTATGCCAACAAAGTGTATTTTAAGTACACAATTTAAAAAGAAGTTTATGAGTTGGTGCTGACTCCCAGATAAGTGTGAACCCTTTATTAAGGTGAATAATCACTTCCTATCTTCACATGAACTCTAATTATTGAGGCGGAGGCAAGGAGACAATTATGTCACTATTTTGCTTTATTGGCCAGTCACCATTACTCAATGTGCTACTTGGTCTCTTTATAGCATGGCAGGGGTACTTCAATACTGGCGAAACACATCTGTAGATAAATGTGCTGTGCCCTAGTGGTGCTATTGGTTAAGTGTGGGACTACTAACAAGGTCCGCGGTTCAAACCCACCTGCTACTATGGGGGAGAAACATAAGGCTATCTGCTTCTATAGTCACGACCTCAGAAACCCTTCATTGGATCACTGAGTCAGGAGGGACTAGACGGAGTGGGTTTGGTTGTTTGGTGTGTGCTGGCTTTTAGGGAACTGCTGGTGGAGAATGTAAAAGGAATCAAATAGTAGGGATTGGCCGTTTGTCCGTAGCTCTCCTTGAGTTCACCAGGAGGGACACGCCATACTGTGACAGGGAGGTTGACTGAGATAAGGGTCTCTGTTGCTCAGTTATCGCTCGGGCCACACCTGCCCTACTTTCCAAGAGAACCAACACATGAACTAAGCAAGACTCACACCCCTCCTGCCAGCTCCTTAGGGTGTCCTAACTGGGGAGCAGGCTTCATTCACCTTGATGTTAGCTATGAGCTCAAATCAGATCTATGGGTCAGCTAAGAATAGTCGGATTTTGAGAGGTTACTAGGTGCAAAGGCCATTAAAAAATCAGGATAGACACTGACAGTATTGAAGCACCCTGGTCAAGCTCATGACTTAGACCCGAAGTGAGGATTGTCCTCAACACAAGCTAACATCAGATACCTCACCAATGAAAAGCGGTCCCGGCCATCACATTAGGGATGAGTTCATTAAATGTTTGGCCAGGATGGCCTGCAACTGATATTATAAATGGCCGTTGGTAGAAAAAAGGTTCCCCCCTAAAAAAGAAAAAAGGTTCCTCTGAGAGGAAAGTCAAAGGAAAAAGAGCAAGGAACTAGGAGGCAAAGGGCATTTATAGAGGTCTAAATGCAGGCATGTACATATGTAAATATATGTATATATGACGATGGGGAAATAGATCTATGTGCATATATTTATAGGTTTAGTACTAAGGTAGAAGATGGACATTGGGCCTCTACTCGAGTACTCCCTCAATGCAAGAACACTTTGTTCTATTAAACTGGCATTCCGTGATGCTCACCTTCCGACATGATTGCTGACAACAAAGCAGGTGCATAAGCAAATGTGGTAAAGAAAGCTGATGGTGCCTGGCTATCAAAAGATATAGCGTCTGGGGTCTTAAAGGCTTGAAGATAAACAAGCAGCCATTTACCTCAGAAGCAACAAAGCCCACATGGAAGAAGCACACCAGCTTCTGTGATAAGGAGGTATCGATAGGATCAGGTATCAGGCATCAAAGAATCGTATCATTGTGAATGAGGAGGAATGCGGAGTAGAGACCCAAAGCCCATCTGCAGGCAACTAGACATCCCCTTACAGAAGGGTCACGGGGAGAAGGCAAGCCAGTCAGAGTGCAGTATAGCACCGATAAAACATACATCTTTCCTCTAGCTCTTTAATGTTCCACCGCCCTTCCCCCCCAATATCATGATCCCGATTCTACCTTACAAATCCGGCTAGACCAGAGCATGTACACTGGTACAGATCAGAGCTGGAAACAGGGAATCCAGGACAGATAACCCCCTCAGGACCAAGAATGAGAGTAGAGATACCAGGAGGATAAGGAAAAGGTGAGGGGGAAAGGGGAAACCGATCACAATGATCTACATATTACCCCCTCCCTGAGGTACAGACAACAAAAAAGTAGGTGGAGACATGTACGACATGACAAAATAATAATAATTTATAAATTATAAAAGGTTCATGAGGGAGGAAGGGAGGGGGAAAATGAGGATCTAATACCAAGGGCTCAAGCAGAAAGAAAATGTTTTGAGAATGATGTTGGCAACAAATGTGCTTGACACGATGGATGGATGGATGGATTGTGTTAAGAGTTGTATGAGCCTCCAATAAAATGATTTAAAGAAAAGAAAAAAGGTTCCCCAGCCCTTAGACATTTGGGTCAGGGTTCAAATGCAAGTCTATCTGACTTAATAATCTGTGTTCTAATTCACCTCAGCCCAAACTCAGCCTAGTTCATTCTTAGTCTTTCTATTTATCAATAGCTCACTTTGTCATGGAAGTGCTCCTACCTTTGCCCTCCCAATCCAACCTCCCACTATGAGCCTTTTACATAGCACCCAGGGCTTTTTCCTGTTGGCATATCTGGTTTTCATCATGCTGATCAATGTCTATGTCTCCCATTAATTCTGACGCTAGGGTTCACGTCGAGGGTGCTCATCATTGGATCCTCTTACCTAATAGCTTTGGACACATTCATAGCATCTTAGCTCCCTAGTATTACTGCAATGGAAGTATTACAAGTGGTGGATTTAAAAAACAAGCAAACAAACATATAATTTCCTCACTATTCAGAAGGCTAGAGTATGAAATTAGAGTACCCGTGGTAGAAGATTCTGCCATTCGGGGGTGGGGTGGACTGGGGTGGTATACCAACCTTCCGGGCTCCTTGGCGATCTACACCCAGCATGGCATCATCTTCTCTCACTTGTGCTTGCTTTTGTCTAGGGCTATGTTGCTCCTTATCACTCAGAAGTGGTTAGGTTTACAACACACCTGACAAGGAAAATGGCCTTGTCAACACAAAAAGAAGACCTTATTGCCAAATAGGTTGCATCCACATGTATCAGGGTTAAGTTTCCACCATGTATCTTACAGAGACACATTCAATCCATAACATGCAGCATAGCGGCTTCACGGTGCATTCTTTACAAAATGAGTATGTGTACAAGGTAAGGTTCCATTTCTGTGTGGTGTTCCCACCCTGATCCCCAAGTTTGTTTGGTATCTTTGTGGTTCTTCAAGGAGAAGCTTAATTCACCAAGGGTCTCTGATTGCTATCCTCAACTAATGGCTTCAGAGTTGGGAGCCCAACAACACATGATGAAGCCACCTGTGTGTGGCAGCCACCCCCAGTCTGTTGTGGAAGACAAACTATGGTTTCTCCAACCCCTCTCTGAGGACAAGCCCCTTTTATTACTAGTGTCTGATAGTCTAAGGAGCTTAGAATCCACAGAAGGAAGTCAGGGAAATAAATAAGCAACCTGATAAAATGAAATGCTCGAAGAATGAGCGCAGGCACAGAGCAAGGCCAAGGAGGATATTAGCCAAACATTGGTAGCATCTGGACGCTCTGTAGAAGATGATTTAAAAAGTTAAGTACTGACAAAGATGTAAGACATATATTTTTTCTAAAATGAGTCTTTTAATATATTTTTTAATACTAGAAACAATACCCATGATTTATAGGCAACATCTGTATCTTGCCAAAGCCTCCTTCAGGTCCTTTTGATCAACACAAACATCTTTCCCACATGGATATTCTTAAATATTACTAATGAAGAATAGCTCGAACTTGATATCTACAATCACACCTAAAATGCTAAAAGAACACCGTGCAATCAGGGCCTGTATCAAATTATTCTTTAATTTTTTTAAATCTTTCCCATTTCTTCTTTTTTCAAAGTGAGTTTATTTATTATTTTTATTAAATACTTTTATTGGGGTTCTTACATCTCTTATCACAATCCACACATTCATCCATTGTGTCAAGCACATTTGAATTAAAGGGCTCACCACTAGTTTCTATTGTGTTGCCCAAGCTTTGTGTTTGGCAGTTTCTTATTTAAATTCAAATGGCACATACGTGATGTAACCATGTCCATAAATGGCTATGTGACCTGGAAGACAATGAACAAAAATGAAAGTTGTTTCAAATTTTTCTTTAGGTTCAGTAATAGATTTTTCTTTTTTACAGCACATCTTGGACGTCTGGATGACTACCTAAAAGGCAAGGCTCTCTTGCTACCTCACTGACAATTCCTCCCCAGCCGCGGAGCCCTGCCCACTAGGGAAACGTAGGGAGTACTTGCTGTCTGGCTGCTGCTTTCTACCTGTCAGAGGAAACAAAAGGGAAAAACATTACAAACCTTACCACAGGCAGGTTAGGAAAAATCCTGAATCTTTTCAAACTATTAGCCAGGCCCAGATGAAGTGCTTGAGGTTTCCACTCGTCAAGAAGTGCTAGAAAACACTTTGGAGCTAGAGATCCGGTCTGGGGAAGTCAACACGGCTTCTTGGCAAGAAGGGGCAGTGAAGATCTATTTTGCAGTCGGTAAACCAAGCACCAAACCACTGCCATCAAGTCAAGTCTGGCTCATAGAGACCTACATAGGGGACCTACATAGGGTTCCTGAGACTATGCATCTTTACGGAGCTGTATTTTCTCCTCAGAGCTGCTGGTGTGTTAGAACTGCCGACCTTGCTGTTACTTGCCAGTACTCAGGTTTAACTTCATGGATGTGAAAATAATGAAACACAACAGCTTATACTTGAAAGGAAATACATGTAAAAAGAATTTCAGAAAGGCCCTCATGGAGAATGAAATGCCACCCTTCCTCCTACCGGGGAACAAAAAGAGCACGAAGAAGAAAAGTGGGGACGTTGGCATTAATCGTGAAAGGGTAGGAAGAATAGGACGGGGTTAAAAGTACAGTAAAATTTTCAATCTGGAAAGGAATTTACAGGTGCCATCTCAAACCTTCAAGTTACAGATGCATAAACTGGACCCTCTTATTCAACAAACATTTATTGCATGTCTAAGTGCTCATTGCTGGTACACAATGAATAACATAAAAGGAAAAGTGACTCCCAAAGTCACAAAGCAAGTCAGCAGCTAAAAGGGGCTCTTCTACTGACCCCCATATTGCCTAATAATGTATTACTGTTGCACTAGTAAGTTCCCTAGGCACTTGGTGAAGTTCATATACAATTGAACATAAAGATGTGCAATTGATATAACATTTCTGTAGTATGTATTATATCCAGATAATGCTAGAATCCATAGAAAATAACTATATGCTTAATTACCATGTGAAATGGAAATTTCCTAGAGTACAGTTGAATTTCTTGATGAGGTATTGTATGTTTATAATTTAATCATCTAAATTAATAAAAAACCTAACATGATTTTTAGACATAGAACTATGACTCTCACAATATTGTCTCCTTTGAATTGCAAATATTAGTCAATTAATGTTCTAAGATTTTGGTTGTTCTTAACAAACCATTTTAAAAATCCTACTTCTTGGGTATTAACAAACCCAGGAACAAGGGAACAAGTGATCCAACATCGATGGCAAGGAAGGTATAGGAGGCCAGGTAGGGCTTGATCAAGGGCAACGTAACTAAGAGGAATTACTGAAACCTAAATGAAGGCTGAACATGATAGTGGGACAAGAGGAAAGTAAAAGGAAATAGAGGAAAGAACTACGAGGCAAAGGGCATTTATAGAGGTCTAACTACAGGCATGTACATATGTAAATATATGTATATATGATGAGGGGGAAATAGATCTATGTGCATATATTTATAGGTTTAGTACTAAGGTAGAAGATGGACATTGGGCCTCTACTCAAGTACTCCCTCAATGCAAGAACACTTGTTCTATTAAACTGGCATTCCATGATGCTCACCTTCCCAACAAGATCGCTGAAGACGAAGGGGGTACATAAGCAAATGTGGTGAAGAAAAGTGATGGTGCCTGGCTATCAAAAGATACTGCGTCTGGGGTCTTAAAGGCTTGAAGATAAACAAGCAGCCATCTACCTCAGAAACAACAAAGCCCACATGGAAGAAGCACACCAGCATCTGTGATCACAGGCGTCAATAGGATCAGGTATCAGACATCTAAGAACAAAATATCATTTATCACTATGAATGAGGGGGGAATACGGAGTAGAGACCCAAAGCTCATCTGCAGGCAACTGGACATCCCCTTACTGAAGGGTCGCAGGGAGAAGATGAGCCAGTTAGGTGCAGTACAGCACCATTCCTCTAGTTTTTTAATGTTCCTTCCCCCACCACTATCATGATCCCAATTCTACCTTACAAATCCAGCTAGACCAGAGCATGTACACTGGTACAGATCAGAGCTGGAAACACATGGAACCCAGAACAGATAAACCCTCAGGACCAATAATGAGAGCAGAGATACCAGCAGGGTAAGGAGAAGATAGGGGGAAAAGGGGAACCGAGCATCATGATCTACATAGAACCCACTCCCCTGGGGGACAGACAACGGAAAAGTGGGTGAAGGGAGACATCGGACAGTGTAAGACATGACAAAATAATAATAATTTATAAATTATCAAGGATTCATGAGGGAAGGAGGGTGGGAAAGGGAGGGAGGGGAAAAAATAAGGATCTGATACCAAGGGCTCAAGTAGAAAAAAAGTTTTGAGAATGATGATGGCAACAAATGTACAAATGACAAATGTGCTTGACACAATGGATGGATGTATGGATTGTGACAAGAGTTGCTCGAGCCCCCAATAAAGCAATTAAAAAAAATCCTATCAGCTTACCCATCTTTACCAGTTTGCTAACATTAGTATATATGATAGTTATAGTTAATAAATCACCCTACATCAGAACTCATTTCTTTAAAAGAACATGTGTTTTGCCTAATTTCAAAATAAATAATTTCATCTAATACAAATGGGAGAACAAAGTTTAGACACAACTTTTTTTGTTGGTGGTGGTAGCTTGTGTGTGTGTTGCTTGTTTTCTGGTTTAATGACCTGAGGAAAGTAATGGAGAAATCCGCTAATATCTAAGAGGACAGGAGCCACTGACTAGCAGTAACACAGTGGCCTGTTTTCAGGCCATGCTGGAATTACTCTTTAATTAAAACAACCCGAAAGGAAAAAGCATAATTTTTTTTGGACCCTATTAAACACTTTTGAGATACCCTTGACTGAAAAGTAGTCATTTGTATGCCAACAACACTGGGAATCAATGATGCAAACGCAAGGACATTTCAAGGCTACTTGCACTATACTGCCAATACTCCCAACGAGAGGTCGGCTTTCCATTCCCAGCCCCACTCCTCTGCACTTCTCCCTTCGGGCCACCCACTTCCGGTTATTATTTTGCTCCCTAGATGGTAAGCTCCACTGAGGGCAGGTCCTGGATAGTATTCATCTTTATATCCCACCTTGGAACTCAAGACATAGATGATACTCAATCATTTGTAAAATGGGTGCCATACATGAAAACTAGAATGATAAAGATTGACAGCATGTATTGTGATTTATCTCAAGCTTACTGAATAAAAATTAAAACTACATTAAGAACATGTGATTCTACCTCAAATATTAGGAAATGTTAAATGAAAGTGCAGAGCTAAGGATTTTGAAGGATCTGGCGACCAAAAAAATCTATGGTGAACGCTGCTCTATGAATAACAACTGTTTTCATTAAACCAATTCGTTTTAAACAGGAAAGGTCAATTCAAGCCTCAGTTAACGAAGGACTGAAGGCAACTAACTACGAGGGGAAGAAGGAAAGAGACGCAAAAGCATGAGAGGGGAAGGACAAGGTCATTTTTGCTCTGGATTAAGACTTCACTTTAATATACATATAGTACTTCATATAATTTATTAATGTCATTTCCTATAGACACTGTAATTAATTCAGTGACATCCATATTGACCTCTACAGACACAGGCTGAAAGCTGGATTTTCTTGTGTGCCTAGTACAAAACGTGCGCTCCAAAAGTTATCACACACACAGTTTCAGGAGATCAACTTTCAGGCTGAGTCAAGTTTACAGCAGTTGCTTCACACGGTTTCCCCTCAACTTGGACGCCACCCAAAGTTGCCGGGTTTGTGCAAACGCCAGCTCTGGACGGCCCGACTACCTCCTTTTGCCAGCTCCACTTTTGCCTGCTTTACTGCTGCCACTGCTAGACTTGCCAGATGACTTTGAAGAGAAGAGCCTTGTCATGAATTCAGAAACATCAGGCAATTCGTGGTTGGAATTCAGCATATTCATTGACTGCTCCATCTCCTACAGGGAAACAAAACGCACTGAAAGGAAAAGCACCAGGACCCTGCAGATCATTTTAACCTCGAGCACTCCCTCGACTGGAGGAAGGAGCAATGATGAACGTCAAACCAAACACTATTTTAACCACATAGCATTAGTAACCTTACTTTTTTTTATTAAATCATTTTATTGGGGCTCATACAACTCTTAATCACAATCCACACATACATCCATTGTGTCAAGCACTTTTGTACATTTGTTTCCCTCATCATTCTCAAAACATTTGCTTTCTGCTTGAGCCCCTGGTATCAGCTCATTTTTTCCCTCCCTCTCTGCTCTCCCCTCCCCCATGAACCCTTAATAATTTATAAATTATTATTTTGTCATATCTTACATTGTCTGACGTCCCCCTTCACCCACTTCTCTGCTGTCTGTCCCCAGGGAAGAGGTTATATGTAGATCCTTGTAATCTGTAGTAACCTTATATATGTATTTTAAATCATTTTATTAAGGGCTCATACAACTCTTATCACAATCCATACATACAGCAATTGTGTAAAACGAATTTGTACATTCATTGCCCTCATCATTACCTTATTCTATACTTCCTTGGATCACTAAACATTTTGGTCCATCGTATGTGTCCAGTAAATGTTGTGTGGGCTTTGAATCAGCTTATGATTTTATAAAGAGCATTTTCTCGATAAGGCATATATCTTCGCGTAGTCCTAACATCTTATTATTATTTTATTATTATTATTACAGTCTTTCATGGCTTTAACTGTGGTGCTTGTTTGAAGGTCATGTTTTCTTTAGCTACATACAACCACCAGAAGATCAGTCTTATATATCAAGGTATCAAAAAAGTTTGGACGTTAACAGTCTTTGTTCCAAGAGTTGTGCCCTAATTTCAGGGACACAGTGTGCTCGAGTGACCTCAGCTACATCATCAAAAGCAAGCAGTATGTGTTACAAGTCACTGGCAGGAGAGGATAAAGATCTGGCATTTTTGATTACGCACCTTCACCTTACTGAGCCAACAAAATGTAAAGTGTTGTTCGGCTTCCACTATATTAATGTGTTGTTTGTTTCACTTAAAATTGATGTCATCTTTTCAAAAGTGAACTAAAAATTAATAGTAGTTCAGCTATGAAAGAAAACAAAATTGAGTGCCCCGGTGTTCTCATCCTTTGCTTGATCCCCTCATGCTGTGCTGTGTATAATAAAGGCACACATTTGGGGGGGGGGAAAAAGAAAGAAAGAAAACAAAATATATCAGCTATTTTTAAAAAAATAAAAGATACTTTTATCGGGGGCTCTTACAGCTCTTATAACAATCCATACATCAGTTGTGTCAGGCATATTTGCACATATGTTGCCTTCATCATTTTCTAGACATTTACTTTCTGCTGAGCCCTTGGTATCAGCTCCTCTTTCTTTCCTCCCTCCTCCCCCTTAATAAATTATAAATTATTATTATTTTCGTATCTTACACCAACCATTGTCTCACTTCTTTCACGGTTTCTGATGTTCACCCCCCTGGAAGGGGGGCGTGTATGGTTATGTGTCGATCGTTGCGATAGGTTCCCCTAGCTATAGTTTTAAACTGAACAATATTAGGGTATTGGCTTGTGTTTTCTCTGCAAAGGTAGGATTTACACAAATGTTTTCTTGAGGAAACAAGGTAGGAAAGGGGCACTCTAAATATAAATGTGTCAGTATGCCCTACATGTCAAGAGTTAAATGTATATGGCTAACAAGTATCAACTACTGTATTTTTTAATATGGTTCATTAAATCAACAACTTTTTCTAGTGCTTACAATGTCAAAAGTAGCCTGGTGGTGCACTGGGTTAAGTGTTGACCTACTAACCACAGGTTGGTTGTTCAAATGCACTAGCCACTCCATGGAAGAAAGCTGAAGCTTTCTGTTCCCCTAAAGATTCAGTCTTGAAAACCCTAAGGGACAGTTCCACTCTGTCCTATAGGATCGTTATGAGTTACAAGGAACTTGATGACACCAGGTTGGTCTTTTCTAAGTCAATGCATTTTATAAAGAATGTACGTTTAATCCAATGTAACTTCTGATGTTTCCTTCTATTGCTGTCACCGAAAGTTAAAGTGATTTCACTCCGTAATATTGATTGTATAAGATATTTTCTGACCAACCCTGAAGCAAAAATGCCAACATTGAGCAATAAAGCATTTTGAAACATCATAAAGTTTTTTCTCTGCAAAGAAAGATTTTCTCTACATGAAGGTTTCTTCATTATTCCAGCTTGGAAAAGACACCTTACCTTCTATAGAACTAAATAACCTACTACCTTATCAAACATCTACTGTTTGCTGTATTTACTCTCTCTCTTTCTCTCTCCAGGAGACCTGGTGGCGTAGTACTTATAAGTTGGACAAACAGTTCAAAAACACCAGCAACTCTGTAGGAGAAAGAGTGGGCTTTCAAGCCCTGTAATCAGTTAAAGAGCCTTGGAAACCCACAGAGGGGTCGTTATGAGTCAGCATTGGCTGGATAGCAGTGAGTTGGGTTTTGAAATAATCTACGTTCCCATTAAAGAGCCTTGGTGGAGCTGTCAGGAAAGCAGTGGATTGCAAAACACAAGGTCTATGGTTCAAACCCACCAGCCACTCCACGGGAGAGAAATTAAGCAATCTGCTTCCATAAAAATTTATACCCGTGGAGGCACAGGCAGTCGGGTGGAGGTCAGACCAAACCCAGGGAGGTACATGTGAATCCAACATACTGATGGGGAAAGGGGGAAGGAAGACGGAGAATGGGGGTGGGAAGAAACTGAGGTGATGACATGGAGGGAACAGGGCACTAACCCACTCAAGGAAGAGTACTGGTTGTGTCTCCACAGAATTGGAGCGTGCATACAGATCCCACCATGGTATGCCAAACCAGGAGGGCAACGTAACCCACAGAGGAAAAGACTGAACTACAGGGCCGGCCCTAACCAGAGCTAGCCTGACCCCCACCCTGGAAGTGTGTGCTGCAGAGAACAATACTAGACCTTCAGGTGGGGGACAGAAACTGACTTACCATGGCCAGACAGAAGCAAACCAAGAAGGAAAAAGAGAAAGGGGCAGTCGGCCTAGACTCCATATGGGCACACCAAGCCCGGGGGATGAGGTCCCTGCATGGGGCTGCTGGGGCACAGAGAGGACTGTGGGACTGCCAACAACTCAAGACATGCTGTCCCCTAACTGGAGCATACGGTGACAGGGGACAATAATAGGGACACAGAGTGGGGAAACAGTGCGGGAATGGGGCCTAACAGATCAGCAATTGGAGTAGAGTCAATCCACAGAGCTCCTGAAGAGCCCCAAGAATGGACTGCGGGCTAGGAGGGGCAGCTCCCAGATCTCCCCCAGGACCAAGGGGGAGGGACTCATGGGGGTCAGCAAACAGACCTGGGTCTATGTAGGATTTTTTTTTTCTTCTCTCCTTTTACTCAACCGTATGTTTTCTTATTGTTTGGAATAGGACATTGCTGGTTTGCCTACTTATATGGGACAGACATGGGAGGGAAGCTCGGGGAGAAGGTAATGGGGTCAATGGCCCCAGAAGGTCTAGGGGGAAGGAGGAGGCGGGGAGTAGGGTGTAGGGAACAACTAGGGAGTCGAAACCAACAGCTAGGAGAGGGTAGAGATCCTGTGACTATTTGAGCAACACCAAGCTAGTGGAGAGGAAGCACTAAGAGGTGGAAGAAGGGGAAAATGAAGGCAGAGCAGGAGGAGGCAAAAGGAAACAGAGGAAAGCTCTAGGAAGCAAGGGTATAGACAGGGAGATGAACAGAGGTGTGCACTTACGTAAATACATTAATTCATAAAATAAAGGTATTGACCTATGTGCATATATTTATAAGGCAATACACTGAGGCTCAGACGGGCCTTGGGCCTCGGCTCATACCTTCCCTCAATACAAGAACACTGTTCTAACAAACTGGCATTATGTGATGCTCACCCCCCACACACAGACCATGATCGCTGAAGACAAAATGGGTGCATAAGCAGATGTGGTGAAGACAGAGGATAGTGCCCGGCTATTAAAAGATACAGTGTCTGGGGTCTTAAAGGCTGGAAGTTAAACAAGCGGCCATCCAAGAGTGAAGTAACAAGCCCACACGGAAGAAGCACACCAGCTGGTGCGATCATGAGGTGTCATCAAGACCGGGCAACAGGCATCAGAAGATTCACAACAAACAATAAACAAACAAACAAATGCACTGGTGAGAATGGAGGGGCTGGGATTGGAGCAGAGACCCAAAGCCCATCTGTGGCCAATGGAACATCTCCCCACAGAGGGGTCGCAGGGAGAGGATGAGTCAATCAGTTTGTAGTAGAGCACCGATGGATCACACAATATACCTCTGATCCCTTGAGGCCTCCTCACCCCCCACTATCATGACCCCAGTGCCGCTTCCCACTCTGGACCAGACGGGAGCATGTACATAGGCATAGGCAAGAGTTAAAACTCACGACACATGGAACCCAGAATAGTGATACCAAAAGGGTTGGGGGAAGTGGTGGGGGGGGGTGAGTACCGATCGCAGTGAATGGCACATAACCACACACCCCCATCCAGGGGAAAGAACAACAGAAACCAGAGGGGAAGGGATACAGAGGTTGGTGTGAGATTTGAAAATAATTAACAATCTATGATCTATCAAGGGGCCATGAGGGTTGGAAGCGGCGGCGGGGTGTGGGGTGGGGAGTGGATTGGGGGGGTGGGGGGGATGAGCTGATCCCAAGGGTTCAATGGAAAGTAAATGTCTAGAAAAGAACGATGGTCTATATGTACCAATATGTTGGATACAACTGATGTATGGATTGTAACAAGAGTTGTAAGAGCCCCCAATAAAATGATCTAAAAAAAAAAAGTTATGGTCTCAGAAACCCTTATGAGCAGTTCTACCCTGTCCCGAAGGGTCACTGTGAGTTGGAAGCAACTCCTTTCCAGTGAATTTGGTTTGTTTTATACATAAATTTGGGTTTGAGTATATCTTTAAAAAAAATCTTTTTTAATACCCTTGGAAGTCCCATACAGGATCACTATGAATCAGAACCGACTGGCTAATAGTGGAGAATGATGTGTATTTTCCCATTTTAAAAAAAGAAGAAAATACCCTGGCGGCAAACAGTGTGTTTTATAAGTCTATTCTTTTCTTACATGAAACTGGACTATGGGCTTGTTAATGACAAGGATGTCATTTAATTTATTCTTGTATCCCCAGAATCCAGAACCTACAACTTGATTAATAAATGCTTATTGAGTGGCTAAGATGTTAACATATCAACATAGTAAATACAAAGGAAGAACCTGGGACTCAGAAGATCATTGTTGATGGGTGTTGAATGGAAGAATGAACAATGGTTTTTCAAAACCCCACAGAGATCTTATATGGAAGCCATATTTACCGGAGACAGAATGGTGGCACTTAATTGGAAGCATGTGCCTAGCAACTTCTCTCCCCTTATAAAACCAATGTTCTCTTTTTCTCCCTTTGATCGGTCTGAATTTCTTTTAAGTGACTGACCACATAAAACTGAATGTGTTCCCTCAAGAGTTATGTAAAAACAGATTACAGGATCTATCATTTTATAAATATTTGGATTAGGCATACCAAGATTATTATGCATTTCAACTATTTAATAGGTAACCCACAAAGAAACTAGGACTAGATTGAATGTCTTAGCTATATGAAAAGACTCAGGTAGACTCAACTAAATTCCTTGGCCCAATGGAAAGGCCAAGAACACTGTAAGGTATTCATACAATCTCTAGGTCATTTTGGCTTGGGAATTAGGATAAAACTGAAAAGTCATCTAGTCACAACCTAGGCCCAGGTATCAGGATATGGTTCAAATATTGTACTGGCAGAAAATCATCTTACCCGTCTCATTTCAGGATCACTTGTGTTGACCACTTTGGGGAGAAGCACAAATATCAATAATGGGAGAACCATCATCAAAACCTGTGCAAGAAAAATCAATTCAGAAAATGTTCCCCCACTTAGCAGTCAGAATAAAAACTGCACTTAACAACCAATGGTGAAGTTAAAGACTCAAATGTTGTACAGAGAATAAAACTCGCAGCAACCAAGTCAATCCTCCTAAATCAGCTCTGTTGATAACAAGGTGCTCAACATGTGCTTGTCCAAGAGTTTAAGAGCCTTTCTACTCGTGTCTGGACTCTTATATAAACACCGTCCTTCATACTGGCACCACTGATCACCATGCAGTTTGCAGTTTTAATTCAAGGCGCCCTGGTGACATTAGAGCATTCAGCTGCTAAGTGAAGTCAGTGTTCCAACTCATCGTGCTCCACAGGAGAAAGACGTGACAGTCTGTGACACCTGGGAAAACCTGCCGGGCAACTCTGCTTCCTTATAGAGGTGTCATGGGTTGGAATATGCTTGATGGCAATGAGTTAGGTTGGTTGAGCAGTTATATTTAACACAAATATTTGGTTGGCAAACAGAGCTAACTGCATGCTGTCTTCAATCTGCAGGCTGGCTTGGGATTGGTGGTCCCGATGACTGGCTGGGCTGCTCTTTCCAGATGAGTGTGTGGTTCTTGGAGAAAACAGTGTAAGCAATCCCAACATAGCAAGATGCGCTGCACAACAACAGTTTTAGATCCTTGACATTGTGTAGAAACTTCCAGAAGCTTCTGGGCCACATATAGTTGGTTTTCTTTCTGCTCTCATATTAAAGCCCAATTTTTTATCTTCTGCATTCTTCTGATCTTTATGTATGGACATAAATATGTGTGAGATATTTTTATCATGTTTAAGCTGTGAAAAGCCCTGTCTGTACACCATGCATTAACCCATTTCATACCCTCAACTATCCTGAGATACATAATATACCTCTATAGATGAGGAAACAGAGGAACAAAGAGACTGTGCCCAAGTTACAGAGAAACTGCTACAGGTAGGATTCCTATCCAGATGTCCTAAGAAGTATACAAGAGGTGGCTTTCCTCTCGTGCACATCCTCGGAGCCTACACAATAGCAGGCAACAACTTCAGCAGATCAGTTTTCAAAGATGACCTAGAATCCTCTTGATGCTGAAATACTTCTGTGGGATTTCAGAGGCAAGAGCATGAAAGCTATTTCCCAATAAGCTTCAGCGTGTCACTGTTCATTTCTCCAGTCAAATCTACCCTCTTGCTTCTTTATTTTATAGCAGATTCTAATTTATTCCTCTCTAGAAGATGTACAGTCAACTGATACACAAAAATTCCTGATTCCGATCTAAGTAACTACCGGCAAGGAATAAGGAAATCTTAGAGATTCCCAAGACAGTAATAACTTGTTGTTGGCGACTGTGCAGAACACAACGAAGCACTGTTTGGCCCTGCGCCGATGCTCGAGCCCACTGTTGCCGCCACTGTAAGACAACAAGCTGCCTTTCAAAAATAGCGCACACCCCCAAAAGAAAAGGAGGCAATTTCTTTCTAAAAGGATATTTTTTCCGTATTTTCTTTTTAGTGGTTAATATAGCAGTTTCGATGATGATGCCAAGCACAGTGATAGCTCAGTTGGGGAATGGCTCCGAGATCAAACGTTCCACTTCTCAAACAGCAAAGTCGAAAAAATCTGTTCACAACTTTCCTCGATATTCCTCAGGAAAATCTGACTTGAAAAAACCTGTATTGGGACTCGCCAGACACAAAGGGGGATGCTTCAGTCTAGCACTGCTCATGTTCAGACAGCACAAAGGGTTTACGTCAGTGCCTGGAAATGCCCATCACGGTGCTTCTGTGAGGGCGCTTTATTTGCATAAAATATCTTAACCATGGCTCCAAAGAAAGTCAGTGATCCCAGCAGTAAGGCTAAGAGGAATATTGTGAGAACCATGTTAAAGAAAGAAATCGTTGCCAAGTTTGAATCAGGTGGCCGCTTGTCTGATTGAGCAGGTGAATACCACATTGCTAAGTAGGCATTATCAACATTTTGGGGTGGGTGGGAATGTGATTAAAGCAGCTAATGTAGCAAAAGGTATGACACCGTTAACCCACGACACAAAGAGCTCATACCACTGAAGAGGGTGAATAGTGACTGTTAACTTTGATAAATCAGAAACTCCTCCACGGTGCTAGCAGAGGCAGTGAAATGTGAGACGGCTAAAAGCTTCCATCGTGATGCACAGTCCTGGAAAA
This sequence comes from Echinops telfairi, assembly GCF_000313985.2. Lineage (NCBI taxonomy): Eukaryota > Metazoa > Chordata > Mammalia > Afrosoricida > Tenrecidae > Echinops > Echinops telfairi. Next base: position 89,257,914 of record NW_022103915.1, on the reverse strand, counting down.
ATGAATTTATAAGTGTATTTTTCAGGCCTCAGAACCAATTATCTGGTTTTCTATTATATCGTATGGGAAAAACATGCTCAGCTTTCAAATGTTTTGAAGTTCACACACAAATTTGGAATGGAGTTAGACAACGGAGGTTTCACTATAGTAAAATTACCACAAAATAACTTCTCGATTCACTGCACATGCTAAAAAGGGAGACTCTTCCTTGTGTTACCAATGTGGGCTGGTTACAGAAGTGACATCAGACTTCTTCAGTGCCAAATCTACATGCAACTCCCAGTATAAAACCCCCAGTCACGATGACTTTCTACCTCTCCGTAAACTGTACACAAAGACCCTCTCACCAACCACCGGAGCGCAGTTTCATCTCATAGGGAGTAGGAATCTCCAGTTGCCTGGAAACAATTAGGCATTAGTAAAGAGGTTTCATTTTAGTCTAATACATACCATTGGGTTCATCAGAAAGTCTGTCCAGCCCCATGATTCCCTTTTAATAAAGTAAGAAGGTGGACCTGAAGATTTCATTTGGAGAGGATAGGGTAGTCTGACCACTTCTGAGGTTTTGATGTAATTCACATATCTTGCTCTAGTAAAGCAACATGAAAAAGTATCATTTAATTTTTAAATTATTAAAATATTAGAGATGCAAAATACACACGCGCGCGCATACTAGGGGACTTCGAAAAGTTCACAACAAAATGGAATTAAAATGGAAATTTTTTAATGGTATCAGAGAGAGAGAGCGAGATTCAGATAAGTTTACAGAGCAAATTGGTTTTCCATCCGATAATTACACACGTTATTTTGTGGCACTGCTTGCAATCCCCACACTGTAAAAGCGCTCTGCCTCCCACTCCGGTGTTCACTGTTTCCCTCCACCCTCCTTTCCCAGCCCTGCCTGCCTCCCTTTGGCTGCCCTTCTAATCTCCCAGGGTTGACTGCTCTGAAGATGCCTTATAAATATTATCTCTACTGCAGATATTTAGATAGCAACTTTCAATCTTGAAAATCCCATCAAATGAACTTTATCTGAATGTCTACCATACTCAACAAGGTATAGAAAAAGTTCCTTACCTTGGAATCAAGAGACCTAGTCTTTTAACTTTAATTCATTACCTAGGCCTGTGAGGTTAGGCAAATTCCTTCAACTTCTCTGGTTATATTAAAAATTCTCTTAGAATCCTTTTAGCTGCAAAGTACTGAGACTATATTTAACAATAATTCACTTTATTATAAACATATAAAACATGTTGGATTTTTTGATGGTCCAAGATATGTATTATTGGATGCACCTAGTTTTCAAATCTTGCAATTCTGCCATCAACAACACTACAGTTTCTGCAGACAGGAAACTAATTTTATAAACTCTTAGCAATGTTCACACATTACATTTCGAAAAATGTCTTCCCTATTTCTCCATCTTTTCCTATAGGGTTATATGACACAGGCTAGACCCTCTCATCCTTTTCTCCACCTCTTAGATTCTAATTCTCACCATCTATTCTTTATCTGTGTTGTATTCTGGGTGGTTATTTTTCTGATCATCTGATTCCACTTAGTCAATTCTCTTCACTTGGTTAACATACATTATTAAAGTTTTATATCACAATGCCTGTATTTATTGTAGACATCCTTTTTGCTTTTCTTTTGTTTGTTTTTTTCAGATTATCTACATTCTAATCTCATTGGACACCTTAACCAAAAAGTTTGTGTTTTACAATCAGGCCCATGGGGTGTTTTTGTCCCGTTTGTTTTTTTACTTCAAAATAAGCTATGTGCAGTGTGCATAGGAATTTGTTCATAGTTTATTTTTTAACTATAGTCCGGCCCTCCAACGGGTCTGAGGGACAGTGAACTGGCCCCCTGTTTAAAAAGTTTGAGGATCCCTGTTCTACATCCTAGTTTGTTGAATACTATCTGGGTCCTAAGAGTGTCAGTATCCAAGATACATCTACTGGTCGCTACTAGTCCAAAGCAAGAGAAAGGGAGAAAGCAAACACTCAAAGAAGAAACTAGTCAACAGGACTAACCATCTACACAAATCAGTCTCTTCTAACGCAATATCAGACCACCGGCAAGAGTTCTGATTAAGGTCACCATACATGACCCTCACAGGATAGGAGAAAAATATGAAACAGATCCTCAAATTTCTTTCAAAAAAACCAAACAGATTTACTGAACTGCTTGAGACTAGAGGACTCCCCAACTACTGTCCTGAGATACTCTGTGAACCTTGAAACCTGAACTTATGGTTTAAATGACAAACTTTTCTACCCTTTGGTGAAAATTAAATCAAGCACCCTCACCTCATTTTTCCTTTTGAAGTTATATCCACTCTGACGGGGTCAAACCTGTAAGCTGGAGATATAACTTCCACGACATAAGATCCAGAAGGTATGTCATGAACCACAAAACTCCCATCTGTCCTGGAAAAATGAAAACCCTATTTAGTCACTTCTGATCAATAGGTGATTCTTTACTTATGTTTTAAATCACACTTTTGTTAATTTCCAACTCAACTCCATTAAAAAATAACAGTAAATGAAACTAGAAAAAACTGCCTCACACTTTATCTTCCATATTTAACATAAATAAGTCTGTCCAGAGCAGCAGAGAACCCTTACACACAAAGTATTCCTGGTCCTTCTGCAGGAGAAGGCAGGTGACAAGGGTGTGGTTTGTATTTTGAAACATGTCCTCACTCCCTATGAAGGAAAACTAGCAATATGCATTATTATCACATTAAAAAAGAGTTTCTATTACGTCAATTAATAGGTACATTTCCAATTTACTGATTCCCCCCATTTTTTATCATTGAAAATTACCTTTTAAAAATCCCTAGTGAGTGAGTGCTCGGCTTGCAGCAACCACAGAGAACAAGAAGCCCGAGTGACACAGTGGGTCAAGCACTGTGCTGCTAACCACAAGATCAATGGTTCAAGTCTACCAGCTCCTCCAACGGAGAATGATGAGGCTATCTGCTCCCATGAAGATTTACAGTCATAGAAATCCTACAAAATAGCTCTTCTTTGTCTTGCAGGGTCACTACGAGGGGGGGCTTCCAAAAGTTCATGGAAAAGCGGAACTGAAATATAATGCAAACTTTCCACAAATTTTATGAAGTCCCAGTGTAGGAATTGGATAAACCAGGTGGGTTTCATTTTTGCTGAATATCTTGTTTTGCTTGCTACAATAATTCCCATCTACCTTGGTTACTTCTTTTTATACACATAGAAGTTTAAAATGTTCACATAATTTTTAAACTGTCCACTTTTCCCTTTCTTAACTCTTCAAAACCTTTTAAGCCAGTGAGAGCTAGTAATTTCATTTTATTCTAAGTTTTTCATTTCTTCCCTTCATTTGAAAATATTAACAGATCAAATTAATTTGTTTTGAAACTGAGAAACTACTATATTCTAAGGGAAAATGAAGTTTGTTGTTTTTTTATGAAGTTTGTTTTAAAAAGACTCAACGTTATTAAATAATTCTCAGTTTAATATTAAAATATTACTTAAATCATTAAGTTCTTCCACAGTGAAAGGTGTAATTGATACTAATTACCTCCACAATATTTACTGAAAAGAGGAAAAGGAGTTCTAGATGACTTCAAACAAAAACGACTGAAATACAAAAATTAGGTTCACTTATTCCTGGGTTGATCCAGGCTTAGAGGTGATAATAATCCTGAGGCTGTGAGCTTCCCGTCCTGTATACAATCTGGCTGCCCCACACCCTGACTATCCTGTGTGGTCCTTTTATTAAACTCCTCGGAATTCTTCCAACTCAAGGATGCCATCTGCTTCTTTCCAGGGCTCTAACTGAAGCAATTTCAAAACACGTTTCTAGGTCCAGAAAGGAACATAATCAAACTGATGATTATGTAATACCAAGAATAGCAGAAAAAATACCTTAAAAAAAAAAGTAAATGCATTTTTCATTCCAAGATAAATATTTTACGATAGATTCATGAAGTTCATAATAAAAACCTATATAAAAGCTTTGAGATAAATGTGGAAACATGACAATGGACTGGGTGTTAGATGATAGTCTTATTTATTTTGTTGGCTTGATAATGGTACTGTGGTTATTTTTTGGAGCCCTTATCTGTTAGAAGCCAAAACCCCAATGCACGGCTGTCATGTCGGTTCCCACTCGTAGTGAGCCTGTGCAGGGCGTCTCCGTCTGTGCCTCTCTTCACAAGGGCAAAGAGCCTCCTCGTCCTCTCATGGTGGCTTTGTGGTTAGCAGCCCAGCACCCAGCCACAGTATCAGTGAAATTATATGATGCTTAGGGTGATATTTAAATATCACACACAAAGAGGGGAAGCTCAGACAAAAAACAAAACAGAATATTGTCATTGGTGCCTAAAGGTTCGCTGCTATTTTGTTTAGTGTATTTCTGAAATTCTGTATAATAAAAAGCTCACCAAAAAGTTAGTTCATTATATTAGTTTGGGTTTTTTTTAAGCCTGAAAACTACTTATCAGGCGGTTCAATTAATCTACTTATCAGTCATACAGGGTCACTATGAGTCAGAATAGCCTTGACAGCACACAACAACAAAAACAGCCTAAATGTTTCCAGCAACAGAAGGCCAGTGAGGACATTGATGCTTCATGTACACAGTGGTGATCACAATAAACGGTACGGGGAGACCTTAGCTGCAACTCATCCATTAGCCAATTTCCCAAGTCACCTCCAATAAACAGAAGTAAAAAGTGTGTTATTTATTCCAAACCAGCTGCAGGAGGAGAAAGTAAAAAACAAACCCCCTCTGCCTTTCCCAACAAGACTGCCGCCATAAACACCCGATTTTAAATCAATCTTCCTTCATGCAAAAAGAACATGGGATAGTCTCAGAAACGGTTCACAAAATATGAAGTGACAAAGGTGCATACTCCTATAGAATGCACAAAAATGTATGTCCATACAATTTTACATGGTAATAGATCATGCAGAAGGAGCCCTGGTGGCGTAGCGGTTATGTGGTGGGCTGTGATCCACAAGATCCACATTCAAAACCAGCAGCAGCTCCACGGGAGGAAGATGGGACTTTCTACCCCCATAAACAGTTACAGTCTCAGAAACCCACAGGGACAGTTCTACCCTGCCTACATGGTCACCAAGAGTCAGAATCAACTCGACTGCAGTGAATTTGGTTTTTATATACTGTATACACAGTAATATATAATGCATAAAATGCAGTTATATATAATAAAAAAGTAATTTACAATGCCTAAAATTCATGTACATACGATTTTAAAAGACAAAAATAGGCATGACAGTAAAGATTGTTATCTGTGTTCTTGTTTACAATTTCTTCAATGAACACACTACCACTAGTTTCTGTCAATTCCAACTCGTGTGTCAGAGAACTGTGCATTATATGATTTTCAATGGCTGATTTTTCAGAAATAGATCACCAGGCCTTTCTTCTGAGACACCTCTGGGTGGGCTCAGACCTCCAACCTTTCAGTTATCAGTTAAGCACATTAACCATTTGCACCACCAAGGGACTCTAAAGAAACATAAGAGGGCATCAAAAAAGTCACAGAAAAATTCCACTATATTTTCATTTTTTTCTCCATAAACTCTTTGAAGCCCCACATACTATTACATACTTCTTTTAAATTGAAAACAATAATTTTTTAAGAGAATTGTGTATTACACAAGAGGCCAAACTAACAACTAAAGCTCATTTCCCAAAACATAAAAAGGGCTCTATTATTAAAGAGCCATTAATTAGAGATTAACCTAAAAATTGCCCTAATGCTAGATCATTAATGACAGACACAATTAACATAAAGGTTGTAAACTTGTCATTATTCATTAATCAAAATTGAGATTCTCATTGAAGGGCCTCTGGTTGCCCTCAACAAATTTGCAGCAGAGCAGCAGATCGAGTGAAATGTCCACGTTTAAGTTGCCTGGTTTTCCGACAGGCCTAGCCAAGCAAAACTCCCTTCTCCTAAATATTCTTACAGCTTTCAGTTTCACTGTGCAAGCAGCAATGGAGGGAATGGAAGCTTCCAACTTGTGCCTCAACGTCTGAGAAGCAGACCGCTGCAAACCGTGAATGCTAATCAAGGCATCCCATCTTTTTAAAATAGCCAACACTTCATTTCTAATAACGGCTGAAAAGGACACGCACGGTGCGCATGGTAGCGCAACCCAGGCTCGCAGACATGCCAAGCGTGATGTGGTAAATCCCTCAATGAATTCGGGCGTGAAAAAGAACAATCCCACCCTCAGCCAAAAAAAAAAAAAAGCACGGTGCTTTCATTAGGGACTTCAGGGCCCATTAATTTTAGAAGCAGCACTGGCTTCCCAGTCGATGTCATCACTGGGGGCCCCTTGGGTTTTGAGCATTCCCACTTGTTTAGCATCTCTATACACAACACACGCTACCCAAAGATTCAACTGAATGTAAAAATAGTTGGCCAGCCTAGGAAACGAGATGGAACAGACAGGGAAAGATGCAACGAGGCGGTCCACCTGTCCGCTCGCCCAGGAGCAGCCGCTCCCCGGAAGGACCCCCGAGGTGGTTTAAAATAACGCCCCCGCGGGCCCGCGGGCGAGCACCCGCCGCCCTCCTGCCCGGGGGAGGCGGCGGGAGGGGGCGCCGTCCCGTCCCCAGGTCAGCGGGCAGAAACCGCTAGCGGCGCCCGCCCCACCCGCGACAGCGACCTCGTCCGCTCCTGACACCTGGCTCTCCTCGCGGGGGTCGCCCTCCGGCTTCCATGCCAACCGCCTTCCCGCCGCCCTCGGGAGGCTCACTTCAGGAAGCCGACGTGCTCTTCGCCATCGACGAGGACTCGGGCCGCCGAGATCCAGTCCTGGGGCTTCACCCCGGGAACCACCGCACGCCCCTCAATCTTGAAGCGGTCTCCGGCCCCGGCCCCGCTTCCTCCCAATCCCTCGGCAGGAGTTCCGGGCCCCTCGGAACTCTGGACCTCCCCTGGGAACAGGAGGAGCAAGACGGAGAAGCAGCTCCAGAGAGCGGCCGCCATGACAGCAGCTCTCAGCGGTCGGGCCGGCGGCTCCGGAAGCCCTTCCCGTTTCCGAGCCGCCGCCGCCGCCGCCGCCGCCGCCGGCCTGATGTCGTCATCACGGCGCGCCCGCCTCGGGCCGGAACTGGGGAGTCGACGGAGCCCCAGCCCGTCGCGCCGTCCGCTTGCGGGGCGGGCGGAAGTGAGTCGGGAAGGCACCGGGTGGTGGGTCAGAGGAGCTCGTGCCGAGCTGCGGAACGGAGTCGCCCCCCCGTCAACGGGGTGAAATGCTTGTTGCCGCCACGGAGGCCACCGACGTCCGAGGAGCTGTAATGAGAAGCCGGAGATGAGCGAGGGTATTGAAGTAAAGTCGGCCCGGAGGACCCCGGTCAGGGGAAAAGGTCCAGAGCGTCTTAAAAACGCCTCGGTTCCTCGAGACGCACGAGATGATTAG
>NW_022103915.1:89247887-89249875 GCF_000313985.2 Echinops telfairi | reverse complement strand
ATCCGTTTTACTCTCAACAGTCTGTACATATTTTGTTTCTACTCATCCATTGCAGTCTCCTCACTGTAACATCTTCAGTGTTTCTTGTTTTCATTCCTCCTCCTGTCCCAACCCTCTGCCCTTAGGTACATGTTGCCTTTTTTATCCTAACGAGTTGATTATGCTAACTTAGGTGGGTTAGTTCCTTTCCAGCGAGGAAGGGTGACTAAAGGTCATAATCTTGGGGGTCCCACAGTATCTATTCGTCAGTATCCCATGATCTTGAGTTCTGTCCCACATTTGCCCAGGGCCTCCTAATGTGATCCTTTTCAGAGTCGTTGGTAGTAGGAGCGGAACCATCTCGTTCTGGACTCCGGATTGTGGAGACTGATCTTTATGTAGTCCATTAGTCTACTGAACTAATTATTGCCATGTGTGGATGCTTTTCATCACACTTCCTTCCTCGGGACAGAGAGAATAATAACTGCACCCTGGATGGCTGCGTGCAAGCTTTTAAGACCCCAGTTATTACCAAAGTAGGGTGTAGAACATTATCTTTTTGAACTATGTGATGCCATTTGACTTGACCATCATGTTCCCCAATACAATGGCCTTGAGACCCCCAGGCCCAGTGATTCATTCCCTCAAGGTGTTTGGTTATATCTGAGAAGTTTTCTTAACTTTGCCTCTTATATGCTTCACATTCGTGGATATATGAAAATATATGAGATCATTTATGTATAGGTTCTGCATGTGCATAATGAAATGTTATGGATTTCCCTTTCAATTTATCTAATTTATTATGATCCACACAGTTCAATGCTTTTGCATAGTCAATAAAACCCAAGTGAGCATCTTTTTAGTATCCTGTGCTTTGAGCCAAGATCCATCTGATGTCAGCCATGAAAGACTCCTTGTTCCACACCCTCCTCTGAATCCAGCTTGAGTTTCTGGCAATTCCCTGTTGATGTACAACCTTTTCAAAATTATTTTCAGCAAAAATTTACTTGTTTGTGGTATTAATGCTGCTACCTGAAATTGTCTACATTCTGGCCATCTTTCTTAGGAACGGGCCAAATATGCATCTCTTCCACCCGGCTGGCAAGGAAGCTGTATTCCAATTTTCTTGGTATAAATGAATGAACATTTCTGGCTTTGCATCGGTTTGTTGAAACATCTCAATTAGAGTTCATTAATTCCTGAAGCCATACTTCTTGCTAAGCCATACTTCAGTGCATCATAGACTTTTGTCAATACCATTAGTGTGTGTGCATATGCCAACTTCTGAAATTTCTGTATGCCAACACATTTGTAATATAGTGACTATATTCCTTCCACCTTTTAATGCTTCTTGCACCATTCAATATTTTGCCCATAGAATCCTGCAGTCTTGCAAGTCGAGGCTGATTGTTTTCTCCTTAATTCTTTCAGCATGAAAAATGCTGATCATGTCTTTCCTTTTTAGCTTCCAATTCCAGGTCTCTGCACATTTCATTAATAATTTGTCTTCTCGAGCCTGTCGATCTTTTACTTCACCATTTCTTGTGTTCACTTTAGCTACTCTAAATTTGCTCAAAAGCAAATTTCAGAGTGTCTTCTGACATCCATTTTTTATTTTTTCTTTATTTCCTGTCTTTGAATGAGCTTTGCTTTCTCCATGCATGATCACCTTGAGGCCATCCCATGACACATCAGGTCTTTGATCACCACGTCAGATCTGTTCTGAGACAGTCTGTAAATTCAGGTGGGAAGTACTCGTGAACTTGCTTTCATTTTCCTCGGATCCAAGTGTTTAAGGAACTAGGAGTTTGTGGCGCTAAATATGGCTGTGTTCTTACTTGTTGCTAGCTAACTTCCACTTACTAAGTCACTTTTATGTAACACTTGCTAAGGTGGCCTTGGAAGCTGTGCCACCTTTACTCACTGGAACCATAAAAGCCTGTCCTATGGGTGGCATAGAGACTCAATCTGCCCTGCTACAGCCCAGAGCTTGGCCTCTAAGTCACCCC
>NW_022103915.1:89217809-89247584 GCF_000313985.2 Echinops telfairi | reverse complement strand
TTTATAAATTATTATTTTGTCATATCTTGTCCTGTCCAGCATCTCCCTTCACCCACATATAGATCCTTATAATTAGTTCCCCCTTTCCAACCCACCCTCCCTCTACCCTCCCAGTATTGCCACTCACCACTGGTCCTGAAGGGATCATCCGCCCTGGATTCCCTGCGTTTCCAGTTCCTATCTGTACCATCAAGTTACTAGTTCAATGACTGGAGAAACATAGATGCACAATTGGTGGTCTGTTCCTTAGTGAGCCCCTCGCCTTGTTCTGACTGATGAAATTGAGCTTCCCCATTGTCTCTTTCCACAGATGTAGTCTATCGATTACTATGTATTCCATCTGATGAGATGCATGTGCAAAGTCGACATTTATGTTGTTGAAAAGTGTTTGGAATAAATACATCATGAAGACTCAAAGTCTCAAAATGCTGATTTTCAAATAAAAGGCTTTGCCCTCTGTGTCCACTCACTCCCCAGGAAATAATGGGCTTATGCCTCAAACAGGTGCTTGCTTTAGCCTTATGCAGAGCAAGCTGAAGGACTTTTTAAGGCATTGTAAAAGCATTATGGTGCTGCCACCATTTCCCTGCTAACACGGCTAGTACTTTTCTAAAACAATGGAAAATATGCAAATATGCTGAAATGAAAAATGGCTTCATTCCAGGCTTTCTGATTTCCTTTCATATGTCCTTGGTGACTTTGCTTTGCCAACATCATGGACAAATGTTCAGTTTGACGCATAGGCAATCCGGGCCAGCTCACACCCAAGAAGGAGCTGGGAAATTGGCTTTTTATGTGGGGTTAAAGATGGGAAAGGAGCAGCAGCAAGCAGCAGCTGGCCTCTCTGTATCTCCATTTGCCCTTTTCTAACACGCCATGTGTCACTCTTGTCACTCTGGCATCAGAGGATCCAGTGGCATGAACCCCTCAAAGCTGGGCTTTTACCCCCAGAGACATTAAACAGAGAAGGAAAGCTTAGATCATGTTTCCAGGGAGTGTGCCATTCTGTTCTCTGCTTCTTTCCAGGCACAGAATAGCATAGAAAATAATAAGCATTCAAGTGTTATTTCATAATGTCAGGAGCCCTGGTGGCATTGTGGGTCACACATCGGGCTGTTAACTTACAAGTCAGCAGTTCAAACACACCAGCCGGTCCGCAGGAGAAAGATGAGGTTTTCTGCTTTTATAAAGATTTACAGCCTTGTAACCCCCAAAGGTTCATTGTGAATTCGAACCAAATCATTTTTGGTGTTGTGTTAGACAGGGTTCTCTAGAGAGATAAAACCAAATTCCTGATAATATAATATATTTATTTATAAAGATAATTAGATATATAACGAGAAATGAACTGTTAAATCATATACAGATAAATATACAATACAAGAAATAAACAGTTAAATTAGAAAGCACTATAAATGGCTTAGTGCAACTCACGAGAGAAAGTTGAGAGACTAGCAGTCCTTCAAGTCTCTGTCTGATGCCAGATCTTCCTCTATTTGTAGAGAGAGCTAGGCTATGTCAGCACAGCAGCCAATCACAAGGCAGGTCACCAACTGCCAGTCCCCAGCTCCAGAGAAGTCTTAAAGGGACCTCAACTTACAGCAACACGGTCCACAGGCTAGGCGTCCCACAGGCAGTGTAGCCTTTAAATTGAGGCACAGAACAAGCAAGGCAGCCGCACACTAGTCCAATGATCACAGAGCGAGAGACAAGAAAGGTAAGGCTCACCAAGCCATCCATCTCTCCGCCCCTCAGTCAATCCCACCTGTGTTTATCAGCCAGGCTGGCACAATAAACTATCTCAGGTGTGTATCTTGTCCCCTGCAAGGCAGGACCTCTCTGGACTGCAGAATCTAAGCCTTGGGCTGCTAACCCTGAGAGAAATGGAGGTAGATGGACAGCCTCAGAAACCCTATGGGACAGATCTGTTCCTCCCAGAAGGGTCACTGAGTTGGAAATCAGTAGGTGGTGACTTCCAGTGTTTGACCAGTGAGAGCTATCAGTAGGTTCTGTATTTCAGTAACTCCACCTTTTCCTGCCAGGACCCTTCCCCATACAGGTTTCAAGCTGACCTAGTTAAGTATGGAGAACAATGTGAGCTGATCTTCACCGGCCTTTCATTTATCCTCCTCTCCCTTTTTCACAGCCTGGCTCTTGGCTCCTTCCTGGTGTGACCACAAGAGGGGGGACCAGGACAGGGACAAAGAACACTCAAAACCCACACGTGGGGCTTTTTATAAATGTTAGATTATACCAAGAGAGGTTAACTGGGATTTATATCCAGTACTTATTTTCTTTTTTTTAAAAGTCTTCTCTATATTTCTGATTTTCTCTGTAATATTTTTTATATTCAGGGCGGAGCTATTTTTAAAAATAGGGAAACCAGCACTGCCAAAATTGAGTTGTCTAAATTTGAACCATCCAAAGATGCTTTCCATCTTTCCCTCAAGTTGCCATCACCATGTGAGTGGAAGCACTGGTGGCCATTTGGGTGTGATTTCCCTTCCGTCTCAGTATTCTGTCAGCATCCATCGGGGTCACTGTATTTTCAAAGCGATTCTTCACACATCAGTTACCCGTTTTCAAAGATGATAACGTGTGACTACAGAGAAATGAGAGTCATCCCTTAGCTTCTTTTAGATGTAAGTCCGTGGCTTTGCTTTAAAAAGAAGAAGGAGGAGGAGGAGGCCTGGGAATCTAAATCCATTGCCAGCAAGTCAATTTCAACCCATAGCAACCCTTCAGGCAATAGAGCTGCCCCATAGGATTTCTGGGGCCCGCGTCTTGATGCCATCAGACTGCTCCATCTCCCTCCCATGGAGCGGCAGGTGGGTTCTAATGGCAGACCTTTCTGTTAGGAGCCAATACTTAACTGCTGTGCCACCAGGGCTCCTTAGTCCCCAAATACCCTGCTAGTTAGTCACTTCAACCAGTGTATTGCCCTGCAAGTCTTCAAATCTCATTTCCTTCGAGGAGGTCAGATAATCTTCTCACTCAAAGTGAAGCCAGTTTCCTTAATATTTAAAAATGACTCTCATCTGGTCAGACCCTCGGCTCAGCTTTCTGACATTCCCTGTGGACCTCTTGGGCATTTGGCCCATCATCGCTGTTCTCTGTAGGAAGTCAAAAGGGGACCTAACTTGCCTCAGTGTTGTGCCAAAATAAGTTACAATGACAAGAGACCAGTTTCAGCTCTCCGACCACAAATGTAAAGCAAGTGGAGGGAGTGTGACCAGACTGTTGGTGTGCTCAACAGCTTAAAGACATGAAGAGGCACACTAGGTCAGTCTGGCTAAAGTGTGTTGTAAATGCTAACACAGAAATAGTTCCTGTATCTGAACAGTAGTGAATACGAAGTCCACGGCGTTGGGATGAAGGAGTTCTGTTACACTACCCTTTGGACCAAGGGCATAGGAAGGTCCAGTGCCCTGCAAGCTAGAGGACTGGCTCCAAGACAAGTCACAGCACTAGAGAAGTACTGTCGTTGAACTTCAGCCTCACAGGATTTTCCAGGCATTCCCTCCGGGCAGCTCCTGTGCTGTCTGCTGAGAAGGACCAACAAGCTCTTGCAAAGCGTTACCCTTCTGTTTACATTAGTGCATAGGGCGGAGAATGGGCTCTTCTTCCCACCTTGATTTGGGTCCAACTGTCCTTCCGTAGCCATCTTGTTTACTTTTCTTGGAAGATTCCTGTGCTGCTTGTGGAATCTAATGAGGTTATAGGTCAAGAGTTTTGGGGGTGTTAGGGAATTACAAAACTTCTGTTGCAGCCTTAACTACACAGGAAACGGAGAGTATTTTCCCCGCATAGATTCTGGGTATCTAAACCTGACAGTGCCTCTTTTCACATGCGTATGAAACAGCCAGAGATTTTATAAGAATGTACATTCTGATTAGAAAGATCTAGAGCTTAGCTTGAGATTCTGCATTTCTGAAATGTGCCTCAAACTGCTGGTCCAAGTCTACACTTTGAGAATGGGGTCAGGGGAGCTGTGCTCGTAAAAGTGTGGTCCTTTGTTCATGGTTTTGAGGGTCCTCCAATGCAGATGCTGAAACACACAAACACAAGCATAACTCACAAGTCCTTTATTTATTATGACCATATGGCAAGCAGCTCCAGAACATTTCCTTTTTATGTAAAACTAAATGCTGTATTTTTTGTTTTGTTTTAATGCTGTTTTAAGTTCATTAAAATATGGTATTCATGAGCTAACAGCACAGTATTATAGTCTGTTGCAAGGCCATATTATGATTTTTTGTGGGTTTTGAGAACATCTGCCATTGTAGGCCCTTCCTTCAGATAGATGATAGACACACACACACACACACACACTCACACACACAAAGTTCCAGCACATACATATGTTCCAACATTTGTTAGGAGATTCCTCTGCTTGTAGTGGGATCTTATGTGAAATCTTAGGGTCCTTTAGAATTGTCCAGATGAAGTTCTGGGAGAACGATGGGGTTTTCTACTCCCATAAACAGTTACAGTCTTGGAAGCTAACAGGGGAAGGTCTACCCTGTCCTACAGAGTCACTATGAGTCAGCTTTGACTCGATGGCAGCGAGAGAGATAGAAAGGTCTGTTTTTTGCTGGGTTGGTACAAAGCCTAATATAATTCAGGCTGATTTATTATTGTAAATTCAACATTATCATATTAATTTTCTTATTATTTTAAAAGAAAATATTGTAGGGCCCCCTAAAAGTATTGTGGCCCCTAAGCACTGTGCCTACCTTCCTACTTATAGAGGGCTCTAACTTGGGATTCCGTGAGAAAGATTGGCAGTCGTACAGTAGTTGGCACGGTGCCAAGCTCTCACAATTAATGAGCAGTGGCAGATAGTTAGAATTCCTACCATTTCCAGACTGAGTCTTGTCAGAAACACTGCACATCAACCGGATTGTGAGTCGGTCATATGCTCTCTCTCACACTCCTTAATCATAAATCCCTGTTGAATGCGTTCTTGTTTAGCTTGGATAGGTTTAACTCTAGAGTCTGGTGATATATATTGGCATACTTCCATCTATAATTTTCCAAAAACCAGACTTTACAGCATGTATTATTACAGTTCAATATTACATTGCAGTGAATTATGTAGTTGCGGCCTTTGTAGTTTGTAACTCCCACCAAATGACTGGATGAGACCAGACAGAGTAGGTATATTTCCTCTTTTCCTAATCGGCCTGAGTAAGAGAAAGGAGGAGAAGATACTGGTAGGATTATATGCTTCAGTTGTTAGTGATCATTTCAGGCCAATTGTGATTATAAAAAGTAGAAATCTGAAGGTAAACAAGTGGTCATCTAGCTGAGAAGCAACAAAGCCCACATGGAAGAAGCACCCCAGCCAGTGTGATCACGAGGTGCCGAAGGGATCAGGTATCAAGCATCAAAGAACAAAAAATCAAATCATTGTGAATGAGGGGGAGTGCAGATTGGGGACGCATCTGTAGGCAACTGGACATCCCCTTACAGAAGGGTCGTGGAGAGGAGACAAGCCAGTCAGAGTGCAGTGTAGCAACAATGAAAAATACAACTTTCCTCTAGCTCCTAAATGCTTCCCCGCCCACCACCCACTATCATGATCCCGATTCTACCTTACAAATCTGGCTAGACCAGAGGATTCACACTGGTACAGATAGGAACTAGAAACATAGGGAATCCAGGACAGATGATCCCTTCAGGCCCAGTGCTGAGAGTGGCAATACCAGGAGGGTGGAGGGAGGGTGGGGTGGAAAGGGGAAACTGATTACAAGGATCTACATTTAACCTCCTCCCTGGGGGATGGACACCAGAAAAGTGAGTGAAGGGAGACATTGGACAGTGTAAAAACAAAATAATAATTTATAAATTATCAAGGGTCCATGGAGGGGGGGTTAGAAGGGAGGGGGGAAAATGAGCTGATACCAAGGGCTCAAGCAGCAAGCAAATGTTTTGAGAATGATGATGGCAACAAATGTACAAATATGCTTGACACAATGGACGGATGTATGGATTGTGAAAAGAGTTGTACGTGCCCCCAATAAAATGATTATTAAAAAAAAAAGTAGAAATCTGACAAGGACAGGGGTCAGTTTTGCCATTCTACTGGGCATACCATGAGCCATCTCAGAAGCAGTAAGTGGGAATCTCACTGCTGTGGAGAAAGAAGAGTCAAGAGTGGAGCTTGGAGAACAAATGTTTTGAGAATGATGAGGGCAATGAATGTACAAATGTGATTTACACAATTGATGTATGTATGGATTGTGA
This sequence comes from Echinops telfairi, assembly GCF_000313985.2. Taxonomy (NCBI): domain Eukaryota; kingdom Metazoa; phylum Chordata; class Mammalia; order Afrosoricida; family Tenrecidae; genus Echinops; species Echinops telfairi. The sequence goes on along the minus strand of NW_022103915.1, from coordinate 89,241,335 downwards.
AAAGAGTTGTATGAGTCCCTAGTAAAACAATTAAAAAATTAAATAAATAAATAAAAGAAAAACCTATTTTAAAAAGTAGAGCTTGTCCTTTGGACCACGAGATCATTTTTGGAGCCTTAGCTCTTTGGGCACTGACCTTCCTTAATCTAGGAGACACAGCTGTGATAACAGGAAATGTGGGGGAAGGCCAGCCCCCCACAAGGAAAATGTAGCAGCAGATTGGTGCACTTCATGCCCCATTGAGGCTCAGAGTGAGGTCCCTCCAGGCACTTGATTGAGGGAACCAAATTTGCAACCATCAGAGCTGGAGGCGAGTACCTTCAGGCTGAGTCTTATTAGGGAGTGGTGTGGCCTTAGAGCATTTATCAGCAGCCCGAAAAGAGCTTTGCAGCATTGCTGGAGCACAGCAGAGGCCAAGGGGCCATGTGCCTGAGATGCCAAGAACCAAACAAAGACACATTGTGATGAGATTGTCCTGACTGAAGTACTGTGTGTTGAGCAATCTGAGCCTGAATTATACATGACCTCTTATTATAAACTTGTGAAGAGTGTTGTCTGAGTTCTGTACGGCCACTCAGTGTATTAGTGAACACAGCAGAAGTGGAAAATGCCGTGGGAGGGATGGTCAGTAGCAGATGGGTGAAGAAGGTTGGAGGTGGGTGCACCTGTGACCACATCATAGGGATCCGCCTGGGCTGCTGCTGGGTTTGTGTTCTTCCCTCTTGTGAAGTCAGAGAAGGTCAGACACAGTCCCCACGCCATTGTGTGTGTGTGTGTGTGTGTGTGTGTGTGAAGGTCAGACAGTCCCCACGCCATTGTGTGTGTGTGTGTGTGTGTGTGAAGGTCAGACACAGTCCCCACGCCATTGTGTGTGTGTGTGTGTGTGTAAAGGTCAGACACAGTCCCCACGCCATTGTGTGTATGTGTGTGTGTGCACATACCAGCCATTCGTCCCCTGATTGCTAAAACAGATACACAGAATTTCCCTCAAGACAGGGACATTGTAGTTGTCAAAGCATGCCTATAAATTTGTACTCTTCTCATGAAATAAATGCAGGTGGCTCATATATATTCCTTACATTTTTTTAATACTTTCATTTATGCTTGAAGAATCAGCTTGAATGTTGAAGATGTAATCTATGTGAGGAGACTGGATAGAACTAATTGCTAGGCCTGTGATTATCATATCATTTGGAAATAGGTTGTCTGTGTTATCTTACTGAGACAATTAGCATAGAGTGAATTTGACTTGGTTTCTCTCTCTCTCTCTCTCTTTTTCTATAAATACTTTTTATTGTGGATCGGGTGAAAGTTTACAGAACAGGCCATTCATTTTACATTCAACTGCTTATATGCACTCTGTTTCAAATCCTTCACTGAAAACCAGCTCTCATCCCACCTCCTCTCTGTGTTGCTTGTCCCCATTCCTCCTTTGTTCCTGTCCCTTCTGAACTTCACTCTGGGATAAAGGCTGTCCCTTGACTCCATATGGTGGATTATTCTAAGCTCACCTGTGCACACCTCAACAGTGTTAATGTTCTCCTTATAGACCTGTCTATTGTTGGACTGAAAATTGAGCCACAACGGGTCAGCTCCGTTCCAGACCCAGAGGGTGACCAAGGACCATAGTCCAAGGAGTTGGTTCTGCAGGTCTTTATCCAACCAGCAAGCCCAGTCTCCTTTGTGATTTTGAGTTCATCCCACATCTTTCTCCCACTCTATCCAGGACTTTCTAATGTGATTCCATTACCAGCAGTTGGTAGAGTAGCTGAGTACATCTAGTTCTTCTGGGTCCAGGATCATAGAGATTAAGGTTTCGGTGGTCTATTTGTTCACTAGACTAATTGTTCCCAAGGTCTTTGATTTTCATCACTCATCTTTCCTCAGGATATGGAGAGATCAGTAGTTGCAACATAGATGCCTGCTCACAACAATAGGATGTGCACTACAGATGGACTATGTTATGACAACTGACCTTGATGTCCTCCGAGACTATGGCCCTGAGCTCCCAGACCTAGCATCGAGTCAATCTCGTGAGATATAACAGATACTAAACTAGAGAGCTTGTAAGCAGAGATGAGAGAAGAGAGATGCCAAGCCGCATGAAGATCTCCCAGAAGAGAGAGAGAGAGAGAATTCAGACTTCTAGCCTCCCACAATGTGAGAAAATAAAAAATAAGTTTATGTTTGTTAAAGCCATCCACTGGGGCATATCTGTTACAGCAGCAACTAAGACAAGCAGATTTGTAGGCTATAACATCAGGAGCAAATGTGTGGAAGTGATCGTGACCATCTTGTCTTGCAATTTTTAAATAATTTTAAGCATAAAGTAGAAGTATCAGCTATTATAGAAGTGAAATGATGTAGTAAAGGTAGAAAAAAATGTCAACTCTTGAAAAAGACAAAAGAAAAGGAAAATTATGATTTGTTTTTGAGAAAAGCAAATGGTTTGGAGGCAGAAAGATGGGCTTTCTAATCCCATAAAGAGTTACAGTCTCAAAAAAAGAAAAAAAGGTTACAGTCGTGGAAATCCACCAGGGCAGTTCTACCCAGTTGTACAGGGTCACTATGAGTCAGCATCGACTAAATGGCAATGAGTTTGAATTAATGGTTTGGAGCCCAGGCATTGAATTTAGACACACCAGGACTGAATCCTGGCTTCACAGCCTCGTTTGCCTACCTGAAGAAGGTGGGTCTTAATAGGACTTTGCCCTTCGACTTGGGCTGATTGTACTAGTCCTGCTTTATCCTTGCAGCTTTTCAAGTGCACTTTCCTTTCCGTTGGCGTGCTCCTCTCCCTGCTCACGCATGGTTCGCTCCTTCTCATATGTTCTTTCTCAGGCTGTGTGACCCACTCGGAGAGGTCATCTTTGACCATCCAGTTTACAGTGGGTATGCCATGATTCTCAGTCACGGAACCTGGTTCTTCTACCCCACATGAAAGCCTGGTCTCCATTGGGAAGGGCTAAGAACTAGTCACCCAAGAAGAGAACTGGGAGACATTGGGGGTGGGCTTAGGGAGAACAGAGATGAGGAAGGGAGAGCTGTGCCCAGCCCATGCTGTGTGAGATATGGAGACAGAGGGTGTTATGAGGAGAAAGATATTTAAGCAGTTTTGTGTGCATTATGAATGAATTCCCATTTGATGCATTTTCACGAAGCTTTAATGACATTCTGAATTGATCTCATTTTCACTTTTAAGGTATTTGTTCTTCCTAAATGATAAACCACATATGGGCCAGGATACTCCAGTTGCCTAGAGGCAACTTTATATGGTTACAGACATATCTAGATTGGACATGCTAAATATCTATAACTTACTATCTGTCTTCCATTCCAAAGTGTAAGCTATATGAAAACAGGGAGGTGCCTGTTTTGTATACCCTTTATCTCAGTTTCTCAGTACTACTAAAACAAAAATATACATGGGCAGCTTTAAGGAGTTTTCATTCCTCACAGTTCAGGCTAGAAGTCCGAATTTGGGGCATCAGGTCCAGGGGAAGCCTGTCTCTCTGTCGCCTCCGAGGAAGACCCATGACTCTCCGAGCATTCGTCGGCTCTCCTGTGATCTTCAGGTGGGACGGCATCTGTCCTTCCCCGAGTTTATGTGTTTGTCTCTGTCTATGCTGCTCCTTAAAGGATGCCTTGGTGGCCCTACAGGTAAGCTTACCAAACCACAAGGTCTGTATTCAAAAACACTTATAGCTTCCAAAACCCCATAGAGGGTCACCATGAGTCAGAAGCAACTGGATGCCGGTGGATTTTATAACTCAGAAGTGATTAGGTTAAGACACACCCAACCCTGACATGGTTTTAGTGACATAAAAAAGAAAACCCTATTCTCAACTTGGGTTAAATCCACTGAAAGGAAAACAGACAAAAACCCAAACACCAAACCAATCCCTGTCAAGTCCGTGGAGACACCATGTGCTACAGTATGGAGCTGTACTCCAGAGGGTCCACCAACCTTATCGTTAGTAGTCAAGTAACTTAACCATGTGTGCCACCTATGGACTCCCTTCCCCAGAGATAGGGGCTGAGATGCCCACACCTATTTTCAGAGGTTAGGTAGTGCCTGGCACCTAGTAGACACTCGAATGTTTGAGGAAGAAATGTAATGTATGTAAAACATTTAGAGTGTTATGAGTTATCAAGTCTACATAATTCCCAGTATTGTTGCTGTTTATTCTAAAAGGAACTGCTCTACAAGCTTCCAACTTATCATTCATACTCCCCCAAATTTTGGACATGGTTTTCAGCAGGATTGGGGGGCTATCATTTTGCCTGGTTTCTCTAATTTCTTTTTTTTTCCAATCATTTTATTAGGGGCTCATACAACTGTTATCACAATCCATACACACATCAATTGGGTAAAGCGCATTTGTACATCATTCTCAAAACATTTTCTCTCCACTTAAACCTCCGACATTAGGTCCTCATTTTTCCGCTCCCTCCCCGCTCCCCCCTCCCTCATGAGCCCTTGATAGTTTATAAATTGGTATTTTGTCATATCTTGCCCTGTCCGACGTCTCCCTTCATCCACTTTTCAGTTGTCTGTCCCCCAGGAAGGAGGTCATGTATAGTTCCTTGTAATCAGTTCCCTCTTTCCTACCCACTCTCCCTTTACCCTCCCTGTTTCGCCACTCACACCACTGGTCCTGTAGGGCTCATCCGCCCTGGATTCCCTATATTTTCAGTTCCTATCTGTACCAGTGTACCTCCTCTGGTCTAGCCAGACTTGCAAGGTCAAATTCGAGTCATGGTAGTGGGAGCGGGGAGGAAACATTTTGGAATTAGAGGAAAGTTGTATTTCTCATCGTTGTTACATCGCACCCTGACTGGCTCATCTCTAATTTCTTAAGAGTGAGCGTAGGTGAGTCTGGATTGTTCCTTTTTCTCCAAAACTGACAGTATAAGCTACATCAAGGCACTAGGCTAGTTAGGATACCATGTTAATTTGGAAAGTATCAAAGAAAATTTTCTTGCCATTATATAATAGGAAAATACACAGGGAAGGGTCCTTTTCCCCCCTCATCTAATCACTACTAATCCTTTACCTATTACTATCTATCAGACCAGCAGTGTAGTTGAGATGCCCATGTATGAATGAGTAACGTATCTACCGGTCCATTTTTTTCAGGCTCTGAACGGCTGGTCCTTTAAGCTCAGGGCTAGGCTTGCACAGGCCACACAGCCACCAAAACCCCTTCCTTGACTTTCACGTGGGTGACAGCTGAACTACGAAAGGGATGTCTTTGCATTGTTTTCTTGCTCTCTGGATCGGGTGCTAGTCTGCAGGAAAGGGTGCAGGAGAAGAGCCACATGTCCGCAGGAGTGTTAGAATCGGAGGGCCTCGGTTGAAGTGTTGAAGCCACACGCACTCTTTCTCTCCTGGTCAGCTTCAAAAGAGCAAATAAATCACAGGGACCTGTTGTAGGAACTCGGCATCCTTTGTTAACAGCACCTGGTTTTTAGAATGTTCTCGACAACTCAAAGAGAATGCAGCTGACTCCTTAAACTTTAAATCCGCTTACCACAGTTAACAGGTCACACGTCTCCAACCAACCAACTAACCAACCCGTGTGTCAGCGCAACGGTGATTCCCCAAGCATTTCAGTGCTGTGACCTTTTGAAAGCAGGTCACCTCCCCTTGCTTCTGAGGTGCCTTTGGGTGGGTTCAGATTGCCAACCTTTCTGTTAGGATCTCAGCCCTTCCTCTTTTGTGCCACCCAACTGTTGGTGTTATACACTGTGGAGCAGCAGCACCACCATGGTTGGTGTCATCCGTGTGGTCACATGTGATGCCACTTCCCCCCATGGCCCTCCCCAGGACAAAACCAAATTCCTATTCATAGTGACCATGTCTAAGGTTCTTGAGGCTGTAAAGCTCCGTGGAAGCAGATAACAGGCCAAAGTATACCTGACGGCATTATCACAGAATAATGTAAATACCAAACTGCCACCAAGCGCCCTGTCAGTGAGTCAACCCCAACTCAGAGAGACCCCATAGGATAAGGTAGAACTGCCTCCTTGGGTTCTCAAGGCTGTAAATAGAAAAGAAGCAATTTGGGGACATAAAGATCACATTTCTTTTTCTGTCATTTAGATCTCTATATTTAAGCACCCCGTGACAACTGTCTCTCTGTCGTTACTAAAATTTATAGGGAAACACCATGAGTTGTGGATTTGCTCTAAGTCCTGTCTTGTGGTTCATCTGTCTAGAAAATATCTGGCAGTTGGCCTGGCCGTGGAACGAGCACAGCTCACATATAACAGAGTGAGACATCCTATGGACTTCCAGAAAACAGCAACCAGGAAGTCCCTTTTCTGAGGAAAGGTTTTGGCTGGCTTATGTAAGAAGTTCTACAAGGGCCTTAGAGCTAGGATTAATGTCTGGAAGCTCGAAGGAAATCGACTTGAATTTAAGGAAGAGCTGTCTGGTCAGACAGAATAGAGGGTTCCCAGGAATCACCACTTAGCCATTTGCTGGAGATGTTGTAAAAGAGAATTCAAGTAGCATATGGCGATCTGGCTTTAATCTTAGGATTTTGTGATGCTTTATTTAGAATCTGCAGTTGTTGGGTAGAACTGCTTGAGACTATTAATAGCGGGTAAAGGAAAAATAAGCATCATTTCTCAGATGCCAAGTGGCAACAGCCACGCACCACACACACACACACACACACACACACACGCACACGAAACAGAGGGCTCGCTACTATCATTAACACATATTCTTTCAACAGGAAAGGAAGAGAGCTGGCAATTATTCCATTCTAATAGACCGTGCCACCGATGATACCCATCTGCAACCACGCTCATCAATTTAGACAGGAAAACAATTCCAAACTTCATCATTTCCAAACTTCTGTGAGGCCCGAGTCACTCTACATACCAAAGAATTATCATTCCTGAAATAAAACTCCTGCCATCCACAGATCTGTGGTAGGCAAGCTCCTGGGTGCCTCAGAATCACCTGAGGAGCTCATTACACCTCAGATGCCGATCCCCGTCCAGGGAGAGGCTGACTCAGTGGGTCAGAGGTGGGGCCCTGGTTACTCATGCTCCTATAAGCTCTCAGGTGACTCTGATGTGCTCCAAGTTCTGAGCTATTAAACTATCGCACGGGAAAAGCATTTGCACTAATACAGCCTCATTGCAGCTCTTAGACATACGTAAATGCTGAGTTATATTCTAAGTATAAGGCTTCCTGGGTGACTACTAATTACTAGCAACTTTGCAGAAGAAGAAAGGATCGTGTCCATATATCAAGATGCAAACACATTTCTCTCTAGTTCTGACTTTCCGGTGAACACAGTGCAGGGGTGAAGGGCAAAACCAGACGTTTGGGGGTCAGACCGATGTCTAAACCTCGATTTACTGACCGTTACTGACAGGGGGGCCTTGGTCAAGTTGCTTCCCTTTGCTGAGCCTTGTCTCCCTATGTGAACAAACAGGAATGGGGGTATCTCACAGAGGTGTGGCGAGGAGGATTCACTGAGACAGGTGAAGGAAGCGCCCAGGAGAGCGTCAGGCATGTGGAAAGTGTTCAATCAATGGAACAACGACAAAAACCCTCACTGCCGTCAGTCAGTTCCCACTCGGAGACCGCCCGTAGCACAGGGCAGGACAGGACCGGTTTCCTAGACTCTCTGTGGGAGCAGCGCGTCTCATCTTGCTCCCTCGGAGCCACTGGTGGTTTCAAACTGCTGACCAACGCGTCCCTACTGCAGCCGCCAGATCTCAACCAATGGAAGCTCCTGTTGCTCTGGTGACTAATCCGCAGACCTTGTGCTGTGTGCAGGATTAGCAATAGGATCGCTTTCATTGAACTCTCTGTGAGCCGTATCCAGTGAGACCTCCGTGGTCGAACGGGGCCAGCGCGAACTTTGCACGACTCGAACAGCAAAGTTCCCTCCCAAAATCTGCTCGGTGCACGGCCCTTTGCTGGACAGCCGAAGCTGTCCGGCCGAGAGGGAGGCGTCACTCGGGGAGCCGCTCACGTGGAGGCTCAAAGGGGGGACGCTGCAGCGCAAGCATCGCCCTTGGGCTTGTGTTGGTGCCTGAAAATGTTCATCTCTGTGCTTTGTTGGGTGTCACATGTCATCACCACGCTCCAGAGACAGCGCAGCAATCCAGCAGAGAGGAAAACGAGAACCACGAGGGAGTTAAGGAAAGAACTCCTTGCGAAACTTGAGTCAGGCTTGCTTTGGTGGCTGACTACACAGGGCTCAGACGACATTATAAACATGCGGGGGGCGGGGGGCTTGGGGAGGGGAATGTGAGTAAAACAGCTAATGTAGCAAAGGTGTGAAATCGCGAAGCACCAAACAAAGAACGCAGACATCGCAGAGGTTGGACAACTACTGTGCATTTGGATAAGTCAGAAGCCGCGCCCTGGCCACAACCTATCCCAGACAGTGCTATTCGAGAAAGCGGAAAGCCTCCAGAGAGAATTTATAAGTGTCCTTTGGGGGCTCAGAACCAGTTATTTGATTTTGCATTAGTTCTTATGGGAACAATATGTGCGGTTCTCAAACTTTTTGGTGTTTGAACGCAAATTTGGAAAGAATCAAGTTCAGCAACGGAGCTGTGAGTGTATTCGTTTCGGAGATGGTAAAACGTGTGTTTCCATCAGATGCACCAGCATGCAGGGCCTCAAACAGGCTTATTCCAGAGGGACCCCTCGCTGAGGTTTTCTGTTCCCACCTCAGATATGCTGAATCTGAGTCTATGTTTTACATGGTTCCAGATATACTGAATCTGAATCTACACCCCAGATCATATACAAAATGTAGATTATGATCCAGTATTTCTGGAGTGGAAATATAAATTCGCAGCAGAAGACTGAACTGAAATGAACCTCGCCAAAGTCCTGGTTTTATCATTTTAAAGCAATGTAATCTAGTCTCTTCCATTACTCATTTGTTTCTGTCTTTTAATTGGAAACAAACTCCTCTCTCATCCCATAGACTGTACGGCATAGGGAGATACCTTTATCCCCCAGTTCATTGCTCCAAAGGCCCATCTGGGTCATAGTCTAGACCACACAGTAAACATGGTTATAAAAATCAAAGGTGTGAGAGAGTGGTTTTAGATTCCAGGCCAAAAGTTCTTTCCCAAGTCAGAATGCTTTTCTAAAGTAAAAGATACATTAGTCTCACAGTGGAGAAAGGCGTATGTTCTGAGGCAGAAAGGGATTCATGGTAACTAGTAAACCACATTAGTCATAGTTACTTTACTGCACTTCTCACATCCACTTCATTAAAGTGAATACGAAGTTTTTCAGCTAATAAATCTTCAGCAACAATGTATCCCACAGAGGAGTCCAGTCCCTTATCCGGTGAGCCCTGGTGGCGCCATGGATTCAGAGTTGCACTACTAACCCACCATCCATTCACTCAGCAGGAGGCAAAAGAGGCAGCCTGCTTGGGTAAAGGTTTACAGCCTCAGAAATCTCCGGCAGAAACCTCTGTATTAGAATCACTATGAATTGCAACTGACTCGCTGGTACCTAACAACAAGAGGCAGACACAACTCTGGTTCTCAAAGGTCTGAAGCACAACTTTTCACTCCCCGATGCTTGTGAGCTCACAAGGAGAGGAGCGCGTGTGAGGGCAGAGGCCCAGGAAGTCACAACCAGGTCTGCAACACAGGTGCGCAGCGCTGAGAACTACTCAGCTTCCCACCCCTAGCCCTCTCTGGGGGCTGGGCAGAAGAGTAACAAATATGGTCAAGGCAACAGACTTCATGCCTCATCCACTGGTAGAGATTCTAAGAAACTATTGGAGGTCCCCTGGGTTATATCAGAATTACCAGCACTCCTCTATCAGACTATGAAGCTGTCCAGGGTAGGGTAACAGGAGCATGCACTTTACATTCATTCTGCAACAGAATATGCAGTCTGACAATGGATGATCCATGGGAAAGGCAGAAGTCCCAATGGCAGTAACAGAGGGCTTGTAGACGTGCTCGTCGACAGCATGGCAGGCTCCTGTTACAGGTGGCTATCCCTGAGTGCATCGTCTCCTGGGAGAAAAACAGGTGCTAGTTGGTGGCCAGAGTCAAAGATGGAGGACTGATAGGTCCAAGCGCCTGTGTCTGATCTGAACATTCTGGTTTCGTCATAAGCACCCAGTAGCTCTTTGTCCCTTTGTTTATTCACTTATTCAACAAATTTGAATAGAATGCTTATTTAGGAGACACAGAGCAGGAAGATGAGGATCTAATGGTGAATTAAACTGAAACTGAACCTCCCCAAGAGGCTAAAATAAAACAGAACAAAAGGTAGCACAAAATCCATTCTCCATGTGTTTCAGGGTAGAACTGCATTTCCATAGCATTTTCTTGGCTATGGCCTTTTGAGGGCAGATTACAAAACTGTTCTACTCCCAACCTTTTGGTTAGGAGCCCAGCAATTAACTTTTTGTGCCTCCCAAGAGATTACTGACCAGGTAAAATTCCAAGCCAAATGCACTGCCGGTGAGTCGATTCTGACACACGGTGACTCCATAATGGGTCAGGGTAACTGCCCCGACGGGCTTCCCAGACTGTAACTTCTTTATGGGATGGAAAGCCTTGTCTTTCTCCCGAAATAGGTAAAATAGAGTACAGCCACCACTGACACTTAGGAACTATGACAGGTGAAGTACAGGCTACCCCCAGGGCTTCAAGCAGGGGCAACTGGCCCAAAGAAAAACTGAAAATGCAAAGTCTCAAAAATCCAAGGAAGAGGGTGGGCAGTTGGAGAGAAAAGGCAGACAGGGAGAGAGGAGTGTTTCCAGCAAAGGGACTAGCCGGTTTGCAGGCTTGGAATTGAGATTGCTGGGTGTGTCAGGCGAACTGGCTGAAGCGTGCAAGGCCCCGAGCGGTGTATTTGTGTGTCCTACAGTGGAAGCAAGGCCGAAAAACCCGAAGGGCCTGGTAAGCTGAGGTCAGTAAAGTGAACTTTATCCTGAGGCAATGAATACCTAGTGCAGAAGTTTAAATCAGGAAATGTGATCTCCTTGCTCCCACACAAGGATTTCTTTACCTGTCTTTTAACAAAAAAGAACTCTGAACCTCCTGGCCCAGAATCAACTTGTCCGATAGGTTCATTAAGTTTACTCATCTAAAACAGTAACCTATCGTATCCCTAAATGTATTAGAACCATACCATGTGCCAATTAGGTCATCAGAGCAGTGAATCAACTTCATTAAATCTGAGCAGGTTCCTATCCACATGGAGGAGGGAGCTCTTTTGTTTCTCTGTAAAAGTGTTGCGGGGTCAAACTCTTCTTTCTCAAGCTTAGTTATTTCTTACAATTAGCTGTAACTTGTGAGAAACACAGCAGTTTGAGTTGATATTCACAATGATAGTATTCTGATTACAAGACAAAAAAGATGGAAGAATTCTACCCACAGTCAACTTGTAAAATCTTTGCACGAACACATTTCCGAGTCCCTGTATTAATTATCTCAGGAGGCTATTCTGAAGACAGAGATCATGGTTTCCCAGTTTCTTCTCAACTGTAGCAGTTAACCCCTATCCAACTGTACTAACCCCAAAGAAAAAAATAACAAAAGCAAGAAGAGCACACCCCCTTAGCTTCATGGCGATTGTTTCCCTTTCCCCCCACAAAGTTTGACACACACAACACTCTTTTTCAATGAGAGTATGCTTTGGAATCTCTCTGCATTTAGGAATGTGATAACACTTTGTTGGCAATAGCACATTTGAAATCTTGATTAACTCAAGAGTTCATGCCTTCCCAAACTTTTTGCTCAACCAGAAAGGAAAAGTTAAGTAGCAGGACCGTCTCTAAACAAATCAACCCAAAGGGTTTTGTTCTCAGTTCCAGTCGTTAGGACGAACGAAAGACGGTTTCCAGAAGTGACATGAACAGACAGCTCACCAAAGAAGACACCCAGGCAGCCAACAAATGTATGAAGACATGCTAGCACACACTAGCCATTGAGGGATGCAAATCAAAACAATGATGAGACACCACCTTACACCAGCACTGACATCAGCAATTTTAAAAACAGAAAATAACAAATGCTGGAGAGGGTGCAGAGAGATAAAATCCTCATACACGGCTGCGGGGACTGTTAAAATGTGCATCCACTGTGGAAAGTGGGATGGCACTACCACAGGCAACTGGGATTAGAGATTCTATATGACCTTTGCTGGGTGTGAACTCAACACACAAACAAACAAATTCAATGCCATTGAGTTGATTCTGAGTCATAGCCACCCTACAGGACAGACTAGGGTTGCCCCTGGGGGTTTCCAAGACGGTAACTCTTTACAGGAGTAGAAAGCCTTGACTTTCTCCCATGATTAGTAGTTTTGAACTACTGACCTTGCTGGTAGCAGCCAAACACGTAATAACCACTACAACGAGGTAAGAGCCATAGCACTCACAGACATATGCACACCCATGTTCAAGGCAGCACTGCTCATAACAGCAAGAAGATGGAAACAACCCAAATACCCATCCAGGGAAGAATGGATAAAGAAACTTTAGGACAGGCACATAAGGGAATACTCCGCATTGCTAAAGAATACTGATGAAGCTGTGAAGAAGCACTTCCTGGCTTGGGTAGATCTGCACACTATTATGCTGAGTGACATTAGTTATTCACAAAAGAACAAACAGTGTTGAAGATTACTGTTAGAAACAATCACGACAAAGGTTTTCATAGCAAAAGGAACAGCCTGGAGGGTTAGCAGGTGGGAGAGCAAGGGAGGGCGGGTGAAGCAAGGCTAGTGAGCAGGCATTTGTGAACTTGGGAGAAGGGGAAGGTGGTATTCCAGGAGAGAAGAGAAATCAAAGAGGGGGCAGGGTAAACTGTTGTGGGGGTTGACAAGTAGTTTACATGGTTGAATACAAAACTGATTATCTGAAATGTAAACCCCAACTTAATTTACAATAAAAAGCTAAATTTTAAAACAGCATGGTAGCAAGAAGAATCCTAATTATGATTTCATGTGCTCCCTCCTCTTCTGAAACATACCTTTCAAAAGATCTGAAGTCATCCTTACTGCCTTTGAAGGGTAGTGGAAGCTCCTTGGGATTTTCATGATGGTCAATGGTATTCCAGTCCTGGGCCTCCACCCTCACTTCTCTGACAGGTCTGGCCACATGATGATGTGATGGGCCCAGGGGAAACCCAAGGATAAACAGGCAGGTGGCCTTACTGCCGCTTGAGAGATGCTAGTCTCAATTTCCACTTGGCTGTCTCGTGGAAAGACACATGTTAAATTATTCCTTATGTCAAAATCTCAGTTAAAAAACAAAACAAAACGAACCGCAGAATGATTGCAGGCTTCCTGGAAAGAAAGTTCTGATGCCATTTCCTGTTTTGGTCGGCCTGCCTTGACTGTGCTCTGCTGCTTAAGCCAGGAAAGCTTGAATGACAGCATTTCCAATGGTGTCAATATTATCATCATGACCCCTTTCAATTAGCAGTGTGATGTCATTGCGTGTGAGTGGAGATGTGTGCCCGTGGCACTTAGAAGCTGGTGAGAGCTGGTTCCAGCACACCACAGCTTATGGCCATGAGTCACAACAATCAACTCTGGTCAGTGAGTCCCCTGGCTCAGGATCCAATCATCGAGGAGCAGACCCCTACTGTCCTTGCAGCCCTGGCTAAATTCTGAGCAGTTAACTATTGTTTTATGCCATTTAGTCCTCCCTACACAGTTTTATGGAGATATAATTCATATGCCACACAATTCACCCAGGTAAAGTATACAATTCAAGATAATTTTTTTTAAATTAAAAGATCATTTTATTTGGAGCTTAGACAGCTGACAGTCCATACATCAATTGTATCAATAATATTTGTACATATTCTGCCATCGTTCTTTTCTAAACATTTACTTTCTATTGAGCCCTTGGTATCAGCTCCTTTTCCTCCCCTCCCCCCTTCATGAACCCTTGATAAATTATTCATATTTCTATATCTTACACCAGCCGCTGTCTCCCTTTACCTATGGTTTCTGTTGTTCATCCCCCCTGGAGGTGCGTGTGTGTTTATGTCTCCAGCACTGTGATCGGTTCCCCCTTTCTTCCCACCTGCACCCTCCCCTCCTGGTATCAATACTCCATTCCTGTTCCTGGATTCCATGTGTTGTGAGCTCTTATCTCTTACCTGTATCTGTGCACATGCTCTGGTCTAGCCCTCAGTGGAAGGCGGGACTGGGGTCATGATAGTGGGGAATGAGGAAGCCTCAAGGAACCAGAGGAATAGTGTGTGCTTCATCAGTGCTATACTGCACCCTGGTTGACTCATCCCTTCCTGTGACCCTTCTGTGAGGGGATGTCATGTTGTCAACAGATGGGTTTTGCGTCTCTGCTCTGACCCCCTTTGTTCCAAACAATATGATTTTGTTTGTTTGTTTTGGGTCTTCTGATGCCTGGTATCTGATCCCATCAACACTTTCTGATCACAAAGGTTGGTGTGCTTCTTCCATGTGGGCTTGTTGCCTCTCTGTTAGATGATGGCTTGTTTATCCTCAAGCCTTTAAGACCCCAGATGCTGTATCTTTTGATAGCGATAGCCAGGCAACATCCACCTTCTTCATCACTTTTGCTTATGCACCCATTTTGTCTTCAGCGATCATGAGGGGAAGGTGAGCACCACAGAATGCCAGGTTGTTAGAACAAAGTGTTCTTGTATTGAGAGAGGGCTTGAATAGAGACCCGATGTCCATCTATGACCTCAGTATTGCCATGTAAATATATGTACATAGGCCAATACCTCTGTTTATTAATTAATGTATTTACATAGTTACACACCTATGCTTATACCTATATTAAGAGATTTGCTTCCTAGATCTCTCCTATGTTTCCTTTTACTTTCCTCCTGCCCCACCATCACACTCACCCTTCTTCCGCCTCTTAGTAATTCCTCTCAGCTAGATTGTTGTTGCTCTGACACCACCAGGATCTCTACGTCCTCCTTGTTGTTGCTTTTAATTCCCTAGTTGTTCCCTTGTCTGTAGCGTTGTTTGCCCCGCCTCTGTCTCCCCCCACGCCCCTCCAGGACCCTCAGTCCCATTGCTTTCTCCTCTAGCTTGCTTCCCATGCCTCTCTTATATAAGTAGGAAAACCAACAGCCACATAGACAAAACAAAAATAAAACAAGATTGAATAAAAAGGAAGAGTAAAGAAAAAACATACATAATTGCAGGATTGTCCACTGACCTTTATGACTATCTCCCCACTAGTCCTGGGGGAATCCCGGGAACTGTCCCTCCTAGCCTGAAGTCTATTTTGGGAGCTCCTGGGGGCTTTGTGGCTTTGCTTTGCTCTGTTGCTGATCTGTTATGTTCCCTTCCTGGTTTGCCCCACTGTGGAATGTTCAGAGCATACTCACTCCTCGCCGTATGTCCCCAGGATTGTCCTCTGTCACGGTGTGCTCCAGTGAGGGGACGTGTCGAGCTGTTGTCAGCCCTACAGTCCTCTCCGTGCCTTAGCAGCTCCGTGTAGGGACTTGTCCTCCGGGCTGGGTGTGCCAGTATGGGGTCTGGAACCTCACTCTCTTTTTCCTTCTTGGTTTGCTTCCATGTGGGTGTGGCATGCCATCCCCTCTCCGCAACCTGTAGGTTTAGTGTTGTCCTCTGTAGCACGTACTTCTAGGGAGAGGGTCAGTTTGGCTCTGATTCGGGCCGGCCCTGTAACCCACTCTTCTCGTACGTTACTCCACATGGTTACCTTTCCCTCAAGGTTTGGTGCCCCAGGTGGGGTCTGCATGCACACTCCCAATTCTGTGGAGACAAAACCAATGCTCTCCCCCTGGGTAGGTTAGTGCCCTGCTCCCCCTGTGACATCATCTCCCTCTCCACCCTCCTTTTATCCCCTCCACTTCCCTCCTTTCCCCCTCTTTTTGTTGGAATAACATGCACCTCCTTGGGTTTGGTTTGTTTCCCACCCGACTGCCTGTTCCTCAACCCACAGTATGTGAGACAAGTGGCTTTTCTTCTACACCGACTGTGCTGCTTATACGTCCCTCAGGGGACTCGTGTTGTACGAGTCTTTCTGGGACTGGCTGACTTCGCTCAGCATAATTTCCTCCAACTCTTCCCAATGAGATGACGTGATTCATGCAATCACCAGTCCTTTTTAGTGATGCGTAGTACTCCATTGTGTTGTGTGTATGTGCCAGAGTTTACTAATCCACTCGTCTATCGAGGGAAATTTAGGTTGTTTCCAACTCTTTGTGATTGTGAATTGCACCGAAATAAACACTGGAGTGCATACGAGTGGTCGTGATTTATTTCTTACCTCTTCTGGGTCTATGCCCAGTAGAGGGATAGCTGGGTCATAAAGTAGCTCAGTTTCCATATACTTTAAATATCGCCAGATCGCTTTCCACAGAGGCTGTACAAATCTACAAGACCACCAGCAGTGGAGAAAAGTTCCTATTTCGCCACATCCCCTCCAACATTTGTTGCTCTTTGATTTGCTGATTCAGGCTGTCCTCAAGGTGTTAGGTGGTACCTCATGGTTGTTTTAATTTGCATTTCTCTGATGGCTAATGATCGGGAGCATTTTACCATATGTTTATTGGCCATTCGGGTCTCCTCCTGAAACTTCTTTTCAGGTCTTTTGCCCACTTCCTCTGGGGGTTAACTGCTTTCCTCAATTCAATACAATTAGTATGAATGAGCTCCAAAAAGTTTGTGGGAAACTCCACGATCATTTAATTCCATCTTCCTGTAAACTTTTAGGAAGACTTCTCATGTTCACAATTGCGCATCCGTCACCAGTCAATCCTCTTAGCTGTGACCTCGCAGTGCCATCAGTAAAGACGCGCTTTCGTTTAGTATACTGCTTACAAGGTTCATTCATGTTGTAACACGAATCAGTACTTTGTTTTAATTGCTGCATAGTATTACATTGTGATGGACAGCTGCTTTGGAAAACAGTTTTAAAGTTCATCAAATGGTTAAATTTGGAGTCCACATCTTATTAATCCACTGATCAGTTGCTAGACATTTGGGTGACTTTGGGGCTACACTAGATATCTATTGTTACTAAACTCGATGTACACGTTTTTTGTGTAGACATATGCTTTCATTACCTTGGGCATCAGCCAGGAGTGGAATTAAGGCAGAACATGGTAACTAAAGATTTAACCATTTGACGAACTGCACAGCTGTTTTCCAAAGCAGCTGCACCATTTTTTTTTAATGTGTAAGAAAGGACTTTATAACAAGAAATAACTTTGTATCAAAAAAGATGCCTAACCCAGTCCAACTCATGCCCATGAGTCCGATGCTAGCCGGAGTCCTCTTCAGACTTAAACCAGCTGCATCATTTTACATTTCCACCAGCAGTGGATGAGGGTTCCAACATCCTTACATCCTTGAGAATCCTTGTTATGATCTTCTTTATATCATAGTCATCTAGTGGATGTGAAAGAGCCCTGGTGTTATGGTGGTTATACATTGGCTGTTAACCGCATGGTATGCAGTTCAAAACCACCAGATGCTTTGCCGGAGAAAGATAGGCTTTCTATTCCCATAAAAAGTCACAGTTTCGGAAACCCACAAGGGCAGTTCTACCCTGTCACACAGGGTTGCTATGTATTGGAAGCAACTAGATGGCAGGGAGCTCAGGTTTTTTAATAGATATGAAGTCTTACCACTCTATGATTTTGATTTGCATTGTCTTGATGTACTTATTGGCTATTTATATATATATCCTTTGGATGGCTGTCTATTTAGACCCTGTGTTAGGGTTCTATAGATAAACAAAACCAGGATACTTATGATTTTATATATAGCGAGAGATAGAAATAGATAGCTACAGCACAAAGGAAAATAACAGCTAATTAGTCCACACAGCAGTACAAAGGTTTCAGTTCAACTCATTCCCATGGAACAATTAATATACTGGAAGTCCTTCAACTCACGAGGGATGCTGGGTCCAAGGTCAAAGAAGCAGATATCTGAGTCTTCCCTAGTGCAATGTAGGTAGTCCAGCAAGGGGGGTTACCGACAGTCGGCAGCTCAGGAGCTTAATGAAGTAGGCCTGTATGGGATATTGAACTCAAGCAATGCAAGATGACAGGATCCGAAAGCCTCAAACTCATGTGATATACACACCAGCAGCATGGTAAAGCAGGTCTCGAAGGAACCTCAAGCTCTAGTGGCACGATCCACTGGTTGGCTGTCCTACAGGTAGTGTAGCTCACAAGTTGAGGCAGAGAACTTGTTAAAGCAGCTGCACACTGGTCTGATCACCAGAGATCAAGAGAGAAAGGGGCGGGGTTTGCCAAGTCATTTATCTCTTTACCCTCCAATCAAACTGCGACTTTATTAATCCCACAAGTTCCTATTGGCCAGGCTGGCACAATAAACCTTCCTATTGTCCAATATTGTACAATAAACCCATTGCCCATAAAAAATCATTTTATTGGGGGCTCTTACAGTTCATATATCATTCCATACATCAATTGCATCAAGCATATTTGTACAAATGTTGCCACAATCATTTTCTAAACATTTACTTTCTACTTGAGCCCTTGGTATCAGATCCCTTTTTCTCTCTCTTCCCATCTCCCACCCTTGTGAATTGTCCATTTCTTAACTGAACTGTTTGGTCTTTTTATTACTGAAGAGTTCTTTTAATTTTTATAGTCTAATATATCTATTTTTTCTTTTACAGTTCATGCCTTTATGATGAGGAAGTGACATGGGGCCCATTTTATGATTTTGTCTGTTATTGTTAACTGCATCTACATATATATCTAACAACAAAAAACCTCGAAATTCACTGCCATCGAATCAATGCTGACTCATAGTGACTCCCCGTGGATTTCTAAGACTGCAACAATTTACCAGAGTAGCGGAGCTACCGGTGGTTTCAAACTGGCGACTAAGAGGATCACAGCTCAACATATAACCACTACCCCACCAGGGCTCCCGATAACAGCAAAAGAGCTATATAGATATATGTGTGCGTGTGTGTGCGTGTGTGTGCGTGTGTGTGTGTGTGTGTGTGTGCGCACATATATATACACAAACACAAATGATTTGAATCAATCTAGCTCCTAGAGGATCTTCCTCTTTTTTCCTGACATGCTACTTTATCAAGGATGACATCCTTTCCCAGGGATGGGTTTCTCCTGATAACATGTCCAAAGTATGTGAGATAAAGTCTTTTCACCCTGGCTTGTAAGGACCACTCCAGCTGCACTTCCCAGACACACTGGTTGGGTTTTCTGGCAGTCCGTAGTATTCTCAGCATTTGTCACCATTCCCCTAACTCAAAGCCATCAATTCTGTGTTTTTCCTTATGTCCAGCGCGGGCGTACTTAGGAGGCAAATGAAGGGGTGCACCTTATTCCTGAGTAACATATTTGCTTTTTCACACGCTAAAGGGGTTTTGTGCAGCAGATTTGTCCAATGCAGTACATCATTTGATATTGGGTTTCTGAGACTGTGGATCTTTACATGGACAGGCAGCCTCATCTTTCTTGCATCGAGCAGCTGGTAGGTTTGAACTGTCATCCTGCGTTTAAAAGCCCAAATCATAATCTCCAGCAACACCTTTTCTTCTGAAAATGTCCAATTACAACAAGAGCTTCTAAAAAGAGCTTTATATGTGAGCTGCAACCACACACACACACACACACACACACACACAAATCCGCAAAAAGCCAAATGATTAGAAAAATATTTATTAATATATATAGTAAAATACTAACAATTCTTGGGGGAAAAATAAAAGGAAGGGTATGTAGAGGCAGAAAAATTTTTTAAACCACCTATTGTAAAGTTCTGATTTATGTCTGTAAGGTGTTTTGGGTAATGGGGTAAAATTCTGGAAGACCTCAACGCATGCATGCAAATCAATTTGCGCGTAAGAGGTCCAAATGTGTGTGTGTGTGTGTGTGGGGTATGATTAGAATTCTGTTGGCATTTAATACAAACATTGTTTTTAAGTTCTAGTGAGAGTAATGAGGATCAAACAATCAAGTGACTCAGCAAATCTTATTAGAAGGCAGTGCTCTTCTAAACAACGCGCTGCATTGTTTCTATAAAAGCAGAAATTTAAAACCTGTTATCAACTAACTTGTATATTTATTGAGATTTTTTTAATAACTTAAGTATACCAAACAAGGGCAAGTCAGGCTCTGGTGAAAGAATTAAGCCTCTTAGGAATTTAACCCAATAACTATGCTCTGGCCTAGACTTCAGTAAGACAAAATTGGATTTCGATTGGCATAATTTGCTACATCTGCCAATCCAAGCCAAATGTGACATCACCAAGACTGCCTTCAGCTGCAGTGCAACGCCGCAGCTATATAATACATTGAAGCTGTATCTGCAAGGGCAAGAGATGAGAATGACTCAGCGTGTTAGCTGAAGTGGTCATTTCTCATAATTCACGCAAGTAAAGCCTAGTTTCCTTAATAACCTTTCTGAACCCATTTTCTTATCCATTTTAAATTCAACATCCCATCCCAAGTATGGTTTCTCTCCCCTCTATTACAGTACTTGTGACTCTGCATGTGCTAAGATTAGTTTCCCTTTGAATCCTTAAGAGAAAGAACAAAAAATATTCTTGGACTTTAAGCAACCCTGTGTGCAGTTTAAAGTTCAGTAATTTCATTGGAGACAGTTCAGGGAATGTATTTCTTCTTAGCTAAGCACACCCCTACAAGGGGCGTTTGGCATCTGGGTTGATTTTGTGCACTGGGAATGCAATCTGCAGTGGTTGCATCACCATTGTATGGTGCCAATTTTACCAGTTAATTATATTCAGAAGAACAATATTACAGAGAAAAAGAGATCAGAAATATGTTGCTGGAAAGATGATAGTTTAAAATAATTTATATGTAATTTTTCCTATATGATATCACAATCCCAGAGGAGATTTAGTTTTGCATTAAATATAATTATAATTTAAAATGTGACTTTTTGCAAAATCCCAAAGCAGCAATTTGGGGGAAATGTTCCTGCAACAAATGTAGGGAGAAAATGACAAGCAGGTACTCAGAATTTACCAAGCAGCCATTCACTCAGTATAATGCAGCAGACAGCACTGGAGGGTATTCAATCTACCCTTTACAATCTAAATTAAGCAGGAGCAAAGCTATACTTGGAATGTTTCATGCAAATATAAGGGGGGAAATATTTTTAAGCAAAAGCAGCACACACAAAAATGGATTAACAAGGTCGTCATTACTTCAGTGTTATTAATACCAGCAGGATGGCAAAGAAAACTAGAATGCCTGGTTCATTCTGAAATCCTTAGGCCAAACCAGCAAAAGAGATGGCATCTGAAACGGATGCACTTGGAATCCTCCTGGGTCAGGCTGCCTGGAGGAAAACACCCACAGTCTGAAAGGGGGAATGAACCCACGATCAAACCTCCTTACCCGCACCCTCCTACTGCCTCTCTTCTCAAGCCCTCTCAGTGGATAACGGATAGATAAAGCTATCGTCTAGGTAAGGAACACTGGTTGCTCATCAAAAAGTTAATCGTTCAAGCCCCCTAGCTGTTTTGTGGAGAAAAGGCCTGGTGATCTGCCCCGGTGAAGACTACAGCGCAGGAAGCCCTTGGGAGTCGCGCTACACTAGTGGTCCATTAGGAGCCATTTGGGCTGGAACTCCCTCTACAGCAATGAGGAAACATATATACTATTCAGGAGTAAACAGGACTGGCTGTGTTATGCAAAACTCTTCATTAAAAGTTAATTACTACCTGACTGTTAATATAAAGATCTTAGGAATCTATCAACCAAGACAAATAGTTTTCCTCTTTCGCAGTTAGTCATCCAGTACAAAATAACAGCAAGTACTCTGTTGACTATATACTGCTTATATCTGTTGATGTAAACAGTGTATCTACTAATAAGATATTATTTACTGGGCATTTAGCAGCTTAGTGGCTGATCAGCACCCCAAAACAATAACCGACAACAAATAGGGAGCACATTTAGATATATCCTTGATGATACTGGTTGGCAATCATTAGGATGCAAAATCATCTTCATTTTTCAAGAAAGATTCCAGGACTCTTATGACTTTTACTCCTACTACGACTCTTACTATGACTTTTAGTGAAATCCAGAATAAACAACAGGGGATATGAGAATTAGATTATTCCAACTTAAAGAACAAACATAGCCATACATTTGATTTTAATTTTGAGGCTTTGTTCTTTATACACTTACACCTCACTTAGTGAATATCTTGATATCCGACATTTCCCTTTTATTATGAGAGGGAAACTTATTGTACTTATTGTACAATAGGGAAAAAAAACCCACTACTGTTTTACACATTAACAATGTGTACCTGGTAATGATGAACTCTGAAGTGCTAGGGGATAGTAACAATAGCACGATGTAAGGTGAGGTAAAGTGTCTACTTGGCTGGGGTCAGGATTCTCGGGAGTGGGGGTGGGGTGAATGGCAATCACAAGATAATGTAATTATGAAGAATAAATGTAGCAGCACTGAATGATAACTAAAACAAACACAATTAAACCCCCTTAATATCAATTAATTTTTAAGTCAGTGTGGCAGATACAGGTGGGAAGAAGAGAATGTCCCTTACTACATGAACTGTCCGTATATCACTGGTTTCTCTGGCAGGAATCTTCTACTCTGCCTTTATCAAAGAGAATTCCCCTCAGGGCTGCACTAGTGTAACCAACCCATGCTTTTATAGTCTGCTCTCGCCAATTACCAGGCCAGTTTGTGTATTCTTCCACCTTTAGACTTGGATGGGTATTGAATTCTTTTGACTTCTGATATGCGCAGAGCCAGTATGGTGTATATATAGTAATGATATAGTCCTTTTCTTTCAAAGTTCTGCTAGACTGTAATACTGGAGTCTCATTTAGTTTGCAGGAAAGCTACATGTCCTTGTTTCTGTCAGAAGCTGAGCTGAGGACTATGGAAGGCTTAAACTAAAGCTTCTTGTGTTGTACTTCTGTATTGCTCTTACTTTTTAAAGGTTCTGACTACAATTCACAACTTCTATATCAGGAGAAACATTTTGACATACTGAGGTGTGTTAGATATGCAGAAATGCATTTGAACAAATATAAAACCTTAAAATAAAATGACAATTCCACCTTTAAAAAATGCTTGATCTCTCTAAAAACTGTTAATCTATGTGGAACAGCATTCCCATAAACTTGTAGCAGAGCTTCAGTAATTTGGGCAGATGTCTACTTGATTTTTTTTTTCTTTTCTGGGTATAGTGTACTTTATTGATGGTACATGACAAGGTCGAGTTGTCTAAGCCCCTCCCCTTCCTTCAGGGGGTCTGGATGGGATATTCTCAGTGTGTTGGGGGATTGAATTAGGGGCAAAGACTCCCCAGCAGCTGAGGGCCTCTCTTCCTCTAGTGCTGTTGCTGGGGTTGGTGGTTCAGGGGGACTCTTACTCCTGGGAGACCATGCAGACCATGAGGTCCACCACTCTGTGGCTGTAGCCAGATTCATTGTCATACCAGGAAATGAGCTTGACAAAGTGGTCATTGAGGACAATGCCAGCCCCAGCATCAAAGGT
>NW_022103915.1:89214515-89216276 GCF_000313985.2 Echinops telfairi | reverse complement strand
GAGCTGATACCAAGGGCTCAAGTAGAAAGAAAATGCTTTGAAAATGATGATGGCAACATATGTATAAATATGCTTGACACATGGATGAATGTATGGATTGTGATGAGATATAAAAGCCCCCAATAAAAGTATTTAATTTTTAAAAGTATTGTTTCAAAGCTAGAATGCAGTTTTTAAAATATTGCTAGTCAACAGTTGCATTAACAATAAAAAGTGCTAAGTTCCATGCCATTTAAAGATAAAACTTATGACTGCATTTCCCATGCCAACTTAATACTCATAAGAAATTATCTAGTGTCACTGGCTAATACAAAAAAAGTCATGCTATTTTTACTTAGTTATAATTACAAAAGCCTATTATTTGTCTAAGATCTCTATGATTGGTATTGTATTATTTGAAAACATTAACTGCTCTTTTGAAACACGCCAAAAACATAACCACTACAGCTCTTATTTAATTATAAACTAATGTCATGATTTAGATTACTGATAAAATGTATAATTAGGTTAGATTTTTACTAAGTATGATTTACAAGTTATCACCAGAAACAATAAAGACCTTTTGCTAGTTCATATTTTAAAGATATTCAGAATATTGTCATTATACTCATCAAAGAAATGGGAAATATCACATGGAGCCTAACAAAGCAGAAATGGATCATTGCAATTGAGTCAGCTGCTTCTGATTCTAATTACAATTTTTTAAATTAGCCAATAACATAGTCCTGAGTCAATATTGTAAGACATCTTTGAAAACTCAACACATCAGGTATTGTTTGTTATACTTGTACAGTAAATAGATGCTAATTTCCTTCCTAGAAGGTGAGATCTAATTCAAATTCAGGCTCTAGACTGCAAGTTTGGCTGATCGAGAGCCACAGAGAGATGGACACACACAGTAGCTATGACAGTGTGTACAAACAGCAACAAGTGTGAGTATGGCACAGGTTTTGTTCTATTATACATAAAGTCACTAAGAATTGGAGCTGACCTGGTGACACCTAGCCAGTCCAGACAATAATTCTGCATATCAAGCCAATAACATGCTTTGTAAAAAATAAAAAAAAGTACACATCAGCCTGTGTGATTACAAATCAAGTACCAGGCATCAGAAGACCCAAAACAATCAATTATACAAATGTGAATGAGGCGGGTCAGAGTGGCAACCCAAAGCCCACCTGTAGACAATTGGACATCCCCTCACAGAAGGGTCACAAGGGATGAGCCAGCCAGGGTGCAGTATAGCACTGATAAAACATACAACATTTCTCTAGTTCTTTAATGCCCCCTCCACTATGATGACCCCAGTTCTACCTTACAAATTCAGCTAGACCAGAGCATGTACACTGGCGTACTTAATACACAGAATCCAGGACAGATAAACCCAGGGACAATAATGGGAGTAGTGATACCATGAGGGTAGGGGTAAGGTGGGAGAGAAGGGGGAGAAAAGGGTAGTGGTCACAATGATCGACGTATAACCAACCCATGCCAAAGGGGGTGAACAACAGAAATGTGGGAGAAGGGAGAGAGCAGTGTAAGATATAAAAATAATGATTTATAATTTGTTAAGAGGTCATGAGAGTGGAAGGGGAGGGAGGGGAAAAAGAGGAGCTGATACCGAGGGTTCAAGTAGAAAGAAAATGTTTTGAAAATGATGATGGCAACATATGTACAAATGTGCTCGACACAATGGATGGATGGATGGATTGTGATAAGAGCTGTAAGAGTCTCCAATAAACTGATCAAATAAAAGAAGTA
>NW_022103915.1:89209465-89214225 GCF_000313985.2 Echinops telfairi | reverse complement strand
TATATTATAAATTAGAAGCATAGATGATTAGGGGGGGATTTTTTTTGCTCTAAGCCTGATACAGAAGTAAACAAGAGAATATAGAGTATCAAAAAGTTTTATGACAACATTCATCATAAGAATTAAGGGAGCAAGCAATAGCCTAGGAGGAAATACCCACATCAAGCGATGTCCTGGAAAATTTTTTCCATCTAAAATGATCCAGAAACCCCTGCCTCCCTAGGAGGACGAACAACAGTAATGTGGGCGAAGGGAGAGAGTAGGCAGTGTAAGATATGAAAATAATAATAACTTATAATTTATTGGGTCTATGAGAGTGTGGGATAAGAGCTGATACCAAAGGTCTCAAACAGAAAGAAAATATTTTGAAAATGATAATGGCAATGTATGTATAAATGTGCTTGATACAACTGACGTATGGATTGCTATAAGAGCTCCCAATAAAATGATTTATTAAAGATAATAATCCAGAAAATAAATATTTGAGTTGAGAGATTAGAAGTACATTCAAATGGATCACTCCCATTGAGTCAGTTGTTTCTGATTCTAATTACAGTTTTTTTCCCCTAGTCATCAACAACAGTAGCTGATATTATCATCTTGTCCTTAAATAGGAAGATAACTGTGCTCATTTCATTTAATAATGCCCTGTGAAATACTTGCTTAAATCTTGCTTATTTTTAGACTTCTTGACTATCTTAAGTAGCTATCATAAACAATGAAACATGATTCTGTTATGTTCTATTAATGGTTATAATCATTATTTACATTAATTACCCATTAATGCTTATTATGTCAACATGTAAGTTACCAAACATAAAGATGTTCTATGGCTGGAAACCATATATACTTTGAATCCACCCAGCCATTCCGAAGGTTAGGTCATCACATGTACCAAGTATGTTGAGGGCCGTAAGACTTCATGTCTCAAGCAGTTCTTAAGAGTTCAGTGCGGCTGGAGAAGCCATATGGAGACCCCTTGTGGGGAGAAGGAGGGTCCCCCACAAATCATCACAGGTCCGATAGGCGCAATAGTATAGTGATAGTAAGTAAAGATTATAGTAAACTCATAGAAAGCAAGAGAGGTAGAAGAGAGTCAAGTAATGGAGTCTGCCACAATTCATGGTAGCATGCTCACCTCAGCCCCGCTTGATGGTCTTCTTGGGGAGAACCCAGCCACGAGAGCAGGAGAGCCCACGAGCGCGAGGACCGGGTAGAGCTTTTTCTTTATTGCTAACCAAGCGTTCTCTCTCTTTAAGGGGACATGATTACAGGTAACCACACGTCACAGGAAGGGGCAGTACAATAGGCACACACATTGTAGGAAGGGGATCTATGATAGGCATAAGTATAACAGGAAGGGGATGAGCTAGGGGTGTGTCTATAGGAATGGGAAGGTCTAGGGGTATACATGTGACAAGACCCTAGATTCATGATGGCAGCCTAACCTTGGTCATCCTTGGGTGGGTTTGACCTCTCTGGTGTCTCCTACAAGGAAACAGACAACTACTATCCTTATCAGAAGGGAGTGGGCCCTACTTGTGGGATAAACAGTGGTGTCTGCTTGCTCCAGATGGCTGACAGCTCTTAGGGAGGATGACCCCTAATCTACTCCTGATGACCTCCAAGTGTATAGTCATTCTCAAGCAGCTAAGTCTGGCATATATTTGGGGGAGACAGCTTGGGAGAAATCCTTGTTTCCCATAACCCCTGCCAGCGCTCAGATGGTTACAACGCCACTGGATCCAAAGACTTTCTACTTAATGGCCGGTGATCTTCCTGCATTCGGCATCATTAAATGTGTTTTGTGAGTCAGAAGAAGACTTTATAGATTAGTATCAGACATATGGGCTAATGTCGGACTTGTGGACTTGATATGGACTGAGCTAGGATGTTTTCTTAATGTAGTTACTCTTGTATATAAAGCTCTTACACACACACACACACACACACACACACACACACACACACACACACGAGTTCAGTGCATACAACAATGACTACCCCAAAGTGGATACAGTTACATCAGACAAATTCTCACACCTCAGGTTCCAGGTACATAATCTGTGCCCATTACCTTTGATGTTACTGCCAAAAGATTAATCCTGAAAAGGCACGTGATAATAGTACTTGCTTAACATTTAACCCACATTCTAATCACATTCACGGTACGAAAGCCATTCACTTGATTTAGCTCTTGTAGAAATGATTTATTATCCCCATCACTTTAATAACTACCTGTCCCTAAGACTTGCAAAGTAAACAAAGTCATGCATAGAAAATCTAAAACTGCAGGAGACCTAGAAGGGCACAGAGACCTTGGGTAGTCTCGCAGTCGGGTACACTGTAACAAATGAGCAATGACAAGCGGCATTTGTGCTATCTAGGCCAATACAATTGCCAGTACACTTTGTAAAGACTTTTGTTGGACTCTTTCTGGAGATCAACAATGTTCTCATTAAAATGAGATGCGTTTAACAGCAATAGAATTGTTCAAAAAACTTTCATCTTTCATTCAAGAATCTTAAAACTACCTAGTACTAACTCAAAAACTGAGAGGTAGGTACTAAAGTAAACAACTGCCAAGGCCAAGAAGAGAAATGTGGACTGTGTGCTACCACATAATCTTTGTGAGCTGAAGACTTCTGCCTTACAAAGTTCAAAGTATATATATCAACAGGCTTATCTCTTTTTTTGTAGCATTAATTTTTACTTAAGTCCAATTCATTGAAGTTTGATTTTAAAAGGTATTGTTAAGTAAATTATGGCCCAGAGAAAATAATGATAACTATTTAAAATATGGTATGGTAAATATCTCATTAAGTCTATCTCACTCACTGGCATCGAGTCAGATACTGACCCTGTGGGACATAGAACTGCCCATGTGTTTCCTGAAACCATCAATTTTCAGGAGTAGAAAACCTCATCTTTCCCTTGCAGAGTGGGTGGCGGTTTCAAACCGCTGACCTTGCAGTTAGTAGCCCAACACATAACTCACTATGCTACCAGGGCTCTTCTCTGCAATCACATATCACATATATCAAGTAACAAATTATTTTCCCATTTGAGACTCTGCTAAATTATACTCAAGATCTTCCTTGTGACCAAGAGTTGAACATGTGAGCTAGACTGAGGGAGGCCAAGCTTCAGGCATGAAATTGGTGTGTGTATATAAAATTAATAAACCTCTGAAAAGATTAAACTCCTGTCCTTAGTCTCTTTAGCACCGTGCTCTCACCAAGTTAACTGTTAGCTAGACAAAACCAGTGAGAACTAAAAGAACAGAAACAAGGAACGGTTGTATCTCGTCGTCTTAAGGCCCGACAGAGATGACGCAGGCTGACGATTCAAATTCCCACCTCCTGAAAAACTTCGTAAATAGCTCACCTCTCAGATCATTTAAGTGCAGTAGTCTGAATGATTCTAACAATTACCGTACATGCCCGTGTATAAGCCGAGTTTTTCAGCACATTTTAAATGCCATTTTTGTGGTAAAACTGGGTGCCGGGGCTGACATTCAGGTCAGCTTATACTCGAATATATACAGTAATCTAAAAACCAATTACTACAATGATTCCTGTTGTTGGGAATACACAGCTATACAAAACAGAGCTACATAAATATGCATAACTCTCAGCAAATGGTACTGTGTTTGTTTTTTTTTATCATTTTACAACACGAAAGATGCTTGCTTGGAATTCCTATCAGTAGACACTAATTGGGTAAGTGCTAGAAACTTACATTCAAGGGCTTGGAAAACTACTGCAGAGAAATTCAACTAACAAGAATCTTTGCTTAGATGCCTGTCTGGCTTACTAAAGATAAGATGCTTATATAAACCATTCATTAGCTGTGTTAAACTCCTATCACTTTTAAGATAGGTAAGATATAGAACTGTTAAGATATTCTAGAATTGGGTTCATTGACACTAAAAATTACATTTAAAAGAAGGGCATCATACACTCTGCTGGCATTTTATGCCAACTATTGAGGAGGTAGTAATGTAAAGTATTGGAATTTAAAATACATGGGCAGTACTAAGTTTAAACATTTCTAAAGCATATGTAACTTCAAAATATATGTAGGATTCATATAAAATTAGAATTAAAAAAGAGCAAAAATAGAAATATTTAGTGAATTTACTGCAATGAAAGACACTTAAATGATACAGAACTGAAAATATTAGAAATCCATGTACAATAAAAAGTGAACATAAATTAGCTAACTCCAACATTTCCAGTTAAGCATTCATACAATACATATTCATTTTTTGTTTTTAGTATAGGTATAACACATACATACATGCCACGATGATTCTGACAAAAAGAAAATCAGAGATACTAAAAATATTCTCAAGTTTTAAAACTGATGTGAAGTAGGTTTCCACAACATTCTACATGAATGTAAACCTGTGATATAACTCCATGATTTTAACACGTCAGAAGCATGGTTGGTTTTCTTTTTTAAAAAACAGATCTTGGTATTTTTTACACATTGGCTTCTTAATAATTAAGGCATTTTGCATACACAGTAGTATCTCAGTGTGAACAAAAACAATTTAATATTGATTATTTGCTATGATGTTTTAAACTTTCAGTCTTTTCAACATAAGAAAATAGCTGCACACATTTAAGTGTATTCTTATAAAACACAATCTTAAGAAAATTCATGATGATTGGTCTTTGTGGTTCCTAGTATTAAGTCCTTTGTTACTTTTCCACATAGTATAAGTTATATTATGCAATATGCAGGAGTGCATT
>NW_022103915.1:89205001-89208602 GCF_000313985.2 Echinops telfairi | reverse complement strand
AAAATCCAAGCAAAAATGACTCAATGGTGAAAGGCAGAAAGCTTTTTCTCTAAGACAGTGGCTCTCCATCTTCCTAATGTGGCAACCCTTTCATACAGTTCCTCATGTTGTGGTGACCCTCAACCATAGCATTATTTTCATTGCTACCTCATAACTGTAATTTTGCTACTGTTATGAATCAGACGACCCCTGTGAAAGGGTCATTTGATAACCCACCCAAAGGGATCACGACCCACAGGTTGAGAATTGCTGCTTCTAAGAAAAGGAACAAAACAAAGTAAAGATACCTGCTTCCACCAGTGCTATTCAATACTGGACTGGACGTCCAAGCCAGAGCAATTAGACAAGAAGAAATAAAAGGCACCCAAATATGAAAAGGAGGAAGAAAACTATCCATATTCAGAGATGATATACAGAATATATTTAAAAATCCTTTAGAAAGGTATTAGAGCAAACAAATTTAGCAAGTTGCAGAATACAAGAGTAATACATAAAAATCAGTTATCCTTTTATATAGTAGCAATGAACAACCTGCTTTTATAATAGTAACAGTAATAAATAAAATTCATACCTTGGAGTAAATGTTAAGAAAATTATATATATGGAAAATTATAAAACATTACTGAAATTAAATAGATATAAATAAATGGAAAAGCAGTCATGTTCATTCACTTGAAAATGCAATATTAAGATGTTGATTCTACCTAAAGTGATTTACAGATACAATTCCTATAAAAATTCCAACAGTTATTTTACAAAAATGGAAAAATCGATCCTTGAATTCATACGAAATTACAAGGGTCCCAAATAGTCTTGTTGGGCAGTATAAGGAAAGAATAAAGTAGGAAATCACACTTCTCAATTTTAAGACATACTACAAAGCTATAGTAACCAAAATAATATGGTAATATAAGGTTGGACATATATACCAATAAGATATAGTTGAAAATCCAGAAATAACCCTTACATTTATGGACACATGATTTTTCATAAAGGTTCTTTATCTATTTAATGGGGTTTGGCAGTTAGGTTTTTTATCAACTTGCCTGGGCCAGGGTTCTCAGTGGCTTGGCAACTGAGGCCATGATGTGACCTAACTTAACATAATCGACTCCATAAGGGGCTCTGCTGTGAAGAGCCAAGCAGTTGTAAGATGAAGGTGAAGTGCAGCCCCCTTACTAAGTTCACAGTCCTGATGTAACTGAGTTTTGTCAGGGTTGTAGCCTACTTCTTATATAAGGGCCCTGTGGGAACACTGACTTCCTTTTTGCTGGGTCTGGATCCTGCACCTGACTTACTGACTTCTAGTTCTTTGGACTCGAGCCAATGAACTACCATATTGCCTGCCAACCCTTGCATGCATTTGTCTCTTCAGTCACAAGTCTGACCTGATGCCTTTGGATTCATCTGCCTCTGCAGCCACCAGCCCAAGTCTTCCTGCCAGACTTAGGTTATTAGCTGCCAAAGCTATACGAGTCAAGAGAGGGCTCTGAATTAATATTTGACCCATGGATGGGACTTACATGCTTCTACAATCGTGCGAGCCATCTTCTTGATATAAAAATGCTCGACAGGACTACAATATAGCCGTTTAGTGCTATTTTGTCGTTCCCGCTGCTCAAAGTAAAGTTGTTTCTTATCTATCCCTGTCTGTTAGTTTCTTGTAGCAGTCCAGGGACACTTGGTTTCATACATACTGAAGGAAAAAAAAGCTCTATAGATAGGGAGGAAAACAGACAGACAGATAGCCCAGTCTAACACACGGGGAAAGAACAGCCTCTTCAGCAAAAGGTAATGAGATACCTGAATTTCCACATACAAAGGAATGATGCTAGAACCATACTCTATACCAATTAACTCTAGAAGGATCAATTACCTAAATATATGTTAAAACACTAAAAATTTTAGAACAAAACCAAAGGGGCAAGCTTGAAACTACTCTTTCAGGCAATGGAATTGTAGATATTTAGACGCCAAAAACATGAGCAACAACAACAACAACAAAAATCCGGATAAACTAGACTTCATCATAACTAAAATCTACTGTACATAAAGGAACCTTATCAAGAAAGTGGAGAGACAACCAACAGAATGGGAGGAAATAGTTGAAAGCCGTATATCAGATAAGGGTTTAACACTCAGAATGTATGAAGAACTCTCAAAATTTAGCAACAAAAAGGTTAATAGCTCAATTAAAAATAGGTAAAACACCTGAATAGACATTTTCCCAGAGAAGATATATAAGCAGCCAAAGAGTACATTAAAAGATGCTCAATATCATTAGCCACTAAGGACGTGCTGATCAAAATCACAAGAGATACTACTTCACACCCCATAGGGCAGCTATCATTAGGAGAAAAAAAAAAGCAACAAGTGTTATTAAAGATATGAAGAAATCAGAACACTTGTACATGGTAGGAATGTAAACTGGTGAAGCAACTGTGAAAAAGGCTGGTGGTTTCTGCACCAAATGTTGACACACCATAGACTGAACAATCCGACTCTCCGTTAAACCCAAAAGAATAAAAAATATTGACTTGAAAGAAAAAAGACATGTATACCAATGCTCATGGCAGCATTAGTCACAAGCGCTAAAGGTGCCATCAACAGATAAATGGCTAGGGGAGCTGATATCAAGGAGTTCAAGAAGAAAGAAAATGTTTGAAACTGACCGTGGTTGCAATTATAGAATAATGCTTGATGTGATTGAACTATGGAATGTTATGATATCTGTAAGAGCTCCCAATAAAATATTTTAAAAAGCAGGTAAGTGGCTAATCAAATTATGCTATAGTTCAAGCCACACATCAACCCCACCCTCAGATTCAGTCCTACTTGCTATCCCTTGACTTCTCTGCTCCTTTCACGGACCGTTAGCCTCTCTTTCAGCCTCTCTTTCTGTCAACTTCCTAGTCCATGGCTTCATTCCCCCCACCCCAAGGAAGCCTCCACAGTCTATCTTGGTTTTTATATTATCTTTTAATTATAGTTAACTACAATTCCTCATGAATTTTGAAGCTCCTTATATAGACACAATAGAACATTACAAAGTTAAGAAAAGTGATCATTTAATATACACCACCATACATTCATCATTGCATGTGAATTGTGGTGCTGGCCAAGAATGTTAAAAAGTGCATGACTGCCGAAAGGACAAACAAATCTGTCTTGAAAGGTGTCCGGCCTGAGTGCTCCTTAGGGACAGTGATGGTGAAACTTCATCTGACATGCTTTGGAGATATTGCCAGGAGCGCGACCAGCCCCTGGAGGAAAACATCATGCTTGGTAAAGTGGAGGGGTGGTGAGAGAGGTAGGCCTTCTATGAGATGGTATGGTCCAGTAGCTGCAACAATGGGTTCAAACAGAGTAACAATTGTGAGGCTGGCTCGGGACGGGGCAGTGTCTTATTGTGTTTTGCACAGGGTCACTGTGAGTCAGAATAACTGGATGGCACCTAATGACACCACCATATACATGGACTTCGAAAATATTAGCTAAATAAATGTACAAAGCCAGATACAAAAAAATCAAGTATTCCATCATTCCACTTATATGAAATAGATGGATTGGTACATTCATCAACACAAAAGAAGATTGTTGG
>NW_022103915.1:89200635-89204392 GCF_000313985.2 Echinops telfairi | reverse complement strand
AAAAAAGAAAGAAAACTATAAAATTAAAAAAAAGTAAGTCCACAACATAAATCCTATTTAAATATTACTATTACTGTTTTAAACCAAAGAATGCTTTCATATCCCTAGCTACAGACCATTTATAATAAAAGTATGCATATATTTTAGCAATGATTTTCACCCCTGCAATTACATTTTAACTAGCAATGTTTCTTGGAGTATAAATATTAAAATCCAAAATAGTAATGTACCTTTCCTTTTAAGCTACATACCAATACAGAGCTGTGTCAAGTTCAAACTATTTTGAACAATTTACACTCTCAAAACAAAAACAAGGCCATCAGCAAAAGCAAAATAATCCAAAATTATTTGATTGTTCCTCATTTCTTGATTCTTGAGTATCATTACCTTTCCTGATATCTTCTTTACAAGTTTCAATTTTAAAAAAACAAAATAAACTTTTCTGTAATTGGAGCTAGGTCATTAAATACTCTTGCACAGCATTTGTAAGGCTAAAAGAGATAGTAATTAATACCCAGAGGATGTTAAGCATTTACAAATATGAAACTTTAAATCTCATTTGTGAAATCAGAATAGTACTGAGTTCTTTTGTCCAGATAGTAAAGAGTTCAATTACACATATAATTGCACATATAACACTAATATGTTTCTAATTTTTAAACTTAGGTATAGATTACCTTAGCTATATTACCAGTATATCCTGGAACCAAAGTCAGATGGTTTTCCTGTTCCCATAACCCACTTAACTGTTGTTTTAAAATCTGAATATTTCTAGGAAAAAAGAGAAAATGAGAAAATAAAAATGCATTAGGCTATGGGCTTTAGTAGTAAATAAACGTATACAGTTTTTAAACTTTCCACTATTTATCAGGAGGAAAATACACTAAAGTTAAGCAACTGGTTAAGATAGGCCAAGTCAATCATAGAAATTAAAGGTTATTTAATTGTCAAAGCTCGCATATGAAAATAACTCAGTGTTCCCAAGACTGCTCTGGGCATGTAACAGGAATTTTTGAAATTACGAACTTCAAGGGCAATACTGGTATATTTGTGCGTGTGTGTTTGCATGTAGCTTCGTGATAATCTTATTTGGTAGTGTCCATATTTTTATACTGCCAATACTCAAATTATAATGATCATAATGTAGTTTTCAGAACTGTAGTAATCAACACTGAACTCTCAGGTTAATGTCTAGGGGGCGAAGAGATGCCTCTATTCCTGTGCCCCAACACTTCTTCCACTCAGGGCCATCTCTGCTTCCTTCCTCACGAATTATAATGGACAAGGGGGTTAAACCACAGCCATGCTTTTTCCTTCTAAAATGAAGGGCAAGATTCTGCCTGAGAGATATGAAGAGACAGACGGGGTTGCTAGGCTCAGGAATTCAGCTCCCACATGTAAAACCAGAATATCAGTTTAATATTTCTCTGAAAATGAAGAGGATAATGATATTTCACTGCACCTACTTTAATCCAATTTCTTTCCTGAAATACAGTAGCATGAATTTATTTTTAAAGGCATACTCACCCATCATTTTTAATTTCTGTTTTGGATGATAATTCTGACCACCATCTTTTTATAACTGCTTGAAGCCAGTTTAAACCAACTATTACATACCTGAAATGACATTTGTTACAAAAAGTGTCAAGTGTTTTCCTCGAGGAAGACTTCATAAACTAAGAACTCCCTCAAAACACACACACACACACACACACACACACACACACACACACACCTTTTTCCTTTTAAAAAAATTTCACCACTTTCACAAAACTCTGTTATACAACTTGTTGAGATGTTTTTGTAATTGCTCTTTAGTCATTTTATATGGGGTTCCTTGGTAGCGTATTATTTCTTAAAAACAGAAACCATGGCGTCCAGTGGTGTCCAATCTAATTGTACGGACTTGCAACACATAAAAATCAAAGATGTTGAAAGTGAAGCATAAATGGAAATTCAGATTAGAACTTACTCTTCAAATTTGCTCTTAAGTAGTGACTTTACTAGAGGTAACAAGTCTACACAGCAGCCAAGTGAGATGTATTGTTTTTCTTCCTGCAAACTAAAACAAAGAAATGTTATAAAAATATGAACAGGCCAAACTGTCCTTCTTGAAACTTTATTTTTTCTTTTCTTAAAATTTTCTTTTTACCTATTGGTGAGCACAGGAAGGCAGTCCACCACAACCCCAAGATCTTCTATCCTGTGGGAACAAAAAAAAAGAGTTGCTCTCTCTTTACTATATTCTCAGTAGTTTTAAAGTACGTATTCATTCCACAACCAATTTATGTGTCTATGATGAAGTAGGCACTGGGTGCACAGCAGTGAATAGAGAGATAAAAATCTAGGTCTTATGCAGGCAGGTGAGTTTCAGAGTTGGCAGATAGAAAATAAATAAGAAACCTTTATGCTGATGGTAGGAAGTACTATGATAAGAAAAAGAGTAAAAAGGGGCTATAGGGAGTGGAGATCTAAGTGTTTTCAAATGAAGTGGTTGCTTAACTAAAATAGTTTTAAATGTGTGAGGAAGGTAGTAGCATTCTGTATTTTTGTCCCTCTTCCTCTGGTAATGAGTGATATACTTTAAACCTTATTATCTATATGAAGCTAAACAAGTTGTTACTGGCTGCTGCCAAGGGCTTTCCAACTCACAGGACACATACACACAGGAGGAAACGCTTGCTGGTCCCATAGCATCCCTGCACTTGTTAGGTTTGAACCCACTGTTGCAGCCCCGGTGCCAATCCAGCTTGAGGGTCTTCCTCTCCTCCCCTCCTTATTTTACTAAGCAGAATGTCCTTTTCTAGTGACTGGATTTTGCTGATAACATGTCCGCAGGCCACGAGAAGCAGCCTCTCCATGCTCATTTCTTTTTTTTATGGTAGCATTGCTCACCTCAGCCTCACTTGGTGGTCCACGGGAGGGAGAGAGAGAAACTTTAATGCTTCCCAAGCTTTTATCCTCTCTGGGGACATTGGGGATGTGCAAGCCCCCTCGTTACAGGTGAAGACAAACGTCACAGGAAGGGGTTGTGCTATAGGTATTACAGTGATGGGAGGCGGTGATCTAGGGATATACACGCAATAGGAAGAGGAGGAATTGGGGGTATACATGTGACAAGATGGGTGGATCCTAGATTTAGGATGGCAGATTAACTTTGACCTATTCCTGGGTCTCCATAGGAACCATTATCAGTAGGATGTGAACTCCGCCCACAGGAACCAAACTAATGATCTTAAGCTTCAGAGAGAAGCTTTGTCTCCAGCAGCAGGGAGCAGGCCCACCCCTGTGGTGGGAGGAGACATCCATGCTCATTTCTAAGGAGCATTTGCACTGTACTTCTTCAAAGACACACTTTTGTTCTTCAGGCAGTCTTCGGTACTTTCAGTATTCTTCGTAAACACTGTAATTCAAATGTACCCATTCTTAATCCAATTTCATGCACACAGGTGATGAAAAACACCATGGCTTGGGTCAGGAACACTTTAGTCCTCCAATTTACATCCTTGCTCTTTAACATGTTAAAGAGGTCTAATGCAGCAAGTTTGTCCCACTGTAATACTTGACTACTGCTTATATGAGCACTGACTGATTGTGGGTCCAAGTAAAATAAAATCCTTGCCTAATCTGATCTTTTCTCTGTTTATCATAATGGTACCTATTGGCCTAGTTCTGTTTTGGTTTTCTTTTTTTAATTTTAATAAATAATTTTATTGGGGGCTCTTACAGCTCTTATAGTAATCCATACATACAATTG
>NW_022103915.1:89193903-89195007 GCF_000313985.2 Echinops telfairi | reverse complement strand
ATTGGTCAAGCTCACTGCATATTCCCCAATCTTTATATATAATAATGTATTTAGATTGATTTGTTTTTATTATTAAAATTATATATCAATGAAAGATGTATGTACTTGTACAAATAATGCCATAGATTTATAGAAATGGAACTGGTCAATCAAATTGAATGCATTTGACCTCGGACAAAATACTATGACATCACTTTTAGAAAAGATTAAGGTTTTCTAAGCAGGTTTTTCTTGTCAACCAAGAAAAAAGCATGAAACAACAAAAGGGTAATCAATAACCGTAGTTAAACATGAAGCTAAGGGAGATTTGTGAGACATTACGAAAATGAGATGGCACAAAGGAGGGATTTGAGGAAATGTCGCACTGTGGCACTGACTGAAGTGAAACTGTTTTCTTCACAGCATTTGCTCTCAGGGGATTTATTTCTTCAATTCAGCTGAATACCAAGGTCTCAATTTTGGTGAGATTGCTAGGTTATATTGTCACATGCTCTTTTCCTTCAGAATACATAATTTTTAGGACTGTTTGCCTAGTGTTGGCCTTACCACTTCTCTAGCTACATGACGCTGGGATGGTGTTTTTATTTCACCTACTAGTCAATCTATCTTCCTAGAGCCTTGCAGGATGCATAATACAACAGGGGCACACAATAAAGACTCTTGGATTCGTTAATGACAGCTTTGTACTACCTGACTACTACTAAAGTTCAGTTTTCATTCTATTCTCCAGAGCCCATACTTCACTGTTGAAAAACGTTTCCTCTTTCCCCTTTCTAATTGATACCACTTATCTGCTCCCAAACTCCTGCTTTCTGTTACTCTAGGGTCTTATGCAGACATCTGAGAATGCTGTCACTGACAACAGGATATACCTGTCATCATTTCATGATTTCAGTTAACATTTTACCTACCTTTCTTTTTCTTACTTACTTCCAATTATTAACCTAAATATGATTCTCTTCATTCACCTATACCCACTCATGATTGTTCTAGTTCTTAAATTTTAATTGTTTATAGGCTTTTCAAGTTGTCATGCCAGACAGAAATTATAAGGTTACTAAGTCATATTTAAATTTTTTTAATATGTTCAATAAAATGCATTTC
>NW_022103915.1:89191302-89193023 GCF_000313985.2 Echinops telfairi | reverse complement strand
AAACAAACAAATAAATGAATGAATAAATTAAAAAAGAAAGAAAGAAAGAAAATTCCTTCATGCCTGTGCGAATGTCCCATTTGCTCTGTGCGTGGAGAGAAAACCTGGTTCAGTTTCTCTGCCAAGTTAGTAAGCAGTTAGGTTTGAGAGTTAAATAAAATGGGCCCGAACAACATGTGGCTTCTGTGATGGCAAGAAATGGTTCACTTTTTAGGCCAACATTTTCCTTCTTTTAAATCTTTTCTGGTCAATTTGCCAATCTGGATATTGATGCTAATTTGCCAACCACGTCATTCCATCTCAGATATCATTCATTGAGGGAAATGAAATAAATTATACATTCACACTGGCTAATCTGGAAAGCTGTCTAGGTAGTAACAATAGCGAAATAAGTCTGTACTTAATGGATGGAAAACTAGCCTGCTGGTGGAACATGGCAAAGAAACTAAATAAATATCAGCTTTAATAAGAAGCTACACTTAGAAAAATGACTTACCTCAGAAAAAAAGCCACTATATTTTGATGATGGGCCTTCTGTCTGTGAAGCCCCAGAATCACTGGAGTTAATCAAATATGTTCGACTATCATGGCGTAATTTGTCAGGTAGGTGGCCTGCACAAGCCAGTTCATTTTCTTTATTTGCCATGACACAGCCCCCACTTCTAGGGGCCTGCTTCTTTCTGTAACAAGGACTGGGGAGAGGACGATGAACTTTCTTTCTGAAATAGATCGCCTTACGTAGTTTATCTGGGCTCTTCACAGCTAGTCCAACTGTTCTGTAAGAAGAATTGATTTTCTTAATGAGAAAGAACCACTTGAAAACCTTCACAAGTTTTTAAAACATACATATTACTTAAAATGAATATATTATCTGGTAAACCAAAAACCAAAAAAACAAAACACACATATTTCATAGGCCCTATTTTGTGGTTATAATCCACAAAAATTAGCAGTAAACCAGAATAAAGAAAAACACTTAACTCTTAGATCAATGACAGGGAGCAAAAAGAAAATCACTAATTACTCAGGATGCAATGGAAAGGCTGATACTTTATACCAGATGAAAATGAGGAGACGCATAGTACCTACTAGCTCTACTCTGTCCTACAGGGTGACTACGAGTAGGAATCAACTTCATGGCAGTGATTTTAAAATGAAATATTAAAGGCTTAATCCTGGGATTAAGCATAAAAATTTGTCAGCTAATCTCTTTCTAAATACACAAGCTGTTTCGATATTTTATATAAAATTTAGAGATACTAAAATATATGGAATTTTGTTTGAGTCACATAAAATACGATATAGTAATTCTCATCTGCCAATTTATGGTACTGTGTGGCGTCGTGCGTGTTTCATGATGCTGGAAGCTAGGTCGCCAGTATTTCAAGCATCAGCAAGGTCACCCATGGTGAACAGATTGCTAATAAGGACCTGTGGCCTTTCACGAGAGTGACTGCTCACTGGGGGAAAGGAAATAATCAAACTTTTCGGGGATTACTGGACACTGGCTCAGAACTGACACTAGTTCTAGGACACCCAAAGTGTTTCGAAGGCCCACCAGCCAGAGTGGGGGCTTATGGAGGTCAAGTTATCAATGGAGTTTTAGCTCAGGTACACCTCACTGTGGGTCCAGCAGGCCCAGGACCCATCCTGTGGTTCCAGAATCCATCATTGGAATAGACATACTTAGTAACTGGCAGAACCCCCATATTGGATCCCTG
>NW_022103915.1:89185371-89187448 GCF_000313985.2 Echinops telfairi | reverse complement strand
AGCCATTTGTACTGCTTTATAATTTAACTGTTTATTTCTTGTGTTATATATCTATCTGACTGCTTTATAATTTAACTGTTTATTTGTGTTATCTATCTATCTATCTATCTATCTATCTATCTATCTATCTATCTATCTTAGCAATTTGTTTACAGAGTATCCAGATTAAGATTGATAAGAAGGAGGAGGATCTGGTGGACGATTTCAGAAAACAATTGACCAGTGAAAACCTTTTCACTGCAGCACACTGTGAAATGTAGTGCTAAAAGACTAGTCCCTCAGATTGGAAGCACTCAAAATACGACAGGAAAAGATCTGCTGCCTCAAAAAAGAATCAACAATGACGTGGATGGAGCAAAGCTTTGGGGACCTTCACTTGATGATGTGGCACAACACAAAATGAGAAGAAGGAGCTGCAAACATTCATTAGTAATCAGAATACAACAATAATCATGTACGAATATGAATGTAAGAAAACTGAAGCTGGTAAGAACAATTAAATGGAATACATAATTATCATATATCCTAGGCATCAGTGAGCCAAAATGGATTGGTATGGGCCATTATGAATTGAACAATCATAATCTACCATGCCTGAAATCATAAACTGAACAGGAAAGAAGTTGCATTCATTGGCAAAAAAAAAAAAATCAGGATGTATACTCAAGTACAATTGTGTAAGTGACAGAATAATATCCATAAATCTACAAAGAAGTGCAGTTAATACGACCGCTAGTAAAATTTACATACCAACTATTAATGCCGATGATGAACAAAAGATTTTTGCCAACTTCTGCAGTATGAAATTAATCAAACATGCAATCAAGATGCAATTAATGGTGAATGGATTGTGAAAATTGGAAACAAAGATGGGTTAGTGGCTGGAAAATATGACCTTCATTGTAGAAATAATGCTGGAAAGTGATGACATAATTTTGCAAGAACAATGATCTGTTCATTGAAAATATCTTTTTAAAATAACAGCAATGACGACTATACACTGGATCTCGTTGGTTGGAGAGGCTCACTATCATCAGAACAAGGCCAAGAAGCAACTGTGCAACAGACCATCAGTTGCTAATATGAACGGTTTAAGTTGAAGCTGAAGAAAACTAAAACAATACCAATAACCTTGAGAATTTCCTACTTGAGTGTAGAGACCATCTCTAGAACATAGTGCATGACCAAAACACAACACAACAAACAAAACACAACACAACAGCCAAGTTGTGGGATGTCAAAGACACCATATATGAAGAAAGCAAAAAGTTACTTAAAAGACTGAGGAAATCTGAAAGTTGAAAGCAGAGTAGCTAAATGAATAGAAGAAATGGTTATGGGAAAAGAGCAAACCAGAACATTTTAAAGGATTGTTCAAGAAGAAAAAATATAGGAATGATGAAAAATGCAAAGACCTGGAATTAGAAAACCAAAAGGGAAGGAAGATGCTTGGCATTTCTCAATTTGAAGGAACTGAAGAAAAAAATTCATGCCGGAGTTGCAATACTGAAGTATTTTATGGGCAAAATATTGAAGAGTGTAGGAATCATGAACAGAAGCTGGAAGGACAACACAGAGTTTCTGGACCCAAAATAATTGGTTGGCATGCAGCCATTTCAAGAGGTAGCACATGACTGAGAACCAATGGCCCTGAAGGATGAAGTGCAAGCTGCACTGAAGGCATTGCTAAAAACAAAGTTCCGTGAACTGACAGTATACCGCCCCGAGAGGTTTCAATAAGTGAATGAACATCAAATGCTCATTCACATATGCCAAGAAATTCTGAAAATGGGTACCTTGGCCAATAGACAGGGAGAAATCCTTATTTATGCCTAATTCAAAGAAAGGCGATCCAACAGGATGCAAACATTATAAAGCAACATCATTAATACACACAGAATGAAATCATGCTAGAGAGAATTCAGTAACAGTTGCAGCAGTACACTGACAGGGAACTGCTAGAAATTCAAGTTGGACTCAGAAGATGTGGAATGGAACGGCAATACAACTGCTCACCTCACACAGACCTTGACTGAAAGCAGAGCATCCCACAAAGATGGTTATCTATGCTTTATTG
>NW_022103915.1:89182692-89184360 GCF_000313985.2 Echinops telfairi | reverse complement strand
GCATTTTGAGGATGGTACAGGTTCAGGCAGCGTTTCATGTGTTTGTACGTACAACTGTTAAAATCAGAACTAACTTGCCAATAGCAAACTTTTGGTCTCAGGACCCTTTAAGTATTCTGTGTCCCCCACCCCATATTAGAAAAAAAGGCATTATTTCTGTTTTATGCAAATCTCTAATATCTGGCTTCGCAGAAGATAACCTGATTCTTCTATCTGCTTCTGCATTCAATCTATTGTGACAATAAATGTACCGCAAACTTAGAAAAAGCACTGCAGTTACTTGTATAAGAATGGAAATGAAGAAAGTAAATAATGGCTTGATATTATTAGGAAAAATAGTTTTAACAACACAAA
The DNA here is from genome assembly GCF_000313985.2 of Echinops telfairi. Lineage (NCBI taxonomy): Eukaryota > Metazoa > Chordata > Mammalia > Afrosoricida > Tenrecidae > Echinops > Echinops telfairi. Next base: position 89,184,006 of record NW_022103915.1, on the reverse strand, counting down.
CTCCCTGAAAGGGCTTCAGGGATCCCAACAACCTAATGTCAATTTGAGAAGGAAGACCATTTTTATCACTTTTTCAGTGTATGTTCTTATTGTTAGTTGTTACCAAGTTGGCTGGGACTCAGGTGACCTTAAATATATCAAGCTAAGTGCTACTTGGTGCTTTGCCACTTCGTGATCATTGGAATGCTTGCACCTATTGTTTCAACTATGTCAATAAATCTCAGCGTGCTTTTCCCCTGACGATCTATTTTTACCAACTCTGATACCTTGTGTATAAGAGGATGAAGAACTGCCCAGGCCTGTACCATCATCAGGATCAAGGTTGTTTGAGTCCAGTGCTTTGGTTACTGTACCCATTATTGAGTTTCCCTCATTCCCACTGATCTAGTTTGTCAACTATGATGTCCTTTGCTTTTCTTCTTTTAATAAACAGTTTTATTGGGCCGTAATCCATGTATCATACAATTCAATAGTTTCATCAATGAAGTCCTTTTCTTGAGGCATGAAAAGGCTTCAAAAAGTTAATTTAGAAATGAAATTAAACGATAATGGAAAATTTCCATGAACTTTTGAACCCCCCTTGTCTGTTTAGCACAGTCCCTGGCACACAGGAATGGTATGATAAGAAGGCAACTATTATTATGATTAAAAAAAAGAATAGCTTTTTTCCCTATTTTCACTCTTTCCCAGTTTTCAGTATTTTTTGTTTCCCACAAATTTTAAAGTTGCCTTACCTATTTATGTAAGCAGCCAACTGTTTTGGAGATTTCTTAACCTGAAAATGAAATAGTTGTACATATTTACATTTTTTAATGGAGTTATATAAATTGTGTGGCTGATATCAATAGCTAAAAATGTCATTAAAGCTTTCTATGTTGCAATACTGTAGGTGTAACCAACTCTTCATTTTCCACACTCCTAGTCATATATTATACTTACTATATGCCACATATACTCACTAGGTGCTTGCTTAGTGAGTTAAATTTTAATGAGTTAAAAGAAGTTATATCTATATTAATTAGCCTTGCAAAAGCTGAACACATCTCAGAGATCCCTCTTTCATTATTAAATATCCAAATAATATCCTATCAAAATAGTTGGGCAAAAGCTTGAACTTTGGGAACAGAAATTATTTTCAACATTTCATTAATTCTATTCATTGTTCAAATAAAATTATTACTCTTCTGTTGTTTCAATAATTTAATCATAATTATATATAGCCTTTACAGTTTAAATTTCTTAGTTTAAACCATGAACTTACCTCCTTCATGTTCTTATAAGTGAAATTAGAGTTCCTTTTTCTGGGAAGATCAA
>NW_022103915.1:89180740-89182191 GCF_000313985.2 Echinops telfairi | reverse complement strand
AAAAAATCATTTTATTGGGGGTTTGTACAAATCTAATCACAGTCCATACATACATTGTGTCAAGCACATTTGTATATATGTTGCTATCATCACTTTCAAAACATTTTCTTTCTACTTGAGCCCTTGGTATCAGCTCATTTTTTCCCCTCCCAGAACAAAGTTCTAATATATAAACTTTTTGAAATCTTAAATACAACAGAAACAAAAAGCATGGCATTCTAGAAAATTACAGACCTTTAGCTCCTCTAACTTTAGTTTTAACCAGTTATAAAAAATTTTTTTCCAAAACATTAATTTCCCCATTTTCATGATCAATAACCATATATTAAATGTTAAGGCATCAAATTGATGGTACTGTGATCCTGTCGAGTAAGTGTTTGACAGCTAAATTCAAGGTTTAGAACCATAAGCAACTCTGTGGAAGAAAGATGAGAAAATGTGCTTCTATAAAGATTTTTAGCCTTGGAAAAAGTATTGATGTTATCAATGCAATTGCCTTATACCCCAGGGGGATGAATGATAATGCTTTTCTTGTTTCTTTGGATTTTTGTTGTTCTGCCATTTGTTTGCTTTTCTGCCATGTTTGTTTTTGTTGCTGGTTGGTTTGGTGCTGTTGTTGTAGTTGGACTTATGGGGTTTTGATTTTGTCATAATACGACTGCCAAAGTAAACCAGAGTTGTGCAGATGGAGAAGCAGATGGATTCTGGACTGCCACTTAGCTCCAGCCCCAAGCCAAGAACAATTAGTTCTTGTAACATGGCCCTGGTCGATACTCACCATCATGAAATGATCACTGAAGATAAGGGTGCTACAGCAAAGTGTGGTAAAGAAAGCAGATGGTGCCTAGCTATCAATCAGAATAGTGCCTGCGGTCTTAAAAGGCTGTACTCGAACAAGCAGCCTTCTAAGTGAGATGTCAACTAAGTCCCAATGGAAGAAGCACACCAGTTTGTGTGATCCAAAGATAACAATAACAAAATCCAAAAATGATGAAGGGAAAAGTATCAGAGCTTAAATTATGAATATCCAATTTGTAGAAGGCTATGGAGGACAGTGGGAGCTCAAAAATCTATCTGCAGAGTATCTAGTTAAATTAAGACTCTGGCAGATCCCCTCTAACCACAGGCAAGGGTCTTGAACAACTTTACTATCAGACAGAGAACATTGTAAACTTGATTATGCTGGATCAAACTTGATACTTGGTCAGTTGACCTCCCTCTTGACACAAGCTGAATTTACTCCAGGCTCAAGTATTTCTTGCTTGTTCCAGGACAAAATGTCCTCCCTGGCTTTTAAAATATTGATAGTGGTCTTTTCTTTCTTACTCATTATTTGTATTTTTATTATTTTATTCTCACCACCTTGTTTTTTATTGTTTCTGTTGGGTTTCCTGGTTTGTGAAGCATAGGAGTAGATACATCAAGATAATAACTGATGTAATGGTTTATCA
>NW_022103915.1:89179113-89180640 GCF_000313985.2 Echinops telfairi | reverse complement strand
GCTATGGAGGACAGTGGGAGCTCAAAAATCTATCTGCAGAGTATCTAGTTAAATTAAGACTCTGGCAGATCCCCTCTAACCACAGGCAAGGGTCTTGAACAACTTTACTATCAGACAGAGAACATTGTAAACTTGATTATGCTGGATCAAACTTGATACTTGGTCAGTTGACCTCCCTCTTGACACAAGCTGAATTTACTCCAGGCTCAAGTATTTCTTGCTTGTTCCAGGACAAAATGTCCTCCCTGGCTTTTAAAATATTGATAGTGGTCTTTTCTTTCTTACTCATTATTTGTATTTTTATTATTTTATTCTCACCACCTTGTTTTTTATTGTTTCTGTTGGGTTTCCTGGTTTGTGAAGCATAGGAGTAGATACATCAAGATAATAACTGATGTAATGGTTTATCATGGATGTGGGCGTGGGGAGTGGAAGATAAGGTGAAGGGGATTTGGGAGCAAACAATGAATGTGATTATATATACCCAACTAATTTTAAAGCAATTTAATCATGAAGGTAAAAAAGATGAACACTAACAAGCGTTGAGAAGGACAGAACTTGAAACCATCATACATAGCTGGTGGGTAATAGGTCATATAAGTCTCTAAGAATTAATAGTTTGGCAATTTCTTAAAATGTTAAATATAAATTTACAATATGGTCCAGCAGTTTCATTCATAGGTATTTATTTACCCAAGAGAAATGAAATATATATATACATATGTTTATACAAAGCCTTATACACATAAATTCAAAACAGCATCAATCAGAATAGCCAAAACTCGGAGATAACTCAGATGTCTGTCAACTGGTAAACAGATGAACAAAGTATGGTATATCCACACAATGGAATACTATTGGGCAATAAAAAGATTGAAGTATTGATATATACTACAGGTATGGACTAAGAAACAGAAACAAAACAAAAAGCCATAATATCTGATTCTATTTATGTTAAATGCCTACAAAAGAAAAATCTATACAGACAAGATTAGTGGTTGGCTAGGGCTGGATTGGGAGCAGAAATGGGAACATAAGATTTTTTTTTTTATGATGGAAATGTTCTAAAATTAGATTATGGTGATGCTTACACATAATTCTGTATAATTAGTAAATTGTACACTCACAATAAGTGAATGCTATGATATGTAACTGACGTGGGTGAAAGGAGAGAGTAAACAGCATAAAATATGAAAACAAAAATAATTTATAATTTATCAAGGTTCACTAGGATGGGAGGGAAAAAAGAGGAGCTGATACCAAGAGCTCAAGTAGAAAGAAATTGTTTTGGAAATGATGGCAATATATGTACAAATGTGTTTAATACAATTGATATATGGATTGTTATAAGAGCTGTTACGAACCCCCAATAAAATGATTTTTTTTAAAAAAGAATGCACAGAGTCGTTGTACTAAAAAGAACTAGACATTCGCCCATTTCAAGAGTTAGCATATAAAACAAGGATGAAGTTTTTCCTTCTGTCTGGGGATGGCCCGTAAAGGGGAAAAAAAGTGTTTTGTTTTTTT
>NW_022103915.1:89176178-89178215 GCF_000313985.2 Echinops telfairi | reverse complement strand
AGCGCTGTCCAGTCCGGAGCCATTCTCCCAGCTGCTGCTGTTTGAACCCAATGTTGCAGCCTCTGTGTCAATTCATGCCATCCAGGTCTTCCTCTTCTCCGTAGCCCTTCTACTTTACAAAACATGATGTCTTTTTCCAGAGACTGACCTCTCCTAATATGATCTCTCCAAAGTATGTAAGACAAAGTCTCACCATGCACACTTCCTAAGGAACATTCTGGCCATACTTCTTCCAAGACAGATTTGTTTGTTTGGTAATCCGTGGTACTTTCAATATCCTTTGCCAGCACCACAATTTAAATGCACCAATTATTCTTTGTTTTCCTTATTCAGTGTCTAATTTTCACATGGATATGAGGCAACTGAAAATATCATGGCTTGAGTCAGGCACACCATAGTCCTCAAAATGATATCCTTCTCTTCAATGTTACAGAGTCTCTGCAGCAGATTTATAAAATGCAATGCGTCTTTTGATTTTGTGACTGCTGCTTCCATGAGCACTGATTTTGAAGGTCTATGGCAAAGGAGGCAACTGTTCATAGAAGCAACTAGCCATCTCCTCCGATTCCTGACTCCCTTCCTCCGCTACTCCAAGCAAAGAGAGGTCAAGTAGGTCTTGAATGGCACCTGCAAAATGTTAAGATTCCCTTCACAGCCCCAACCATGCAGCAAACTAGGAGATAGAACAGAGAGAGCACTATTTTCTTAAATAACATACAATGATTGCTTCAGGGATTTTGGGGGGGGGGGACAGCATATAGAAGATGGAAGTGGCTATAAGATCTACTACAATTTCTGCCAATTTGACAGATTAAATAGTTCTAAATGTTCAGATACTCCCTCCCTACTACATGAAAAGTACTCATGAGACAGGAATGAGGCATGTTTAGACTTACAGTTCAGGATAAAATTTAGTTAAGCTTTCTTTTTTGGCTTTATTATACTATCGCATATTGACTATTTAAATAACAATTCTCACAATTTCATTCTCCTTCTTGGAGAAGGAGTGGGCGGCGGGGGGATGGGTGGAGGTAAGAGCATGATTGCATAAAAAAAATCTTGCTGATTAATATTCCTTGTATCAGAGACCCTCCTCCAATCATAACCATACGATCACTGCCACGATTACAAGGGACACGTATGGTATCCCCAGGGGTCTTCAGGCTAGAAACAGTTTATAATCACTGTCTTATTATAATAAAATATAATTAATAAAAATCAAATTTTATTATTTATATTTTCATCTTCTTCTCTCCTTTTAATCCAGAGAAATCAAGTAACTAGAACAGAGTCACTTAGTTAATGGCACAATACAGAATCCATTAATAAAGACAGAATATCATGTCTTTATTAATAGAAGACAGTGCAGTCCCTACTAAAGCAGACATTTTCAACCTAAAATAACTAAACTTCATAATGCCATTCAAGCCAAATAAGATGAGTACTAATTTTTCTGAAGAAATAACAAATAGCTACAGACATACAAACGTTAAGGGAGCCCTACTTCCTAACCCTCCTTATCCCAGACAGGTGACCTCTGGTTTCCTAAGGCTCACCATGGGATTCATAAGTTTTGATGGCAAATCTGTTTTCTCTACGAGGTACCTCAAAAGCGAAAAGGATAGATAAACTTGAACGTTTTACTTCAAGTAAAAGTTTCAGAGGGGGAAGAAAATTAAAAAAAAAAAAAAAAAGAGGGACAGAGTAGGGTAAAAACAAGAGTAATGATGAAATTTTCAGTCTTTGGGCCCTAAAGATACTGACTGCCAGGGTATCTGTATTACCTATGTTTAATAATGGAATTTGGATCAGGCAAGGAAAAAAACCGAAAACAAAACCAAAGTGATAAAAAGGGAATTGAGTAGTTGGATAGGAAAGAGGCGACCCTCAGGAGGAGACCACCACCAGTTGGATGGCCCAACATTCTATCTTGAATATCTACAACTATGTAAGATTTGGGGAGTTGGGGTAGCTTTATAACATAATGAAATAACTTATAAGTATCCATGATATTTATTTTATAATCTAATGAAAAAT
>NW_022103915.1:89165187-89173031 GCF_000313985.2 Echinops telfairi | reverse complement strand
AAAAAAATCAGGCTAGACCAGAGCTTGTACACGGGTACACATTAAAGCTGGAAACACAAGGACTCCAAGACAGATAAACCCCTCAGTACCAATATTGAGAGTAGCCATACCAGGAGGGGAAGGCAGAAGGCGGGAGGAGAAAGGGGGAACTGATCACAATGATCTACATATAACCCCCTCCCAGGGGATGGACAACAGAAAAGTGGGTGAAGGGAGACATCAGTGAGTGTAAGACATGAAAAAATAATAATTTATAAATTATCAAGGGTTCATGAGGGAAGGAGGGTGGCCAAGGGAGGGGGGAAAAATGAGAAGCTGATACCAAGGGCTCAAGTTGAAAGAAAATGTTTTGAAAATGATGATGGCAACATAGGTACAAATGTCCTTGACACAATGGATGCATGTATGGATTGTGATAAGAGTTGTACGAGCCCTAATATATGTATATGTATATGTATATGTATATATGTATGTATATGTATGTACGTATATGTAATATCTATCTATATATATATATACTATTTTCAAAAATGCTGCATAAAATACACTTATTCTGAGCATAGACCTGATCTGATGTAAGGAGAATTTACTAGGAGTGTGCCATACATCACCTTTTATCTTAAAAGCATTAAAAAAAATAAAGAAAGAGAAGTCTCAATACCACCAGGACAGAAAAGCTGGAAAGAGTGTATCCTTTGGACTTATCGAGTTCCCTGTCCCCAAGCTGGGAACCTCCTTGACCCAAGAGAAGACTGATGCCAAATACATGGCAATCTCCAAGGAGCACTGAGCACACAGACACTGAGAAGAAAGAAAGAGCTCCTCACACAGCCGAGAAAGCCTTTTCTGAGAGCTAGAGCCTTGAATTCTAACTTGAGAGAATAAATGTATGCATGCTAAGGTTAAAAAAACCTGCATGAAATGAAAGCTCAAAAATTATTTTTTTTAAAAAGGACAACAATGTATAACTCTTATTTTATTTTATTTATATATATAAAACCATAAGATCTAGCCATTCAAATGGCTATATTCAAAACAAAACAGGGATATTTATTGCTTATAGGAACATAAAAATTTTCATTTATATGTTTTTCTATATTCTACAATAAACTTGAATTATTTTTATAATATGAAAGCAATACTTTAATGTAATAAATCATTATCTTATAAAAAGTGGCTTAATGCATAACTCCTGTGTAGTACATGGGTGAAAAAGTATAAATAGCCACACTTAGAGGAAACATTTCATAGAAGAATCTATTTAACTTTTCCAAAATTAGGACAACTCCATCTAATTATTTTCAATGCTTGTGCTTGCCTTCCCATTTCCATTGGGACTTTACTCCCACACATACTTTCGTATCTTCAATTTCTGCCTTTGAACTGACTCCTCTCCTCTGCTTTCAAACATGCTCATGTTTCCCCTATCAACTCCTATATTCTTTCTCTGTTTCTCTTTCCTGCCAAATTTCTACAATGAGTGCTTTTTAGCTTCATCTTTCTTGTTAACCCTTTGCACTCTTATTTTTATTCTGCCCTCATTTCTGGGGGGCGGTAATATCTTCAAGGTCACTAGCAACTATAAGGGAGCCTTTATAGTGCTGATGATGTTCATCAAAGTCAGACAGGCAAACTGTCTCTTCTCAACCTTCATCACTTTTTAACTCTTTCATGACTGAATGGGGCCGTCTCTGAACTTAGGGCTCATAATCATACCACTATCCTGACTTACTTTATTCCCTTAGCATTCTTTTTGTTCCTTTCTCTTTAGCAATTCATTTCTCACTATGCTGAGGAGAGGAAAATACTACCCAGCCTCTCCCCTACCTTCTATATATTTGCCTTGCTAATATGCCATTGCTAGGTCCAAATTGGCGGAGCTCTGGTGGTGTAGTGGTTATGTGTTGGATTGCTAACCAACTTGATGGCAGTGGGTAGTATAAGAAAAGGCTGGAAGCTTTTTCAATGACTTAAAAGGTGCACATGCAACACTTGAAGTTGGTATAAGGTGACCAGATGTCCCGCTTTTGGCGGGACAGTCCCAATTTTTAACAATTTTTCCCGCATCCGGCAGCGTTTTAAAAAAAGTCCCAATTTTTGGAAAGAAAGCACGACAAGCTAGGACATATGGTTTCCGGCTGCCATGTGGCTATTTCACCAGGATATGAGTTTTATCAATAGTGTCTCGCTTTACCAATGTTAAAATCTGGTCACCTTATTATGAAGAATTTGTGAAGTGTGGGTTCAATTAAGAATCATCCCTGAATTCATAACCCAGGGACTATAGTGCTCAAACAGCAGCTGGTCCATGAACCACAATTTAAGTAGGAAAGCTGCAGATAATTTCTGAATTTTCCAAGAAATGAAGAACTAGAACTTAGAAAAGAAGCCCTAGTGGCCGAGTAGTGAAGCACTCAGCTACTCACCTAGAAATTGTCAGCCTGAGCTCATAACCTGCTCCACAACTTCCACACATTACAACCTTGGGAAGCCTATGGAGCAGTTCTACTTTGTCTTATGGAGTTTTTTTAAGAGTCAGACTGATTTGATGGCAACAAATGGCGTTTATAGAGTTGCTATTGAAATTAGAATTTTCCAACTTCCAAAAATTCAGCCATTGAAAGCTCTGCAGTACAGTAATGCTTGGATTTCCTTCTGCTGTTCAAAGATATTTGAATGCTCATTTCTCCTCTTTGAAATACATGTTTTCTTTGCAGCTTTACTTCCCTATACAATTTCCTTTATTTGATAACCTCATTTTTTGAGAGAATGTTTTTCCTGAATCTTAAGCTACTAAGAAGGTACTCTACGAACATGGTGCAACAGTTCAGTGCTCAGCTGCTGACTGAATGGCTGCCAGTTAGAACCCCCTCAGCAGCTCCATAGGAGAAAGCCCTGGTGGTGATATGTTCCCATAAAGATTACTGTCAAGAAAATCCCATGGGGCAGATCTACTCTGTCCAATACTTGCAATGATTCAGAATCGATTCAATAGCAGTGGACTTTGTTTGGTTAGTACACGAAAAAGCTTGAAGGCTTATCAATGATTTAAAAGCTGCATATGCACAGGTAAAGGTGATTGTGATGAAGAATCTGCTGGGAGAGAAGGTGATTCAACTGTTTTAAAGTGAGGGTAATTTCACCTAACATTGAAGGGCAAGGTAGGAGTTGTCTGTAAATTGGCTATTCAGAACCTAGGGACTGCTGGTTTTTACAATTATGGTTTACTAAGGAAGTTCCAGACTACAACTTGAGATCAGCTTCAGCCTGGAAGTAGCAAGATTCAACTTAAGAGACAGGATACCCACGGTTCTTCAATCTGTGACAGCTTCCTGGTAAGACAGCTCTTGGCTGTGCCTGCAAGCAGATGGTCCTTCTCTTGGCAATGCCCCAGCTGACAGGACTTTCTCTGGGCCTCTGCCCTGCTCGGAAATGGTTACAACTCGAGCTCCACTGACAAGTGTCCACCAGCAAGACTTCTCCAAAGGCACTCAGTGCTCTTGCTTGGTGTGTCAGCAAACCCACTGCAGCTGCCTCATGCCAGTCTTTTGGTTCCTGCCACACACATACTACTTCTGTCATTTCTTTCCATCTTCAGTTTTAAAGCTCTCTGTGCCCAGGAGGTTCAGCACAGGGACCTCAGGCTCAAAGGACTTGTTCTGCTCCAGGTTCTTCTTGATGGTAGTTAGCTTGCTTAAACCTCTGTAGAACTGGCTCTTACATCAACTCCCTCGGTAGACCACAATTAATCAATTCCCTAAGGTCACTTAATTCTCATAGGTGGACACAGACACACGGACACACACACACACACACACACACACACACACACTTGCGGTGAAGTGAAATTTCTTAATATGGCTCTTCTAACCATGTCTCTGTAACTTTCACCAAATGATTGGTTGGATTATGCAAACAGGGCATGTATAACACAAATAGAGTAGATTGGTTATTTTTGGTTGTCATTCTCCCAACTATGAGGTTGAGGCCTGTGTTAGTCTGGGTAGACCAGAGAAACAAATTCATAGAGACATTCATATGTGTGTAAGAGAGAGTTTTATATAAAGGGTAATTTTACATTAAGAAAGCATCCCAACCCAATCCAGTCCAAGCCCATAAGTCTGATATTAGCCCATATGTCCAATACTAATCTATAAAGTCCTCCTCAGACTCACGAAACACATGCAATGATGCCGAATGCAGGACAATCACAGGCCAGGGGTAGAAAGTCTTTGGATCCAGTGGTGTTGTAAGCACCTCAGTGCTGGCAGGGGTCTCTACATGGCTTCTCCATTTCCCAGGGCGCAGGGTCTATCAGCATAGTGCCATGTGTCTTATCAGTAGAACGTGTCTCATGGAGTCAGCAGAGAGAGAGAGTGTCTCCCACCTCCAAGGAGGAAAAAATCCAGATTTCCCAGAATTCTCAAAAGAAAGCCATGCCCACACAGAGGCTTCATTGGTTATATCTTGATTGACAGGCCAGACTCCACCGCTTCACTAGTAATCCCCTCAAGTCCCAAATTGACACCAGATTATGTAATTACCACAAGCCCTCTAAGCAGGAGGAGAGAAAATCCTACAACCACTGGATGTGGAGCAGACTCAAAATCTCTAAGTGAGGGAGTCTGAGACTAGAGGCACCAGAGGCTGAGGCATGGAGATTGTGGGACAGACCAAAGGAGGCAGTTCGAAACCACAGGTTTAAGGAGACCTTGAGACAGAACAGAAGAGCAACACCAAGACTATGGGACAGTGAGGAAGTATAGATAGCATGCGCTGGCTTCCTGGCTACAGAGGCCTAAGCCAAGAGACCGTGAGGCTAAGAGACAGAGGATGGAACAGATCAATGACAGTGTCCTTACTGTTTACTGATCCTAACTTGTGATCACTTGTTAACTTCATTAAAAAAAACCAATTATGTTTTGTTGAGTTCTAGGTGGCCATTGTAATGAATTATTGAACCCAGCTTAAAAGTAGAGTGCTGTAGAAGAAACAACTGGTGTCAGAATAGGTAAAGATGATGGAAAATGGACGTACGTCTGGTGTCTGCCTTGTGGTAATAGGAAAGCCAGCACAGGTCAGATATGGCCTTCCTTCCTGCTGTTTACACAGATCTCCAAAAACCACGCCCGCTGCCATCAAGTCAATTCTGATTCAAAGCATGGAGCCGAGGCATTCTATCTCCATTGCCAACACTCAACACAAGATAATGTCTGCCAACTAATATGAGGAATTAAAGACTAAGTAGGTTAAAAAAAAAAGGCCGTTATTACTTTTTAGCTATTTTTGGCAGCTTATTTAACTTATTCTAAATCTGTTTTCATAAATGTAAAATGGAAATTTTGCTGTGAAGGTCAAAATAAAAAGGCATGTGAGTTATTACTGCTATTATTACTCTACGTTACATAAAATTTATGTATAATCCTGGTATTTTTTAGAAGGAAAATTTGACAAACTATGTAAGTGGACTATGAACTCAGTTTAAGATGTCTTCAATTTAGAAAGATCATAAATGTATCATCTACAAAGAGGCACTACTGAAAATTATCCCGAATCAATAAGCATGAACTAGGTTTATTGCATGAAAAGTGGGATGTGTAATTCCTACTGTTACTTTCCTATATTAATTTCCCACTATTTTCCATAAAAATTATCAACTACTCAGCAATTAAAAATATAAATGGATCACACAATATGCACAAATCAAATATAGTATGCTAAGTGAAAAAAGCCAGACTTAAAAAATTATATACTAAAAATTCCAATTATATAGGAGTCTAAAGGTTAAAATAGGGGAGGGGAAAAAAAAGATTACTAGTGTCTCAAGGAAAACAGGGACTGATCGCAAAGGGGCAAGAGGCAACTTTCTGGTTCTTGAGAGTAGTTACATGACTGTGTGCATGTCAAAACTCATGTAAATGATACTTCAATATCTGACTTTTAAAAACTGTCGTGCAGAACACATGCTATTCAGGGCCTCTCACTAACCTCCTAGAACATTTAGTACTCACTTGCTAGAGGTGAAAAATAATGGCTGCACTAAGCCCACATTCATTCAATTGTCTTCAGGAAACCAGTCCACCTATTAGCCTAGGAAGTACCTTAAATGCTCCCCAAAGCATCTGGAATATATATTTGTTCAAGTATTGATGACTAAGCCCTGCTCAGCTGTGTGGGTTGGATGGACTCTCAGCACAGATGTGGGATAAGAGATGTGTGGCAGTTAAATAATCTGTCAACTTGCGAAGGGGTGGCATCTAGCCTGTCAATCAGGTCACACCCAATGAGGCATCTGTGTGGGTATGGCCTTCTCCTGAGGATTCTAGGAGCTTCTATCTTCCTCCTTGGAGGCTGGAGACACACTCTTGCTCTGCTTGTCTCTTTTCGAGACATTCCTGTTGACAAGCCACATGGAAGAGCCACATGGTGACCCACCCCAGTGCTGAGATGCTCCCACCACCACTGGATCCACAAGATTTTTCACCCATTGACCTGTGATCTTCCTGCATTTGGCATCACTGCATGAGTTTAAAGAGGAATTTATGGACTTGTATCAACATATGGAGTAATATCAGACTTATGTACTTGATCTGGACTGGGCTGGGATGTTTTCTTAATGTACAATTGCTCTTCAGTATTAAGTTCTCTCATAACACACAGATGAGTGTCTATGAGTTTGTTTCTCTAGTCAACCTGGACTGACACAAGACGAATTTGTAATGTGAGCAAAAACTGAGAAGTTGATGAAGAAACATAATGGACAGATCGCATACTGATAAAATCCAAACCCACTGAACAATTTTAAGATAACAAAGGAGATACCCAGACTTTATGTGCCAGTAACATAAATGTTATCAAACCTCAACTGCTAGCTACTAACTACAAATTTAAACGAAATATAGAAGACAGGGTAATCCATTAAATATCACCATGGAGAGACAAAAAAAATCGAGAGAATGGCTATCTTTGAGATGCATGACTTAGTTTCCTTAACAAATAACTTGCAAGAATAAATAACAGGAAGAATCTATGTATTAAAAGACTTAAGTCTGTCAACTAAATACAACATGTGAATATTGCTTAGACCCTAATTTACAATGAAAATTATTAAAAATTATTAAGAATCAAGGAAAATTTGAATAATGATGGCTATGTGAGGACAGTAGGCAAGTATTTGTTTACTGCTCTAAAATATAGCCGACCGAATATACTTAAAGTGTGCATCTGTGCCTACCCATACATATTAACCCATGAAATCATCACGAGTGAGCCTATGCTACACGCTACCCCTTGAAATGGCTGCATGGCAACCAAGGAGAACTGGTGCAGATGCTCTGCAGTTCTTTCACCTTCTCGGAATGCTTCCTGCATCATGTAGTACAAGTGTCCAATATCTCAACTCAAGGCTTGCACTTTTTCTTCAGTTCAGTTTGGGGAGTGCTGAATGTGTTCTTCCCTTTCAGATTTCTAACTCCAGGTCTACAAACATTTCATTGTAATATTTTACTTTATCTTCTTTAGCTGCCCTTTGACATTTTCTGCTCAGCTCTTTTACTGCATAATTTCTTCCAGTTGCTTTAGCTTCTGTATGTTCCACGGCAGATTCCAGAGTTTCTGCAAACATCTATTTTGGTCTTTTTAGTGTGCTTTTCTTTCTCCCTTCATGTATGATGCTCTCAATGTTCTCCCATAATTTGTCTGGGCTTTGGTCATTCACGTTCAGAGTCAAATTTACTCTTGAGATGGTCTCTAAATTCAAGTGTGATACACGGATGTTCATATTTTGGCTATTGTAAACTTGTTTTGATTTTCTTCAGCATCACGCAGATTTGCATAGGAGTAGC
>NW_022103915.1:89154472-89161127 GCF_000313985.2 Echinops telfairi | reverse complement strand
GACCAATAATGAGAGTAAGTGGGTAGAGAAAGGGGGAACTGATCACAATGTTCTACATATAATCCCCTCTCCCAGAGGGATGGACAACAGAACAGTAGGTGAAGGGAGACATCGGTCAATGTAAGGCATGAAAAACATAAAAATAATTTATAAATTATCAAGGGTTTGTGAAGGAGGGTGGGGGTGGGGGATATGAGCTAATAATACCAAGGGCTCAAGTAGAAAGAAAATGTTTTTAAAATGATGAATTGCAACATATGTACAAATGTGCTTGACACAATGGATTGTAATAAGAGCTATATGAGCCCCCAATAAAATGATTAAAAAGTTTTTGATCAAAGATCTTGAAAATGTAAAATGTGTCATAATGCATGTATGATTTCCATGCATTAAAGCAGTTCACAAATTTAATGATATTTGCACAAAGCATTATCAATGCAAAATCTTAAATGGTTACAATTTCACTTCATCTGTTTTCCACTTTCTAACCTATACCTAAATTGATACAGTTTCTGAATCATTCTCCCTCATCTAAGGAGACATGTGGCACAGTGATTAAGTACTCAGGCAGCTAGAGAAAGAGCAGTAGTTTAAGCCCATCAGCTGCTCTGCAGGAGGAAAACAAGGCAGCCTGCTTCTGTAAAGATTTACATCCTAGGAAATCCTTTAGGCTAATAGTCTCCATTGATTCTATGGCAGTCGGTTTTTGGGTTGCCTTCATTAATGTTTCCAAAGCATGTCAATTAATTTTCAGAGAAACAACAATTAAAAGCTATTTTAAATAGTTACACTTACTAAACTGGGTAGCTAAGTGACAAATGTGTCAAAGAACTACCCTCTACATGGGTTTTTAAAAACCTCATCTAACCTAATGCCAGCAAAGCTGGAGGATTCACTATATCAGCATCCTTGGCAAGATTTCCGTATTATCGATTTTTTATCCTTTAAATTTGATAGACAATGAACAATACTGAGTTTTAGTTTGTTTTTAAAAGATTTATATATTAAACTGAAAGGACTAAGCAGTATGATGTAATCAGTCCTGCTTTAACCATTTACTAGTTATGGGATCTTGGTCAAGTTACCTAATTACTGTTTTCAGAATAATGTTACGGAGATTAGATAAAATAATCCACTTACTACATGTAACACTCGGCATATGTTATGTTGTACACAAACATCACAAATGAAGCAAATTGCCTTTGGTGTAAATAACACTTTGATTCATGGTGTCAGCAAATTTCAATATTCTGTGACAGAAGAGTTTCAAGGAAGGAGAATGCTTGGTGTTATGTATAGCTACAGCATAACTACTAGTAGTTTCATTTCTGTTCATACCTTTTTCCTTACACTTCCTAAGTTTTGTTCTATAAAATTTTCACCACCATCCAAGATTTTTTAAAGGGAGGGGAAAGACAATTATCATTCAACTTGTTAAACGTGGTGATGCACCTGAGGGTTTAACATGCTCTTTCAGTTAAACTAGGAAATAAAAAGACAGTGGAATTATAAGAATCAACCCAATGGTAGTGTTTTTGTTGTTTTACTTTGGGGGAGGCTGAAGGGACTTTAGAAAATCAGTTTAGTACAAACTTGTCCAGAGATTCTTTAGTCTTTCACTGAAGTTTAATGTGGAAATTTTATTTTAATAAGTATTATAACAAAGGCATTCAAAGTAAATGTGGAACAGAACAGATCTTGTGACCTAGGGAGAAGTAGTTACAATTTATCACAAGTAAGAGCTTAAAAACAAACAAAAAAGCTTAGAAACAAAACTAGGACACACACACACACACACACACACACACACACACACACACACACGAAAGAACTTTATATCAACAAAGCCATTTATATCAAGGAAGTGGCCCAGCCCACTTCAACTCAAGTCCATGGGTGAGATGCTAGCTGGAGGCCCCTCCACTCACGAAGTTGACTGTCTGTCTACGAAGCAGGAAGGTGAAGGGGGAAGATCACAAGCTCGTGTGGATCCAAGGTCAAAAGGAACATGGCAGGAGCTGACAGCTCCCAAAGCCTACAGACTGCAGGTTCCGGAGCCAGATGCAGAATGCAAGCAAGAAGAAAGGTGAGGGGAAGAGAGGGATCAGTGTCTCTTATAAGTAGGTCATACAACTCAAGGAAACATCATTAAGCTGTGTTCTGATTGAGAGGTTGAATTCCGCCAACACCTTCACACAGGTGTATTAAGTTGACATAAAATCTAACCATCACACTTAGTGTTAAACCAAATTCAAAGACATTTTACATGATTCTGAGTTCCTTTTTCACATTTGGGCAAATGATGGGAAACGCATGACAGCAAACACACATTCTAAAAGTGGCAAAGTGAATGGCGTGTTAACTGTGTATTTTTATAAAGTACATGAGAAACTGTGTATTTTTATAAAGTACATGAGAAACTTGATGACAGTAGCAATGATACATTCTATTGAAGTGTTCCATTTTAATCCCTTCCAAAATCTAATCTGATTACTGTTAACAGATGGAGCATGGGCTGGGGAGAGGAGATAATAACAACAGCAGAAGAATAAAAAGCAAAGCAACTGTACAATTCTGTTTGACATGACTGTATTATGGAATTTATATATATATATGCATATATATATAATTTTAAATTGTAAAAAATTACAGCCTAAGGGGAAAATAAAAAGTAAAGCCCCAAAGACAGAAGCAGTTTCCCCATCAGGCTACTTTGTCTAGTACACTTGTTAAGTATATTACAATTGAGAAAATTATTTACCCAAGTTATCAGAGCCTGATACCATTCAAAGTCAAATGAAAAAATTAAGCCCCTTTATTCTAATTCTATGTGCAGAACAACTCAAAATCCCTAGTTAAAAAAAAAAATCCCTAGTACCTGAAATAAACCCTAGGGGCTTTTATGTGGCTAAATAAAACTTCACCATATGATTGTCTCTTAATTCAGTTTCCTGTGGAATGTTGGTTTGAGAACTAATGTCAATTTCAAGGCAAGTCAAGTATGAAAATAAAAATAAGTTTCTGAAATTCAGTGGGTACAATATGATAATAAATTACAGGTCATTTGTAAACAAACTGAATTTAAATTGTCTTACGACTCCGTCACCCTAAAATTAAAATTACAAAATATCATTACATACCAAGTGGAAATAAACTTTTTCATACCTTTTTCTCAGTTTTAATAGTCAACTCCACTGAGCATACTACATTAAGGAAATAAAATTAGCTAAATTCTGTGAACCAGGTGGTTATTTATCATCAGTATATTGGACATAAGGACTTTTAAAAGTGAGGTTATGCCTCATACTGGAAAGTAGTGGGGTGAAAGGGTGGAAGAAAGTACAGAACAGTATGCTACCACTCAAGATTGTATGTGTGTGCATGTTTATGTGTGTCTCTGCTTGTATATTCTCTATCTTTGGAAGGATGCACAAGACACTAACTTCTGAAGAAAGTCATACATGGTGGGGGTGGACTGAAAGGGAAACTATTCGTTTTTGGGCTTTCTGAATTTTCTACCAAGTACAAGTATGATGTTTTAACTAAATTAAAGCATATTACTAATATAACATCTTTACTTAAATGGCAACATACACAGTTGAATCTTTGGGAAGACTTAAGGTAAACCAAACAGATGATTTATCCTAGCAAGTTTAGGTGAGCTCTCTCTCCAATCAGAAGGAGGCTCTTGGTGGTACAATGGTTAAGTAAGCACTAAACTGCTAACTGAATGGCTAGGGGTTCAAACCTGGCCAAGGGCTCTGACCCAGCAATTTGCTCTGATGAAAATTAATTACAGCTTAGGCAATTAAACCAGTGGACTAATGGGCCATGAGAACATCAGTCTTCACAACCAAGACCAGTAGAACTAGATGGTGTCCAGCTATTACTACAACTGTTCTGAATAAGATCACATTAGAACATCTTGGGTAGAGTGGCAAGAAACGGTGGAACAAACCCCACAACCATAAAAAAGGCCAGGCTTATTGGTCTCACAAAGACTGCTGAAACCCCCTAGACTATGGCCCTTAGTCACTCTTCATGTGTGGAGCTGAATTCACCCCCATGGTTCAGTTTTCAGTCAAACAGTAAGCAGGTCTATAAGGGGTACAACAACATTATGAGGTATGCACATCTTAGAATAATCACCCATCTATTTGAGATCAAAGGGGCATTCTAACCAAGAAGGTGAGAAAGAGGCGCAGAGAAGGACAGCACAGACAGGAAGGGTAGTGGTTCTGCATGAGGGACGGGACTGCAACGACTAAGATGAAGCAGGGTGCGCATGAACTGCTGAATGTGAAAGTGATGGGCTGCTCTTTAAATCTCCACCCAATTCATAAGAAAACATTTTGTTTAAATTACACCTTAGGAAACCCAATGGCAACACTATCAATAAAATGGCCTCAATGGCAACAAAGCCGAACTATCATAGAGGCTGAGAATCAACTCAATGACATATAACAACCCAATTAACAGATTCCAGCATTTTCCCGGAAGCGTTCACAAGAAGGAAAATAGTCTAATCCTTTCTAACAGTCTTCTTAAACCAGTCCATATCTAGTTTGACTACAAAACCATTAACAGAAACAGTAATTAACATTTTGGTTTTAGTCTCTTTACCACACAGCCTTTACAAACTATAAAGAGCACAACAGATAAATTTGATCTTTGAGCATAAATTGAGAAGTTGGTCCTAGACATCTAATTTCAATAACTTTAAATTGAATATAGAGCCCGTGCCAGCCAGCTGCCTTGCCTGTCCTATCATGTGGCCCTTATTGGTCCTGCTGCTGCTGCTGCACCTGGCCACCCCAGTCCCCAGCACCATGGCTGCTCCCTGTTTGGCTGTTAACACCCATGATAAGCTCCAGAACCCACCATCCAAAGGTGCCCAAACCGGAGAAGACAGAGGGCCAGGGTAAGCCTCCAACCAGCCGCCTGGTGAGATGGCTGCCATGGCAGTGCATCCAGAAGGAAACCCGTGGCCCAATGAGAAGCTTCAGCGACCACAGGAGTGGCATCATCCTGACACTGGTGTCCTCCCCGACCCCTGCCTTATGGGGGGAATTAATCACTGTCAGGGGACAGACTTATACTCACACCAACCCCACCATAGCCCCATTTAGATATAAAACTCCTTCTTATATGTAAAAAAAAAAAATTTGAATATAAACATGTATTTTTCTATCAATCACTTTAATATAAGGATATACTAATAAATAACACTCAACTTTCTAAAATATCAGTGATAATATAAACCAATGTCCCCTTTTTTAACTTTTTTAATGGAAAGACTTTAAAATGGGTCAAAAAGGAGATCAAGTGATATGATTTTGCATTTTGACCTATGTTTGCCATAATCGACTCTGAAATGTTTTGTGTAGTAATAGGGCTATTCACATCCTTCAACTATGATTGGAATTCACCAAAGGTTTAATACATGTGTGGATCCTATACGTGGATTTGGGACTCCCACTGTCATCCATAGGCTTCTGCAAACCAGGTGTTCACAAGCTAGGCTCTGATGCTATTCCTTCCTTTAGGTTTTGATTATATTATTTACAATCCTTGGGTCACACAAGCTGGTGTGCTCCTTCTTTATAGACTTTGTTGATACCTCACTTAAATGGCTGCTTGTTTGAAAACTAGTCTTTAACACTAGTTTTCTTTTATACTTACTTATCTTTACTGAAACAGGTCAAATTGACACATGAACAAAACAGCACATTTTCCTTAAAAAAAAAACCAACTTATTTTACCAAAAACATAATTCACACTATGAGCTTATAAATGAAATTATGTGATACTACCTTATATTTATATAAAATTAATAATATTTATCATTATACAACATTTCAGATACTGGGTTTGATGTATCATAAGGATTGCTTGGGTTGGACAGTACGACAATCTCTGCTGCATTGTTTGTCTTTATGTTCAATGTTTACTTTCTAAGAACTTTTGGATTACATTTATATTCATTACTGAAGTAATGCTTTCATGAATAAAACCAATTTCCTGGGATTAACTCTCAATTTACGTTTTCATCAAATTAACACATATGCATAGAGAAAGGTATGCCTCACAGAATTTTGAAATTAGAAGGCTTAAAAGAAAATGAATTTGGATATATATCTGTCTCATTAAATGGGTAAGAATCAGCATAAGTGGTAGAAAAGGTAAATGTAAATGGTTTCTGAAATTTTTGTTGAGGAAATTGAAATGCATCAAAATGATGCATCCCATAAACCTAGTGTTAAGACTCCTAATGTTATTCTTTCTGATAGCCGGGCACCATCTAGTTTCTTGAGGTTGTAAGTCTTCACAGGAGTAGAAAGACTCATCTTTCTCCCACAGAGTGGCTGGTGGTTTTTAACTGCTGACCTTGTAGTTAGCAGCGCAACAATTTGTCGCCCACGATGTCACCAGTGCTCACAGAAGTCCATATACGCTGCGTCAGATATCTGGACTTTATTTTTGCAGGCAAACATTATTGAGAAACTCTGTATAAGAATATGATTAAAAATTGTCCTTAAGGTAGGAAAGAGGGAACCGATTACATGGAACTGTGTGTGACCTCCTCCCTGGGGGGCAGACAACCAAAAAGTGGATGAAGGGAGACGTCGGACAGGGCAAGATATGACAAAATACC
>NW_022103915.1:89150292-89153782 GCF_000313985.2 Echinops telfairi | reverse complement strand
AAAAAATAAATAAATAAAGTATTGAAAAGCAAGGATGTTACTTTGAGGACCTAAGGTACAACTGATCCAAGCCATATTTTCAATCTCCTCATATGCTTGTGAAGGTTGGACACTGAATAAGGAAGACCGAAGAAGATTCAAAGCATGTGAATTGTGGTGCTGGCAAAGAATACTCAAAGTATCATGGACTGCCAAAAGAACAAACATATCTGTCTTGGAAGAAGTACAGCCAGAATGCTCCTTTGAGGCAAGGATGGCAAGACCTCATGCCACCTACTTTGGACATATTATCAGGAGAGACCAGTTCCTGGAGATGATCATCATGTGGAGGGGCAGCGGAAAAGTAGAAGGGCCTAGACAAGATTGACACAGTGGCTGCAACAATGGGCCCAAACAAAAGAACAATTGTGAGCATGGTGTAAGACCATGCAGTGTTTTGTTCTGTTGTACAGAGGATCGCTATGAGTAAGAACCAACTCTATGGCAGCTAACAACAGCATCGCAATTATGGGATCAGGAGGGCTGGGACACAAAAGCCAATAGTGCTAGTTTTCAACTGCTGCTATAAATTTTCCAGAGATAAAGGCCAAAGTTAAATCAAGATCTTTCTCGGTGCCATCAAGTCAACGCTGTCTCACAAAGAACCCCTGTAGGTTTCCAAGCTGTAAATGTTTATGGGACTAGAAAACCCAGTCTCTCTCCCAAGGAGCAGCTGGTGGTTTTGAACAGGAGACCATATGGATCAAAGTCCAATGCATAACCACTTCATTACTGAGGCTGCTGTTTATTCAATATATATAAATTTTTTTCTATTAAAGTAGACACTGTTGATGATGATATTAACTAGTATAAGGAAGGAGTGAACTTGTGTTTTTGCAAATAAAACACACACTAAAATTCTAAGGTGAGAAAAAAAAAATTCTAAGGTGAGAAAAAAAAATTCTAAGGTGAGATTGTAAAAAAATCTGGTGATGGACAGACTGTACTTTGTGAGTCTGAGGGATACTTGGTCACTGAAAGGCAACCAAGAAACCAAGCGACATTTATGAGGTATCTGTATATTACAAGAGTGACTGGATTATAATCTAGTTAGTTTTGTGAGTTCTTTGAAGGTGTCAGAGCACCTACGTAGTATTCCAACAAGCTTTTCTTGCCCAACAGCTACAGCTTTCATTGCTTCCCCTACTCAACAAATAATTGAGCTACTACGTGTTCTAGGCACTGGGAAAAAAAACCTCAAGGAAAAAACAAAGTTCCCTGCGCTCCTAGAGGTATTTAAATCCCAGTCACCAATCCTACCATATGAAAGGAGAGTTAACAAAAGCCTCTTAGAAATCCATCTGTGATTAATACTCTCACACTAGAAGACTTCTGAAAAGTAAATACTTCACAGAGTCACAGACTCAGAGTTGGGAAAGACTTTGGCGATCCTTTCAACTAATAGAGAGAAACACTCTGTTACTAATAGGAGAGCCAGATTCAGACAGCCAGGCTTAGTGCATTTTGCAATATAACACCAAGCTGCCTGTGTTAAGCCAGAACTCGCTGCGACTGCCTTATTTTTCTAGGTCTCACAACTTTTTTCACCTCTGACAGTGTTATTTGAGTTTTCCTTTTCACACAGGTTTCTGCCTTTCACAAGTTTCACTTTAACAGTGAAAAAAGAGAGAAGATATGCTATAATGGGGAGACAGTAGGTTCCTGAGTTACTTGTTCAAAGCATACATAGTTTCAGGCAATGTGCAAAATGAAAGGAGAGGATGGCAAAGTGGGAGTGTACTTTTCAGAACACTCTTTCTCCTATCTTTATCTTTATCATGCCCCAAGAACAAGGACGGGAAATTTGATACAAAAGTTCTCCAGAGCTGTTGGCTATAAAATATAAATGAGAAGATATTCAGAGGTAAGTAATAAAAACAGTATGGTATTTAGGCTCAAAGAAAAATCAAATTATAGCCTATCTCATTTGAAATATGTATGGTCCCTTCAATTGTCTTCATGAACCATGGCCTCCTTCCTGTATGTACCCTGAGTCCAGAACCAGATGGGGGCTGGCTACCACTGCTACACAATCTGATCAGGGTCACACTTCATGAATTCTGATAGAAAGTAGGAAGGAGGGGGAGGGGGAGGGGAAGGGGGAAGGGAGGGGGAGGGAGAGGGAGAGGGAGAGGGAGAGGGAGGGAGGGAGGGAGGGAGAGAGAGAGAGAGAGAGAGAGAGAACAGAACTTCAGATTCTCAAAAGAATCCAGACTTATTGGACCCATTGGGACGGGAAGACTCCCTGAGATTATCTTTAAACCATGTACAAAAACAATCCCCTGAAATCACCTTTTTAACTAACAGCAGGTTAGATTTTTTAAAAACTTCACCTTTGAGAACAGTATTCTTTAAAATATTCTCCACTAGACCCAAAGGAAAAAATTACTCTAACATAGAAAGAGAAGTAACAGTGAGATTAAGGTAAGGAGAGGGGAGCACTTAGATTGGAACCAATGAGAATGTTGACACATGGGAAGAACGTAACCAGTGCCACTGAACACTGCGTACAAAGTGTTGCAGGGAAACTCTTTGCTGTGTCTACTTTCACCAAAAATACACTTTTGTCTTTAAGGAAGTGTATAGCACCAATAAAAATATTGCATTATATTTAAGGATGATTTGTTTTCAAATCTTCTGCCTTAAATACCATTTTTTCAGAAAGCACCAAATTAATGTGAAACAGGTCAGTATAATAATTGATGAAGTATCAGTATAATATTGAATGGTACGGTATTATAGTGAGGAATCCTATCACAGGGCAAACATTTAAAAAAAAACTCCTCCTTCCAAAACAATTATACTTACTTTTTGCTTATAAAATTTTAGCAATCTAAAACAACTAAAACCAATCCTTTAATCTCTCTGCATCCAGAATATGATCAACAACAGCCAAATATTATTTAGTTTTTTAAAGAAACGTATTTTTCAAGATGGCCCCCCCTAAAAGGGAAGAAACAGGTGGAAGCTTATAAAACGTACACCGTGAAATAGTTAATACAAAAAATAAAGTAAAAAACACAGGAAGATTAGGTGTTTTTAGACAGACTGCCCTGGGGGTATATGGGTTGGTAGTTTGAGCCACCCAGGCCTTCTGCAGGAGAAAGACCTGGGGTGTGCTTCTGTACAAATGACAGCCAAGAAACCCTCTGGCCGGTTTTACTCTGTCACATGGGTTACCATGAAAGGAAATAAGGAAATCAAATCCAGGGCACTTAACAAGAATAGATATCAAGGCCCACATCAAAATCTCATTGACAAAACATCATGAAAACCACAAACTATTTCAGTGCTTCCAACATTCTTTCAGTTATCTTGTTCTAATATTTCTTCCCTTACCATGTCTTTTGTAGTATAAAGCATAAAACATTTCCAATTTCAAAAGAACACACACAGTGTAACTCTTAAGAACATTTTGCAAAAAAATAGAAAATACTAATGAGATCTACTA
>NW_022103915.1:89146645-89149697 GCF_000313985.2 Echinops telfairi | reverse complement strand
TGACTTCATCATTCTCACAACACCTGCTTTCCACTTGAGCCCTTGGTGTCGGCTCATTTTCCCCCTATAATTTTTATTTTACTCATACATTCTGTCATTGAAATTCCCAACACTGAACAAACTTTTAAAAAGCAATCCACTGTCATTAGGACTCATGGCGACCACAAAGGACAAAACAGAACTGCTCCACTGGGTTTCCGAGACGGCAAATCTTTACAGTAGACGAACTCATTGTTAGCTAAAGAGCAGTGGCCCAGTGCTTACCACACTATGCCACCAGGAATCCTTCAATGACCATATTACTTTTTAATTTAGAAAAAAAATGCTACTGAAATAGACTCTATTTTATGTTCCCATTTGTCCATTCTCATTGTTTCCATCATATTTCTTGACAACTCCTCCTCTCCCCTGGGATTCCAACACTCCCCTCCTTCTTAAGGTCACTGGGCCAGCTTATGCCTAACTTTAATTCTGCTTGGTCTCAAGCTTCTGCTTATTTAGGAAGATAAGGATGAATGAAGATAAACAGCTCATGAAGATAAGTATGAGTGAAGTACATATTTATCTTCCTAAAACAGTACCTATGCTCAGAAGCTGGCCAGATCAACCTAAAACAGGATTTCTCAACCTCGTTCCCACTGACATATGGGTTAATCCTTTCTCAAGAGGGCCTGTTCTGCTATAAGATGCAGCATTCCTGGCTTCCAGTACTTCTTCCACCCCCACCACTCACTTTCCCCGTCCCCCAACCAAGCTGAAGTTGTAATTAAAAACATGTCTTCAGACATTGCAAAAGTGAGAGGAACTAACCTAAAAGTTTTAAAAGCTCTAAAACCCACACATTCTCTCTGCTCCTTTATACATAGGAGAGGGGCTTCAAAAAGCTCATGGAAAAATACCATTACACTTTAGTTTCACTTTCTCCAGTGACTTTTTGAAGCCTCCTCGTATATATCAAACCTAAACCTGATGAATACATATCTCTTCTACAACACTCCTCATAGTCTTGTCCCACGTCCCACATAATCTTATTTTTCGGAAAAGAAACTTTCCAAGTAGACCAGACTTACTTTTTTTCTAGAAAAATCATTTTCATGCCCAATTATACGTCTTAGAACATACTTATCCCTCATTCTAACTCCCCACCCACCCTTCTAGTCATAGTCAATGTACTATATACAACCTTCAATTACTCAATTCCTTGCTAAAGCTTTATTAATTCATTCAGTTTGGTGAGTGCAACATACAGCCACTGTAACTGATGATAGCTTCTGTCGAGTAGGCTACAACGCACAGCGTACAACAGAAGAAAATGCAGCCTGGTCTGTGTCATCTTCTTGATCACTGGCCTGCTCAGGTCCATCTTTGTGGTTACTGTGCCTATCTATCTCACTGAGGGGCTTCCTTGTCCTCACTGGCCCTCTAGTTCACCAAGCACGCCCTCCTGCAGAGATGGATCCCTCCTGAGGGCATGTCCAACACAACGGAGTCAGACAAGGTTCTGCTGTGATCCATAAAGGCTTAATTGGCTAATTTTCAGAAGTAAATCACTAGGCCTCTCTTCTTTGCCTGTCTTAGTCTGGAAGCATCACTGAAACCTGTCCTTAATGGGAGACCCTGCTGATACTTTAAATATTGGTGACACAGTTTCCAACATCACAGCATGCAAGCCACCCTAGTACATAGTACAGCAAGCTGACGGCCGATGAAGAGCACCATATATACATATTGCAGGTTAATCTTGTATCACAAAATACTCCTACAGTTTGGTGCCCTGGGAAAATTCTTTTGTATGGTCAACTGTCCCAACACTGTGCTGAGCATAATCAAAAAGACAAAACAAAACAAAAAACTAATTGCCATCAGTCCATTCAAAGCCCTGCTGGCCTCAGGATTTGCTGAGAAGAACTGTGCTCCATAGGCTTCCGATCTTTCCAAAGGAGATCGCCAAGACTTTCTTCTTAGGTGCTGGAAGTGGGTTTGAAGGGACAAGCTTTTGATTGCTCAAGTGCTTAGCAGCTGTGTCACCCAGGACTCCAGTGCTCAGCACAGCTGTAACAAAAGCTTGCTAATTAATGAAATCTAAGCATTGCTGCAATTAAGTATAAACTTCTGATCTCTGATGAACTAATTTTGCTTTTGAATCCTACTTCTTGACATGAAGCTATTAGTTGATTGTAACCATTACAAGAAGCCATGAATCTCATGACAATGCTAGTTATTCACCAAGTGAAAGGCTCCACCTATAAAATTCTGGTTCAGGCCAACAAACAGACCTTTAACTATTTATAGGCTTTTCCATTTTTGCCAGTGGCTTTCTTTTTGTTGTTGTTATTTTTTTTGTTGCTCTTGACTTCCTGTGTTGTTTTGTTTGGCTTTGCCTGGTTTTTGCTCTTATTAATATATCTGCATATCTATCTAGATAAGATAGGCGGGATAAATAATTTGGAGATGAAGGAAACAAGACCAATGTTTGGGGAGGGGGGGCAATACAGGAGAAGGGGAGGTGGGAGAAAGGAAGAAGAGAGGACCAACCCAGGCACAAGGGAACAACAAGTGAACTAAAATCAATGGAGAGAAGGGCAGAGGATATCCAGTGGGGCTTAATCAAAGGCAATGTAGCAGTGAGGAATTACTAAACCTGAATGAAGGCCAAGCATGATGGTAGGACAAGAGGAAATTAAAAGGAAATAGAGGAAAGAACCAGGAGGCAAAGGACATTGATAAAGGTCTAAATATAGGCATGTACATATGTAAATATATTTATATATAACAATAGGGAAATAGAACTATGTATTCATATCTATCTATCTATCTATCTATCTATATATATATATTAAGAATTAAGGTTGCAGACGGATTTGGGCCTTCGTTCAAGTACTCCCTCAATACAAGAACACTTGGTTCTAATAATCCAGCATTCTGTAATGCTCACCTTCCCAACATGATCACTGAGGCCAAAATAGGTGCATAAGCAAATGTGGTGAAGAAAGCTGATGGTGCCCAGCTATCAAAAGATATAGCATCTGGGGTCTTAAAGGCTTGAAGATAA
>NW_022103915.1:89142837-89143908 GCF_000313985.2 Echinops telfairi | reverse complement strand
AAATATTTTTTGTTTTATACACGTTTAAGGTATTAGGTCAACTAGCTTTTCCCGATTACTCAGAGAGCTTTTAGAAAGAACACAGTATACAAAGATGTATTTGAAAGACTAGATATATTAGTAGCTGCTCTCTATACTTTCAGAGAATACATATGAATTACAACTATAAAATGCACCAGGAGCCTGAGCCTTGTGAACTCCATTTATCTCAAAATAGTCACAGTAAATTTCTCCCACTCACACGCACACCTATGTGCACATTACACCTTTGGGGTTGAGAAAAGTACATGGATTGAAAACCGGGTGTAAGTCATCAAAAAGCCACATAACATGAAGACAATAGAGCTTGATTAAAAGCAGGGACCCAGACTGCTTGGGTCCCGATTGTATTAACTGTGGAACTTTGGACAAGTTACTTCACTTCTCTCTACCTCCATTTCTTCTAAAAATTTAGACAATCTGCCTCAAAGCTCTCAAAATAGTGCTTAATACATGGAAAGCACACAGTAAATAGCAGCCAGCAGTATCATGGCACTGCTAATTATTCACCAAGTAACAGCCTCCATGTATAAAGTTCTGATTCAATCTGAAATGTAAAAAAAACCCAACTTTTTTTTAACACACGTTAGAGGTATAGATTGACTAGTTTATTTGGGGGCATGCTAAAACAGCGATGACAACAGAACTAAATTATCTTCATTTGTTTTAATATGCAAAGCACACTCACACCGACGCCTCTGTTTTCAAGGAACTTTTATAAGCCATAAGAAAATAAATCAACTCTTTGTTATCTCCACAGTTAAAGATCTTTAAGAGCCAAGTCAAAGCCTAGGTACTGCTGCAGAGCAACTTTTCAGAAAATACAATGAGGTTTTAACAGCTGCAATCAGCAATGCCTATGCAGTTATGTCAAGTTTTGTCCTGCTAGACAAAAGCTCATCTGTCAGGGATCCCAGGGACCCGTCATAAAATCAGGAAATGCCCGGCCGGGCCTAGGCGGCTCTCGGGAAAACCTGTCCTCCGACAGCTCGCCTCCGACGCCTGCGGGGCTCGCCCTCCGGGGTGCAGATG
>NW_022103915.1:89134545-89142305 GCF_000313985.2 Echinops telfairi | reverse complement strand
CGGGATAGCTCCCAGCGCGAGCGCCGCGCGAGCCCCGCCCCATGCTAGTCCCGCCCCTTTCCAGGACCCATTGGTCCCGGAGGGGGCGGACCGACCGCGCGGGGGAAAAGGACGTGTGTCTATAGTGCCCCCTAATGGCATGCGTGGTAGCTGCACTGCAAGTAAGACTGCCCTAGGAACTGAGGGGGAAGAAAAAACAGTCGATGACCCTGCGCTAGGGACAGTCTGAGACTGTGCCTTAACGTTACAATCTATAAAAATAGCGTGCAATGAAAAAAAAAAATAGCGTTCAGTGGTTTATTAATTCGTTCAAATGCAAATGCATTAAAGCATAATACCCAAAGGCATGGACTGCAGTTAAGTGACCTTGGATAACTCTGGGCATGTCACACAAATTCCTGTGTGCTTCGATTTCTCCATGTATTAAATGGGACAATAAAAACTTCCCCTTCCTAGAGTTATGGTGAGGGTTAAATGAGTTAAGCCCAAAAGACCAAACCCACTGTTGTCCAACTCCTGGTAACACTGTAAGACATAGTAGTATTGCCCCATTGGGTTTCCAAGGTTGTAAATCTTTACAGAGGCAAACTGCCACACCTTCCCTGTAGAATGGCTAATAGGTTCCAAGTGCCAATCTTTGGTCAGTAGTTGAGCATTTTAACCATTGCACCACCAGGTCTTGCTTTAGTGAATGAATACATGTAAAATGCTTAGTAGAGTATGTGGCACATCGTTAAAAACAAACAAAAAAACAGTTGCTATGGAATTGGTTCCAACTCATAGTGACCCTGTGTATTTTAGAGCACTAGACAATTGTTAGCTATTACTAAATTTTTGGCTGTTAATATGTGCCAAACAGGCTTCTAGGAACTTAAGAGATGTGTAAAATGCAGTCCCTGTCTTAAAAGGGCTATTCTAAGGAACAGGCTGCTTAGTTTTGGTTCAACAATATATTGGGGGGTCCAATATCTACCAGGTAGACAGTGCGCCAGCCCTTAAAGATAGCTTGAAGGATGACACAGTGGCTTAGCCAGATACTTAGGAAGAAATCACGCCAGCACATCCTGGTGAGTGCAATGATAAAAAGGACTGCAGAACCATGGGAGGCCTGGCCAATAAGCTAATCAGAGCCAAAATGTCATTAGATAAGAATATATGTGCTGTTCCAGTAAGAATCCTGATTCACTAATTCCTAAAATTACATCGTGTTAGAAATTTGGGGCAGCAGTTTGGGCCAACGGGAGAAATATTTTTAGGTTGTATTTTGCATAAACCATGCCTTTAAGAATCTCTCAGATTAAACTAGGCACAAGCAGGCACATGCCTATGTGTGGGGCCACACCTAGTTAACAGGTGGTACTCAGTGTCAGGTTACCCATTGGCATGGAAAGCATGGGTTTGCTTCACCTATTTACTAATCTGCAGTGAACCATCGCACCCTTTCCCACTGCATCAAAGAACCTGCTTCCAGATATGGCTGACATCTGTCTCTCTCCCAGTCCCCCAGCACCTTCCTGGAAAATCAAAACCTCTTTTCAAATGTACAATTCCTGAAGGGGACAGGCTATCCATACCGTTTACTTATAATCACGGTCTGTGCATGCCTCACTTATGGGTGGGATTGCTGGGCGAGGGTGAGGGAGTAAAGAGAGAAGGAGCCTTGAGTTCTTGAGCCATTCAAGGTAAGACATTTCCTGAATGAAACTCAATGATTTCTATGAAGTAGGTGTGTTGTTTTAAAGAAAATGAAAACGCGACACACCTGGGGCAAGTCACTTTCTCTCAAGCCATTTCTTTACCCCTTCTGTCATAAACAAGAATTTCTTGATGCTCCACTATGAAAAAGTCATCGCGCTGGGTCTCCATGGAGAGAAGAGGATAAAAGAATGTCAGCCACACTGATGAAGAGCGAAGTGACGGACAGCTGGTCCTCTGGGAATCCATTGTGCTAACGTAGAAGAACTGCAGCTAAAATAAGGCCACAGGCTGCCTGAAGGCCAGTGGGAGAACGCCAGTGTTTGATTTTTCAGAGGTTCTTGGGACATGGGATCGCTCACAGATTTACCCAAGTGGTGAGCACATCAAGCCAGCAGATGCCAGGTGGCTGTCAAAGATCCACAAAATTTAAAGGAAAAAACGTAGAAAGCTGCCTTTGTGTCACTACTTCTGAAATGTATACAAAAATTACCATTTTAGTGATGAAAAGGCAGGTCGTTTCCTATGATAGTTTTCTAGTCCATAAACTTAAATCTTTTCCTTGAGGTTAAAAATTGTTTTTTTTTTATGGATTTAAAATAAAAGTACAACCCATGTTTATATTTTTATTAGTCCCACTCCCTGCGCAGGAGCCCTGGCAGCATATCAGGTTAGGTGGGGGGCTGCTAAGCAAGGGCGGCAGGTCCAACTCACTGGCTGCTCCGGGGAAGATGAGCTTTTGTACTCCTGAAAGACGCGTAGTCCTGGAAACCCACAATGGCAGTTCTACTCTGTCCTGTAGGATCTCTAGGAATCAGGATGGACACAACGCTGGAGAATTTGGTTTTTTTTTGAATGTGGGTTCTTATACACAAAAAGGTGTTTCACCACCAGCCTTCCCAGAGGGCAGTTTGTAGGGATTCTGCTAAGAGTTGCCATCCCCACAGTCCTTCTGCTGATTGCCTTAAATATTCCTTCTTTAGGAGGAAAGAATATTTACCGAGTTACACTTTCTGTCTCACGTCTCCCTATGAAGGTATACCTTTGGTTTGACATGGTGTGCAGAGGACTCTCGAGCAAAGTCATATGTACACTTCTGAGTGGAGAGTCAAGGGACATACTGTGGAAGGAGTTTTGAGCTGGACCTGAATAGCTCAACAGGGTTTTGATGGGCAGGAAATCCCAGACAGAGAGGGAGAAGTGCAAAGTGAGTCCCAGACCCACTGCCCAAGCCACCTTGAGTGGACAGAAGAGCTTTGGAAAGTAGCAGGAGCAAAGGCTGAACGTAGGCACTTGACAGGTGGGGAAGATCTAGCAAAATGTATCCTGTAAGCAGCAAGAGAACCTGAAATGCAATGAGGCAAGGGAGTCACAGGGCTAAGTCAATACTTAAGAAATCAACAAGATGCAGAATGGTTAGGAGAGGAATGAGTGACAATAGGAACTACAATAGGAAAATGCTGCAGGAGTTCAGGCTGGAGGTCTCGGGCACAAGAGAAATTACTGTATTATGTGTCATTGTTAGGAGTTCTTGGTGGCACAAATAGCTAAGCACTTGACTACTGGCCAAAAGGTTGGCAGTTCAAACTACCCCAATGGTGCCTTGGAAGACAGAGCTGGTGCTCGACTTCTGAAAGCTCATATCCCCTTGACAGCAAAAACACCAAGCTCATTGGCTCAAATATAAAAGACAGTGATAGCCTGTTCATATGTAACTGAATCCACTATTTGGCCCCAGGACCTTTGGAAAATTCTAGGCAGTTGACTTTGGCAATCAAAGTGAGATGTCAGTCCCTTCTTATTTGCTCCTCCCTTCCCAAGCTTCCTGCCTAGAGTGCGAAGGGAAGTAATGGCAATTGAGAATGCAGCGCCAGCAGAAACGTACAAATCTCGGTCCTAGTTTGTAGACGCGGGATCACTTCAACCCCACCGCCGCACTGCTCCTTGGCGGCAGAAGCAGTGGTTCTGTTGGTTGTGTTTTATTTGTTTTTGGAGTGACAGGTGGGAGTGGTAGGGAAGAGTTGAGGGATAAGGGCAGTGCTCTTAAGACAGTTTTTCATACACTTACAGCTGTTCTTCCTCTACAGTTGGCAAGCAAGTGAACCACAAACATTGACAGCCATGAGAATATTTGATATTTATAGACTTACACATTTGAATCCCAAGAGAACATTTCCCTCTCTCCTCACGGTCATGTTCTGCAATCCGGGTACACTGTGACAAGTATAAGATTCTAAGCGGGAAGAATATTAGCTTAGAAGGGAGGCTCACCTCTCTTGGAAGCCTGGAAAACCATTTTACAGCCTTTTCTTTTTTTTTTCTAATCATTTTATTAGGGGCTCATACAACTCTTATCACAATCCATACATACATCAATTGTGTAAAGCGCATTTGTACATTCATTGCCCTCATCATTCTCAAAACATTTCCTCTCCACTAAGCCCACGCATTCTCCCCCCCCTCCCCCTTCCCCTTCCCTCATGAGCCCTTGATAATTTATAAATTATTATTTTGTCATATCTTGCCCTGTCCAACATCTCCCTTCACCCACTTTTCTGTTGTCCCTCCCCCAGGGAGGAGGTCACATATAGTTCCTTGTAATCGGTTCCCTCTTTCCAACCCACTCTCCCTCTACCCTCCCAGTATCGCCACTCACACCACTGGTCCTGAAGGGATCATCCGCCCTGGATTTCCTGTATTTCCAGTTCCTATCTGTACCAGTGTACATCCTCTGGTCTAGCCAGACTTGCAAGGTACAATTTGTATCATGATAGTGGGAGCGGGGAGGAAACATTTAGGAACTAGCGGAAAATTGTATTTTTCATTGTTGCTACATCGCACCCTGACTGGCTCGTCTCCTCCCCAAGACCTCTCTACAAGGGGGTTTCCAGTGGCCTACTGATGGGCTTTGGGGCTCCACTCCACACTCCTCCCATCATTCACTATGGTAAGATTTTTTTGTTCTGATGATGCCTTCTACCTGATCCCTTCGACACCTCGTGGTTGCATCCTTTTCTGTACTATTTAAAATTCTTTTATTGTTGTGGAAAATATACATACTAAAACATACATCAATTCAACCATTTCTATTGTACGATTCCATGACACTGTATCTTTGAGTTCTGGAATGATTCCCACCCTTTCCCAAATTGTCTCTTCCGTTAACATACACTCATTTCCCCTTATGGTTCCTGTCTAATCTTTTTAATTTTTGTTGTCATTTTGATTTTATCTAGATGGTTTTCAAAAGAACATAATACTCAAGGCAGACTTTTTTACTAGCTTAGCCAAACTATTCTTTATTTTATGAAGGCTTCAGGGATAATTAAGAAGGGACATTGCACTTGATCTGCTAGAAACAAAAGAGAATTATGACAGAATATGGTCAGCAACTGTATGGCAGCAAATTGAATAACCTAGAATAAAACCATCAAGTTCTCAGTAGCATACAACCTACTCAAACTGACTGAAGATGAAAGAAAAAGTTTCAACAGACCCATAACACGTGAACAGATCAAATCAGTGATCAAAAACACCTCAACAAAAAATGTCCTGGGCTAGATGGTTTGTTGGGGAATTCTATTCAAAATTTAAAGAAGCATTAACACCAATACTGCTTAAACTTTTTCAAAAGAAAAGGGAGGGATCCTTCTATGAAGCAAACGTAACCCTGATGCTCAAAATAGAGAAACATGCTGCAAGAAAATAATATTGTTAGTCTGGGTAGACTGGAGATGCAGGGAGACTCATATGTGTGTAATAGAGAACCTTATACCAAAGAGCAATTATATATTAAGAAAACATCCCAGCCCAGTCCAGACCAAGTCTATAAATCCAATATTAGCCCATATGTCCGATACCAGTCTATAAATTCCTCCTCAGACTCATGCAACACATGCAAGGATGCTGAGTGCAGGAAGATCACAGGCCAGTGGGTAGAAAGTCTTGTGGATCCAGTGGTGGTGGAAGCATCTTAGCGCTGGTGTGGGTCTTTCCGTGGCTCCTCCAGTTCCAAGACTCTTGCTTCCATCAGCATGGCTCCATGTTGCTTGTCAACAGGAATGGGAAGCAGGAAGTGTGTGTGTCTGGCCTCCAGTGAGCTACTTATCTTCTTTGCGCCTCCAAATGAGGTCATCAAGCTGCAACCTGATTGGCAGGCTAGACTTCACACTTTCTCAAGTTGACAGAAGATTATGTAACTGCCACAAGCACATAACACATCAATAGAATAAAGGAGAGAACACATGAAAAACCTAAAGAAGAGAGTTAGGAGGGAAAGCTGTCAATATGCTCCAATGAAAACCCAACAGCCAGCAATATAGTTAACAGAGAGAGAACAAATGAGAATTTTCCCTTTGAAATTAAGAACAAAACAGGGTGCCTGCACTCACTACTTCTAATCAATATTGTATTAGAAGTCTTAGCTAAAGCAGTAAGATAACAACAAAATTTAAAAACCCAGATTAGAAAAATAAGAAGTAAAATTATATCTATTTGTATATGATAAGATCCTATACACCCACTCCTCACTTATTGGTATGGTTATTATAGTTATTATGCAACATGGGTCATTATGTAAAAATTGACATTCTACACAAATTACCTAGCTTCCTTACCTGCCACCTTTAGCAGCCTCTCTAGAGACATAGCTCAACGATACTCCAGAGGAGGGGGCAGAGGAGGGTCCTGTAATTCCCAACCTACCGGCAAATAATGGCTTCCAGCTCTTCCCGGTTTACAGAGCTCTTCTGCTTCCTTATCCCTTATATCCTGTGCTCCTTTGCCCTGGAGTTACCATTTCTGCCTCTGTCTGCAACCCCAGGGTCTGGGTCCCTCTACTTACAGGCACACTGCCTTCCCCCTCAAAACATGTTGCCAGGCAGCTTGAAAAACTTATCCCTTCTGCACCCAATGCAGCCAGTTCACTTCCTGCACTCATAGGCTCACTGCTCACCCTCAGGCCACTGGACCCCAACAGGCTGGGCCCTCCCTACTACACCTCAAGTCCCTCCTGGTGCACAGGGGCTGCTCCCGAGGCCATTAGTTCCTGGCTGAATTGCCTACTACACTCCCAATATCATCGCCCTTTTTCTCAACAACACCAGAAAGGAAGAAATAAAACTTATGGTGGGAAAAATGACTTCAGAGGATAATTTTGGTCTAAGGTTTAAAGGTTACTTCAAGGAATAGTTTTGAGGGCTTGTCTCTCTTCTGTGATTCCAGAAATTCTACAGTCTATGAAAATTTGAAATTCTTTTCTGCATTCCCCCTCTTTTGATCAGGATTCTTCTATAGACCCTGTTTATCAAAATGTTCAGTCCTGGGAGCCAGGCACTATTCAGTTCTTCTAGTCTCACGAGAAAGGAGGCAAGTTGCTCATGGAGGCAGCGTTTTTTCCAACACTTTTTTTTTTACATTATCTATACAATGGAAATACTACTATTCAATTCTCAGGTAATGTTGTAAAGTGAGATCGCAACATGAAACACCTACAACAGAGCAGCATACAGTGTTGTATCTCTCTCTGAAAAATATCACCCACTTTTAACTTTACCTGGTCAATTCTATTTTTCCTCTCTCTTAAAGATAGGAACACAGTGTGTTGACTGCTGCCTTCTAAGTCAGAATCCTGGAGTTAGATCAGCTCCCTGAGAAGGATCAATACTGCGTAATGAAAGAGAAAAGAGAGAAAGATAGACTCATGTGCTGTTAATGGACTGGCAATCACAGGAGGGTTAAAGTATTACAATACTCAACATAAATCCATTCATCCAGTTGAGTAGGGATTCATTACAAGTAGGGCCTCACAACAAACAGGCATTGTGGAGTGGAGTCCCAGGCAGATAAGCAGGAAGTGAAGTGGGTAGCAGGGAGCAGGGCAAGGATAATCAGAAGCAAGATGATGTCTTTGGGATAGGAACTTCAGAGGGCAAAACATGTGCCCAGCCTCAAGAAACTGGTGGGGAAGGGAAGAGGTGTTAACAAACCCAGGGACAAGGGAACAACAAGCCATCCAAATTGGTTGGGAGGTGGGTGTGGGAGGCCTGGTAGGGCATGATCAAGGG
>NW_022103915.1:89086176-89133196 GCF_000313985.2 Echinops telfairi | reverse complement strand
TTGTATGAGCCCCTAATAAAATGATTTAAAAATTAAAAAAAATAAAACACCAGTTCTTCAAGATGTTGATAGATTAAAAATATAAAGAAGAAAAGGAAATAGGGGGTGTTAGGAATTGAATTGTGTCTCCAGAAATACATGTTGTAAATAATAACTGCTATGCTGGCGGATATAATCCCACTTGGAAATGGGTTGTATTTGCTATATTAATGAGACCAGATAGGGCATGTCTTAAATCAGTATCATTTGAGAGATGAGAGAAAGTAAACCAAAAAAATATAAAAAACAAAAATAACAAAAGATTGGGGGACTATTGGTGCCAGGAAACAGCTGAAGAAACAAGGATCTTCCTCAAAAGTTAACATAGAAAAACTTCCCTAGAGCCGGCGCCCTGAATGAGGTTTAGCCTTTGAAACTGTGAGGAAAGCCAGTTCCTGTTTGTTCAAGAAATCCACTTGTGGTATTTCTGCTATCTCACCACTAGATAACTAGGATGGGGTGGGGTGGGGACAGGAGTCCTTGTCCAACGTAATCCTCCTTCCAATACACTTCTAGCTATGAAATAGTGCTTTAAACCTAAGGAGATTAGGCTTTGAAGTTATGAAACTGAAAGACATAACCAAACACCCTGAGAAAATGAGTCACTGAGCCGGGGGGCTCAGGACCACCGTCTCGGGGACACTAAAGCCACTGAGCAAAACATAATCCACAAAGATCGTATCTATATGCTACCTTGGTGAATGGTAAACAGGGTTTTAAAAAACTCATGAGTGAAAACAACAACAGAACTCATGAGAGGCCATCTAACGTGCAGCTTTTGGTCTCTTTTCCAGCAGAGAATAAAAGGATGAAGATAATAGCAGACATATGGAAACAGTCTGAGGGAGACCGAATGGGCCATGGAAACCTCAGCCTCCGTGCCCCTGAGAACAGAAAAACTACACAGTTTTAGTACCAGGCAACAACTACCAACTACCTGGAAATGGATCACATTAAAAGGTCTAAAATAAGGTGAGAAAAGAAAAATGTACAACGAAACTCAAAATCTTACCAAAAGTTCAGGCTTACTGGTCTGATGGAGACTGGTGGAACCCCTGAGGCGATGGTCCTTAGTCATCCTTCTGCTCTGGAATTGAACTTACTACATAGCTCTGTTTTTTGCTGAGAAACAGGCACATATACATTGGGGAACAAAACACTAGGAAAATACACACTCATTAGAGTAATCATCCTTTTGAGATCAGAAGCACAGGACTTATCCAAAGCCCAAGTTTAGAAGGAGTCAAAGTGGGAAACACAAGGAGAAAGTGGGATAAGTAATGTTATATTGTAGGGATGGCAATGAATGAGATGAAATCAATGTGTACCAATTGTTGAATGGAAAACTGGGGTGCTCATCAACCATCCCCCAATTCAGAATTAGAAGGTTTAAAGAAAGAAAGACTGACCCAGAGGATCTGGTTTGGTCATTGGGTCATTGAGGTCGAGGCTGTTCAGCCCACTCCAAGAGAAGTAACATTAATCACCGAAATGAATGCAGAGTAACTAAGCTGGGAGAAACCTGTTCAGCCATCAGTAACATATCATTATGATTCATGCTTTGATTGCCATTCTTATCCGCTAATGAGATCTGTGGGAATGGCAATCCTCCCAGCTTCCTAAGCAAGTGCTGGCGGGAAGCACTATAATGGGAACTTGTGAAACTGTGAGTTACACAACAGCCCTTCTGAGATGAAAAAAATGTAATTGCTAAGGAAGAATGACATTACTAACATCTTCTTCCCATTACATTACACTTCACCATCATGGGCCAGAAATTGGGTGGGTGGGAGGAGTAATCTAGGTAAAAATGGAGTAATTCAATAACTTTCATGGTAAGATCTTACCAAAACATTTTTTTTCACCTAAGGGATTTGGAAATGCAAACACAGATGAGAGGAGAAAAAGTTTCCTCCTTATAAGACTTACCTACCAAACAGTCTCAATTGTGATGTTAATAAAAGAGTATAAAGTGGTTCTATTTAGAGGGCAATCATGATAGTACAGTTAGAGTAGCATGAGTAAGTGGGGGTTGCAATGGCAATCTATTTACCGACACTGAAAAAAGGCGTCAGAGCTTTTAGAGCACCCTGGAGAAACTGGTTGGACCAGAGAGGTAGCCGTATAGACTTATGGTAGAGAAACTGTTAAATAGCACAGACCCCATACTTCTAATTTTTTTTTTCTTTCTCAGGGTCCAATTTTACAAATCTTGTTAAATAAAACATTGCTTGCTCAAGGTCCAATCCAAATTCAACTTCTCAGAGGAGAAAGATATGAAGTACTAGAAATAGTTTCTTAGGTTCCTTAGAAGGGCTGGAGGGAGTGTTGTAAGATACCAAACTGGATGAAGAACTGTGCTGTCGGCCCCACCACAAGACATGATGTCCCCTTACTGACCTACAGTGCAACAGGGTGAGAGGTGGGGCAGCACTGGAGACACAGTTGGGGAATTGTGCCCGGTCCCACCCCACCCCCCACACCCCACTAGGGCATAGCATGAAGGGAGCGCAGCAGAGGAGCAAAGCAACAAAGTCCCTGAGCAATCTGAAGCTAGACTTCGAACTGGTAGTATGTGTGTGTGGCGGGTGTTAGGTCTTGGCACTGCATCAGACCTGATTGGAAAACATTCACTAGCCATTAGGATCATCGGACAGACCTGGAATTATTCATGGCCTTTTTTTCCTTCTTTCCCCACCCATGTCTATCTATATAATATAGGCAGGATAAATAATCCCGGAGGAGAAAACAACTGGACTGATACTTCCTGGGGACAGGAGAGTGGAGGAGGTGGGGGAAAAGGAGTGGGGAGCCAAACCCAGGGAGAATAGAACAAGAGATCTAAAATCGATGCCCAGGAAGGCACAGAATGCTTGGTGGGGTTAGATCAAGTGCAATGTAGCCAATAGGAAGTACAGAGACCCGAATGAAGGTCGAACATGATAGTGGGACAGGAGGGAAGTAAAAGGAAAGAGAGTAAAGAACTAGGAGGCAAAAGACATTTATAGAAGTATAAATATAGTCATGTACATATGTAAATATATTAATAAATAACCATAGGGATATAGGTCTATGTACATATATTTATAGGTTAAGTATTAAGGCAGCAGACTGACATTGGGCCTCCACTCAAGTATTCCCTCAACACAAGAACACTTTGTTCTAATAACTGGCATTCTGTGATGCTCACCTTTCCCACATGATTGCTGAAGACAAAATTGGTGCAGAAGTAAATGTGGTGAAGAAACCTGATGGTGCCCGGCTATTACAAGATATAGTGTCTGGGGTCTTAAAGGCTTGGAGTTAAACAAGTAGCCATCTAATAGGGAAGCAACAAAGCCCACATGGAAGAAGCACCCCAACCCATGTGATCATGAGTCGATGGAATCAGGTATCAGGTATCAGAAGACCCAAAACAAACAACCACTTTGATGAGAACAAAGCCCATCTGCAGACAGTTGGACCTCCCCTCACAGAAGGGTCACAAGAAAGGGACAAACCAGCTAGGGGGCAGTATAATACTGACAAAACACACAGCATTCCTCTAGTTATTTGATGCCCCTCAATCCCCCACTATCATGACCCCAGTTCTATCTTACAAATCTGGCTAGAACAGAACATGTACACTGCTACAGATAAGAGGTCTCAAGACACAGAATCCAGGACAGATAAACCCCTCAGACCCATAAGAGTAGCGATACCATGAGAGTAGGGAGATGGTGGGGGAGAAGGGGGAACTGATCACAATGATTAATGTACAACGCCCCCCCCCCTATATCACCCTAAGGGGACGAACAACAGAAACATGGGTGAAGGGAGACAGCAGATGGTCTAAAATATGAAAATAAAAGTAATTTATAAATCATCAGGGGTTCATGAGGGAGGGAGGGGAAAAAAGTAGAGCTGACTGACACTAAGGGCTCAAATAGAAAGAAAATGTTTCGGAAATGATGACGGCAACATATTTACAAAGGTTCTTGATACAAATGGTGTATGGATTGGCATAAGAACTGTAACAGCCCCCAATAAAATGATTTACTAAAATTAGAAAAAAAAGAAAGCTGTGCTAGTTATATAAACTACAAAAGACAAACCCATTGCTCTTGAGTCGATTCCAAACTATGGTGGCCCTGTGTGTTAACAAAGTGGAACTGCCCTATAGGACTTTTTGGATACAGTCTTTATGGATACAAGCACATTGTCAGGCCTTTCTTCCATAGTGCTGCTGGGGTGTGGGATGGGATTTAAACTTCTAACCCTCAGTTTGGTGGTCAAGTTCAAACTATTTGTGCCAGCAAGAGACCTAAAAGACAAAGAAGCCAACTCATGTGATTTCTAGGAGCCTTGGTAGTGTAGTTGTTATGTGTTGGGCTGCTAACTGCAGGGTCAGCAGTTTGAAACCTCCAGCTGCTTCTCAGGAGAAAGATGAGACTTTCTATTCCTATAAAGAATTCAGTCTCAGAAACCCACAGGAAGCAGTTCTACCCTGTGCTACAGGGTTGCTGTGAGTTGGCCCTAACTCAATGGCAGTGTGTTTGGTTTGAAATATACCGTATGGCTTCTTACAGTTTCTTTACTAAGAACTATAAGAAGTTCTTTGTTAAAAACTATAGAAGGGGCATCAAAATTTAATATAACTTTTCTATTATTTTTTAGTTCAATTTTTTTCATGGAACCCCTTTATATTTGTTCAAAAGCACAAATAAAAATTTAATATTTATTTCTGAATCTCAGTATTCCCATTATTTTCCAATTTGAGTTTAGTCCAGGGGGAGATATACAAGGAAGTTTTCAAACTGCTCACTTACCCATTTGGTTAGAATCCAAAGGCCAGGCTGTTACATGAAAAACAGAGTCCTGTAAAAATAGATGATGACCACATCAGATCACCAAACGGAGCATCCCTAGACTACATCATTCTGTAACATCCTTCCACAATTTCCTATAAAGATGGTGTGAAGCAGTGTCTGGCCTCCTCTACCTTTACATACAGGAGAAAGACTAAAAACCAACAGCCCCTGAGAATGGGGTGGAAAGGGGGAACCGATGACAAGGATCTACATATAACCTCCTCCCTAGGGGACGACAACAGAAAAGTGGGTGAAGGGAGACGTCAGACAGTGCAAATACGACAAAATAATAATTTATAAATTATCAAGGGCTCATGAGGGAGGGGGACCAGGGAGGGAGGGGAAAAATGAGGAGATGATGCCAGGGGCTTAAGTGGAGAGCAAATATTTTGCGAATGATGAGGGCAATGAATGTACAAATGTGCTTTACACAATTGATGTATGTATGGATTGTGTGTGATAAGAGTTGTATGAGCCCCTAATAAAATGATTAAAAAAAACAAACCAACAGCCCACAGGTAATTCCTGAGGTAAAGGTCAGGTATGTCTTTTTACCAAATCTGACAGTAACTCTCCCTCCCTGAGCACTCTCTCCTGGGAATTCATTGGAAGGTCACAAGGGATCACAGATAATACTCACTATTATGGTGTTAATTTGGGACTTTTGACAGGTTAGAATTCAGGATCAGAAATGCCCGGGATAGAGTTCTCCATTCAGAATAGTCTCTTCTCAGTTTTGCTCCAGGCTGCCCTGACCTGAAACCTGTACAAAGCGGTTTTAGCTCAGCAATTAAGTACCTACTTCGTCAGTAAGCCATGGCCTAAAGGCACTCAGCTTTAGTTCCTGGGTCAGCAAACTTCACTCTTCTAACCGTTCTACCAGCAAGCCTCCTGCCCACAGGTGCTCTATGGGAGGGAAGTCCACTTGGCCATCTCCTCCTGGTCTCCTGTTCTCTGTCTCCAGAATTAAGAAGTCACATTCCACTCCTGGATTTTTTTTCATGATGATAATAAGATCCCTTTTTTCTGTCTCTGGATGGCTTATTTTAAACCTAGCAGGATGGCAAGGCTGACCAATCCTCTTGTTAGGGCTCCAAACACCTTATAAACACGTCATATGCATCATCCTATCCCACAAGGGTGGCATTATTAGTAACATTATTAGCAAGCTAGCCAACCCTCTTAATGGGCCAAAACACCTCACACTTGCATAGTTCTACCCAATCATTGGGTAGGAATTAAAAGGACTATAAGGACGATGGCAAAAAGGACATATACTGCACTGCCAAATTACATCATTACGTTACTGCCACACCACTGAGTTTCATGACCCAATCAATTTGGCACAGGATAACATAGAATAGCAAACCTTGCAGCCAGCATTACTCTTGCCTACCACCCAGACATTCATTACTACTAGATAGATGTACATAATGCACAAAAGTCAGATCAATCTTTTACGATTGTCATAAATGTGAAATAACAAGATAGTGAGGAGTAGGGATATTGATTGCTTGTTTAAAGTACCTCATGCAACTTAGAATCTTGTTACTTTAGAGCAGGGAGTGGGTCCATCAAAGGCCCTCGAAAGATCAATGGCAGTGAATGGCTTATGCCTCGTCAAAGAGAAGCAGTTCCAGCTGTCACCTTAGTGTCAAGTTAATTCAATGTTTGACCAGATATAGCAGGCTAATTTTTAAATTGATAACTTTGGATGGTCCAAAAATAATGCTATAAATATCCAAATGGCCCTTGGTGGAAAAATAGTTTCCCCATCCCTGCTTTAGAGCAATAGGATACTCTATAGGCCAGTGGTTTTCAATTCAATCTGCACAGTAGAACAGCCTGCCAAAAACAAACTCACTGCTGACGAATCAATGCTGACTCATAACGACCCTTCCATGGGTTTCTGAGACTGGGATGGGGGTAGAAAGCCCAGTCTTTCACAAGGAGCTGCTGGTGGTTTTGAACTGCTCACCATGTGGATTGCAGCCCAATATGTAACCACCATACCAGCAAGGCTCCTAGAATCACCTACCAAGTCCTAAAAAATACTGGTGGCCCAGCCTCACTCCAAATAAGTATATCAGAATCTTGGGAGGTGTGGCCTAGACATCAATATTTTTCAAGAACTTCTTAGATGATTCTCATGTGCACCCAGAACATATGATCACCCCTCTTCTAGGTTTATAATTAGGTCATTTTATTTAATAACATTTCTACTTTTTCTAACTTCAAATGTAGTACCTACACAATGCAGAAAACTAGGAAAAG
Organism: Echinops telfairi; assembly: GCF_000313985.2. Taxonomy (NCBI): domain Eukaryota; kingdom Metazoa; phylum Chordata; class Mammalia; order Afrosoricida; family Tenrecidae; genus Echinops; species Echinops telfairi. Next base: position 89,126,033 of record NW_022103915.1, on the reverse strand, counting down.
TATGACATAATTTAAAAGGATAATCTAGAATTCTTTTGCTACATTTTTATATCATTTGTGTCTTTTTTATGTGTTTACGTGCATGAAAATAGGCCAAATATTACATATTTACAATTAACAAGAATATGACAGATTTCAGAGCTTTAAGTTGTCTTTAAAATCACCTACTAATAATGCTCTCATTATATAGATGAAGAAATTAAGGCCAGAAATCCCTGACACAAAGGGCTTCATTTTATTCGTGTGGAGTGAGTGTGGCACCGGTGAATTACTTAGTATGGCTCTACTAGCCATGGAGTCTACACTCACTGCTATGGAGTTGACTCTGATTACAGAGACCCGAGAGGACAGGGTAGAACTGCCCAGTGGATTTCCGAGACTGGCGATCTTTTATGAGAGCAGAAAGCCTCTTCTTTCACCCATGGAGCAGATTGTGGTTTCCAACTGCTGATTTTGTGGTTAGCATTCCAACCCATAAGCCATTAAGTAATGGCTAGCATATAGCACCAGGCGGCTAGCTATGATAAAGGAATAAATGATCTGGAGTTCATCACTGAGGTCAAAGGTACTTTGATTTGGTTATAGTTAGAACACCTTAATTCTAAGGAGAGAACTTTGAAAGAGAAGGAACATAATTTCAATGACCAACATAATGCTTTCAATGTTCACTTAAAAATTATGAAAGCATAATACAGAGGTTTGAAAATCAGACAAAACTGCATAAAAACTATTACCCGAATATAATATCATCTTATTTTGCTTTATTTTACATAATTTTAATTAGTCAGACCTTTGTATTATATTTCATTTACTAAACAGTTGCTCTTTTTCAATAATAGCTTAAGCATTATGGGATCCAAGATGATTAACATATAGCTTTGCCCTCTAGAAATTTAGGAAGGAGTTGGACTGGGGTTGGGGGAATGGGAGGCACATGCTCATGGAATAAGTCAACACATAAATACAGTGTGTTGACATGCTATCATGTCAAATATATTGAGACCAAAAAAGAAGCGAAATAAGGCCTCGTGCTTTGTGAAGCTCCGGGTAAACTTCAAAGGTTCATCAGACAACTCGGAAAAGGCAGAAAAGTAAAAAGCAAGAAAACAATCTACAAGTTGGGTCCTTGTATGATCAGTTATATACATTTTAGAATAGATTAGTGATTAATGGATTAGTAGAAACCTCCATTTGTGCTTTGCTCAAACAGTCTGTATGAACATACATTATTCTTTAAATTAGAAAACAAAATAGAGGTGGACATATTTAGTGTATTCAGATCATCACTAACTTCAAGAGTCCCAAGTCTTTTGTTTGGTTTACAAGGGCTTTTCCAGCCTTACCTCTCAACTATACTCTTCACAGCCCCAACTATAGTCACTTCAAAACAACTTTCAGGCAAAGAAATACAGATTTAAAAATAACAGTCTTCACACTGGCAATTTTTAAAATCACAAACTGGTGGAATATAAATGTTGCCAATTTCTAACATGTATTTTGCAATACATTAGTTTATTCATTTTTACTTAAAAGTTTATTTTAAAAATTAACAATTTTATTGCTATATCATTCTCATCATATATTCAATTGTTTACCCATTATTTAAATAAGTTTTGCATATAACATGAATGTTTAATGAAAAGTCCTTATAAATGGTCGTATGGTGAATATAAGAAGTAAATATTTAAAAATTGTGATGATTCTACAACTCTTGTTAATGACTGACCTATTGAACTGTATGGTTTATGAAATATATGCCAATAAATCTGTGGGTTTTTTTGTTTTTTTCCTGTTTTTAAGTTCATACTCTTTGATACACCAATTTCACTTTTGCAAATTTAACTTTAAGTAACCTGATGGTTCAATGATTAAGTGCTGTGAGTGAGACTAACCGCATGCTTGGTGGCTTGAATCTACTCAACACCACCTGAGAAAAAAGACCTGGTGACCGTGTTCTGAAATTCAGTCATGAAATCCTTCAGAACATTTCAACTCTGCACCGATGGTTCCCCAAAGGTTGGAATTGACAACTAACAGCAACAACAAAGGGATTCTTACAATAATGGTTAAATATGTGTGTTTAAAACACCAGAAGATAGTTAGATGTTCAATAAGTTATGATTTAGGTATGCAATTGAATTAAAACGTAACCATTGCAAATAATGGTATCGATTTCATGACATTAAGAGAGATCATGGATACTGTGGCAGGCACTCCCCACGAGCCTTTGGAGAGAAGCAGATTAGCCTTTTCCATAAGGAAATTGAAACATAAAGTGGTCACAGAATTCCACAGTGAAGCCAAGATTCAAAAGCAACCTGCGCTTCTTTCAACCTCACAATGCCGCTTTTGCATCTACACGGAACGGGCACCGCACTCCGTACTTCACGGGCTACGGTCCGAATTAAATAAATTATACGTAAATCTCCAAGAACACCGTAGCCATTCAATCCTCAGAAGCTAAAACACATTCGCTCCAAGTTACAGAACCAGTGGCGAAGCCTGGATGGAGAAAGAGGATTCGAATTTTGAGTTGCCGGGAGCAGGTGCGCGATCCGGAAGCTTTTCTCAACTTCCGGTCCACTCCGGCGCCGGGACTTCCGCTCGGTAAATCAGCGCCTCAAAAGTCGCTAAGACGACGCATCGACCCATTAAGAAGGAGGTGGTGCGCAGGAGTCACTTGTGGAAGCTCTGTCAGTCTTACCTTCCTGTTTTTAAAACTACAAGTCATTTAAAAAAAACCCAAAAGCCGCAAGTGTTGGGCCGGCTTAGGCAACTTCCCGACCGGAAGTGACGCATGTGGTCGTGCGCCGGAACTGCGCTCGTAAAGGGAGGCGAAGAAATTGCGGGCTGTAGCGAGTTTTGCGGTCAGCGAGTCCCTTTGAAGCGGCTTGGCGGCTTTGGGACGAGGCGATTGTCATGACGACCCAGGGGGGGCTGGTGGCCAACAGAGGCCGGCGCTTCAAGTGGGCCATCGAGCTAAGCGGGCCTGGAGGAAGCAGCAGGTGAGGAGCCCGGTCAGCGCTGCTGACATCGGTGTGCTCACTCTGTAGCAATGGGACCTCACGCCCAGCGCTGTGAAAGGATGGGTGGGACACACACAGCACACACACACACACACACACCACACCACCACCACCCACCCCGGGGAGGTAACAGCTGTATTGCGGTGCATGTTTCCATGCCCCAGAGACGCTGATTTCCGCTCTCCCAATAGGCAATGGACTGTTGAACTCACTAGAGTGCTTGGTCTGATTTGAGTGGGTGCATCTGAGGATCCCTGTACCTTATTGGTAGAGCAAGAAATATGGGAAATGAATCGTGGAAGGCTTCAGCCTTAAGTTTCTTGGTTTGGTTTCTTAGGGGCCGAAGTGACCGGGGCAGTGGCCAGGGAGACTCCCTGTACCCAGTTGGTTACTTGGACAAGCAAGTGCCCGACACCAGCGTGCAAGAGACAGACCGGATCCTGGTAGAGAAGGTACAGACGTGTAGATGAGCCAGCCCCGACCTAGAAACCCACCCTCTTCTTCCACGCAGCGTAGGGACGCCTTACTGTGTTGTTATATGGTCTCAGGTTAGTTCCAACTCAGTCGTTTCTATGATCGAGCCCACTGTAGCGTCAGTTCATCTTGTGGAGGGTCTTCATCCTTTTCACTGGCCCTCTGCTTGGTACCTCCTCCGGAAACCAATCCCTCCTGATAACTTGCCCAAAGTATGTGAGATGTCTTGCCATCCTCTTTCCTAAGGATAAGGCTGGCAGTACTCCTTCTAAGACAGATTTATTCGCTCTTATGGCCGGCAGTTCATGGTATATTCATTATTGCTTCACCAGCACTGTAATCTAAAGACATCAATTCTTCATTCTCCCTTATTCATTGCCCAGCTTACACATGCATATGAGGTCATTGAAACTACTCTGGCGTGGGTCAGGTGCACTTTCAGTCTTCAAAGTGTTATCTTTGCTTTTTGAAACTGTAAAGGGGCCAGGGGCTTACGTGGAGAGCAAATGTTTTGAGAATGATGAGGGCAATGAATGTACAAATGTGCTTTACACAATTGATGTATGTATGGATTGTGATAAGAGTTGTATGAGCCCCTAATAAAACTATTAAAAAATAAATAAAATAGAGGAGAAAGGGGGAACAGATGACAAGGTCTACATATGGCCTCCTCCCTGGGGGACGGACAGCGGAGAAGTGGGTGAGGGAGACGTTGGATGGGGTAAGATATGATAAAATAATGATTTATAAATTATGGGGAGGAGGCAGCGAGGAGGGGGGGAAATGAGCTGACACCAAGGGCTCAAGTGGAACGGGTGTTGTGAGAATGATGAAGTCAACATATGTACTAATGTGCTGGACACAAATGATGTATGTACAGATTGTGATGAGTTGTATGAGCACCTAATAAAATGATTATTAAATTAAAAATAAATAAATTAAATAAACTAAAAAAAAAAAACTGTAAAGGGGTCTTACGCAGTAGTTTTGCCCAATGCAATATGCTGTTTGTTTTCTTGACTGCTGTTTGCATGAATTAAATGTGGATCCAAGTAAAATGAGATCCTTGCCACTTTCAAACTTTTCTCTATTTATCTTGATGCTGCTTATTAGGCCAGTCATGGGAGATTTTGTTTTCTTTACACTGAGTTGTAATTTATACTGAAACCTTCATGAGTAGTGCTTCAAGTCCTTTTTCAGCAATGGCAGTTATATAATTTCCATATCACAGGTTATTAATGAGATTTCTTCCATTGGTGAGGTTGTATTATTCATCATATAGTTCTGTTTTGCAGATTCAGATAGAAGGAGTACTGTATAGTGAAAGGATACAACTCTGGTGCACACCTTTCCTAGTTTTAAACCATGCAGTGTCACTTGTTTTGCTTGCATGACTGCCTCCTGGTTTATACATAGGTTCCAAATGAGTGCATTAAGTGTTCTGGAATTTACATTTTTTGCGATGTTATATGTAATTGGTTATGATTCACACAATGGAATACTTTTGTACAGTCAATAAAATATAGCTAAATGTCCTTTTTTGCTTCTTTAAAACATTTTAATGGTTTTATTGGCACTTGATTCACATACCGTACAATTCAGTAGTTCAGTCATATCACAAAGAGTTTAGTTGTACAACCACAATCAATTTTATAGCACTTTTTTTCCTCCCTGATTAAATCACTTTTAAAATGATTTACCAATGTAATCACCATCAGTTCTAGTGTTCCCTTCCCCCTCCCTTATAAATTGTTTGCTCCCCCAAACCCCTCATCCTCCCTATATCCCACCCCCCTCCGTTACCTCCCCTAAAAACCCTTGCATCAGTTCTTAGCTCTTATGTATGTACCCCTGTGCTTCACAAACTGGAAAACCAAACAGAAACAATAAAAAACTGGGGTGGGAGAGTTGTAAGGATAAAATAATAATAATACAAAGATAAAAATACAAATAGTGATTAAGAAAAAAAAGATGAAAAAGAAAGAAAAGATCACCGTTGATATTTAAAAGGCCAGGTAAGAAATTTTTGTCATGGAAAAACCAAGAAATACTTAACACCTAGAAGAATTTCAGGTTGGGTCAAGAGGGAGGTCAACTGACCAAGTATCAAGCTCAATACAGTATAATCATGATTATTATTATCTCTTTTTGACAGTAAAGCTGTTCAAGACCCTTGCCTGTGGCTAGAGGGGATCTGCCAGCAGCTTAATCTGACTAGACATTCTGCAGATGGGTTTTGGGTTCCCACTGCCCTCCATAGCCTTCTATAAATTGGGTGTTTGCAATTTACGCTCTGATAGTTTTCCCTTTGTCATAATTGAATTTTGTTATTGTCTTTGGATCACTCAAGCTGGTGTGCTTCTTCCATGTGGACTTAGTTGACTCCTCCCTTAGGTGGGTACAGTTCTTATTTGTGCCCCTTCTATCTTTGCATAATTCTACCTTCTTTGTTCAACATTTTGCCCATAACCCAAACCCACTGCTGCAGTGGAATCTGACTCAAGGCTACCCTATCCCAGTAGAGTAGAACTGCCTCACCAGGTTTCTGAGACTAAATCTTTACAGAAGTGGAAAGCCTCCATCTTTCTCCTATGGAGCATCTTGTGGGTATGAACCACTGACCTTGCAGTTAGCAGCCCCGTACTTAATCCACTGTGCCACCAGGGGTCATAATCCTTCAATGTTACAACTCAAGGCTTGAAATTCTTCAGTTCTTGCAGTTACAGAAATGATGAGTGCTTTCTTCCTTTTGGTTTTCTAATTCCAGATCTTTACACATTTCATTATTATACTTTGTCTTCTTGGGCCACCCTTTAAAATCTTCCTTTCAGCTCTTTACTTCAGCATTTCTTCTGTACTCGAGCAACTTTCAGAGTGTCTTCTGATATCTATAGTGGTCTCTTCTTCCTTTTAAATGGCTTTTTTTGCTTTTCTTCTTTATGATGTCCTTGATATCATCCCAGAATTTGTCTAATCTTGTTATTGGAGTTCAATCCATCAATTCTATTTGTGAGATGGTGTGTAAATTTAGGTGGTCTCATTCCTTCTCCTTCAGCTTCCCAGCACAACAGCTAGAGTGATCCTTTTAAGACATTTCGCTGAGCATCTATAGTATTCTATATAACTTCATGATAAGCTCAAACAACAGCCCCCCTTGCTGCTCCTTAAGATGCCAAACCACCTTCCATCTCAGGGATTTTGTATTTGTCCTCCCTGTTTTTTGAAAGAACAGGTGCCTTGTATGATTTGCTCCTTCGTTCCTCTAGGATTCTCCTATGTGAGTTGTGCCTTCCTCATGGCACTCCCTATCCGGACTCTCTACTTACATGCCTCCACATTGCTGTTAGGTGCCGCCCAGTCGGTTCCAACTCATAGCAACCCTATAGACAACAGAAAGCAATACCGCCCCTGCCCGGCCCTGTGTCATCCTCACAGTTGTTCTTGTTTGAGCCCACTGTTGGGGCCGTTGTGTCAGTCCACTCATCTAGGACCTTCCTCTTTTTTACTGCATCCTCCACATTGTGCCTTCCGTTAGGGACTAGACTCACCTGATGTCTCCGTAGCTTTCAGTCTTTACGACATACTTTGCCTGGCTTCTCACTCTTGTAAGCACCCCACAGGCGGGGTCTTTGGTCTTTTGTTCGCTGGTGTATCCCAAGTGCCTGGAAAAGTACCTGCTACCTTCTTTCCCTTTCTAGCTTGTTCTTTTTATTGCTGCTATTAAATCTTTCTTTCATAGAGTCCATGGAGTTTTTACATGGAAGTGAAGGCCATTTTCATAGTGTTATCCTATGATTTTTCATCTTGGTATATTAAGCTGTAGTATATGATGGAAAATTATTAAAATTACATGATAATCTTAAAATATCTTTTTGAAGAATTGTTCAGTTGGTTTGAAATTTAAACTCCCAGACGACAATGGGAACCCAAAATGCATCTTCAGTGTATCTAGTCAGGATAAGCTGCTGGCAGATCCATATGCAAAGGTATGGAACAGCGTTACTATGAAACATAGATCTTTGTAATCCTGATTAGGCTGGATAAAACTTGATACTTGACCAGTTGACCTCCCTCTAGACCCAACCTAAATTTGTTCTAGGTGTAAGGATCTCTTGCTTGATATTTGGATATCGATGGAGGTCTTTTCTTTCCTGCTCATTGTACTTTTATCTTTATATTGCTATTGTTTTGTCCTTACCACTTCATTTTGGTTTTGTTCTCTCTTGTTTCCATTGGGTTTAACAGTTTATGGAGCACAGGAGTAGATGCATAGTGTTAATAACTGATGCAAAGGGAAGGGAAAAAAGAGGAGCTGATACCAAGGGCTCAAGTGGAAAGAAGATGTTTTGGAAATATTGATGGCAACATATATACAAGTGTGCTTAATACAATTGAATAATGGTTTGCCATACGATTTATGAGACCCCCAATAAAATGATTAATTAAAAAAAACTGATGCAAGGATTTGTAGGGGGATTTAGGGTGGGTAGCGGGGGAGAAGGGGGGGGTGAGGGGATTTCAGGTATAAACAGTGAAGATGGGAGGGGGAAGGGTGCACTAGAACTGAATGCGATTACCAGCTCATTTAAAAGGTGATTTAGTCATTGTGGGGGAGGGGGGCTGAAGGGGGGATGTTCTGAAGTTGATTGTGGTAATTATACAATTCTTCTTGACAGGATTGAATGATTGAATTGTGTGATGTGGATTATGTGCCAATAAAACTGAAAAACACATTACCATGTAAAAGATCTGTCAATGACAAATAAGGGGGGTATATCCTTTATAAATTTGGCAACTTATTTTAATGTGGTAAATAAACTCAATGGGTAGTTGGTATATTATTTTCATACAGCTAAATTTCGCAATGCAAAATCATTGCATCGAGGCTCATGTCTGATATTAGCCTCCACCTTTCCTTTCCCATAATGTCCTTTCGGTATTTATGAGGTGCTAGAAAATGTGTGGAATGTTTCTCCCTTCTTTTATTCTCTGGGAGTGTGTAGGTTACATGTTCCCAATCCTTGCACAGTTTCAGTATGTTACCTTTATACTGCTATCAATTTATACATTTCCTCTATTTTCACACGTGCCGATGTGAAGTTGTACATAGAATGATCACTGCAATCATCTGAGGCTCTGTTGGCGTGTCCTTTTCATTCCTGATGTTGAGTATGTGTGTCTTCTGTCCATCATCAGGCTCACCAGAATAGATTTTAGTAATCTTAAAAAACAAAATAGAGCATTTTCTGTTTCCATTAACTTCTCTTAGCTTTATTTCTATTTTCTTAAGTTTAATGTCTTATTTCTCTAGCTTCTTAAGGGGAGCCCTGATAGTGTGGTGGGTTATGCATTGGATTGCTAACTGCAAGGTCAGCAGTTTGAAACCACCAGTTGCTCTGTAGGAGAAAGATGAGGCTCTCAACTCCCATACAGACTCACTGCTTGGGAAAGACAGAGGGGTAGTTCTGCTCTGTCCTAAGGTTGCGGAGTCAGAATTGACTTGATGGCAGTGAGTATGGTTTTGAGATGGATAATTTTTAGCCATCCATTATATATTTTAAGGAACTCTGGTGGTGCTGTGGGTTAGGTAGTGGGTTGATAACCACAAGGTCAGTAGTTCAAACCCACCAGCCAGTCGATCCTCAAGAAGGCTGAGGCTGTGGGTTCCCATGAAGGTAAGTCACAGAAATCATGTGAGGGCTGCTATGAGTCAGAATCAATTTGATGCACATGGGTTTGTTTTTTGACTATGGACTTAAAGTTTTAAATTTCTCAGCGCAACTCCGTGTCCCATAAGTTTTAATGTATAGTATTTTTTAATAATATAAAACTTATATTTTCAATGAATAGTTTTTTACTTCTAGACTACATGTTCTCAAATAGGTTTTCTAGTTGTTTTTAATTTCTCGCTTAGCTGTTTTAGTCAAAGCACACGCGTTGTATACTTTGAATTCTTTGTGTAATCTTAGTTATATTAACCCCTTTTCCATGGTTCAGCAAATGGTTAAGTTTCTGGAAATGTTTATTTGAATAAGAATTCGGAGTTGTTGTGTGGTGTTCCAGATGTGCCGTCTGTTTACTTGTTCTATTGATTGCGGTTCTTAACTCCCACTACGATTGTGGATTTATTTTTTCATTGTAGATACAAAAGTATCAGGCAATCTTTCTTTTAGTCACAATCATGGAGTGAAGGAATGACATCTGGAAAGCCTTCAGAAAACCCAACAGATGGTGAAGATGTCAAATGTTTCCTAGGAGAGTTTTCTTGCAGCAACATGGAGGAAAGAGGTGGTGGTAGAATTGCAGGTGCAAACTTGCTCAGAAACAGGGAATTTGGATTGTTTTAAATTTTACCATTATTGGTACAATGAGTATGGGACCTGAGGGTGGTGACCAGAGATTAAAAGTTTTGTCTCCCCCCAAAAAAAAGTTTTGATGAAACTGAAAGAAAAGGGGATCGGGCCCATGGATTATAACAGGTCCTGCTTGCTACTTAACAGAGAGAGATTCATTTACTCTGGTCAGGATACCAGTTAGACCTGGAACTATTTGTATGGTCTTTCTCTTTTTAAAAAAAATTTGATGTCTATATAAGATAGGCAGGATAATTCATCCCAAGGAGACAGCGACAAGAAAGACGGGTGGGGTGGGCATGGGAGAAGAGAAGGTAGGGGGAAAGGCAAGAGTTCTAAAATTGAAAGGAGGGTGTAGTGTTCCTGGTAGTGCTTGATCAATTGAAGTGTATCTAAGAGGAATTACTGAGAGGCGAAGAAGGCATAAACATGATAGTGAGGCAGGAGGAAAGAAAAAAGTAAAAATTATCTCTATATAAAGTATGTATATATGTAAATATATAACTAGGTGTGTCTGTGTGTGTGTATATATATATGTATATATATACATATATATACACGTATATATATATATATATATAATATATGTATATTATTGTTAGCATCAAGGATTGGAGCTGCCACCCTGCCTTCTAGATGAACTATTTTGCTCTTGAGTCAACCTATTATTCAATATATTTCATATTCAGTGTAGTCATGATTGAACCGAAGAAACTTTCGGCAGGTCACTTCAGTTAAGCAACACTCTTTTAACTTTATGAGCTTTAGTAAAATAAGTTCTGTGTATATATATATATATATACACACACATGTAAATACAAGAAGTAAGCAGATGACTCTGGGCCTCCACCTAAATCTGACCTCAGTACAAAAACCATTTGTTCTAATAATGTGGCATTCTACGAAACTCACTTTCCTGATCTGCTGAAGACAAAATGGGTGTCTAAGAAAATGTGAAGAAAGCTAAAGGAGTCAGATACGGCGTCTGGGGTCTTAATGGCTTGGAGTTAAATAAGCAGCACCTATATAGCAGGGAAGCAACAAAGCCTACCTGGAAGAAGTACACCAACCTATGTGCTCATGAGGTGTTGACAGGATTAATAGTTATCAGAAATTCAAAAACAAGCAATCAAATTGATGGGAAAGAGCGTGAACAAAGTGGAGACCCAAGATCCACCTGTAAAATAATTGGGCAGTCCCTCACAGAAGGGCCACACACAAGAGATGATAAATCCAGTGTGCGCTCTAACAGATGGAACACTCTCCTCTAGTTCTTGAGTATTTCCTTCCCTTGCCATTAAGGTCTTTGTTTTACATTATTATTCTTGCTATACCTGCGTATGTTCATTTGTATACTTAAGATTGTTTGATGCATGAAAGCCAAGATAGCTTACCCTTCAGAAACAGTAACAGGAATAATGATTCCCTGAGGAGATGGGAAGGGGTGGGGAGGGGAGGCTGATAGCAAGGACAACCGTATAACCCCACTCGAGGGGAGTGGATAACAGAACTGTAGGTAAATGGATATAATGGTGGGGAAAGATACTACGGCCAAAAATAATAAGGGTTCCTGCAGGGGCGCACAGGAGGAGATAAAAGGGAGCTGATATCAGAGTTCAAGAAGAAAGAATGTTTCGGAAACCGATTGTGGTAGCAATTATACAATTATGGTTGATCTAATTGAATTATGGAATGTTACAATTACCTGTCAGAGCTCCCAATAAAATTAAACATTTTTTGTTGTTTTTTGTTTCAGCGCTGCTGGGATATCGCCCTGGGTCCCCTCAAACAGATTCCCATGAACCTCTTCATCATGTACATGGCTGGCAACACTATCTCAATCTTTCCGACTATGATGGTGTGTATGATGGCCTGGCGACCGATTCAGGCACTTATGGCCATTTCCGCGAGTAAGTATTCTTGAAATAAGAACCCTTCCCAAGTTTCAAGATTTAAAGGCAGATTCTTCGGCAAATCCTGATTAGAACTCTGACCTAGCTCTTGCCAGTTTGCAGGGGATGGTGTGCAGGGGTGTGGAAATGGTGGTGACATGGAGAGGAAACGCACTTAACGTGGTTTCATTTGCTTCTACTTGTCCCGTTTGCTACCTTATTAGTTTGGTTATATTTATAGATGGTTACCAAACCCCCCCCCCCACCAGTTTCATTTATTCACTCGCACAGGGTGTAACTCTTTCCAGAAACCGATCACTCCATCTTTCTCTCACCGAGTGGCTGTGGGTTTGAACTTCTGACCCTTCAGTTGACAGCCAAGTGCACTTAACCACTTTGCCACCAGGACTCCTAATGGTTAGCTTGATTCCTATTGGGGGCAAACGTTTTGACACCTTTTATTTCAACAGCTTTCAAGATGCTGGAAAGTTCAAGCCAGAAGTTTCTTCAGGGTTTGGTTTATCTTATTGGGAACCTCATGGGCTTGGCATTGGCTGTTTACAAGTGCCAGTCCATGGGACTGTTGCCTACGCATGCGTCAGATTGGCTAGCCTTCATTGAGCCCCCTGAGGTAAGGCAAAAGAAAGTTCACTTTGGGTCAGCTGGACTATTTGATGGTGGGGGAGATCTAGTTGGTATTAGAGATCGGGTCTTAAGTACGAGCTGTTAGGAATTTGGAAGTTGTCTTATTTTAGGAATAATATTACATGATGGATTCTCGGAGTTATTTCAACACTCTTGCACTACTCACACCTATTTTTCTTGTTTCAGAGAATGGAGTTCAGTGGTGGAGGACTCCTTTTGTGAACCCGAGAATGAAGCACTTGGCACCTTAAAGATTGGGATCTCATTTTACATACATTTTTGTTTCTCCTTTTACTTACCTTAAAAATTACCACATGCTGAAAAGTAAAAGGACAATTTCCATACAAACGCACAGAAACTATACCATAACACTTGACTGAAAATAATGTAGAAAACTTTATTTATGTTTCCAGTACAGAGCAAAACAACAAATAAAACTATAACTCTGTAAAGAAAAGAACAGTTGCTGCTAAATCAATCACAGCAGCATTTCCTCTCAATAAATTAAATGTCCGAACAAAAAAAGTTGCACGTTTCCCATAAATCTATTTTGCTTAATATATCACTTATATTTAACACAAGATGGAACATAACATTTCTGCTGGAGACACTAGTGGAAGATGGGAGAAACTGATGCTGGATTCAGACTATATATACATGATGAAAGGAAAAACTGGACAAAGGAGCACAGACTCGGTGTAGTTACTACATTTAGTACCCACAGTAATGACTGTTTAATATGTTTGGGGAAATGAGGATTGGTGGGGTTCGTGGGGCCGCAGGAATCGCAGGCATTTAAAGGTATGGCCTGTCCTGGTGAAATCATGCTTCAAAAGCTGACTGGTCTTATGTGATAGGCAGGAGGTCTTTCTCTTCCCTCTTGAAATACAAAGCCCCTTTCCCCTAAGGTGCATTTTCTTACCAAGTTTTCAGTATTGCTTTATGTGCAGTGATTCAGACAAGACACTGTGCAGACAAACAACACAAAGACATGAAATGCTGTAGACAAGATATGAATATAAGCCTGGCCTGATAACCATTCTTTCATGTAACAATGATTTTGTGTTTTTAGGGATTGAAGTAGAGTACAGGCAGTTCCCTAGTTACAAACAAGGTAAGTTCCTACCTGTGTCTAAGTCAAATTTGTAGGCAAGTCGAAACGGGCAGAGGTGGTTTGGCCTTGTCAGTGACTTAAAAAGCTGCAGGTGAAGGTGACTGTGATGTCTGGTGGTGAACAGGGCCTTGTTTAATCAGTTCCAAACTAGGCCCATTTACATAATATCAATGGGCAAGTCTTAAGTTGGACATTCATAACCCAATGACTTATTGCTGTAATGGCCACTTGCATTAATAACCACAGAATCCCTTATACCTTTTTAAAAGATTCTTACAAAGTTTTGATGATGAGTTCCTCTAAAAGTCACCTAGTGGGACCAGTTTTGTCGTGGGTGGGGCGAATAACCATAGCACTTTGGCCAGGTGTGTGTGTGAATGCAAGGAAACTCTTGGCAGACTGACCTTCAAGACCTAGTATCCATGCTGGATTTAGCTGTACTCAACAACGGAGTGTTGCAGTGAGACTTGTAAACAGTACTACTACCCTCCTGCAGAAGGAGAAAAAGTTCCGAAGTGGGCTTAGATGTTGGGAGAACAAAGTGAACAAATCAAAATGACCCAATTTCTTCAGGTCTGTTGAAGGATTTTCCTGTTTCTAATGGTCAAGTGAACAATCTCCTGGCACCTAAGTAACTTGCTCCATATCCTGCTGGCTAATCAAAGAGTGGCGGTAACAACAAAGCGAAACTTTAAAACAGCCACAAGTGTGGCAAGAATACATTTTTCCCAAATACCTATCATTTGAAATAAAGATTTCAGTACACATCTGAAATTATTGCTCAGCCAGACAGGTAAAAGTGTCCTATGCTTGGGAGTCAGGACTTTTAATGAGTGTTTTATTAGCTAGGGGTGGATGAGGGGCAGCTAAGCTTGCAGAAGTATTTCCTTGGCACATTTAGAGCTTTCTGGAACAAAACGGAAGTAGCAGGCTTGGATAACCTCAGCTCAGAGCCAAGTTGCTGCAGTCAGAATGAAGAATACAATTCAAAGCAAGAGGGAAATGCTCATGTCCGAGGCACATAGTTGAACACCTCAACTTTTCACTAGCCTTGGAGACGACACCCAGGCTTTTAGTGAAAGAAGTTTCTTCAACTAGGCCAATGCCAATTCATATTTCACTTTAGCAACAGAACTAGAGAGTAGCAGCTCGGAAACTCTGGCACTACAGGTACATGAGTATGGCTCTATAACTGCAGGTCCGTTGCTGGATTCCCCCTTGACAAGATAGTCCAGACCTTTTAGGGCACGATCCGGGCCAGTCTTCCTGGTGTGTGTGCCTCTGGTTTTTCTGACCGATGCTTATTACTGAACTAGAGGACATGACAGACAAGAGGGGAACCTATTAGTCAATGTTCATCAGGAGTTGTATTTCTTAGATAACAGCCTTTGTTTTATCCCTGTCACATAACCATAGGCTGTATTTTAATAAGTGTTAAAGAGCTACTTTGGGGTTCCTTTACCTCAACCATCTGAAGTCTCTGAAGAATTATTTACTTTTTTCAAAAGCAATTAGCAGTAAAACATTAGCCATGTTACAACTATAGAATAGGTTTTCTGAGTTGGAGAAAGAGACAACTGAAGTGCACATCGGCACAGTATATACCCTGGGATCTGGCATCATGGAGGGCTCGTGCTGCAGGAAGCTGAGGCTGCAGCCAGGCTTCAGCTTTTATACATTAGGGCCCTAAGCGAAAACTGATTCCTAGAGAGCAACGGATACATGAAAAGCACATGAGCCTATAAAGATTTCCATTTGACTTGCTAAAGGTTGTGCCCCACAAGGGTATTAGGTTCCCATCTACTTGGCCATGCATGCTTAAGATAAGCCTGTGTCTGACTGCTAGCCCAAGGGGGCTATTGTTCAACCAGGACTTCTGAGACTCATTTTAATGTTGGATGGTTCCTTTCTATCCTCAAGTGAATATCTAGCATCACTTTGGGCAATTCAGTTTACTGGCTTAGCTTGCTAATGCTAACTTTATGTTCACTGGTACAAAGCATGGCTTCTAAGATTTGATCATTGCTCTGATGTTCACGGGACATTTTCTTCTATAAAGACAGCATTATATGATCCAGGAGCAAAAAGCTGATCCATTTGTACCATCCTGAACAAGTAAAAGGCCCAGCTCATTCATGGTTTGGTGTGATGTATATGGAATATACATTTCTAGTTGAACGGGAGTGGTAATAGAGGGCTGGTGCTCCCAGGGTCGAGGGAAGTCTTCGTGTATGGTGGAGGCCAAGCAGAGTCATTCCGAAGCAGACTATGAGTAAATGGTGATCACTTCACTGCCACCACCCCGGACCAGGAGGACTCGTTCAAGTCCCTCGGTGAGCACTTCTAGGAACTCCATGTCTTCACAACTTGTCAAGGAGACAAAGGCAGAGTAAGAGTCTATTTTATAACCTGTTATTGTGGAAATCTGAATTGATCAGATCCGAGCTGCAAAACTGACATACCTGTCTTCATTATTCTATGTTCAGAAGTAAAATAGCCTTAACTGTGAATTCAATTTAGCCCTGGAAAAAAATCCAGGGATCCAGACCCTCTACATTTATAATACAAGACACTATTTTCCATTTGTTAGCCTAAATGTTATTTTTTAAATGGGGATACTCAGTGTGTATAACACTCAAGTAATGTGTTATTTTACATAAAAGGGTTAGACAAGATTATATATAAAAAGCCTCAATAAGGCAGCTTATAGGATTCCTCACTGGCATCGGGTCACTTCCAATTCATAGTGACCCTGCAGGCTAGTGTACAACTGTCCCTGTCCTGTACAAAAGAGGCTTTGCAACGAGGGGAGAGCCTGGTCAGGAGAGAAGAAGTGGGTAATCTCTCTCTAGGACTGTCAGAAAGGGTTCTGTCCACTGAATACTAGATGCTGCCTTGCAAATACATCACCTACAAAGTCTTCAGGTTGGCAGAAAATGTATTAACCCTAAACTCCCCAAGAATAGATACATTTCACTACCTTCTAAGAATTCTTGCCTAGGACTTTAAGCAGCTTGCCCTCCTCAACCCAAGGGGACTTGAAATCATCAAGAGCTTTTTTTTTATGGTTGTCTGGTTGTCGCATCTTCAAAAAGGCAAAATAAGCTGAGGGGTCTTTCCCTACTGGCAACTCCATTCGGAGAAAGGATACAGTTTTCATCCCCCTCAGGATTCCTGGGTGGTCCAGGCATATTCAACAAGACCAGTTTTGCGTCATGGGACTTGTTCACTATAACCTCATTAAGCTTGACTGCTGTATGCATCCTCCTCACATTGGACTGGTCCCTGGGGGGAAAGAAACAAAAGTGGTGTACAATCAAAGAGAAAAACCAGCCATACAGTCAACCAAAAAAACCTGCGTTACTTCTTTGATTAACATACAGAATTGTTTTTTTCAAGCTCCTTTCTTAAAAGAACATTTTGGAAATAAACTAAAATTGTCCTTATTTACATTATTTGACCCCACTAAAATCAGGAGTGAGTTGAGGAATTGTGGATTTCAACATTAGGTTTATGTAGGATTTTCAGCATGAATGTTGTGAGGGCCGTCAAGGCAGTTCTGATTCGGTGACCTGTGTACGATGGAAAGAAACACCGCCCGATCCTGCGCCATGCTCACAGTCCATCTTGCCGAGGGCTTGCCTCTTTCCCACTACCCTTCTACTTCACCAAAGCGTCTCTAGAAACTGGTCGCTCCTGAAAGCCTATGCAAAGTAGGCAAGATGAAGTCTCGCCATCCTTGGCTTCTAAGGAACATCTGGCAATCCACGGTACGTACTTTCAATATTCTTCCCAGCACCGTAATTCAAATGTACTGATTCTTCTTCGGTCTTCCTTATTCAATGTTCAACTTTCACATGCATGTGACATGATTAGACATAACGTAGGTTGGCTTAGGCACACCTTAGTTCTCAATGTAACACCCTTACTTTCCAACACTTTAAAGGGGTCTTGTGCAGCAGATTTAACCAAATGCAATGCATCAGTATGAAGAGATGGGGCCAAATCACAAAAACTAGACTTCCAAGCTTCTGACATATCTAGAGGATACCTGGAGCTGTAATGGCTGTTATTTAATGACCTTATTTCCCCCCTTTTTCCTTCCTCTAAGTGGTAAGGAAGAATGGACAACGGATGGGCCAATACTAAAGGGTCCCTCCTTTATATCGACTCCAAGCTCGAGTGCTGCCCTTCTCTGAGGAGGAAGCTGAGTGGAAGGAAAAGTGAAGTCGTTGGCTAGAATATGGAAAGAGACCGAGCTGTGGGGCCTGCAGATCTGGACGTCTACTTGAAAGCCCTAAAGGAAGGTCACTTGCAGTTTCATCATCATAGCACCAGTTACTGTCTCAAATGCTTAATGTGATTTCATTTCATTTTCACAGAAAACATTAAACAATAATTCATTTAAGAGACTAAGTAGTAAAATAATCTAAGCTTCAGAACAGTTAGATTCCCAAACAGGCTTAAGACAATCTCATTACCGCAGGGCGGTTGTGAAGAGTAAATAAGGTAGCAATGGGACAGTATTGTAATTTGAATATACTGTATACATGGAGTAGCAGTAGGAAGCATGCCTGGTTGGCACAAGTGGTTTGTGACTGACTGCTAACCACAAGGTTGGTGCTTTAAACCCAAACAGCAGCTCTGCAGATGGCATAACAGCAGTGCTTCTACACACAGGGTTGTTAAGGGCTCGGAAGCGACTCAACGGCACGCACATCATCATCCAGCCCTGTGAATCGCCCCTTCTAAGTTCATATTGTTCTGTCCAGTCGAGACACCATGATGCATCACTTGAGCTATTACTCTCTGTTTCCTTGTCTTGTTCTGCTGCAACCAAAACATCAACACTTTTACTCCCACTTACAATGTTATGAGAGCTTCCTGGGGGGAAATGTCTACAAGGGGGTGCTGAGTAGGGCTATGTGGGTAGCTGGTTTTGGCTAGTCCTAACAAAGAGCTTTACAATCTTGTGTTTGTTTCTGGTCAGTTCCCTCCTTCTCTTTCCCTACTCTGTATTTTCACCATTCTTCTGAGTGCCACAGGAGACGAGCAGTTCTATGACACTGCATTCGATCCCCAACCTTAATTTCTATAAAAGAGATTTCCTTGGGGGGAAAATGAGTAGCTGATACCAAGGGCTCACGTAGAAAGCAAATGTTTGAGAATGATGAGGGCAACAAATGTACTTGACACAATGGATGTATATATGGAGTGTGATTAACAGTTGCAAGAGGCCCCAATAAAATGATTTTAAAAAACCCACAAAACCTCACCGATACCCCAAAAAAACCAAACAAAAACAGGGTTCCTTGGTTCTTAGCTTCCAAAAAGGAACTATCACTCCCTTAGCTTCTGGTTTCCATATTATCTACACAGTTACCGCTAACAAAACCCTTCTGTACCATTCTCTCGTCATTTAGAATATACTGCCTTGTAGGTGCACTTGTTCTTTCAGGTTGTCACACGGTGCGACCCACTCAACTGAATGCTAATCAATCTAAAAGAATGTTCAATTAAACTATTCAACCTAGAGTTCCACAACTTCCTTTTCCTATCCCCTTAAATGCTGGTGTTTTCTGGAGTTTTGCTCTTGAACTTTTAGTTCTGTCCTGTTTGAGTAATCTCACTTGCTAGCATACGATCAACTATCATGCATCCAGTGATGACTTCCAAGTCTAGGGTTAACTTTCTGAATTTCGGACATATGTATCTAACTACATTATGAACACCTCCACAGACACCTAAAACTCTACTCTCCAAAACTAAGCAAATTTGAATTTGCAATTGAGAAATCAGCTGATTAATGTAAGTGATTTTTAAGAAGTTTGTTGAACGTATGGTAGTGGGACGTGCGTAACTTCTCTTACTCAGCAGTGCAATAGGACATGTCCTCAGCCCTCAAGGGTTCACTCCTACTTCTGTAATGCCCATGTCTGTGCTGTCAAACTGCTTAGTTGCCCAGAACTGTAAGAAGTCCTTCTCTCAATACTACCTTACTGATGCTACTTAAAGTCTAGCCTGCAAATTGTCAGCCTATCAGTGAACTGTTTATTAGTGTTTTCCCGGAGATAAGAGCTAATGCAGTTTAACTCAGATGACTAGGTTTATTCATTGTTTTAAATATAATTGGCCTTCCTCCATGAAGAAAACCGTGTTTTCGTTTACATTCTAGCTCATGCTAGTAAAATCTGACCCTCCCTGAGTAAAATGCGTAACGAACACATTACTGAAAGAATAAAACAAATCTAAACTCTCATTCTGTCCCTATCTCGCTTCTAGCCTCATCTTTGGTCTCCTTATATTTAAGCTGTGAAACCATGTAAGTTGCTGGGCCAAACAACACCGGGTTCTCATAAGGTGCAATGGCTTGGAGGGGGACACCTGGACTCAAGATACACCCAAATAAAATGCTGGTCCTGCCGCAGGGTTCCTGCCTTGTGAATAACTGGGAAAATTATAGCACTTCTGCCTCAGTTTTTTGTTAAATAACAATGATAGAGTCAATACCCCATACAATTTTTTACATCACATGAAATGTGTCCTATACTTAATATGGAGCTTGGTACAAATTAAGCATTAATAAATGTTAGAAACCGCTATTATTTACATGTAGATGTTACTTATCCCCATAAAACTGTTACCCAAATTGTTCGCTGAATATTCCCATTACTATCCTATCACAGTTGATAATGCATCATCTTCTGTAACGTTTCCATTTTCAAAAGCAGATTTTTGTGTTCCTTTATTCAGACCACGTTTGCAGCCTTTCTTACAGCATTACAGTGGCCCCCCCACCCCCCACCCCCGTATTCTAATTGTTTACGGCTATGAGACACTTTAGCAGTGTCTTTTTTCTCTAAAGATAGCTAGATGCCTTCTGATATGTAGCAGGAATCAAAAATATCTTTAGGCAAAATAAAATTTTGTTAATTTCCCAAGTATCTAGCTTATAAATTACTTAGAAATGTTTTTCTTCTAACTTCTGCTTGACTACCTTGTGCATATATTACTCTTTTGACTTGCTTGTCCAGATATTTCATTTGTAATTGTATCTCCTTATGATTATCAGTATCCTGTGTTTTCTCATTCTACCTCTATTTCCTATTTCTTATCCGGAACTATGGGGAGGAACTCTATGGTGAGGAAGACGCGTGACCAGCCTGTGTGCCAACAGGCATGTTAGATAAACAATGCAGAGATGCGTCTGGACCTGAGAGTAAAAGGAAGGGCACATTCTACCCTGCTGCATATCCTGCAGTCACAACTCTGACACCAACTAGGATGTCTTATCATGGGATACGGTGACAGGTGGAAAAACTCACGGGCGCATGTTAAGCAGGTCTTGGAATCCTTCCATTGACTTGGCCTTTTGCCCCCGGGAGGCCATGTACTTGTCTTTTGTCCACGTCATGTGCACCTTCTCCTGATAGGTCTCTGTCTCTTCATCCTCATCAGAGCCAATGCTGGTCAATCGCAGCATCGAGTTCCGGTCTTTCACCAGTTGTGCCTGGGGAAAGTCCAACAGAATTAACACTCTGTATCACATTTTCTCTCAGGCTCAGCTTCATGTTTGAAACCATGCAGGGGGAAGGGACTATGGGTGGTGGTCATAAAATAGCTGATGAAATAAGGAAAACATTTGCTAAAAAAGAAATACAACAGTATTCACACTTCACAGGGCCAGGAATAGATCAGCGCAGCAAAGCCTCACCTCTCTGTCCCGCTCTGTTTTGGACAGCCGCATGTGCCGCAGCATCTGGGACCTCTGCTCCATCATCAGAGTGCGCTCGTAAGTATACGCTGATATGTCACTGTCATGCTGCCACAGACAGCACACCGAGGAGGCAACAAGCACAGAGAAGAAAGATGAACTATTCATCTCATGTCAGCTCACTACTAAGTTTGACCAGAGTGGGAACACAAAGCTGAGTAAGTTTCGCCCCTAATTTTACTCAAGTATTGACCCATGTAAGTACATTGGTGTGAGTTATAGATAACGTCTAGAGGCTACAAAAGTCTTTACTATTTATCTTGGGATTACATATTATATGTTTCCTTGGAAACTCTGGTCTGTTTGTATTTTGTTTTTAATACTATCAGGTTAGAAAAAAAAGAGTTCAGGGGTGATTTTACACATGGACTGATGCATTAACAAAACTGCTTAAAGTCTTTAAAAGAAATATAAAGACTGTTAAAGAAAAAGCAAAACAAAAATACATCACATCAGAGACACATTCTACTCATCTAGGCCAACATACTATGGCTTTGCTGGAACTAGGAGACTAATCTACAGCCCTCAAACCAAAAAGCTGCTGGGAATACGAAATCGGGCACAGGGCATCCGCGTTCTTGGCTCTCGAAGCGGGTTTCTCACCATCTCCACCACTTCCACTTCGGCCTCAATGCGCAAGTGGTAGAGGAAGGTGGCCAGGTCCTTCTTCATCTGAATGCTGTTGTCCTCCAGCTGGGCGACCGTGAATATTCGTATGTTACACTTCCGCCAGACCTGAGGGCGTGCCACACATATATGGACAATGAAATACAAGAAGGCAAAAAAGAATGATTTTCTAGAGCATGAGGCATTCTAGCTTAGAACCTGAGCTTTGAACGGGTTCTTCCCAGTTCAGTTAGACTGGGAGGAGACAATTGAACAGACCTGGGATGAGAACCAGACTGGGAAAGTGCTAGGTGGGTGCCTGCTAGGAACATCATTTCTCTTAGGACACAATGGCAGCATGTATGTTGCAAAGGATCCAAATCTCTCCATCGGCAGAGTTGGAAACAATGGTGCCTGGCTCAGAGATGGGGGTCCCCCTGTGCTGCTTTGAAAGTGTGCCATTCTCCACTGTCCTGGCAAGGACACAAATGTGCAGCCAGGCTCTTGTAAAGGCTCATTCTACCTCTTCAAAGCCCCTGTTCCTGGGCTCCAACCTGTAATGTTCCTGTTTCAGTTATCATCCCTCTACATCCGTATTTAACAAAGAGGGTTTGTTCTAATTTCAGAGCATCATCCATACTGAACCAGTTCAAACCGGTGTGAAGCATGCTGAGAGCACCCTTGCTATAGTCCCATGCTACTTACTCCTGGCATTGTACTTATTATATATGGGGGGGGTATGTGTGAGGACAATACACGCCTAAATATGCAACACATTATGCTGAGCAGCAGTTCTCAACCTATGGGTCATGAACCCTTTTGGGGTTGAACGACCCTTTCACAGGGGTCGCCTAAGACCATTGGAAAACACAAATATTTCACAATTACATATTTTTTGTGATTAATTACTATGCTTTAATTACGTTCAATTTGTAACAATGAAAATACATCCTGCATATCAGATATTTACATTATGAATCATAACAGTAGCAAAATTACACTGATGAAGTAGCAATGAACATAATTTTATGGTTGGGGGTGGGGGTGTCACCACACATGAGGAACTGTATGAAAGGGTTGCGGCAGTAGGAAGGTTGAGAACCACTGAAGTAGTGTTTTAAGGAGTTCCTTAATTTCACAACAACTGGTCAAAAGAAAATATGGTATGGGATACTTTAAGCCAGTGGTTCTCAACCTGTGGGTCAAGACCCCTTTGGCGGGGGTGGGGGGTGTCAAATGACCCTTTCACAGGGGTCGCCCGATTCATAACAGTAGCACAACTACAGTTATGAAGTTGCAATGAAAATAATTTTATGGTTGAGGGGTCACCACAACATGAAGAACTGCATTAAAGAGTCATGGCTTAGGAAGGTTGAGAACCACTGCTTTATGCCTATTGAGTTAATTTTGACTCATAGCTGTCCTATAAGGCAAAGTAGAACTGCCCCATAGTTTCAAAAATATATAAATTTTTTTCCCTCCCAAAGAATATACATCTTTACAGAAGCAGCAGACTGCCGCATTTTTCTCCAAGTGGGGAGCTTATCCAGATGAGGAGTCCTGGGGATTAGGCTCAGATCCACCAAATGCTCTGCAGGAGACAGATGAGGCTACGTGTTCCTGTAAAGAGTTACCATCTCAGAAACCCTAAGGAGCAGTTCTACTGTGTCCTGTGTGGTCACTGGGAGTTGGGATAGACCTGATGGCTGTGGATTTTTATCCAGACACCATGCAGATTATAATATTTAGCACCTCAGTCTAATCAGTCTTACTAAAGGATGAGCATATGTGTATGTGTGATAAAAGTACACACACTGTAGTTACGTGTGATTCAAACACACATTAATTACACATATTCTTACATTTCCAGTATTTGGGACTCTTAACGTCTTTTTAACTTTTTTCAAGGATGTGTATACTGTTTACTGTTTTTCCCAATGGCTCATTGGGAAACTGTGTAAGTTTGCTTTCTTTTGGAGATGGGTAGATATCAAATACAAAGAAAACTGTTTCTCTTAAGTTTGAAACTGGGACCACACAGAGCCAAGAATAAGTCTCAACTCTTTCAGTTTGTTTGGTGAACCAGGAAAGGGGGTAAGGAAGAAACACATTTTTTAAAAAGCTGCTTAAAAATACCTTGTGCTGTTTGAGTAGGAACGGCAACAGCATGAGCATGCCCCCATCATGCACAATCCACCACACATCAATGTTGCCCTCGGAAAACTGCTCCACGTTGCTGGGAAAGAAGGAGATGTTCTTGGCCACAAGCAGAGCAAGATGGGCAGCCGTCGTCACTCGAACTGTGCCTGGGAGGGGGGAAAAGGGAGAAGCAGGATAAGTAGGGGAAAATTCCCACGGTTGGCTTGCTTCTGAGAACTGAACACACTACTATCAGGCTATTCCAACTCAGAGTGAAGACACAGGGGAGAAAACAACTATTCCATAAGGTTCCCAAGGCTGTAATGCTATTTGGAAACATTCTGTCTCATCTTCCTCCTGTGGAATGGCTGGTGAGTTCGAGCTACCAACTTTCCAGTGAGCAGACAGATGCTTAACCCGCTGTACCACCAGGAAGGATCCTTATATTCTGGTTGCTCCTGATAACCCTCCCACCACGTCAGGAAAAAAAGATAACCCTGTTCCGATTTCTTCCAGCATAAGAAATCCTTCGTAGTGTGGGTTACACCACATGGATGGATGATTTTGAAAACACCCTAAATAGCCAAGAGACTTAGACTTTAGACTGACAGTCATGGTTTATGTTAATTTCTAAGGAATCTTATGGAGGATATGTGAGTTCAGATTTCTGTAGGCAAACTTTTCAATGTGAGCATGTCAATATGGGCAAGAATAAATCAAAACATGGCAATTTTAGGGGAGAAGCCCTAGTGCAAGACTTGGTGGGAGTGGGTAGGGCCAGGTTAGCATTGCTCATAATTATATGAAAATATCCCAAACCCCACCAGTTGTCACTGACATGATTCCAACCTAGGGTGACTTCATGATTGTTGGACCAGAACTGTGCTCCGTAGCCTTTTCAGCGGCTGCTTTTTCAGGAGGATCACAATACTTTTCTCTGTGTGGGCTCAACCTGCCACCCTTCTAGTTAGCACCCAAGCATGTTAACATTGCGTGCAACCCAGGGACCCACTGCTTTATATGCAAGTGAAAGCTGGACAATGAGTAAGGAAGATATAGCATCGAATTGTTGCATTTAAATTATGGCGTTGGCGAATATTGACCATACCATGGACTTCCAGATGAATGAGTGTTCTTTAGAAGCAAGGATGGTGAGACTTTGTCTTACATACTTTGGACATGGTTATGTGGAGGGGCCGGTCCTTGGAAAAGGCTATCTTGCTTGGTAAAGTAGATGGCCAGTGAAAGAGAGGAAGACCCCCACTGAGCTAGAGTGACACAGTAGCTCAAACATAAGAGTCTCATTCTGTTGTACACAGGGTCGCTATGAGCTGGGACAGACTCAAAGCATCTAACAATAACCTAACAGTAATAGCAGTCTCTACTTTAGGAGGCTGGGAGTGGGCCAAGGTGATGGTGCTTTATTTAGGTCCTGAGAATAGGCGTGAGAAATGCTCTGTACCAATAAAAGTCTTCCATGCTCGAGCATCTTCACTCTGGCGCCAGCCATTAGGCCAACCCATCACCACTGTGTTGTGCTTCATGCCCCCAAGGCCACATGATTGGATGAGGTGGGAAATGCCCTCTTTCAACTTGGCTGCCACAACCAGCTGGCAGAATCCTTTCACCTTCTCTGCTTCCATTAGGTGCTTTATGGTCTGAAAAAGACACAGAATCTCAGCACAGAATTGCTTCCCCTGTCTTTAACTAATTCCTTCTCTACACATATTTCCCTCTTTTAGAAGACCCGATCTGCATGACAATTCAAAAAGCTAATTATTCCAATGTAGTCCGCTTTCTTTTGTTTTCATTTTTCAAATGCTAAATGCCTATCTGGAGAGCTATAAAGGGGTTGTCTACATTTTCTTTCTTTGCCTTTTTTGAGTGATTCTGCTTCCTTCCTTGGAACCTACCTAAAGCTTGAGGGCGGAGGTCTCAGCACAGTGAAGAGTCAACATTCTTTATGTGCTGACCGAGTTAATTTAAGTTACTAGTGTGAGCATGACTGCCTCTTCCTTATTCTGTCCATTATGCCCATATGCAGATGTGATAAAAACATTAAATCTGATATAAATAAAATCCCTTTACATTTTCTCAGGTATATTTTCTTTTTACTTTCTTCATAATCCATCTCCATTCTGACATTTTAATGGTGATTAATGATGACGCCTGTTAATGCTTTTATTGCATCAAATTTAACCCACTGTGGAGACATTCTCTCATTTACCCGGACTCCGCCCTCCTAGTAAAAAGGGAGGGATGATTTTTCCCAAGGGCAAAGAATAAGCCAGTAGTGCATCCAGGGTAAGCAGCAAGATTTCTTGATTTATTTATTAATTTCTGCCATCATTCTGGATGAATGCTTATTCAGTACTTCCAGTTTCAAAACATTCTAATATCCATAAAAATGTTTGACATTTTTTAAGTTTGAAATTTCTTCAAACCAAAGGGCTAACACTATCAATTCTAGTGAGTATGCGAGTGAAAACAACTTCTTATTCCAGCGGAACTTTCATATTCAGTAGCACCCACTGCCATCCAGTTGACCCCGACTCTCGGTGCTCTTTCTCCTGGACCACAGCAGACCGCCACATCTTTCCCTTGTGGGGCTGCTGCGCTGGCTGAACACTTACAACCACCACGGTCCTAATATTCACCACAACAAATTGCAACTAGCAAAGAAGTTAATTTACAATACCACGTATATTGTTAAGAAGAAGAAAAAAAGTTGCTTATTATCCTCTTCATAAGATTAAGAAGAGCCCTCTCCTCAAAATTTGGAGAAATTTTTTTCTATCACTTTCTCAGTGTTCAGAGTCAACATTTGAAGCCTATTTGGCTATAATGCTTATCCTCGATACATGTTAACAACATGGCAATGTTGTAAATGGGAAGAAAAAGTAAGTTACTATCTTGTGACCCATTTCCTTTATTGGGGAGGTTACGGCCATTCAAAAGTCTGTACTACCCACAAAGAGAAACCTCCTATCGCTCAGGAAGAACTGAGAAAACTATAAGCTTACTTTACTTCCCCCACTACAACAATAAGCCTGGTCTCTTACCTGCTCAGCAGCCAAAGCCTCACCATAGTTCTCTAGGAAGTTCCCCACAATGACAGAGCCCACAATTGTGAGACCCTTTCCTGCCTTGAGCTGTGAGGCAAATGTGAGGAGGCGAGGATGCTTGACGTGTAAGTCCTCATCCAGTTTCAGCAACACAAGCAGCTGAGGCCTGTAAAGAGATTGGTGGGGGAGGAGAGGTGAGCAAGAATACACTCTAGTGGAGCAACAATTCTTCCCTTTAATTGAGGACAACTGTATAAAACATATTGACAGAGTAAAGATGTGAGAGGATTTAAGAGGATGAGAACTGAGATTTAATGTAAACACTCCCAGTATGATCTCATATTGATCCATTGTCAAGTAAGAATAAAAAATGGGAGACACATAAATCATAAATTATATGAAGAATAGAGAATCAAGGCGTCAAAGATCTGGGACAGTTTTAAATAGGTCCATTACACAATTCCTTGAGCCACACGACCTCTATCCTATAAAGCAAGGATGGGCGCGATTTTATGTGTTAACTTGTGCCACACACCACTGAGCTCTGCTGAGTTCTCTACCTCCAGTTTTTAGTGTGTGGTGGTCCTTCCTCCAGCCGAAGCAAAGCAAATCGGGCTGCGCTAAGGGACAGCCCTCGGATGCCATCACCCCATTCTTTCTCAGCTCTGGGAGGAAAAGGAGAAAAAGAGCAGAGAGACTTAAACTACAGCAAGTATAACTTCAAAAAAAATCATGCTTACTTCCCCAATTGTAAAAGTAACACATGCCCAAGGTGTATTAATGATGTGTATAACACTTTTCAGTAAGATAAGGCACCCACTGGATTATAACATATTAATGATTGTAGTTAGAGTTCTTCAGTAAGATAAGGCATCCACTGGAAGCAGACTGACATGACCCTTTACCAACAGCCTACATGAGCAAGGAGGTCAGGACAAAGGCAGAAAGGATCATTCACCTGGTCCTTTTAAAAGCAAAAAAATGTAAAACAGTAATTTAGATTAAGAAATTAATAGAGACCCAGGATTAAATTAACGTGAAAATCCAGGGAGAAAGTAAAACTCATGCAATCTTCAGAACAGTGTTTTCTTTCATTTTTGGATATTGTTAGTAAAGTGTGAGCTGTTTACAAAGCCTTTCAGGATGAATTTTGTTTTCATTTTAGAAGTAAACAGGAAGACTGAAGAGATAAAAATAATTATGTGTTACATTTTTAAAGTACAGATTCATTGTACATTGGATAGCCCACCCCCTTTAATTATTTCATGCTTTCTGAATGAGTTCCCTGTTTAATGAAAAGCTGACATGTGTAATATGAAGTAGCATTGCTCCAGAGGGTTTCCTGAGCCATCGTCTTGATGGGGCCCTATCACCAGCTCTCTTTTCTCACAGAGTGGCTGGTGGGTTCAAACTACCAACCTTTTGGTTAGCAGCTAAGCACACACCCACCGAGTAGCTAACATTTAGTTAGGGAAGGATGAAATTACATGAGCCCATCATATAATTTTCACTAGGCTGGTTCTATGAGTCAGAATGGATTCGATTGCAGTGGGCTTGGATTTTTGGTTTTGGCTCTGACCAAACTAGATACATTTAGAGTGACTAATGACAAGCCACAGTTTGTCTGTATTACTATAGACTCACCCTTGGTACTCGATGTACTTATAGATCATGCCAGCTATCACCATGGCTACAATGGCATAATACCAGGAAGAAATGAACATCAGGGCCAGACAGATGCTCATTCCCATAAAAGAGAGGGTCCTAGAAAAGTAAACACAAGCAAACAATCAAAAAAGGTCTTTCTAAGCACTTGGAAAAAAGTGCGCTAGAGGAGTGCTTCTCAAACTATCTGTAGTTAGAGACCATTCAACTTCCCCCGCCCCCCCAAGATAGTGCAAAGAGATGCTTTTGTAAAATTCAATACAATAATTTATAAGAAAATTTACCACTTGCCTGGATACGAGGTAAAATTATGAAAGAAGTTTCTAATTATTCATTCTCAATTACTGTACTTGCTCTATCGTGGCCTAGCAACAAACAATAAGCAGAACTACACTAATTCACAAGCCAGCTTTGCTGCAGGATGTTCCTCGCTGCTTGGAAATGTGCATAAGCGCATGGGAGGTTACGAAAGGTATCTGTGGTTAGGCGGAGGATTCACACTTGCTTGGCAAGACAGAGAGAAGGCAGAAATTTAGTCAGACATGCGACCCATTCCCCAGTCTCAAAAAAATGGTTTCATATTCCTCAAACTGTTGTAAACCTCTATTAACATAGCTGCAGAAATACGAAAAACTTGTCAGTAGAATTCATATTTTACATAAAAGAAATGACAGGTGATAATTAAGTGCTTGTTTTGTTGAAGAAAAAAGAAAAGATAGGTAGACAAAATTTACTAAAGTTCTCCTGTGTAAAGAATGAACTCCCTAGTTATATGATTTCTATAGGATGAGCAGGAAAATTGATAATCTAGAGACAAGTAGGGTCAAATGAAAAGACAGAACACAAAATAACAGAAGTAAAATAGCAACAACACAAAATGTTCATAATGACTTTAACTTAACAGGCTAGACAGAGAGGGTCAGAGATCTAAAAATCAGCTGGAAATTTTCATTTTCAGTCACTGCCCACTATCAGCAAGTGAAACTGAAAATGAGTTGAGAAGTTAGCTAAGAGGCACGTGCCTACAGGTACACATTAAAAAAATCCAATCTCACTGCCATTAAGTTGATTTTGACTCAGCTGCTAACTGCAAGATGAGTGGTTTTAACCCGAAGAAGGCACCAAACTGGCAAGATTCACGCTATAGTTATCTTTATTCTAAGTGAGCTCTTAAAGGTCATTATAAAGCAGCAAAGAAATGAAGTGATGGTGGAGTTTTAAGAGAATACTGAAAGCTGAAACAATCATCATAGAATGGCCGATCAAAAACAAAGTTACTGAGAGAGAGCCCAGGCCTCCTCGTTTTCTAGAACATTGATGCATTCTCTTCCAACATGGAAACGGAAACGGCACACTCACCAGTGGTAGTACCGGAACCGGGGTCTCCAGTTGGGGGTTCGAAGCAATGTCTGCAAGGCACATGCCAGGTTCACAAAGAGGTAGCACATGAGAAAAAACCTAGAAGAACGCGAGCCAGAACACAATTATTACTATAAAATGCATCTTCTAGGGTTATTTAAAACAACTAGAGCTCTTTGCGGCAAGTCTGTTTCCAGACCACTCATCTTTGACTGGGTGGCAAAAATAATAATCACGCAATTTCTAGCCGAAAGGGTAGTTTGATCCTACCTAGAGAAGGCTTGGAAAAACCATCTGGTGATCTGTGTCCAAGAGGTCACAGCCTCGCAAACTCTAAGGCAGAGTTCTACTCTGCAAAAACGGGGTCGCCATGGGCTGCAATGAACAGCACTTGACGAAGTCCAGGAAGTCGAAACACGGTATTGTCCATTGCCTCCTAAGCATGTGAGAGTTGGACACTGAGTCACAAAGACCCTGGAAGAATCCATGCATTTGAACTGTGGTGCTGGAGAAGAACATTAAAATTTCCACGGGATAGTAAAAGGGCAAACCGATCCATCTTGGAAGGAGGACAGTCAGAGTGCTCCTTGGAGGCAAGGATGGCAAGTCTTCCTCCTGCCTTCTTTGGACATACTGTCAGGAGAGAGCAGTCCCTGGAGAGGACACCGAGCATGGAAAGTGGAGGGGCAGCGGAAGAGAGGGAGGCGCTCCACAAGAAAGATGGATGGACAACAGTGGTCACAACCATGGGCTCAGACACAGGTACAATCAGTTGTGAGGACGGTGCAGTGTTTTGTCCCATTGTACACCGGCTCACTATGGATCAGACCTGACCCCATGGCACCTGAGAGCAGGGAGTAGAGAAACCGAAGTCTTTCCAGATGAGCTTCCTGGGCTCTCTCTCCGCCAGTCCTTGGGCTAATCCTAGTTTGCGGTTTCTTACTCACCCCTCTGCAAATTTCACTGACTTAATTAAAACCTCTGAATGTCTTTTTCCTTCCGCTTTCTACTGCTGTGTCTTCTCCGTTCAAGCTCTCATTTCTTTTTTCCTGGATTAGTCACATAAGCTTGCAACTGGCATGCCCAGCTCAATTTTTGTGTCTCTCTAACCCATGTTGTAACCCAAACTGATCATTCTAAAACACGTATGTGATCATCTTGCTCTCTCCCATAAAGGACTACCCACCATTTCTAGGGCGAAGTTCCAGGTCCTTTGTGAACTGGCTCTAACATACCTGGCCTGCTACTCACCAACCTGTGCCTCCACTCTAGCCAAGGCAAAGCACTTTCATTTCTCTGAATGTGCTACATTATTCTACTCATCAATTCCTCATCACGTGCCCTCTGTATAGAACATCCTTCTCACTTCTTCACTTAGCCAAGCGGTCATCCTTGAAGATACAAGTGGCACTTCCTCCATAAAACCTTTCTTGACTGCAAGTCTGTTTAGTTGCCTCCCTTTAGTTTCCATGTAGCACCCACTGTTCTCCTTAATCACAGACTCACAACACTATATGGGGATCACTGGTTTCCTTATTACCATCAGTTCCCCAGACTGTTCCTTATTCAACTTTGTATTCACAGCCTAGTGCAGTGCCAGGGAAGTAGTAACTCATCCAGCAAGAAGACCTGAATGGTGCAACACAAATAGTAGCAGTGAAAGCTATAACCGAGTGATACTAAAGTAGAAATGAAGACAAAAATCTTTTAAGGTTTGCAGGCAGGAAGAAAGTGATAATTTATGAAAGTTGGATGTAAGTGAAGTGTCTCCCGTATTTACTACTTAAAGGAAACTTCCTCTATTTATGACCCACTCTTGTTATCACTACTACTGAAAACACACATATTTATAATAAGTCATTTTAGCAAGAATATCTGGGGGAAAGAAGGTTGCCGCTTACATGGAGAGGATGGGAGCCACAAGGTCCAGGGAGGCAATAAGGATCCCCAGCTCTGCAATGGCAGCAGTCAGAAGTAAGGCCCAGGTAGGCTCCCCATTGGCTTTGCTGTGACCAAAAACCTGCACAGAAGGGAGATATCAAGCATAGAAGTATGGGAAATACTGAGTCAATGTCCCCAATTCCTCGACCCTACAGGTAATAGTGTTTTCTCTCCAATGTCTTTACCGCACTCTTACAGGAACTCCGACCAGGATTTAAAGAACTCTGGTCTAAAGCCCCATGTTCTCCATATTATGCAATCTAGTGTTTCCCAACCCATCGTGTTTACATAAAAGCTAGGAAAGGGGGAAGAGGGCATACAGAAGAGTCACTTACCCTAAGAAACGGGATGATGTTATCCTTGGCAATCGCCTGTAGCAGCCTTGGTGCACCTGTGAGGCTCTGAAGTCCAGCTCCACATGTTGAAAAGAAGGAGCCAATGACAATCACCCATGGCGAGGGCCAAGATAAGGTGCCCACCACCAAATTACCTTTCACAGCATCCCCAAATCTGGGAGGAAAATAAGAGTGAGGAATTTGATCTACAAATAGCTTTGGATTTAAAGACTAGAGATACTTTCACCTAATTTCAACCATTTACAATGTGCAGACAATAAAAATTGAGATGGATTTGATCCAAAAAACCCCCACAATTATCCTTATAAGAAAAAAGTCTGTCAAGCCAGATTTCTTCAGAAGATACATGGTCTCATTTACAGCTTTTTCCTCAGATTTTCTCTTTGTAAAAGGTAGAAAAGTGCAGAATAATACCAAAAAAGCAGAATTGATAAATTTAACATAGCTATTAAGATTTTGCATGTTTTCTTTTCATTTGCTTACTGAATGTTAAAAATATAGTTGAGATAATACTGAGCCTATATAATTGCATATTCTTTTACAAGTTAAAAATATTTCCTGTTATAACATAAAAACTTGAGTGGCCTAAATATTGCATCTTGATTTATAGCATCCATTATTCTAATCTTGGTTTTCTATTACAGAAAATGTTGAATTTAACAGTTTCTTGCAAATACAGATGTTCATCTAGGAGCTTCATATATATTTCTTTAAATCATTCTAATGGGGGCTTGTACAACCCTTATCACAATCCATACATACATCCATTGTGTTAAACACATTTGTACGTTTGTTGCCATCATCATTTTCAAAACATTTTCTTTCTACTTGAGCCCTTGGTATCAGCAGCTCATTTTTCCCTCCCTCCTTCATGAACCCTTGATAATTTATAAATTATTATTAGTATTTCATGTCTTACACTGACCGATGTCTCCCTTCACCCACTTTTCTGTTGTCAGTCCCCCTGGGAGGGACAAATCCAGCTAGACCAGAGCATGTACACGGGTACAGATCAGGGGTGGAAACACAGGGAATCCAGGACCTATAAACCCCTCAGGACCCATACTGAGGGTAAAGGAAGGTGAGGGGGAAAAGGGGAACTGTATATTTTTACAAATAGCTCTTAATGTAGAGGGAAGTCCTAAATATTCAGGAAAATCCACTGCTTTATTAAAGACCCCTATTCATGGCCTCTCACATATGAAGGGGCTTCACAGTTTGTGGAAAAATTCCGTTATTCCGTGAACGTCCTGGCTCTTATTATCCATTACCTTTCTGATTATGTATAGGACGTACTTGGGGCATGGGATCAGGCGAGAGCACAGAAAAGGACCGCGTGCTTGGTAAAGTAGGGGTCAGCGACAAACAGGAAGACCCTCCACAAGATGGGCTGACACAGTGACTACAACAATTGGTTCAAAATACACAAACAAAACAGCAACAATGGGCTCAAGCAACAGTTGTGAGGACGGTGCAGGACGCTGGGCAGTTCATTCTGTTGTACATAGGGTTGCCATAAGCTGGAACCGAGATGGGGGTACCTAACAACAGCAATTAATATTTATCAATGAAAGAAATCCTTTTTAATTAAAAGATAATTTTATTGGGGCGCTTACATACATCAGTTGTATCAAGCATATTTGTACATATGTTGTCATCATTCTTTTCTAGACATTAACTTTCTATCGAGTGCTTGGTATCAGCTCCTCTTTTCCTACCCCACCCCACCCTGGTGATCCCTTGATAAACTACTAATTATTATTTTCATATCTTACACCTACCGCTGTCACCCTTCCCCCATGGTTTCTTTTGTTCGTTCCCCTGAAGGGGTGTGTGTGGTTATGTCAATCATTACGATTTGTTCCTCCTTCTTCCCCTTCTCTCCCCACTTTCCCCTACCCATTTAACAGTACTATTTCCATTCCCTTTCCTGGATTCTGTGGGTTGTGAGCTCTTATCTCGTATCTGTATTTGCACTTGCTCCAGTCTAACTCAAAGTGAAAGGCAGTACTGGGGTCATGATAGTGGGGGGTAAAGAAGCCTCAAGGAACCAGAGGGATATTATGTGTTTCATCAGTGCTTTACTGCACCCTGGTTGACTCATCCCTACCCTGCTACCCCTTTGTGAGGGAATGTCCCATTGTCTACAGATGGGCTTTCTTCGTTCTCAATAATATGATTTGTTCGTTCGTTTATGGGTCTTCAGATGCCTGTTACCCAGTCCCAAGTACACCTCATGATTACACAGATTGGTGTGCTTCTTCCATGTGGGCTTATTGCTTCTCTGCTAGACAGCTGCTTGTTTAACTTTAAGCCCCAAACGCTATTTCTTTTGATAGCCAGGCACCATCCACTTTCTTCAGCACATTTGTTTATACACCCATTTTGTCGTCAGTGATTGTGCCAGGAGGCTGAGCATCACAGAATGCCAGTTTGTTAGAACTAAGTGTTCTTGCATCAAGGGAGGCCATGAGGAGAGGCTCGATATTGGTCCACTACTTCAGTGTATTGCCATATAAATATATGTACATGGGCCAATACCTCTATTTTTATGAACTAATGTATTTACATAGGTACCCACCTATGCTTATATCTCTATCCATAGCTTTGCTTCCTAGATCTTTCCTCTGTTTCCTTTTACCTTCCTCTTGCCCCACCATCAAGCTCACCCTACTTCTGCCTCTTACTAATTCCTCTCAACTAGATTAATGTTTCTCCAACACCTCCAGGATATCTACATCCTCCTTGTTGATTTTAATTCCCTAGTTGTTTCCCTGCCTATAGCGTTGTTTGCTCACTGCTCCCTTCCCCACCTCCTTCTTCCCTAAGTCCCTCTGGGACCATTGGTCCCATTGCTTTCTCCCCAAGCTTGCTTCGCATGCCTATCTTGCAGCTCATGATAAATGTTCCATTGGGCTTCTGAGTTAACTGTCTTGGGGCTGGAATAATCAGACATCAAGAAGACAGATACAGGATTATTATAAGGAAAACTACTTACTTGTCTCTAAGAACAACTCCTTCAATACATGCACCAAAAAGGACAACATTGCTTAAATCTATACCAAAAGTTAAGGAAATTGGCATTCATCCTTAAGATGGTACAGAAAATTTACACTCAAGATAGTCTTTCTATCATGAACATGAGTTCCTAGATTTATTTATCTAATAAATTAGTTCTTGAATTCTCTGTTTGGGGACGAGGAGGGTAAATTATTTGGTGAAAGGGGTGGTGGTATAATGCAGTTATCACAATTATCAGGGTAAAAACAGTGATTGCCGTAGTTCTACTAGAGGTTCCCATGACTAGAACTCAAACGGCATTTGTAAAAAGGATACAGACAAAGGAGGTGGTCAAGATGGCAAGGATAGTGCCGATGGGAATAGACTTCTGAGCGTCTTTCAGATCGCCAGACCGGTTTGATCCAGCCATGATACCTTTAGAGAAGAAAAGACCAAGTTAACTTTTTGAGTTCATGGACACTTCATATGACTAATGATATCAAAGACTAAGTGCATCTAGGAGCCCTAAGAAAATAACCTGTCTCCTAAGAAAAACTACTGCCCGAGTTTGACAGCTCCTAAAATAGTCGCAGCTCAGATGCTTACCTGTGACAGAGGGAAAGAAGATCCCCACCAGAAGAGTGAAGGAGGTGGTGATGTCAGCAAGAACATATTCATGATTCAAGCTGCCTAAGACGTCAGAAGATTTGGCTGAGGGTTTTTCAATGACCTCTCCTTTTAGTAGGTAGCTACTCCAAAGATTCTCTGCAGTGGAAAAACAGCAGGGCATCCATCCTTCAGATGAGATAGAAAGCTGACACTCAAGGACAGAGGGAGGTGGGGTTGGGGTTGTAAGCAATAGCAGTGGAAATAAAATAATTAGGTAACTTTCTCATCAACAGAGTTGTAAAAATGATGTACTTCTACAGGTACACAAACTTACCACACAATAAAGCACACAGAAATAAAAATTGAATGCTCCCTTTTATCTGGTCCTAAATAGAATTTAACAATATGATCTGGTAAACAGACAACCAAATTAAGCTGCCAAATAAATTAGTAATAAGTTAAGCAGACTAAAGCCAAATGTTCAGGAAAGTCTATAATAATAATAATTACTATTTTCATTTCATTTTATTGAGCTACAATGACCACATCATACAATTCAATAGCTCAATCGTATTAAGAAGGGTTGTGCAATCACCACCACAATCAACCAAGGAGTATTTTCTTCCTCCTCCTACCTACTGGTATCGACTTCTCCTTTCCCCCACCCTCTCCTCTCATACCCCCAGGCAATTATTATTTCAGTTACTGTCTTCATAAACCCTGGCTTCCCTATACAGAAAAACACATGAAACAAGGACAGTGAACAGGACCCAGCAACAATGACCAGTATTATTTTTAACACAACTGTATACACTTGTTTATGGGCAAAGGCATTTGTGAACCAAACATTTCAGACGGAAGTCTCTTAAGAAAAGAGTTGCAGAGGGGGGGAGCTGGGAGGGAGAGGAAAAAATGAGGAGCTGATACGAAGGGTTCAAGCAGAAAGCAAATGTTTTGGGAATGATGATGGCAACATACAAATGTGTTTGACACAATGGATGTATGTATGGATCATGAGAAGAGTTTTAAGAGCCCCCAATAAAAGATTTGGGGGAAAAAATAATTGTGGAAATTTAGCTGAGTCAGGAAAACATAAGTGGTGATATAGTGACATTAAAACTGTTCTATTCAGTAATAAAATCCAAGATCAGAAGGGGGATTTGTATTAGTTTTAAATTCTGAGCACTCCGGTTTACCAAAAGCTACTTATCGATGACAGTGCAAACCCAAAATTCAATTGCAGAGTCCCCACTCTGATGAAGCCTCCATTGAACTCCCTGAGACCACTGACCAGGGATGTGAATGGACTTGCACCCTCAGACAAGAGGAGATTGGAAAGTGGACTGCTGCAGGTAAAGTTTGGTAAAAATTGGTTTCCCCATTTGACCCATTTTAAATTTTTTCCAGTTCCTATTATCTTTTGCTTACTTTTGGATTGAGGATTTTGTGTGTTTTATTTTGTTGTCATTGTTGGTTTTTTTGGTATGGTAATCCATAGAGAGAGTAACTAGATTAATAGTTCTTTAGGGTTATGGCAATGAAGAAAATGCTCTAAAATTAATTGTGGTGATTACACAAGTCTTAGTAATATACTTAAACTGCTCACTTATATGGTCTGTGGCTTATACTCCAATAAGACTGCTGAAAGACACTGAGGAGAAACAAGCTGGAAAAGCAGAGACAGATGGTTAGACACGTGAAGAATATAATCAATGTCACGGAATTGTACCTGGAGAAATTGTTGACCTGCTGTATGCTCTACATAGTCTCAGCACAATGAGCTTTTTAACAAGATGTAAGTTAGTTCCATTCTACATGTTGCTGCAGAAAGAACACTGCAATTTGAGAGAATGAGAGGGGGTACCCAAAATAAACGGATAAAAAGCTCCCCTAGGCGGGGCTTTTGTAGTACACATTTTTCCTGCTAGACAAGCCTCCAGCACCCACTGAGTTAGTGCACGCAGGGACGCCGCCTGCGAAGGTTCTCTCTGTTCACAGTGAATTTCTCTTAATAACTTTCTTTAAAATTCAGTTTCACTCAAACCTCATCTTTTGTGATGGCCGATTTAAGAGAACAGTGTGCAGCTATGAAATTTTGTTTCCTGCTCAGGAAAAATGCCACAGAAACTAGTGTTGTTGT
The DNA here is from genome assembly GCF_000313985.2 of Echinops telfairi. Taxonomy (NCBI): domain Eukaryota; kingdom Metazoa; phylum Chordata; class Mammalia; order Afrosoricida; family Tenrecidae; genus Echinops; species Echinops telfairi. The sequence continues at coordinate 89,087,875 of NW_022103915.1, read as the reverse complement.
TGAACTAGATGTTGAACACAGCTGACAGGGTCAGTGCTAAGGGGAAAACTCAGGTGTATGAGTGTTTTTCTCCTTTCAAAAAAGGTGAAATGTCAATTGATGACAAACCTCGTTCTGGACATCTGTCAACTTCCTAAATGAAGAAAAATGTCAACAAAATCCGTTGAAGAGACGGGGAAGTTATCTGGACTATCTTGGAGCTCAGCTCAGAGAATTCTAACAGAATTTTGGGGAATGAGAAGGGTCGCTGAGCAATTAGTGCCTCGTGTTCTGAGTGGCCAGCAAGAGGAGCATCGAGTGGAAACATGCGGTGCTGTGAAAGAACAGTTCTGAAGCGACCCAGCCTTTTTTTTCTAAGGTCATTACTGGTGACGAGACACGGTACTATTCATTCTTACAACCTTGAAAGTACACAACAATCAAGTCACCTTGCCCCCAAAAGCTCCTCAAGTGAAATCAAAGATCAAGATGATGCTCATTTGTTTTGTTTTTTTGTTGTGAGGGGGACAGTGCATTTGAAATTTGTTCCACCAGGTCAGACTGTTAATCAAGTTTTATATTTGGAGGTTGTGAGAAGATTGTATAACTGTGTGTGACAAAAAAGGCCTGATTTGTGGCAGATGGAGGACTGGTTTTGCCACCATAACAATGCACCTGCTCATGTAGTCATCTTGGTGAGCCAGTTTTTGGCAAAAAACAACAACAAACAAACCCAAAATACAAGCACACAGCAGGCCTCTTTTGACCCACACACTTTATTCCCTGTATTGTGTAATGGCGAGTACCTTGAAGGTGATATGTAAAAAAAGTTTAATACATAGCTTTGAAAAAAATCTGGGGCTTTTTTTTGGGGGGGGGATACCCCCTCCTACATAGACTATTTTATCATCTTGTCTTAGGTTAAAAAGCAATTTGCTCAAGTCTGCCCTCTAAAGGACGTGGACTTTAGCAGCCAGCACTTTATGAAAAGCAAAACTGAAAGAAACTCACTGCCATCCATTCAATTCTAACTCATGGTGACCCTGGTGGCATGGTGGTTAAAAGCACTGGGCTGCAGTTCAAAATTACCAACTGTATCCAAATGCCCACAGGAGCAGTTCTACTCTGTCCTTATAGGATTGCCACGAACAATCCACCGGGAAGTCTACAAAAAGTCTAACTGATATGAAAGTAAAACTACGTTGAAATAAGAGCCATATTCTGAGCTTAAGCAGGGAAGTAACATACAATGGCAGGGAGTCTCCCTGGTAACAGAAGAATCTATATGGATAATAGAGGAGTTCTCAGAGAACAGTTAAAAACTCACAAACAAGCCTGTAACTTACCTGTAATGATACCACTAGCCAATCCAGGAATGCCCTGAATTGAAGTGACATTATTGTGAACAAAATATTCATCGCAGGTGGCATTGAAGAACTGGCTTGAATTACAGAAGTAGCCCCACAACTTTGACGGGACTGTCATGTTGTTCATTTCCTTAGTCTTAGAGCAGACGTCAAGGTGTCTCGACGAAAGGGTCCGGTTACCCAGCATACAAACCCTAAAACAGGGAGAAATAGCAAGCAGGAAAGAGGTGACCTTAAAAGATATTAAAGAAGAAACCGCGCAGGCCTGTCTGCATAGGACAGGCTGGATGAACAATCTGGAGGAGAAAACAACGGGACTGACAGTTCCGGGGGGACATGGGAGAGGGGGAGGA
>NW_022103915.1:89068569-89084852 GCF_000313985.2 Echinops telfairi | reverse complement strand
CGGGGAGGGAGGGGAAAAATGAGGACCTAATGTCAGGGGTTTAAATGGAGAGAAAATGTTTTGAGAAATGATGTACAAATACGCTTTACACAATTGATTTGTGTATGGATTGGGATAACAGTTGTATGAGCCCCTAATAAAATGTTTAAAAAAAGAAGAAACCGATTAATAAAGGAAAACAAAAATTACTCTAAGAGCCGTGTCATGGGTAAAAAGGAACTAACATTGCCCCTAACTGTGAATAATAATTTATATTTTATTAATGTTAATATTTTGTAGATGGGGAAGCAGTCTTGGGATGAGATAAAGTAATTTTTCTAAGATCACATAGGTGGGGCAATGACAGACTTCAAATACAAAGACTATGAAAACACTATACTGACTTACTTCCCAAAATGTCTAGGCTCCTAACCAAATGTTGGTTTCTGCGCTTGCTACAGTCGAAAAAGAAAAAAATGCTTTTTACTGGCCTAGAAAAATTTTATATTTATATGCACTAGTAGTCATCGAGGCCATTCTGATTCATGCAACCCACGTGCTGCAGAGCAGAAGTACACTCCACAGCGTTTCCATGCCTGTGGCCTTTTGGAAGCAGGTCTTTTTCTAAAGTGCCTCTGGGTGGGTTCAAAACAGCAGCCTTTCAGGTAGTAGCTGAAAGCTTAACTAATTGAGCCATGCAGAGGCTCTTTTATATTTATAAGCCTTAAAATATATTAAGATTAAAACCTTTCTGGATACCATTGCAAGAATGATGGCTTAGCTAAGATGAAAAAGTGTATCCCTCTACGGAGCTAGAGAAACCTGTTTTTAAACTTAAGAAAACGGTTTTTGAACAGTGGGAGTGAAGGTGTTTAAGGATAATACAACTATTTGCTTTATTTTTTCCTTAACCCATATATATATATAAATATGAACAAATGGATAATATACCCACAGTTAAACTCCTCGTAGGGCCAACAAAGCAACTTTTGGAATCTGCAAATTTATAGCAGCAATTGTGGAAACTTTCAAACATACACTGACTAAAGAATAGTGGTTTCAAAATCAGCTTCAACTATTCTCAATATTTTCTAGTCTTGTCTCAGGCATCCCCTAGATTTTCCTGTCTTATATTGCTGGAGTATTTTAAAGAAAATTCCGTGCATCATATCCTTTTATACACACACACTGACAGCAACAGGAGGGGAAGCCTCAACGGAGAATCTGAGGCAGGATGAAATTTCTCAAGTTAAGCCATGGCCAGAATATGCCCTTTAAAGTCATACTTTCATTGACTTTAAAAAGGATCTTTAGCCAGTTAATGTCTTGGAAGTAGGTAAGCACACTAAACATTTATGATGGAATCACACAGCATGGCATAGAAGAAACACTGGATGAACTGGGAATTGGGAAATTACACGATTCACGTTCTTACTCTGCCATTAATAAAATTTACGGCAAGTCATTTTAAAAGAAGAACCTCTGTTTCATCTCTAAAACAATAAATAAAATTACATTTTTTAAAAAGAGACCAAGCTTACTGGTTGGACAGATTGGTGGGACTCCTGAGACGATGGCTCTTACCTTCATGTCTGGAATTGAACCCACCTCTGTAGGAGAACAACCCACTAAGAGCAGTAGGGCAACACTTACCCAAGGGCAACGATCAGAGGGTTAGGAAGGGAGGAAAGGAAACAGAAAACACAGGCAGGAGGTAGTTTAAGTGATGCTACAATGAAGGGATTGCAATCAGCGAGTTGACATCAAATGTGTATGTACTCTTAAATGTGAAACTGATGCTCTAATCGCAGAATAAATAACTTATTTACACTAGTAGTGCTGTAGGGTAAATGTTGCACCCCTCAAGCCAGATTGAGGGTTCAAATACACCAGTTATGCTGAGGAGAAGGATGAGGTTTTCTGTGAATCTCGTAAAGATTCACAAAGCCTTGGAAACCCTTTAGAGGATGCCTGTGCATCAAAATGGACTCAATGGCAATGGGAGGTAGTAGTTTAGGACTCTTTTGAGTCTTGTTTTTGTTTGCTGTACTTACATAATTTAATTGTTCGATCATATTACGTTTTGGCAATCACCACTACAGTTTCATTGGGATTGTCATTAATAAAAGGAGTCCAACCTTAAAAGAATAGCTGCTGAAACTGCTTATACACAACCAAACTTTATGGGATCTAGTTACTTGATTTAAAAGATTAGGGTCACTGTTTCATGAGTCATCCCAGTAAGAGGACAAATAACTTGTTTAGTGCTTCTGTTCTATTTCCTACTTCATTAAGTAGTGCTTGGAGTCTTAAAAGCTTACACATGGCCATCTAAGGCACAAGTATTCTTAATTCACCTGTAGCAACAAAGCAAGAGGAGTCTGGAACAGGAAGATAAAGTGTTTGTGTCTGAATTGCCTCCTTTGCCTCGAGACTAGAGCTAAATGGTGCTCAGCTAAAAAGGGGGAAATTCCCTGAGGTCATCTTGAAATCTTAAACCAAAATTATCGCCCACTGTCTTCATAAATGAAAACAATAATTTAGCTTACCTAGTACAGAAGGCCCACCTTGAACACTATGCTTAATTCTTTTACAATCTATGTATATGCGATCAAATTGCAAACAGCAACTTCAAGGATTAGACAGCAACTCAAGGAGTAGTGATTATGCTAACAGAGGAGGAAGGTGGAAGAGGAGGGTGAGGGTGGCTGCACAACTTGAGGAAGATGATTACTGTCACTGAATTGGATACATCTATGGATACGTGTATGGATACACAGAAACCGCTGAACTGGGCTCTGTCCTGCTGGGTCTACCCCAGCAACAACAAAAATAAAATAAACCCTATCTTTTAAAAAAGGAGTTCAACATGTATCAACCTTAAAAACACTGTTGGCAACAATTATGCTGTTTGAAAAGCACTTAATCGTTCAAATACAAATGATTGTTATCACAAGGGGAAATAACTAGAAAACAATAAAACTAGAAAAAAATAACTTATTGAGATGGCTAGATTCCAAACACCCAGTTATGTGAAAATTGGCAATATGTGAGAATGAAGGATAGCCACATTAGATTAAAAAATAAAGGATGACTACACCATTACATAACTGCTAAATTACATCATTATATAACTGTTGAACCACTGAGACTCATGGCCCAGCCAAGTGGATACATGTAAAACTTTAAGCATCATAGCCTAGCTCTCACAGCACATTGGTGTTCCTTAAGGCTAGGAATACTACTGCTGGAAATGAGAAAGGCCAGTAAATGAAACAGTTGATAAGTGGGGAGGAAGTGAATATACAGAAGGTGGTTAAAGCTGCTGGTTCTGGGCTTGGGATATAAGGAAAAGGATTGATATGCTGTAATCTGGCTAATGGCTTCCTGTCTAGACACTGTATGAGCTTAGCCAAGAGGGACATCTCAGAGTGACTACAATTTTGACTTGACATTATCACACAAGCAGCTATTACTAATGATCACATGCTAATGCTGGCTATGAAACGTACGGGAAGTGCGGAGGGGCGAAAGAAGACTTGATGGCTCCAGCATAGATGGCCAAGATGGACACTATGACACAGGCCAGGAAGAGTGAGGCAAACTTGTTCACATAGCGTACGCCGATGAACACCACCAGAACCATGAGGACCAAGAAGGCTGTGCCATAAACACGCATGTTATTTAGCATTGCAGCCGATTCCTTGAGCGCATCATCACTGCGAAAGATGGCAGCCCGGGGGACAATATATACCTGTTAGGGCAAAAGGAAAGAGGTCATTTCAAAGTCATCAAGCCACAGGGTACTGTAATTTGCATGTGTTTTCACAAAGGAAAGTGACGAGGAGACAGAAATAACTGCAGACTTTCTTAACCCAATTCCTATTTGGGAAGATCTGGAATGCCTTCAGACACTTAATAAAGAATTTATGCTCTGTTTGTCTCCATGCTGTTACGAACACCAACATTTCCAAATAGAAAACACAAAAACAAAAGAAATGAATGCACAAATAATTTCTATTCCAAAGACTATACAAAAAATTTTATTATCCTGAGCTCTGTTATTCTGTTATTACTTGAAATAAAAAAAAAACACATTGCAGTGAGTAAATATTTAAAAAATTCACTTCATTGGGGAAAAATACACAAGAAAACAAATGCCACCAGGGCAAATCTTGCCTCTCAGTCTTTAACTTCTTGGTTACAGTGCTCGAGAGGTGGTGATTGGGTGCAGGGGAATAGGCAGGAATCAAAGTACACCCTCAAGGTTTGTGCTTCTTTACAAAACTGACACACAGGAGATCAGTAATAGTCAATTACCCAATTTATTCCTAGAGCTGATCTCAGAAGCTTTACTATCAAATAACATATTAAACTCAAATCTCTTCCTTTTCATTGAATATACAGACCATAATCAAGTCATTACTCACAAGAAAAATTTCAATGGCACCAAGAATATACATGGCTGCTGCAAATGTGGTACCAAGATAAAAGCAGAGGCCAACAGCCCCGCCAAACTCTGGGCCCAGTGCCCGGGATATCATGAAGTATGAGCCCCCAGCTGAAAGACAAAACAGACAGGTGGATGGATAAAAAGAGCATATTAATAAGAAGAATGTGAACAACTAATAAATAAGAATAAAAATATGCATGATGGATAAATACATTTCAGTGTTTTGAAAATAGTGAATATGATTTTTTTAAAAGGGGATAAATTTGTCGGTGGGAAATAAACAGAAAGTCTTTTCAGTGGGATACACAGCATTGATAGTATCCACAATTTTCTACTACTACTTAGAAAAAAACCTATTAGATAATTTATTATACACGAGAAAAACTATTAGATAATTTATTATACACGAGAATCCAATAAAACATAAGTCAATAAAACATGTTTTATGTGACTTGAAATTAAACCATTCTAGTAAGAGATCTAAAAGAAGGTATTCTAAAGTCAAATAGTATTAATGTCTACTGCCTTCAGTTAATTATTCTGTAGCAACATAAGAATAAATCCATTCTATTCCTTGAAAGTTTGCATATGACTTTAGAGCATACATGCGCAGTAATCACTGATGATTCCTACCATTCAGCATTAGCCTACTGACCTGGCACCACTCCATTGGTAGCAATGGCACTCATGGAGATAGCAGTCAATACTGTCTGTAGAGAAACGGAAAGGAAAACGAGGGTTACTGCATAAATATGACATCGCTAGGCTACTTTCTCATCTGTGACCTCAGAGCACTTATGAAATATCAAATCTACCCCTTTTACAGAGGAGTTGTCTGTCAACCTAACACTTTGGAAATGATATGACATGAACTAACTCACTGCACTAGACACCACTACTATCAACCTGTGTAGGATGTCCAAATGCCCCTACCTCTAGTGAGTTAGGTGCTTTAAGAACCACTGATCTACCCCGAGATCTCCTACTTGAATAGAAAACAAAACATAACATGCTTAAAGGGAATAACTAGGCAAAAGACAAATAAACAAAACCATAAAGTAGATCAAAACCTGACTAAAAAGTGGCTACAAGGGAGGGATGGTAGGGGAGGGAGGGGAAAAAAAAGAGAAGCTGATATCAAGGGCTTGAGTAGAAAAAACTGTTTTGAAAATGATGATGGCAACAAATGTACAAATGTGCTTGACACAATGGATGGGAGTGTGTGTGGTGGTAAGAGTTGTACAAGTACCCAATAAAATTATTTGTAAAAAACACTGGCTATAAAACCTAAAGCAATATTTAATAAGAAAGGTAACTCCAAAAAACATTACCCGGTAGCAGAGTACAAGATGGACTACAGACAGGACGCAGCTGAAGGCAAAATGGCTGGTTAGTAGACTAGGATAGCAGTTTAGTGTGAGTAAGAATATAGTGGTGGTAGTGAGAAGTTCAGGGGGTTCAGAGGAAGACTTGATGGACCTTGGTGGCTGATTAGATGTGAAAGGTAGTAGGGGAGCCATAGATGGCCTTAGGTCTCAAGCTGGAGAAACTGGGTTCCATGGTGGCCCCATTGAAGTTATCTACACTGTGGACGGACTGCCTGCTCTACATAGTACTCAGCTGAGCACAATGCACAGCGAGGGCACAGTGCGGATGATAACAAGAGGTCAGGGGCAGTGAAATGCATAATCATCTTGAGACATGTGGCCAGGATGTGTAGAGAGAAGTTTAAGTTAAAGAAAGGTCCATGTATTCTCAGTATAGCAGAGAGAAGATCTGGATTTCCACCTACATTTCCAGAAAAAGGTTAACAAACAAAAAAAAAACCCTTCAAAACAAAATACTTTTCAACCCTAAGAAACAATTTCAGAGAGTTTTTTTTCTCAATTCTATATTGAATACAACTAAACTTTTACCTCATTTCCTGTCACAACTTTGGGGTTACCAAAGTTCGAATGGTTTAGGTTCTAAATTCTTTGAAGAAAGACCCTGTACTTTCTACTTTCTGTGTTGTCTTCCTTTGCAGTTTCTAGACCATCCTATCAAAGGCAGCAAGCAGTGAACGACAGATACCAAAAAACAAACAAAAAACCCAAACTGGAAAATCCTTTAGATTTTGATATTCATCTCTCTGGTTGAGATCCTAAGTTTGTCCCTCAGTATTCTATTTTTAATTCCGAGCGAGGACCAGGTCCAGTGGTGGGTTCTGCATGTGTTCATTCTCGAGAGTTCCCAACATTCTCGATGATCTCCGGGAGCCAAAGCTGGACTTACACAGCAGCAGCAGATGAGGACAATTGCAAAGGCCTGAAGAATCCCAGCGGTGCCCACCACCCAGGTGAGGCGCAGAAACAGGATCACTCCAAAAATATTCTGTAGACATGGGAGGTAGACCCCCATGAAGGTGCCCATCTGGGGGCTCTGTGGAGAAAGATGTTGACAGAGAAAAATTATACAGTCAACTAGAAGAGATGCTTTTCTCTCTCTAACTACCTCTTAATCTCACATCAGAAACAGAGTTTACGCAGTGTCCTCTGAAAAGAAGCACAATTACAATCCCCACCTTATAAATCACTGTCCCTGCATCTTTACTTATTCCCAGAGCCACACATTTTACTTTCATAAAGTTATTTACACATCTTTATTATACACATTTAGTCACAGTCGGCCTTCAACAAAATTTGACTTTCAAACTGTTAGCTTACTCTTCAAACACATAATTAATTTTAAAATGGGCTAGTAATTTAATGGAATCGCTAAGAATTTGGCATACATTCTTAAGAGTAACTGGTAAAGTGAAGATTGTTTTACCCCTTCTCAGAGTTGAACCACCAGAAGGCTAAACTGTATATTGTTCCATATTTTCATTTTGTGAAACACTGGCATTTGATCTTTTAAAAATCCCAACACTTCCCTAACAGACAGATGGCATCTGCTAGTGAGACAGATGGACGTGGACTCTTGAGGAGCTGCTCCCTTTCCCTGGAATGCTCTTCTCCCAGTGGTACACAGCTCACTCCCTCGCATGATTTCTCTGCTCAAATATCACCTTGCCAGAAGAGCCTTCCTCGCGAGTCCATCTAAAATAAGAATTCCTTCCCCTGCTACCCCTTTCCCCCTCCATCCCTTGCTGCCAGTCTCAGTCTTTCACCCTGCTTGCAGTCACCACCTGCAACACTTTCTATATTTTGCTTAACGACTATCTCCCCACACTAGAATGTATACTGTATGACTGCCAAGATTTCTTATGTTCTGTTTAGGCTACGATTCTAATGCCTAGAACAGCACCTGACATGTGATAAGCACGAACTAACTACTGAGCATAAAACAATGATGCTCTGGATATCTCTCTATTTCTTAGGTAGAGGCTCTTTTTATTTATCCTTGTTATCCTGAGGTATCACCTTGGTAGGCTTTTTTTTCCCTTCAGCAATGTTCTCTGCCTCTTCATGTTCCTTTGCTCCTTGCGTCAGATTTGTGTAATTGGCCATGCGATTGAGAAGAGAAGACACCTTTGGTCTGGTGTCCATTTCTTCCTAGAAAGCCGAAAACATGGAAGAAATGAGTGAGGAAGAACTGTGAAGGTAATCATCAAAATAGTCTCACTACCCAAAAACTGCAAAGTAAAAGAGAATATTCATCACAGCTAAATACTTTAAGAAAAGTTATCAATGGGACTTTATTCACCTGCAAAAGTAACAATCACAGTTAGTGCAGTGAGTCCTTATACAATCCTAGGTGAGACGGTTCATCATTCTAGCAGTCATGCAACTTCCTTACCAGCTGAGTTGGATCTGATGCACAGAACTCGCCCAAGGTTGTAAATCTTCACCGCATCAAAAAGCCTCATTTTTCTGCCTCAGAACAACTGTTGCTTTCACACTGAATTACTGTCCCTTACTATGGCCTTTCAGCTGTGGTTCCTTCTACGATATATTGTGGTCCTGGACAATTTTCTACTGTGCTGGTGGACAAAAGTGGGGTGGGATTGAAACCTGACCTTGGTGGAAGTTGTGGGCTGAGCCCCACCCTGTTTTCTTAAGAGTATCTTTAGACCCAATTTTACTTAGTAGAGGGTGTGAACCACGCCACACCCTTGGTTTTCTTGGGGGCATCCTTGACTTTACTTTGGTAGAGGGTGTGTGTGACTTAGGATACCATCTTTTGTAAGACTGATTCCTAGGCTTAACACACATCACCTATCTAGAAAGCCAGACCTGTATTTCCTGACTGAGCTTTGGTAGAAGAAAAACGACAAGATGTGGTTTTTGGACATTTCCTGGCTTCTGGCTCTGGACCCTGCATTTGTCTTGCCCTTGCCTGACCTTGGGATTTTGGACTGAACAGCACCCTCCACCAAAAGGCATCCTCACTTTTGTGAGAACTATGGGATGTTGCCCAAACCACAGAACCCAGGGATGTGAGGGCATACACTCAAAAAAGAGAAGGGAAAATGTAGAAGAGCATCTTGGAAGAGTTGGACATTTGGGACAGCTTCAATCTCCAACACCTTGGAACTGGTCTAGTTTTAATTCTTACAAAAGAAATTATTACCACACACAATAATTTGTATTATTACAAAAGGTTGTAACCTAGGAAGGAACATTGGCAATGTGACTCCCCTTAACCATAATTCTCCTTTTTATTTTTCAGGCCACTAATACTTATGGCTATTTATATCAACAAGTCAGGGCAAGTCAGGAAAAACTGATGGAACTACACACTCACCTCAGAACTTTACTTGGAATAAGGTCAGAGAAAAGATATTAAAAATAGGCACACTGAAAGGAAGATATTTGGATCATTTTCTAAAGTCAGCCAAAAGTAACACTGGATTAAACCAGGCTCCTTTTAATATTCTGGCCACAGACTCCCTCAGAGTCCTTGCTGTTTGAATCAGATGAAACACAGATCTTCTTGATCTAATAGCCTGCTTCTTCCAGTGATTTGCTTTGTAATATTAAGTAATAGTCTTCCCAACCACAGCGTTAAGATATACATTGCTTTAAACTTAAAAGATCATTTTATGGTAAGCATTGAATTCCTCACTGAATTAGACTGCAAATGCTCCGTGCACCTGAGATGTGGCCATTCCTTTTCATTTCAGAGAAGTGTGATATACTGACTTACTCATTACAGTTAGCTTGTCCAGATAAAATGAACTACAATGACAAGTGATAAAAAACGACACTTCATTTTAACTATTAGTTACTACGTTTCCAGCGTATAGGGTTTAAAATGAAAGATGTAGGAAACAGGGATCGTGATCTCTATTCCTGAAATCCTTGTCCCAAACATTACCTCAAATAGCGCCAAATTTTTGTCAAAATATTCATCTCCTTCTTCATAATTGGCATTATTGAGGTAAGCATTTCGAGCTTTCTTGTGTCCATCATCTGGTGGGGGAAAATGAAGCCAAGTTAGTGTCTTATTAGCATCAAGACCAAATAACTATGTTGTCTGTAGAACAGAACTCATTGCTATATATCCAAGTTTCATATGAAGAGTGCGAAACCTCAGCCAGCATTTCACGGAGAATGTGACTTCCTCTAACATCAAACACAGGTTACTCCTTTTCTTAACAATTCACAGACCTTTGGTGCCTACATGCTTCCAGGATTCTAGTCCAGACTGAGCCCACAATGAAAGCCACTCCAACACGGGATGCAAGCCACCGATGATCCACGATGCTGTGTTCAATACGCCACTCTCTGTGGTTGACAATAGCAGTGTGCACTCTGCCTCCAGAGTTCCGTGACTTTGACCCGTCAGAAATAATGCCTCTGAGCCTTCATAAGTAACTTCAAGCCAATGAACTGACTATTATTTTTGTACAAACTCTTGTCACCATTTTTAAAAAGAGGCACCCTCTTTTAAAATATGGTGAATATGGTGAACCGCTAAGAAAAAAGAATAATAGAAGGATTAGGTTCCCCAAGACAAGAGCACCTCAATCTTGGTTCTTTCTCACGTACACGAAGACCTCAAAGATAGACTGCGGTGCAGTTCCAGACCAGCACAACACAGGAATGTTGCCATGAAGTATGAGCCACAACTCTTTCGGTTTCTCAGTCCAGATAAAAGCTAAGTTTACGCTACACTGCAGTTTGTTGCCGAACACTTATGACAATTACCAAAATGTGACAGAGACACAAAGTGAGCGAGCACCTGCTGTTGCAAAAATGGTGCTGGTAGACCTGGCAGATGCAAGGCTACTGCACATCTTCAATTTGCAAAATAAATAATGAAAAAATATTTGCAAATCACAATAAAAATGCAGTATAAAGAGTGAAGGAAAAATACATAAATGCCAATAAGAACTAATATTTCATATTCAGAAAATGGATGCCAATATTCTTTAAAAAATCCCAAAGTTAATGTAAAAAGTCTATAACCGTGAATGCAAAAGAGGATCTTAGGAAGTCTTGTTGCACCAGCAAGTTAACAAATTATCAAAGTACTGTCAAACACAAGAGCCAATTGAAAAGGTTCTCAATGGCTAACAATCATGTAATATGAGCATTAAAAAGATAATGCAATGGTTTGAAAGGTAAATTCATGAAATATCTCTAATGACATTGAAAAAATTAGTCACCTTTGGAAGCACTAAGGTAACAGTGCTTAATCCTAAAATATAATAAATGAAAAAGAACAAAGCAGTTATTGCCTCTCCTATATAAGCTAAAATTCAGGGTAGCTGAACAATTGGTAAAGTTCTTCATTAGAGACATGAAATAGATTTGAGAAATAAACCATTTTGCAATTTCCAATAACAAGTGGTGCAGTGGTTAAGTACTCGGCTGCTAACCTAAAGGCTGCTGGCTGTTCACCAACAGCTTCATCTCCGCGGCAGCTCTCAGTTCTGCTCGGTCCTACGGGGTCTCTAGGAGGCAGAACCTACTCAGCAGCACCCGCGGTAAGATCACGCATCTGGGCAATGGTCATCAGGGACAGATGACGTCACTGGGTAAAAGGCTGAGGCAAAACTTGATAAAGGATGCATCTATCTGATTCAGAAACAACCAATAGTTCTCAATATCACTAACATATCTTCTACATAATGAAAAGTACATTGTGCCAACTATGATGTACAGTGAACCCTCGCCACTTCGCGCTTCGACTTCCGCGGCTTCACTCTATCGCGGTTTTTGCGTAACAGCGCATGCTCTGTCATTACTGCCACTGATTGGCTCATACTGTACACGCTTCTGTCTACATCGCTACGTATCGGAGCTACGTATCAGATGCATTTTTGCTTTTGTACAGTGTACTGTAATTGTTTGCGATTTTTAAGAAATTTTATCTAAGCCCTATGATGGCTCCTAAACGAGCTGCTTCTTCTAAGCCTTCTGACAATAAAAATAAGCGCCAGAGGAAGATGCTCACCATCCAGGAAAAGGTAAAACTTTTGGATATGATCAAAGATGGCAAGAAAATCGTGGAGGTTGCACGCCATTTCGACTTGAATGAGTCTTCCGTTCGCTCCATCCATTGTACTTCATAATAAATAATAAATGATAATTGTAACGTCCAAAATGTTTTACTGCATTTTCCCTTTTTCGTTTAATAAATTGGGTAATACGAATGTAATGATGACTAAAGGGTGTTTTTTCATGCCTCTATGCTCTAACTACGAAAATATTTGATTTACAAATAAGGAATCCTACTTCGCGGAATTTCATTTATCACGGTAGGATCTAGAACCGATTAACCGCGATAAACGAGGGTTCACTGTATTCTTTCCAAAAGTACTGAAGTTGAATTTAATCAAGCCTCTAAATTTAATATCCAACTCTCTCTCTCTCTTACACACACACACACACACCAAAACAAAATATAGAGGAGGAACATGTGTACACATCATCACAAGGATATAATTATCAAATCCAGACTGAGAAAAAGCCTACACAACAACCAGAAAGATGGCATAAACTAAGAGTTGAACAGTTACAGTGTAAAAGAAATAAGGTGAATTAATCAACTGCAAGATGTTAATCTCATTAGGGTTATGATTCCAACATATGATATCTGAAATTTCCTTTAGGATAGTTCAAAAAAGTAAAGGCAGGGAATTTGAAAAAGGAGGATGCATTCCAGGTAGAACCATTGATGTGTTAGTACATCGGCTCTCTGAGACGAAAGAAAAAAGGCCTGGATTACAGTATTTGCCAATTTCAAGCTGACGTGCAGCCGCTGGTCATAGCACTGGGAAGCACGCCCACAGTGGCTCTTTGTGGGCCGGCTCCAGAACACCCCTGGCATAGAGCAGTCAGGAAAGACCTGAATTTCAGGTACAAGGAAGAGCATTTTTTTAAAGATCATGAAATAGGGAAAGAAACTTGGTGAATTCATAAAAAAGCTAACCTAACATGACTGAAATGGAGAGCAAAAGAGAATATGCTTTGAAAGGTAGTAAGGTGACATGGGCTTGTTGTTAGAGGCCATTGAGTCAGTCTAACTCACAGTGACCCCATGTACAACAAAGCAACACAACGTCCCATCCTGAGCTAGTCTCACAAGTTCTACTTTTAAGCCTATTGCGGCAGCTACTATGTCAATCTATTCCATTAAGCATCTCCCTTTGTTTCACGGAACCAAGTATGATGCTCTTCTTTAGGGGCTGGTACCTCCTGATAACATGTCTAAAGTACAAGAGATAAAGTCTTGCCATTCTTGCTCTTAAGAAGCATTCCGATCTCCTCACAGAAGGGTCACAAGGAAGGGATGAGCCAGCCAGGGTGCAGTGTAGCACCAACAACCATACAACATTCCTCTAATTTTTTAATGCCCCCCCCCCATACTACCATTACCCCAGTTCTACCTTACAAATCTGGCTAGACCAGAGCACGTACACTGGTACAGATAAGAGCTAATGAGACACGGGACCCAGGACAGAAAAACCCCTCTCAGGAACAGTCATGGAAGTAGCAATACCACGAGGGTAGGGGGAAGGTGGGTGGAGAAGGGTGAGGGGAGAAATGGGAACCGATTGCAATGATTGACGTACAACACCCTCCACCCCCTGCCCCAGGGGGATGAACAACAGAAATGTGGGTGAAGGAAGGGAGACAGCGGATGGTGTATGATGTGAAAATAAAAGTAATTTATCTCCCCACCCCCACTATCATGACCCAAAGTCTACCTTGTAAGTCTGGCTAGACCAGAGGATGTACACTGGTACAGATAGGAACTGGAAACACAGGGAATACAGGGCGGATGATCCCTTCAGGCCCAGTGCAGAGAGTGGTGATACTGAGAGGGTGGAGGGAGAGTGGGTTGGAAAGAGGGAATCTTTTACAAGGAACTATATGTGACCCCTTCCCTGGGGGACCGACAACAGAAAAGTGGGTGAAGGGAGACATTGGACAGGGCAAGATATGACAAAATAATAATTGATATATTATCAAGGGCTCATGAGGGAGGGGTGGAGCGGGGAGGGAGGGGGAAAATGAGGACCTGATGCTGGGGGCTTAAGTGGAGAGGAAATGTTTTGAGAATTATGAGGGCAATGAATGTGCAAGTGTGCTTTGCACAATTGATGTATGTATGGATTGTGATAAGAGTTGTATGAGCCCCTAATAAAATGATTTTTTACAAATAGTAATAATTTATCAATTATCCAGGGTTCACGAGAGTGGGAGGGTGGAAAAAAGGAGGAGCTGATACCAAGGGCTCAAGTAAAACGAAAATGTTTTGGAAATGATGGCAACATATACAAATGTGCTTGATACAATTGAAGTATGGAAAGTTATAAGAGCTGTAACAGCCCCCCGCCCCCAAAATGATTTAAAATAAAATGAAATAAAAATTTAAAAAATTAAACAAACAAAAGGAAACATTCTGAATGCATTTATCCCAAGACGATTTGTACATTTTTTGGCAGTCCTTGATACATTCAATATTCGTCACCAATTCAGAGATATAAATCTGGTTCTTCCTTACTTGTTGCCCAGCTTTCACATATCTAAGAGGTGACTGAAAATACCATGGCTGGGGCCAGGTACATCTTAGTCTGAAAGAGGGCAACTTTGCTCTTTAATACTTTAAAAAGGGCTATCGTGGCAGATTTAGCCAATGCAATAAACATCGTTTGATTTCTTCATTGCTGCTTCCATAAATATTGCTTGAGGCCCAAGTAAATTAACATCCTTGGCAACTTCAATCTTTTTTGTTTATCCTGTATTGTTTATTGGTCCAGTTGTAAAGATTTTTGTTTTCTTTTGAAAATAATTTTATTAGGAGATCTTACATATATCATAACATTCCATAGTTCAATCATATCAAGCAGTAGTGTACAAGTGCTACCACAATCAGTTTCAAAACTTCTTCAATAATTATTTTTAAGCATGGATGAGAAGGTGGGGAGCAGTAAGACTAAATTAATGGGAATGGAGCAATTAGAATTGAACTAAGCATGTGGTATAGAAATTGTTGAATGTGAACTTGTTTTTGTTGTGCCTGATTTGGCGAAAAATACAGTGTGTATGTGTGTGCGCGTGTTTTTTAAACACACAAACATTTACTTCATCAAGACAGCTTAACAAATTACCCTTAACTTTGTGGCTTAAACAACACACACATTTATTACCTTGGAAAATGGGAATGGCTTTGCTTGATCAACTGCTACATGGAGTCTCTTCAGACAATAATCATGGTGTCGAGGCTGTGGGGTCCACTTCTAGGCTAATTTTATAGCTGTACGTAGGAGTCAGTTTCCTGAAAGCTAAGATCCTTGCTATGTGGGCCTCTCCATAAAGCAACTTAGAATATGGCTGCTGGCATTCCTCAAGGTGAGTCATCGAGAGACAGAAAGGCAAAGACAGATGCTACTACCTTTCTAATCTCCTCCGGAAGTGACAGCCCATCGAGCGTGACTTATCCTATTCATGAGGAGGAGCCATTCAGCTCAGTTCACACTCAAGGGGAAGGCATTAAACAAGGGTATGAATAGTAGGAAAAAAACATCACTGGAATCCAATGACAGAGGCTGCCTACACCATCCTACCAAGTCTCAGAACATGTGAGGAGAAACGGATGGCACTATGGGGGCAAATGTGTAAATCTAACATTACAGAGGGAGATTTTTAGCATAGTTCTCTCAATTACTGAAGCAAACAAAACAAAATGAGCAAGGATAAAGACATCTCAACTGCACAAGTAAAAAAAGGGTGATCTAATGGAAAGGCTGTACTCAAGGTTAGAGACTACACATTTTAATTAAACATACATGGATATTTTATTAGAATGTATCACGTGTTACATCTTAACAACTCAACAAATTCCAAAGAACAAGTATCACAAAGGCAGGAACAAATAGCACCTTTTCTTTGTGGGGGCAGTGGTGGTTCTACAGCACAATTCTCACCTTCTAAGAAAGAATATGGAGAACACTTGGGTTCCATTTCCAGCCAATGTACCTTAATCAGAGGCAATGCATCTGTCAGCAGAGGCTTGTATGTTGCCAGGATGCTGAACAGGTTTCAGCAGAGCTTCTGGAGTAAGACAGACTAGGAAGAAAGGCCTGGCAATCTACTTCCAAGAATCAGCCAATGAACACTCTATCACAATGATACATTGTGCCTCAAAAGGACAAGTACAACATGAGTCCGCTGAGGTAAGCGTTAAAAAAAACAACAAAAAAACCGCAAAAGAGACATAGGGAAAAGCTACTGTATACAAACATTCTTGGGGTGAGGACTGGGTAGTATGGTGGGGACCAGATCAAATGCAGGGATGCACGTGGTAGACAACTGGGGAGGAGGTGGGGAGAGGGAACCAAAAAAAAAAATTTGAAAATAAGGAAGAAATGGGTAGCGGGGGCACAGGGCGCTAACCCACCCAAGGGGAGGGT
>NW_022103915.1:89055374-89066512 GCF_000313985.2 Echinops telfairi | reverse complement strand
CCGGGGGCTTAAGTGGAGAGAAATATTTTGAGAATGATGAGGGCAATGAATGTACAAATGTGCTTTACACAATTGATGTATGTATGGAATGTGATAAGAGTTGTATGAGCCCCTAATAAAATGATTGGGAAAAAAAATCTCATTGTGCCTGATATTGCCATTAATCAGGGGCTGATTTGTAACCAAATGATAGTTAGCAACCAAAATGATAGTTTTCTTTCTTGTATTTACCCTTATTTCTTAAACTACTAAAATTGTCATGTTCAAAATGAAAGTAAAAATTATTTGTAAGAAGCTAACTGTACTCACTTATTTAAGGTTAACCTTTAACATTAAACTTATGAGTTACATAATTATATACAGTAGTCCTAATTTCCATGTAACATGCTCACCAAGTCCAAAGAAAAATGGCCCCAAAGCTCCTACTCTACGCCAAGCCTTCTCTTTAAAAGGTTCTCAAATATATCAAATTGTAGGATTTAGAAACGGATTTTGAGAAGTGTATACTTGCATATGCTTAATAATTCATTCTACTACTTATCAAATGCTACATTTGCAGGCCCCACAAGAGCCAATTGTCTTTCCCAAAGATTCCTTTGACTTTTGAACCTGTATCTTCAAATGCCACCTAAGAATCCCTAGTAACTAAAGTCAAATGCTACTCATCTGAATGTTTGGCTTGATGATATTTTGTCAAGTTCTCTTCACTCACACTAATACAATCTTGGGTCAAGGTTTTCCAAGAAAGATGAAGTGATTATATTAAAAGGCAAGGGTTATTCTCCATCTGAAGATCTGGGGAAAGGAGAATGAGGCCCACGTTGCCTTAAGACAGTAAGTACAGCCTTCAGAAGCCCTCCCTGGGTCTACTGTGACCTCAGGAAATCCCGGATGGACAGGCACTTCTAGTTTGTGACTAGCAAAAATAATCTTTACTCTGTAGGAACTAGTATCCAAATTCACATCCTAAGGCTTTTTAAAGCTTATCCAGAATCCTAAGAAGATTCTTTTGCAGTGTCCCTACTGAGACTGGCCTCAGGAATGCTCTGAATTAAACAGCCCAGCAGATCACTGCTGTTTCCTTTGTCTCATTTTACTATCCAAATACCGCTGATACTACCGGGACATTTACTAGTGTCCCACTGCACAATTCTAATAAAAATAGAGAAGTGCCAGCTGTTCTACTAAATAATTCAAATTCCTGTTTTTATGGTTTGTACATCTCATAATCAAAACAAAGGTATACGGCAGGGGTCCTCAAACTTTTTAAACAGGAGGCCAGTTCACTGTCCCTCAGACCCGTTGGAGAGCCGGACTATAGTTAAAAAAAAAAAACTATGAACAAATTCCTGTGCACACTGCACGTCTTATTTTGAAGTAAAAAAACAAACAGGGCGAAAACACCCGGCGGGACAGATAAATGTCCTGGGCGGCCGCATGGGGCCCACGGCCGTAGTTTGAGGACCCCTGGTATACAGAATAGCTTATACTTTACGAAAAGTTTATTGGTGTGCTTCTAAAATATTGGTTTTGTTAATTACTACTTACTCTAGTTTGGATCTAAGTACAACGTCAGATTACTCCTCTAGCCTCCTGATTTTGTCAATGAACTTTGCTGGTCTGAACTAAGGGGAATACAGTAAACATAGTAAATTTCCCTTAGCATCAGTTTGGGTTTGAACCATGTGACTATATGTACCAATTTTTTATCTACCAGGTCAAACTGTCCTAAAGGCTTTTTTTAAAAGGGAGCTGACAAGATTTTAATTCAAGTTATCGATGCCCTGGTAGTGCAGTGGGCTAAGTATCACACAGCTAACTGCAAGATTGACAGGTCAAACCCATCAGCTGCTCTGCAGGAAAAGACAAGGCTCTCTACGCCTATTCAGATTGGCAGTCTCTGAAACCTTATGGGGTAGTTCTACTCTCTCCTAAATGTTTGCTATGTGCCAGAAGGGACTCAAGGACACGGCTTGGGTTTTGTTTTTAATGAAAGTTAGAAAATATGTCAAAAATCACCTTTTACTTTTCTATACACTCAGAGAATGTCTTATAGACCAGTTATTTAAAGGATGAGTCTATTCCCAAAACAATGACTTTAGGGTGGGAAACTTCAGAGTGTAAGCCAAGAGGAAAATACAACCTGACCTAATGAATCCAGCAGAATGACTCAGGGTAAGAGGGTGAGCTTACATGAGAATCTGGCAAGAAGACACTGGATGAATTACGTTTTGTTAAAAGTTTGATGTAATTGTCGGCTGCCATATCAGATTAATGTCTGGAGTAATATCTCTGCAAATAGTATTAAGTTTTCTGGCTATCAAAAAAAGGGCAGTCTTCCGTAACAGTCATAGACTATTGCTTTTTACGAACAATACCTGGTAAGTAATTCGGAATCAAGTCCAGCTTTGTAATGCTAGGACCATACCAACTGTGCCCTGTCCATAACTATCAAATACTTATTCCTGGTCAGATGATTGATTCCCAAGAATTTGGAAATGATGTGTTCGTACTTAGGGGAGTGCAAGCTGGGTGATGGGATGTGAAGGTATTCTCTTCAAAGGGCTTTTATTTTCTAATATACATTGTGTATTATCTAACATTCTCACCAAATATTTAATTTTTATAGTCCATCAGTTGCGAACTACTATCAATTTAAAAGCTTACTGCAATTTTAAAAGGTGATAACCTAAGGGAGCTTAATTGATGTGCTTAACTTGTTTCACTGGTAAGTCACTGGTACATCAATTTCTATAGCTTGCTTATGGCCACGTTGCATACGATTCATACAGTAAATGAATGGAGGTGGTCAAAAGGCAAGTTGCAAAGTCCAAGATCTTGAGTATTATCATATCTTCTTTCCAAAATTACATTGGGGGAAAAAAACTAATTTACCCAGATTTTTTTTTTTAAACTCTAAGACTATTCAACATTTGGTCATAAATGTAACGAAACTAAGTTTTAGTAATCAATTACAGAAGGTATTCCCCCAATTTTTTACCAAGTTAGGAATAGAAAGAGGAGGAAAACAGTTGAGTAGAGAGGTAGACAACAAGGGGAGAGGCAGAGCAGTTAGAGAAGGGAAGACTGTCTGTTAGGGTGAGCGGGAAAAGTAGCCTCGGAGAGCGCCAATGTCCACAGTAATACTGTACCTAACAGCTGGCTGTGCTCCCCTGTGATGGAGTTCTGACTCGGGTCTGAAAAACAAACAATCAGGACCAAAATAAATATAGATATATACTTAAAGTCGGCAACAAAAGTCAACCAAGGACATAAGTAAAAAATTAAATTCCTGTAGACATCAATGAAAAGATAATAAAACACAGACTGAACCAATTTAAAAAAATAAGCAGTGCAATGCTAGTTCCATAAAGTAAACGGATGTGTCCGTGCTTAGGAGTAAGTGTTACATTTTCACTTAATAACAAAGCGTGCAAGGCCTCAACAGCGAAGCAGCAGGACACAAGCACTCCTTACAACTATTACCTGGGTTCGGATTTGGCCGTAAGACAACATGACTAAATTGGCCTTTGTGATAGCGAGTTCTTTAGTAATACCTAGTAAATGTATGGCAATAAGCCAAGTTCTTAATGTAAGAGATTTGACAATCACCATTTAACAAATAACCACTCGCTTGCTTTATAGGCTTGAAAAGCATTAAGGGTCCACATTGATAAGGCCCTGACCTCCACTTTCCTCACAGATTAAATCTCTTGCGACTGCGAGGATGACACTGGGCTTTTCGGAAGAGGAGAAATTTTATATCCTGACTTTTGGTAACCTCTAATTGAAGCGTAGGAGCACAGGTGGCACAGTGGTACAGCACAAAAGGTCGGTGGTTTGAACCCACCCGTCGCTCGCTCCTTGGGAGAAAGATTTGGCAGTCAATTTCCATGAAGATCACAGCCTAAAAAACCTATGTGACAGTTCAATGACGTTCAGCATTATCTTTAATTATGATGTAGGTAACAAGCCATGTGAAAGTACGTGTGATTTTTTTAATTGTTTTATTAGGGGCTCATACGACTCATCACAATCCATACATACATCAATTGTGTACAGCACATTTGTACATTCATTGCCCTCATCATTCTCAAAACATTTGCTCTCCACTTAAGCCCCCAGAATCAGGTCCTCATTTTTCCCCTCCCTCCCCTCTCCCTCATGAGCCCTTGATAATTTATAAATTATTATTTTGTCATATCTTGTCCTGTCCGACGTCTCCCTTCACCCACTTTTCTGTTGTCTGTCCCCAGGGAGGAGGTTACATGTAGATCCTTATAATCAGTTCCCTCTTTCCAACCCACCCTCCCTCTACCCTCCCATCGCCACCCACACCCTGAAGGGATCATCCGCCCTGGATTCCCTGTGTTTCCAGTTCCTACCTGAAAGTATGTGTGATTTTTATCAACAACAACAACAACAAAATCACATTATTTTAATAATACATTGCATGAGGAATGAGCTTGAAAGAGTTCGTGGAAATTTTTCTCTGATCTCTTAATTCCACTTTTCTTTTTCTTAATTCCATTTTTCAATGAATTTTTTGAAGCCTCCTCCTATACTCCTCAAGATTTTGATCCACAGTTGCTGGTGTTAATGGTAATACCTTTTGTAGTTCTCAGGTGTGCTAGAATAAGAACAAAACTAAGACTCTTTAACTGATACGGTAATATTTGTCACTGAGAAAAATTAATGCCTGGATTAATGCGTGGCCAAAGCCTCACCACACTACTGAGAAAAGAGTTAGCGATGCAGTCTTGACAACTTCAGAATCTATCTTCATGTTTCCCAGTACTCTAATTCTAACTTTCTTGTTCTAAAACAAAATACATGCTTAAAAACAAGCTATCTGCGATTGTGAGGGAATGTTACATATTTTCTATAAATAATTTCTATATTTTCTATAAGTAGAAAACATCTCAGATAACAGAGGAATAATAGGTATGGTTTTAAGGAGAAAATATGATTTTTCTTTTAAAATCCATTAACTCCTTGCCTTCTGACATGTCCAGAGAAATAAAACTGCTACCAAGTTGATTCCACTGCATAGAACACCACCCAGACGTGAGGTATTTATGGTTACTGTGCGTCCCCTGGTCAAGTTCGGGCTCTTCCTGTGGGTACCTTCCTATTTCTGAGATAAGGAGAAATCGGTCTTCTGTGCAGTTCTCTACAAGTTCATGTAGAATTTTTTTTTGTTTCCATTTGATCTAATTAAAGGAATGCAGGACAATCTTTATTTAAAGGGTGTTTCTAGGTATGTATGCCAAATTGCATAATCAATGTAAGAGTCATGCTCTGTGATAAGCCTGGACACCTTTCTATTGTCCTCTCTCTGAATTCAACATCTTTCCGTCTATGTCACTGCTGAGGGCACGCGCAGGTTTACCTCAGACTGAACGTTGTCCCACACATTATTCAAAATAACATTTATTTCAACCAGGTTTCTCCCTGGCATAGGAACATTTTCCAGTAATACCTTTGATAGCCTTTATCAGTCAAACTACTCCTGGGTTATAAAATAGCAGGGCTACATTCAGAAGCCTTAGACATATTACTAGTACAATGGTTCAAATAAAAAACAGAAACAAAATGGATGGCTTTTCACAACATGCACTTGTGGATCAGAAAACAAACTGAAAATGTTTCCTTGAAACAGTAAGCACGTTGTAGAAGTTTTACATATAGGCATTTGTTCAATATATTTAATTTACCCTGGGTAAAAGGTGAAAAAAACCAAAGATTTTATTTAGTCTCTTACCATGTGCTTAGGAGAATGGAGAAAGAAAAAATGATTGTGGGTGGTACTCATTTATAAAACTATCTCTGAAAATGGCTTCTTTTTCTGAAGAGCTTATTTACCTTAATCTGCCTACTATTAACAGTCCTTTCCTAAATTTCTTTGGAAATCACATTCTGGGTAAAGAATTTATAGCACATAAAGAGTAATTTTTAAAAAATCATTGTAAAAAAATCATTGTATTGGGGGCCTCTTACAAATCTTAAAACAATCCATCATTCAATAGTATTAAGCACACTTGTACATATGTTGTCATCAACATTTCCAAAACAATTTCTTTCTACTTGAGCCCTTGGTATCAAGTCCTCCTTCCCCCACCCTCCCGCCCTTGTGAATCCTTGATCAATTATTTATTATTATTGCTATTCCATGTAAAGCCTAATCTATCTGGTAACTCAGTGCACAATGTTTTAACTTTTGATTATAGTTAGAATGAGCAATTTCATTAAACAGCACAATAACAGGACCTGTTGCCTAATTTTTAAAATCTAGAAGTATGCATGACCAAGTACACTATAAAATAATTTACATCAAGATACTTGGCCTATTATGCTAGTGGCTATATTATCTAAACATACAACAGAAGTTACCAAATAGCTGTAGTCTTAACCTAATACATTTCTAATTTTCTAGATGCTGACTTAAAACAAACAAACAAACCCAAAGCAGCAGTACCATCCTAAGAAATTATTGACTCACAATGAGGCAAGGTGATTAAAGGAAGAACCTTAACATTCGCATGCATTTATTATATGCTGTCTCTTTATATGGGCAGTGTGGTAGTTACTTAATCTGGTGTCAATTTGGGACTTGGGAGGATTAAGACTGAAGGGGTGGAGTCTAGTCTGTCAATTGGGTCATGGCCAGTGAGGCCTCTGTATGGGCATGGCCTTCTGAGAATTCTGGGGACTCCTGTTTTTCCTCCCTGGAGATGGGAGACACTCTGTCTCTTCTCACTTCCTGAGCATGCATTCTACTGATAAGATACACGGCACTACGCTGACAGACCCCGTGCCCTGGGAACTGGAGAAGTCACGTGAAGAGCCCTGCTAGCACTGAGATGCTTCTACCACCACTGGATCTATAAGACTTTGCGCCCACCGGCCTGTGATCTTCCTGCATTCAGTATCATGGCATGTATTTCATGAGTCTGAAAAGGACTTTATAGATTGGTATCAAACATATGGGCTAATATTGGACTTCTGGACTTAATCTGGAGTGAGGTGGGATGTTTTTCTTAATGTACAGTTATTCTTTATATAAAGCTCATTCTTATACACATATGTGTGTTTATGAATTTATTTCTCTAGTCTACCCAGACTAACACAGGCAGGCTTCTCACCCTGGTGGGAAACCTGAGTAGAGAAAAAACAACGATTTTATACAACAGCATAAAATCGGAATACATTAAGTTATTTGTTGAAATTCTGAACTTACTACAATCTGGAAGATATGTACAAATCACTAATACTGTTAAAATAAGTGAAAACCAGCAATCATTTTTAGGTCACTAAACCATGAAAATGATGGGGAAAAAGGTAACCTAACACATACAGAAAATAAGTAAATCATTAATCTTTTTTTCATTAATTAATTTTTATTGTGGTTAAAATATACACAACAAAACACACACCATTTCAATAATCTCTGTACAATTCAGTGATATTATATTATTGTAATTGCATACTCATTTCTTGCAGTTTCCAAATCATTCCAGCACTATTAATAAACTTATATATCAGTTCTTTATGTTTTCTAGGGTACCTTATAAATAAGAGTCAAACCACTGTTACTTGAATTTTTGATAAATACAACAAAAATATAGTTAAAAAACATTTAGTCTCTTTCAGGTATAAAAAGATACTCTCTGCTGGCATTTATACTATCTGCCTGGTGAGTGATTAGTGTAGGCAGCTGATTATACATCAGAGTACTTTATGTTAATAGCACTGAACCACTGACTGCACCCGAATACAAATGCCAGTTTGCTAAGTCTTGTAAGAACAGGTTAGAAATTAAAGTATCTACCATATTTTTACACAAAAAATGCATGTTATGCTTTTTTTGCAAACTGCACAATCCCCTTACACATTAGGTCTGCGTGTCCCCAGGAAAATGGTTTATAAAGAGCTGTGACAAAGACGAAAATTAAAGAAAAAGCAAATAATTAACCTTCTTCTCCAACCTGGGAACCATACGCTTTTTTTGGTACAATCTTCTGGAGTTGTAAGCTCCATTATATCTCTGCACTAGCTCCCTAGCAGAAGCTCATGACAGTTCTTCCTTTATCTTTCAGGACGGTTTAAGATCTTTTAGCCACTGCTACCAAATCAGACCTTGTGACCTTTTTAGCTATCACCTCATTCCTTTCAAGGTCAGAATGAAAGTGTTCATCTGTTCAGTCAACACAGTATCCCCCAAAATGCACATTAAGAGAGATTTTGTGAGAAAGGTTTGGGGTAGGGATGGTAAATAAATATGGCAAACTTGTTTACATGTTAAGTATATTTCTATAATAGTTCCTCAGACTATTCAATATGTTAATGGGCTGCCTCGTTAATCTTCAAAGGAGAACATAAAATGCTGCATATCCTAAATGTAACCGAATAGAGAAGTATCTTACACGATTAATATTTTATGGCACACCCTGTAACTCCCATACAACAACAGCATTATTCCCATTAAACTGGTATGTTCCAAATCTGCTAAGTCAAAGAATCACCTGAACATTTGTTCAAAACTTTTAAGTTTAGCCCAAATGAATCAGTCTCATCGTCAGCATCAGGGGTGGGGTTGTCTTATTAAATGTCTCAAGTGATTATTATAAAACTTCACTGATTCATACATTTCTTTAAACCTCCAACCACTTAATTATCTGCGCAACTTTAAAGTTCCAAGGAATATTCTATGTGGGCAGAGCAGTAAATAAGAAAGACCAAGTTTCTGTTCTGAAGCAGATAAAATACTTATATACAAAGTAAGACAAATTCACGATCAAGATTTCAGCTTATGTTAAGTGTAATGAAGAAAATAAAGTGAGTTACTGGAAAGGCTATTTCCCAAGGAGGGGGCAGAAGAGGCTTTTCTGAGACCTGCATGAAATCAGCCTATCATGTGTGAACCTTAAAAAGGCTAATCCAGGGGAGCAGTTGTCTGTGCAATGGCTCTAAATGGGACTGAGTTCAGTGTGGTTGAGCATGATGAGAAACGACATCAGAAAATTATGCAGCAGCAGTTTCTTATTGTCATGCAGATAACAGTAAGAACTTTAAATACAATCTGAAATAATTGGAAGCTTTTAAGCTAATATGATGTTAAGATTGACCTTTGAAGAGGTACAGGCTGCAGGTAGGGCAAGCAATCATAGCTTCTACAAAAATCTCAGAATGACATTCACTGGCTTTTCAATAAATATTGTTTGAGCATTCACTATATGTGAGGAACTTTCCTAAATGCTAGCAATTTGAGGATAAGTAAAAAAAGTATTGCCAGGGTTCTAGTTCATACATGAATGAATTGGCTCTAAACAAAATGCATTTAGACACACCTTTGCAATCAGTGGATAGCTGCAGACAAGTTCTCTCAGGATTAGACTTGCCTTATTCTCAGTAGGGTGCCCTCAAAAAAGTGTCCAATCAAAACTAGGGCTTCCACAGATGGTTCACCAAGTGGTCAAGATGTTGTCCACTGGCTTCTTCCTCAGCCTTTTGCATGGTATGCTGACCTTTGTAATGAATGTTGCCTCCACCCACACCCACCCGTCAAACAAAAGCAAACACAAACAGTGGGATCTGTTGGACCAGTTAAATTCAAGACAGAGAGGTCAACTCAGAAGGTTATAGTAATTACTTTGGGGGACTCGGAAGACACATGATTATCACAGAGACTTATTCAAAGACGAAAATTGGCAGTTGCACTGAGGAATTTTTCCATCACAACAATGTACTTGCTCATTCTTTGAAGGTAGCAAGAGATATATATCCTATGAGAATTTTGTTAGACAATCTTACCCTATCCAGCCTACAGTCAGACTTCTTTTTGTCCTCAAAACTCAGAGAATATTGAAACAAAAACACAATCTGAGTCCCGTGAGGATATTTAAAGTGTCACTTTGATGTGGTGCAAATCAAAGTGGGCAGAAGTCTTCAAGGAAAGGTTAGCAAGATGAAATATCACCTTTAAATGGAGGCTATGTAAAGAAACAATAGCTTCACATTTTGATATTTTTGTTTAATAAGGGTTTTGTATATATATGTAGATATATAGTTATTTTACTTATTCTTACATTCTGAGGTAGTTACGTAATTTCATGTCAATTGATCAATAAGTACAGTGGTGGGGTCTAGTCTGTCAATCAGGTCACAGAGTGATGCTACCTCCATGTGGGCGTGAGCGTCTCATGAGGATTCTGGGAACTTCCTCCCCTTCTTTCTCTGCCTCGTCTTCCTGTTGACCAGTCATGCTGAGACTTACTGAGACCTGGAAGAGCTTCACTTTCCTGTTGAAGAGACACATGGAGACCAGAAGCTGGAGCCAGTGCTGAGATGCTTCTACTGTCATTGGATCCACAAGGCTTTTCACCCATTACCCTGTGATCTTCCTGCAGTCAGCATCATTGTATTTGCTGGCTGAGTCTGAGAGGAATTTTTGAACTAGTATTGGAATCATGGACTTACATATAGGACTTACAGACTTGATCTAGCCTTGGCTGGGATGTTTTCTCAATATACAATTGTTCTTTGATATAAAGGTCTCTCTTACACACATGTAAGTGTGCTTGGATTTGTTTCTCTAGAAAATCCGACCTAACACACATACTAACAAAACTCCTTCCCTTAAGGAACTAGGACTTTAGTGAGGAAGCATCCAAAGCCCGAGTCCATTACAACTCATAGCAACCCTACAGAAAACAGTAGATTTGCTTCATATGGTTCACGAGATTGTAAAGTATTACGGAAGCAGATAGCCTCATCTTTCTTCCATAGAGCTGTTGGTGGATTTGAACTGCTGGCCTTGTAGCTAGCAGCCTAACACACTAACAATAAGCAAACAACCTGCATGTCTCATCTTTCTCCTGAGAATCAGCTAGTGGGTTTGAATACCCAACTCAGAGGTTAGCAATATCAACACTTAACCCATAGCACCATCAGGGCTCCTTAAACAGCATGTATGGAGCCAATCAGGGAATTAGGGTGCAGGGTAGCAACGATGAAACATATAACTTTCCTCTAGTTCTTTAATGCTTCCTCCCCCCCACTATCATGATCCCAATTCTACCTTACAAATCTGGCTGGACTGGAGGATGTACATTGGTACAGATAGCAACTGGAAACAC
>NW_022103915.1:89053107-89054866 GCF_000313985.2 Echinops telfairi | reverse complement strand
AAAAAGGGTAAGAGGTATAAGACAAAAATAAGGCAGAGTAAGAGGATCAGTGGAGGAATGTTGGGTATGGTAATTTAGATGATGGAGCTGAGAAGGCTGTTTCAGATAGGGTGACATTTGGGCAGAAACTGGAAGACTGAGACATCAATCATACAGGAAGAACATTCCAGGAATGTTGTTGTTTTTGTTGTTAGGTGCCTTCAAGCGGGTTCCACTTCATGTGCGTCCTATGCACAACAGAATGAAACACCCTCTGGTCCTGTGTTATCTTCACAATTGTGGCTAAGTTTGATTTAAGCCCATTGTTTTAGCCACTGTGTCAATCCATCTCCTTAAAGGCCTTTCTCTTTTTTGCTGCCTCTCCGCTTTACCAAGCGTGATTGGGATTGATCTCTCCCGATATCATGTTCAAAGAGCGTGAAATGGTATCTTGCCATCCTTATCTATAGGGAGCAGTCTGGCTATACTTCTTATAAGACATATTTGTTTGTTCTTTTCAGTCCCATGGAACTGTCAATATTCTTTACCAGTACCATAATTCAAATGCAGCCATTCTACTTCAGTCTTCCTTAGTCAATGCCCAACTTTCACATGCATCTGAGGCGACTGAAGAAACCCTGACTTGGGTCAAGAAGCCCTGGTGGCAACAGTGGTTAAGAGTTGGGGCTTCAACTCCTAAAGTCAAAGTTTAAAAAAACCCCACCAGTTGTCACAAGGAAGAGTCGAGCCAGTCAGGGTTGCAGTATGGCACCAATGAAACATACAACTTTCCTCTAGTTCTTTAATGCTTCCTCCCTGCAACTATCATGATCCAAATTCTACCTTACAAATCCGGCTAGACCAGAGCATGTACATGGGTACATGTAAGAGCTGGAAACACAGGGAATCCAGGACAAAGAACCCCCTCAGGACAATGAGAGTAGCAATACCAGGAGGGGAAAGGGAAGGTTGGGGAAGAAAGGGAGAACCCAATCACAATGATAGACATAAAACCCACTCCCAGAAAAGTAGGTGAAGGGAGACAGTGGATAGTATAAGATATGAAAATAATATTAATTTATAATTTATCAAGGGTTCATGAGGGTGGGAGGGTGGGGGAAGGAGGAAAAAAGGAGGAGCTGATATCAAGGGCTCAAGTAGAAAGAAAATGTTTTGAAAATGATGATGGCAACAAATGTAAATGTGCTTGACACAACGGATGCATGTATGGCTTGTGATAAGAGCTGTACGAGCTCCCAATAAAATGATTTAAATAAATAGATAGATAGAACCACCAGTTGTTCCGAGGGGAAAAGACTGGGCTTTTCAATGCCACAAAGAGTTACAGACGCAGAAGCTAGCAGATGCAGTTCTACCCTGTCCTGTAGGGCCGCTATGAGTCGGCACAGACTGCCTGGCAATGAGGGATGGCTTAGGTCAGGCACCCATACCTTAGTCCAGGAACAGGAATAGTCAATGCAAAGGTCCTGAAAGAAGTAAGGTTTAAAATGTTTGATGAAGAGCAAAGAAGCCAGATCACTAGGCAGAATTAATGAGGGTGACAGTGACAGAATATGGTTTAAGAGATCACTGTAGGTGGTGGTGGCAGTGTTGTACAGATCATGTGGAGCCTTCGAGGGCACACCATTAGGGCTTTTTGATTTTACTATAAATGAGATAGGAAGCCTCTGAAGGGTTCTGAACTGTGTTTTAACCATTATCACTCTAGTTGCATGTATTAGTCTGGGTACTTAGGAGAAACAAATCCACAGCAACTCAT
>NW_022103915.1:89037191-89051371 GCF_000313985.2 Echinops telfairi | reverse complement strand
GTAGCTTCTCCTTGGGGATGTCTTGTAGGAAGTCAATCTTGCAAGCTGAAGCAGGGAACTGCTAAGGCAGCTGCACCCGGTGCAACTATCACAAAACAAGAGACCCGAGAACTAAAAAGGCGAGGCTCACCATCCATTTATCCCTCCGCCTTTCAATTAGCCCCACATGTGATTATCGGCCAGGCTGGCACAATTAACTAACTCATTGCATAACAGATTTCAAGAGACAGGCAAGGAAATAGAGATGTTTGTTAAAGAGCTACTACAATAGTCTAAAAAATGATAATGGTAGTTTGTATCAGATCAGATCAGTGGAGGTGCTCAGAAGTGGTTAGGAGCTGGGTACATTGGCTGGGTATTGTTTCCATACAATGGAATCACAAGATATGCCCATGAACTAGACATATAGTGAAAGAGAAAGACAGGAGTCTAAGAAAACTCCGAATTTTAAACCAGAGGGATCAGAAGACCAGAGATGCTCTTTACTGAATGGGGGAATATTACGAAAAGAACAGGTCATCTAACTCAAAGGTGCAATGTTTATAAGGAGACTTTCCATGACACTTAGGAATTCTGTGCAAAGGGAAACCAATGGCAGGGAATATGTTGCTAGTCCCATCTAATTCTCAGACAGTACTAAGTAAGAATCCACTTGGTTCATTATCATCAATATTATTTGGGGGATGGGGAGGACAAATATAGTGTGCTCTTCATTTGCAGCATTCATAAGTCTAAAATGAGAGCTCAATTTTCGGTTATTTCAAAAATCTCTTGAAATACATAACAGCAAGAGTAAGCAAAAGTTAACACTTATTTGGGTACTTATTCTGTGTAGGCACTTACATGCTTTACACGTATCATTTACAGCAGTCCCATGACGCAGGATCACCATTGCCATTT
Organism: Echinops telfairi; assembly: GCF_000313985.2. NCBI lineage: Eukaryota > Metazoa > Chordata > Mammalia > Afrosoricida > Tenrecidae > Echinops > Echinops telfairi. The sequence continues at coordinate 89,050,471 of NW_022103915.1, read as the reverse complement.
GACAGAAGAAGCAAATGAAATCTCCAAGATGATGGTGAAGAGAGAGCTCATCATGAAAGCTGTGCTACGAACACTGTTCTGATGACCTGGCACTCTCTTGATACTCACCTTCCTGACACGATCTCTGAGGACAAAATGGGTGCATAGGCAAATGGGTGAAGAGAGCAGATGGTGCCTGGCTATCAAAAGATTTACTGTCTGGGGTCTTAAAGGCTTGAAGTCAAACAAGCAGCCATTTAGCAGGGAAGCAAATAAACCCACATTGAAGCAGCACATCAGTTATCAGGTATAAAAAGATCCAAAACAAACAACTAACTATATAGAAGCAAACGAGGGGGGTTAGAGTGGAGATCCAAAGCCCATCTGTAGACAATTGGATATCCCCCAACAGAAGGGTTAAAAGTAAGGGATGATTCAGCAAAGGTGTAGTATAGCACCAATGAAGCACCCATCATTCCTCTAGTTCCTGAATACTATCTCCCCCGAGTACCATGACCCAATTCTACCTTACAAATCTGGCTAAACAGAACATACATTGGTACAGGTAAGAGCTCTCAATATATGGAATTCAGGAAAGATAAATCCCCCAGCAACAGTAGTGGGAGTACCAATATCATGAGGGTAGGGGCATGGTCAGGGATGGAAAAGGGTGAGAAATTGGATATATAGCCACCCCCCAACCCTAAGAGGATGAATAAGAGAAATGTGAGTTAAGGGAGACAATGGACAATTTAAGATACAATAACAATATATAACTGACGAAGGATTCACAGGGAGGGGCGGGGGGAGGATAGCACAAAAGAGTAGCTTATACCAAAGGCTGAAGTAGAAAATGTTTTGGAAATGAAGATGGCAACATATGTACAAATATGCTTGATACAACTGATGTATGGAATGTTATAAGAGCTGTAAGAGCTCCCAATAAAATGATTTTAAAAAAAAGAAAAGAGAATACAGGATGTGGACGCAGAAAAAGTTCAGGTGAGATCTAAGCTCTGCCATATGCTAATCTAAAAATTATGATTTTTACACTTTGATTTACTGCCAGAACAAGACCATATTACAAAAAAATAATATGAGAATTAGAGATGGTAGGCACTCAGTAAATACTAAGGAAATTGAGTTGAACCACTAAATGGTCAAGGGGAATAGTAAAAATGACAATGCCACCAACGATCTTCTTGAGAACCAAATTTAGCTAGTTAAGCATTATTTCTTGGAGTTCTAATCTTTAACATTTTGTCGTCCAACAGAACTTAAGAAAAATATGAAAATTCAGGCATATCTCACTTTATTATGCTTTACAGATATTGTGGGGGGAGGGGAGAGGGGGTTGGTCTGTTTTTGTGTCTTTAACACAAATTAAAGTTTGGATTAGATAAATCTATCGATACCATGTGCTCAGTCCTCTCTGTGTCATAGTTGAGTGGCACTGTTAAGCTCAAGGTCAGCAGTTTAAAGCCACCAACTCGTGGGGAGAAAGATGAAACTGTCAGCTTCTGTGAAGAGGGCTCACAACTCTACTGGGCTGCTGATGAGTCAGAATCAAATCGACTGGAGTTGGGTAAATGCTATGCTGCCGAAGGGTCCTGTTTTAATATTGTCCACCAAAAAATGCAGTAACCAAACTATTTCACTTGTGTTAATTTTATACTTTTTAAAATGACTTCTATAAGAATACCATGGTACACCAGTGGCACTGAAGGTTAAACATTGTGCTAACCATGGGTTTGGCAGTTCAAACCCACCAGCCACTTCAAGGGAGAAAGATGAGGCTGATTGTCCCTATAGATATTTATAATCTTAGACACTTGACATAGGGTGGCTATGAGTCAGAAGAATCTACTCAATGGCAGTGGTCTAAGACTACAAATATTCATAAGTATTAATGATATACTGAATGTCTTGATGTATTTTTACTGCAATTTTAGGTTATCAGCATGTAATTCTACCTGTGCCATCCACTTAGTTAATTGAGAGGGGCTTCTCCCCCTGCCCCCGAGATTTTATTTACCTTTCAAAATAATCTTTTTATTTTTTGTTGATGCTGAGAAAGTATACCAAGAACATACATCAAGTGCCTACATGTATATTTCAAGTGACAACGATTACATTCTCATTGTGCAACCATTCTCACCTCCTTTTCTGAGTCATGCCTCCCTCGTCATAAATTTACTATCTAATCTTTCAAGCTGCTCTTGTCAAGTTGATAGTTCTTTAAAAAGGTCAATACTGGCTTATGTATGTATATTTATATGGCAACACATTGAGGAAGTGTATGGACTTTGGGCCTCTGCTCAAGCCCTCCCTCAATGCAAGAACACTTAGTCCTAATAGCCTGGCATTCTGTGATGCTCACCCTCCTGCACAATCGCTGAAGACAAAATGGGTGTATAAGCAAATGTAAAGAAAGCGGATGGTGCCTGGCTTTCAAGAGATATAGCACCTGGGTTCTTAAAGGCTTGAAGTTAAACAAGTGGCCATCAAGCAGAGAAGCCACAAGTCCAAATGCAAGAAGCACACTGGCCTGTGAGATTATGAGGTGTCAACAGAATCATGTAACAGGCACCATAAGACCCAAAACAACCAAAAAAAAACCCATATTGTTGAGAAGGGGTTGGTGGTGGTGGTGTTGAAGCAGAGACCCCAAACCCATTTGTAGACAATAGGACATCCCCGCACAGAGGAGTCACAAAGAAGAGATGAGTCAACTGGGGTGTAGTATAGCACCAATGAAACACACAATATTCCGCTGGTTCATTGAGGCTTCCTCACCCCCCAATGTCATGACTCCAGTCGTGCCTTTCAGTTCTGGCTATACTGGAGCATGGGCACTGGTCCAGATAAGAGCTCAGGACACATGGAAATCAGGTCAGATAACCCCCTTAGGAACAGACAACAAGGAGTAGTGTTGGGGTGAAGGTGGTTGGGAGGAAGGAAGGAAGGGGGAACTGATTGCAATGATCAACACATAATCTCCCCTCCCCAGGCAGATGAACAACAGAAATGTGGGTGAAGGGAGACAGCAGTTGGTGTAAGATATGAAAACAGTAATAATTTATTATTTATCAAGGGGTCATGAGGGTGGGAGGAGGGGGCAGGGAAAAAAGAGGAACTGATACCAAGGGCTCAAATAGAAAGTAAATGTTTAGAAAATGATAATGGCAACATATATCCAAATATGCTTGATACAATTGAAGTATGGAATGTTATAAGAGTTGTAAGAACCCTCAATAAAATGGTCTGAAAAAAAAGAAAAAGAAAAAAGGTCAATTCTCTTGGCAGACTTTTTAACTAGGTAAGCTAAATATTGTTTGGCTTTTGTTTTATTTTTAATGCAGCCAAACTAAAGGGCACAGAGCCTGGCACATAATAAATAGACTCAATAAATACTTGCAGAATAAATTAACTGATACAGGACTCCTAATAAGTGGTACTTTACTCAGAGTTAATTGAGAGTTAAAGCACTTTACCAAAAAAATTTTTTGTTGTTGCCTGTGTCCTAGATATTTTTAACATCTCTTCAAAATTTGCTAAGCTCCCTTTTTAACAGCCTCCGAATCTCTGCTTGGCAACAAGATCTAGGAAGATTAATAGTGTTTGTAATGTATTTATTTTTAGTTTATATTCTATTTATGGAGAGTGATCCTGACAGTGTTGTTAGTGACAAAGTTGTTGCTATGGATTGAACTCTATCTGCCCCCAGAATATGTGCTGTAAAACTTGACCCCTATACTTGTGGTTACAATCCCATTTGAGGATGAGTTTCTTTGTTAACTTAATGAAACAGTGTTAGTGTAGGTTGTGTCTTAAATCAATCTTTTGAGATATAAAAAGAACAGATTGAGCAAGGCAAGCAGAGACGGGGGAGATAGATGTCATAGCACAAGAACAGCCCCATGATCTACCAGGAACAGAAGGTGAACAGAGACAACGAGCTTCCCCCAAAGCCAACAGAGGAAGAAATCCTGCCCCTAGCACTGGCACCCTGATTTTGGACTTTTAGCACCAACTGTCAGAAAGTAAATATCTCTTTGTAAAGCCATTCACTGTTATAGTAGCACTAGAAAACTCAGTTACCTTTTTACATAAAAGTAGCAACACAGTTTAAGAACAAATAAGTAAATAAATGGAGAGATTCCAAAGGTCCAAATTCAGTCTCCAAATGCCTGAATTTAGGGTAAATTCATACTATCAAATGAAACTGACAATGCAATCCTGTGAGGAGGAATTATTCTCACATTCTAAAGGAAACTAATTCACAGAAAGCTGAAATGATTAGTCCAAGGTGGAGTAGCTAATAAAGCCACACGAACTGGTAGAAGCAGACCTCTCAATCTAGAGGGTTTTTTTGTTTTGCTTTGATTAGATAAAATACAAAATATTTGCCATTTCAAAGCAAACAATTCAATGACATTGCATCCACCCTGTAGTCCAACCAGCCCAAACTCAGTACCTCCTCAGCAGTGACTCCCCAGTACCCTCTCCCCAGGTAACAAACTTTCCTCTCTATACACTGGCCTATTCTAGAAATTTCATGTCAGAAGGATCATATATCTGTCTTTTGTGTATGACTTATTTCAACCTGCATTATTTTATTATGTTTTCAAGGTCCATATACTTAAACTTCATTTTTTTTTATGGTTGCATAATATTCCATTGTGTGCATATAAGATATTTTGCCTATTCAATAATCTATTGACAGATGCTTGGTTACTGGGAATAAAGCTATGAGCACTAGTATACCAGTATCTGTTTGAGTCCCCTCTTTCAAGCCTTCTACCTAGCTAGAAGTGACATACTGACATTTTTTTGCCTCACCGAAAGCATAAGGAAAAACAAATCACTAAAAACAATGAATGACATTTCCCACAGCATCCACATTCATTTTTCAGGTAATAGCCATGCTAGCGGGTATAGCGTGGTATCTCATCATGACTAAGGACTTGGTGCATCTTTTTATATATCTTCTCTGGGGAAATGTCTATTCAAGTGCTTTGTTAACTTTTTACAACTTGGTCTGCATTTTTTTTGTAGTTAAGTTGTACAAATTCTCCATACACTCTGAATAGAATATTAAACCTTTATCAAAAATGTGGTTACCAATTATTTTCTCTCACTCTGTAAGTTCCCTTATTTACTAAAGCCCACTGACATACAAAATTTTAAAATTTTGATAAAGTTTATCTATTTTTTTCTCTTGTTGCTAGAGCTTTTGGTGTCATATCATCTAAGAACCCATGGTCAAGAATAAGACTGAGGCTTTATTTTATGAGTTTCATGTACTTGCTTTCTTTGAAGAGTTTCATGTACAAAAACATTTAGATCTTTAATCCATTTTGTGTTAGTTTTCACATAAGAGAAATGGTTCCCACTTAATTTTTTGCAAGTAGAAATACAGCTGTGCCGGCACCTTTTTTTTTTTATTAACGAGAATCCCCACCCCCACACTGAATGACAGCACTGTTGTTGAAAACAATTATTTACAGACACATGTATGACTTTCTTTCTAGGTTCTCTTCTATTTCATTGGCTTTTATGTCTAACTTTTACGAGTACTACTACTATAGCTAGTTTAAAGTATGTTATGCAATTGGGAAGCATTAGTCCTACTTTGATCTTCTTTTTAAAGATTATTTTATCTACTTAGGAACTCTTTTAATTCTAGATGTATTTTGAGGGCCAGCCTTTTCATTTCAGGGGTGAGGTAGGGGAGGAAAGCTGTTGGAATTTTGACAAGAGTTGTATTGACTATGCAGATCATGTTGGGTTGAATGGATGTCTTAAACAATATGATCTTCCACATCCATGAAGATGGTATGTCTTTCCATTTATTTGGGTTAGTTTCTTTCAGCCATGCTTTATATTTTCAGTATATGTTTTCCCCTTCTCTGGTTAAATTTATTCCTAGGTATTTCACTTTAAAATATTACTGTAAATTGAGCTGTTGCCTTTATTTACCTCTTAGATTGTTCGTGGCTGATGTACAATAGCACAACTAATTTTGTGCTGATCTTGCACCCTACTACTTTGTTGAATTCATGATTTACCTCTAGTAGCTTTTTTGTAGAGTGAGTCTATATATTATCATACCATCTATTAATAAAGTTTTAGTTCCTTTCATATTTGAATGCCTTTTATTTATTTTTCTGGCCTAATTGCTCTGGCTAAAACTTCTAATACAATAATGAATAGCAGAGGTAAGGGGAAACACTTTAAGTCTATTACCACAGGGTTGATGCTAGCAGTTTAGTTTTTCCAAATGTGTCTTTTAACAAGTTAATGGCTTTAAATTAATTTCAAACAGTAAGAAATAAAATATGACATATCTCTGTGACAGTGTACTTGCAAAAAATTGGCTCATATCAGGAATTGTCTTGAAAGTCAAATAGAGAATTGCAAAGGAGATGAAAAACACTGAAATCTCTATGTATAAGTTTAACAGGTAAATACAGTATTTTAGAAAAGGAAGCAAGAGTGTAACACGCAAGTGAATTGAATGCCAGATCTATTAGATACAAAAAGGCACATTCATTATCAGAAAACTAATTTGCCCAAGTGTTAACAAGTTCTTGTTTGTTTTAGTTATTTAGTAAGTTATTATTAATTCAACTAATACTGTGAGTACCTACTATATATCTATATGGTTCTCTGCAAGACACTATGGATACCAGCAAAAAAGAATGTTTGTTCTTAATAAGTTTGGAAGGGAAAAATATGCGAACAATTATGAAACAGCAAGATAGCTATTATAAAGTAAGCATAAATACTGTGAGATTTTAGAAGAAAACACAATAAAGGAATAGTCAGCTGAGGAATCAAGGGGATTCCTGAACTAAATTTTGAAGGATGAATAATAGTTCATCTAAAGCAGTGGTTCTCAACCTTCCTAATGCCTTGACCCTTTAATACAGGTTCCTCATGTTGTAGTGACATCCAACCATAAAATTATTTTTGTTGCTACCTCATAACTGTAATTTTGCAACTGTTATGAAACGGGCAACCCCTGTGATAGGGTTGTTCAACCTCCAAGGAGGTCACGACCCACAGGTTGAGAACCACTGCTCTAAAGAACAGGAACTGGTGAATGGTCACGAATTCTCCCAGGACCCAATGCTCTTTCCTCTTCCCAAAGTGGTCTGAGGTGATCTGCCAAAACGGTTCACTGCTCACTAGACCCAGAAAACCCACAGAGTCATGCAAACCAAGAGGGTGAAGTCTCGGCCCATTTTAAGAACACCTGGAAACTGCACAGGCCATCAAGGTGAGGCATATTTAGAGAGCTAACAAGCATTTGAAGGACATCACTTTGTAGAATCAGGGTGTGCCATTCTGACATTAGAATGGTAGGGCTCCTAGGTGTGCCTAGGCCAAACCTACTAAGCTTGGGGGGTTATATCCAGGGTCGGTGGCCCATAAAGCGTGAATTTTTGCTGCACATGATTAAAAATACAGAGAGTAATGCTGAATTTAAGGGTTTATAGGTGGATTCTTTGGTCATTCTGCATATCCAAATGACCAAAGCACTCCCAAGATGAGTCGCCAGCTCCTGGCCGGATCAGCCCATAAGTGAATTCCCCCTGCCACACTGAAACGACCCTTACTGAAAAGAAACAGATTGTTTCTTCTTCTGATTAAAAGAAAAGGTTGCACAGAAGAAAAATATATCCCAGGAAAAAAACGAAGAAGCAAAAAACTAGGTTTGGGAGGAAATAAGGCTTATAGTGAAAGCTAATACAATTTTTAAAATAACAAACAAGAAGAGGTGATGGAAAATGGAGAAAAGGAGATGGTCTTCACAGAAAAAATGACAATTGTTACATAGCTACAGATATTTATTTCTAGGGTAAAAATCACAGATTTAATATAGTTAATTGATAAAGAAACACAAACTGTCGTCATTGACAACATAAATGGGTAGGATGAGAAACACAGCCTCTTTCCTTTTCTCATTCTCCACATCTAGTCATCAAATTCAGTCAACGGTGGTTTCACTCTGCTTCCATACCAGTCTCTTTTTTCTACTGCATATCAGACTACTGACCAGAAAGTTGGAAGTTCAAACCCAAGCAAGGGCACCTCAGAAGTAAACTTCGATGATCTGCCTCTGAAAGGCAAAAGCTTTGAAAACCCTACAGAATAGTTCTACTCTGTACATGTCATTACCACGAGACATAGTCAACAGCAACTAATAAACCTCACCTTCAGACACTTTCTTCATCGTTTAGACCATTAAAGAGAGTTCAAGTGTATTCCCTGTTACCAATTTCACTCCAGATTAATAATCCTAAAACTGTCTTTATTAGGTTGTTTCGCTGCATAAAAAACACACGCACAAAAAGACAAAGAATTAGCTGGAAAATCAAGTTTCTGAATCTGTAGAACCTTTTTTTTTTTTTAAACTTATTTGAAATACCTTAAAAGTGATTATATTTTTTTCATGTTCAAAAACCACCTACCTCTGTAAGCATTTCAATTTAGCTGGTCTCGAATATTATTTACTCTATGAGATTTTTCTCTTTCTGATTGCCTGGCTCCGCCAAACAGGTTGTTTTTCTTTGTCATCTCACTGGGACACAGGTTTAGCTGTTGGAGGACCACATGTGGTGGCAGTCTTAAGAGAACAGAAAGACAAACCGGCTCCACTGCTGTGGACTGGCAGCACAGCAGCAGGCAGGTCGCCAGACTTTGATATGACCCATACCAGCTCTCCTCAGGTACGGGGAGATCTCAGTCCCCAGACTCTTTGCCTCTCTCCTATCTAGCCCCTGCCCCCGGAGTTCATAGATCTTTTCCTGGATCTGCCTTTGAGATCTTCATCTCGAGGCTGTACAAGCTCATGCCCAGCTCCTCGGGAACTCAGGCGGGTTCTCCCTGACTGAGTTCACACAGCGCCCGAGACCTCACTTGCACTCTTGCACTCAGCTGTTCACTGCTCTAGGGGTCATTGGGCTCACGAGAGGCACATACAGGGTAGAATTAGGAATCCAGGGGGAGAAAGCCAAGTAGTCATCTTTTGAGAATCCTCTGTGTAAAGTAAATGTCCTATTTATAAACAAAACTTAAAAAAGGAATCCAGGGAGAGAAAGCCAAGTAGTCATCTTTTGAGAATCCTCTGTGTACAGTAAATGTCCTATTTATAAACAAAACTTAAAAAACTTCAAATCTTGGCTAATAAGTAAAAATTTGGACTTCTCAGAAATGCACACATCTATCAGTTATATTCAAGTGCAGCCCTAAATGTTAAGCTCTGGAAATTAGCAACCACATTCAGAAATAAGGATAATTTTAATTGCTATCAGAATTAAAAGATAATGACTACATGAGTTAATTTAAACATAATTATGATGTGCTCGCTTCGGCAGTACATATACTAAAATTGGAACATACAGAGAAGATTAGCACGGTCCCTGCGCAAGGATGACACGCAAATTCGTGAAGCGTTCTATATTTGTAGAAAGGGGAACAGAAATCAAAGAGTTCAAGAAGAAAATGTTTTGAAACTGATGGTGGCAGCAATTGTACAATTATGCTTGATCTAACTGAATTATGGATTGTTGTATCTGTAAGAGCTCCCAATAAAATGAATAATTAAACAACAACAAGCAGCCACCAAAGTAAGTCATAAACAAAGTTCACATGGAAGAAACACACCAGTCTGTGTGGTCTAAGAACTTATAAAAACAGTGAATCCCCTCTGACCCACATATACAAACTGCCTTGTTATCAGACAGCGCGTTGTAAAGTTGATTATAGCAGAATCGACAGGTTGAAATGTAAAACCTTTATTCAATTGAGGTCCCTTTTAACCCATTGTAAAGTTGTTCTAGTTTTTAAATATTTTCTGCTTTTTTTTCTATTGAGTTTTTTTTTCATTTTGTTATTGCTTCTGTTGGTATATGAAATCCAGGACAGGTAAATCTTGAGAGATAGTAACTGGATTAAAGGTTTCTTGAAGATATGGCAGGGGAGGTTGGGGGGAAATGGAGAGAATTAATCTGAAATTGATTGTGGTGATGATTTTAAAACTGTTTTTAAATGTTTTTAAAATATGATTCAACTATTGAATTGTATGATATGTGAATTATATGTCAATAAAACTGTTTAAATTTATGATATTCAAAAGTAACCAAGTAGAGCATATCTCATTTGACTCTACGTTTAGAAAATACTGACAAATGCAAACTCCTGGACAGTAACAGCAGACCAGTGGTTTCCTGAGGACCAAGGGCCAGGGTTAGGAGTAGATGTCAGTTGTGATCGAGTCAGCTCCAACTCAAGGAGGCCTTCATTAGGGGAAGGGTTACATAAAGGCACAATGAAGTATTGGGGAGGTGACAGGAATACCCATTATCTTGATTATAACCAATGGTTCCACAGGTGCACATGTGAGTCAAAACTCAAATCGTATACTTTAAATAAATGTGTACTTTTTATCATGTCAATTATACCTTACTAACAGAAAGTTGGTAGCCCAATATATAAAGAAAATAAATCTTGAATCTATCCCACCAACAGATAAGAGAAATAAAAAGTTCTGATAACTTTTATATAGGTTTGAACATTCTAACAATATAAAAATATATCACTTGCAAAATATTATCTTTACAGGAGCAATTTCATCTTTCTCTCCCAGGGTGGTTAGTGGGCTCGCACCACTGACCTTACAGATAACAGCCTAACACTAACACATTGTGCACTGGGGACTGGGCATCACTCTGTGGAATAGTGGGTATTATTGCCCTTTCAGGCATAAACTGAGATTAGAAGTACCGTACATACTCGAGTATAACTCGTTTTCTAGCATATTTTTAATGCAGTTTTTGTGGTAAAATTGGGTGCCTTGGCGGATAGTCGGGTTGGCTTATACTCGAGGATATACGGTAAGTGATTCGCAGAGCATACTTTATTCACAGTTGTTGCAAATAACTCTCCACAACTTTTCAAATCTTATATCAATTGATTAGGCATATTTGGACTGCTGGTCTAGCCTTTAATTAATACAGATAGCCAACTTAAAGACTTCCCCTCCCATTGAAATAAAGATTTAAGAAAATTTACAGAAAGGGACCAGTGGCCAAAAGAGAGGGAACCTGTATTGGCAATGAACAGTATCTCCAAACATGTACTCAAAAGTGATCTAAATGATATAAGGAACATACCATGAGAGTAAATTCATGTTATCATGGAGTTTTAATTTTCATTAAGAACCCACTGTTAGTTAACTCTCCCCGTTAAGTGTTAACCAAAGTGATAACCAAAAGGTTGGCAGTTCAAGCCCATCAGCCAATTCCATAAAGATTTAGCCTCAGAAACCCTATAAAACACGGTTCCCATGAGTCGGATGGACTTGATGGCAGTGGGTGGATTTGTTAACTAAACTTTAGTTTTGCTTGTTACCCATGAAAACTTATGTTCTGGGTCAACAGACAGACCTAGAACTATTTATAGGCTTTTCTTTTTTTGTCACTGGTTTTTGTTGTTGTTTTGTTTTGCTCTGTCTTTTTTTTGTGGGGTTTTTAAAAATTTGTTTTGTTTTTGTGCTTATTGTCTCTGCATGCCTACCTAGATAAGATAGGTGGGATAAACAAGCTGGAGGAGAAAACAACGGGCCTTTGGTTCCGAGGGGACACGGTACCCTCCTCCAAACCAGAATTTATTTAGTCTCAGAAACCCTCTGGAGCAGTTCCACTCTGTCCTAAGGGGACATTGTGTCCAAATCAATTATAGCAGAGGGTTTGTTTTCACTTCACAGAACTGAGGATGAAGTTAATAAAATATCCTCAAGTGGCTCTATCTACCTCTTTACTTGACCATCTCTCCTCTCTCTTCCCCAAGCACCCTCACTTTATTAGCCACACATGCTACCCAAACCAAACCCAACTCAACCCAAGCCAACCCACTACTTTTGGGGTGATTCTGATTGAGAGACCCTATCCTATAGGTCAGGATAGATCTGTCCTTCTAGAGCTTCCAAAACTATAAATATTTCTGGAAGTACACTGTCATATCTTTCTTCCAAGCAGCAGCTAGTGGGTTCTAACTGCCAACCCTCTGTGTAGCAGTCAATTACTTGATCCACTTACTGTTCCACCAGAACTCCTCCTCAAATCTTCAGACTGCTCTTCCTGTTTGATATGCCCTCTTTAGAAATCAGTTGGGTCCCTGCTTCTCCTTTAACAAGTGTGTCCAGGGTTTCCTCCAGCAAATACTATGTTCTCTTTATCAACTGCTTTCTAAAACGGTCTTTCACCCTTATCAGTGCACTAATAATGACGACGTAGGAAATAAAAGGCAGCTGCATTTGAGTGCTGTGTCATACAGGTTGTTAAGTATCTATAACCTACTAAATCCTCAACTACTCAGTAAGTGAGCACATTAAGAGAAGTGACTTTCCAAAAGTCGCTCAAGCCATAATTGTAAGTAACTGCCAACAATGCTAATTAGTCAAAACTAGGCGGACTGAGATTCACACAGCTTCCTGGTTCCAAGGCCATTCTGCTGACTGTGGTGGGGAACTTACATTTTGTAAACCCCTGAAATATAAGCTTTAAGGAAAAGTTCAACACCTGCATGATATTTGCACTGACCATGTGCATGGTGAATAAAGGAGGCTGAGAAGAGTACACCCCTTCTTTTTGTTCAGGAATGTCAAGTATTGTGCCCATTTGCTTAGGGGGAATACACAAAGGATCCCAGGTCTCTGCTCTCAAAAAGCCTACAGTCATTCTATCAGATTTTGCACGGATATAGGACTGGGAGCAGCAAGATGTCAGGAAAGCCTTGAGTTTCTGATTTTCCCTTCAAAACCACACTGAAGTGGGGTTCTACTACGCTGGCATCCCAGCAAGAATTACTGTACCTCGTTTTCCTCTTTGCCTGTTGCTCCTGATGGTATGAAGAGCTGCTGAGGGGCTTCTCGCTCATGTTGACCTTCTGCCCAACAGGGTAAAATGCTGCCTAATCTGTGCCATCTTCACCACCTGCTGTGTCCGAGACGAATGTTGCAGCCAATCTGTCAACTCATCTCATTGTTGCTGTCCCTCCAATTTACCATGCACCAACTCTTTTAGATTACTTTAGATTATGTCTATACTCACAATTTTATTCTATCTTGAATTACACTTCTATTTAAACCCCCCCCTTAAACCATATTTTTGAAGAACAATCTTGTTGCTAAGTATGTTCAATTTGAATGATAATATATAGCTTCCTCCAAATGTGGTGAAGAAAGCTGATTGTGCCCGGCTATCAAAAGATATAGTGTCTGGGGTCTTAAA
>NW_022103915.1:89029203-89036382 GCF_000313985.2 Echinops telfairi | reverse complement strand
TTTAAGTGAAGAGAAAATGTTTTGAGAATGATGTACAAATGCGCTTTACACAATTGATGTGTGTATGGATTGCGATAACAGTTGTATGAGCCCCTGATAAAATATAGCTTCCTCTTCTCACAGATTTAGAAAGAAACCCACACAAGAGAAAAATGACTATACTGTATAAGTGATCAGTGTTAGAAGTCTTTGCAACAAAACCACAATCAATGTAGGTTTGTTTTTTAACGCAGGAGACCATGGAGCTATAATTTACTGAACTTCAAGCAACTTCTCCAAAAAGAACATTTTACTCCTAGGTTAAAAAGTAAGCAAAACAAAAACAACCTTTTATATTGTCTCATATACTTTTCCCTTTTTCTCTGTCTTCTTTACTCTAGTTTCACATATGTGATAAATACAATTTAGATACATATATATTTTAAAGATATGTATTATTACTTGTTCTTTGAACAGTAATTCATTCAAGGAGATACTTTCTGGCCTGGCATGGGAAACACCAACATTTAAAAAAAGCCTTATTAAATTCAAGCAATATGCAAAGAAATTACAAGAAAATAAACTAAGTCTAGTACTGTTACTGAAGTCCCAGAGTAGTAAAAAATAGTTACTATGCTTGAATGTTAACTGAAAGGCTGGTGAATCAAATAAATGCAGGCGCATTTTGGGAGAAAGCCCTGGCAATCTAGTTCCCCAAATCAGCCACTGAAAACCGTAGGAAGCGCACTTCTACTCGGACACACACGGGGTTACCGGAGTTGAGACCGACTGGATGGCAACTTGTAGCACAGTCACTTATTAAAGCGCTGGTTGCTAACAGTAATTTTACAACTTTTCTACCCCTGCCATCAAGTTAATTCTGACTCATAGCAACCTAATAGGGCAGAGCAGAACCACTCCATGGGTTTTCTGAGACTTTAAATATTTACTTAAGCAAATAGCCTCATTTTTCTTCCTCAGAGCAACTGGTGGATTGAACCATTGACCTTGTGTTTAGCACCCCAATGCTCTTCTCACTGTGACAGCCACCAGGGCTCCTAAAAACTTTTCTAGGTGGCTGCTAATAGATCAGATGATGTTTAACTACTATTCTAATCTGAAAAAAGCAGATTTTCCCAAATACTGATAGAACTGGTAAAAGTGAAATAGTGGAGAAAGAAAATAAAAAACAGTGAGATTCAGCCATAAAGAAAATGCTCAAGTCTTGATACATACTACAATATGGATGGCAGGCAATTGAAGACATGCTGAGTGAAACAGACATAACTTTTACAGATTTTTCTACCAAACCCACTGCCATCAGGTTAATGCCACAAAAGGAAAAATATTATATGACTTCACTTTTACAGAAAGAATAGGGAAATGTGTACAGACAAAGCTTCTTGGTGGTTACCGGGATGAAGGAGAGGGAAGAAGAGTAATTACTTATGAAGTACTAAAGTGTCAGTTTGTGGCAGAGAGATGTAGCCTTCTGCTTCCATGGAGACTCAGTCCTGGAAGCCCTATGGAACAGGGAGTTTCAATTTCTGAGTGATGGGAGGAAAAAAATAATCACACCAATTAAGGATATAGTTACACCACCAGTTATTCTAATTGCTGTCGATAAGTTGTATCTCTGAAAATTGCAGAATTGTTCAAAGCTGCAAATTTTCAAACACACACACACACACACACACACACACACACACACACACACAGCTGTGAGGCAGCTGATATACAACCAAACACCTCATGGAATTTGGTTCTTTGGTTTGAGGTTTAGTGTCATGCTATCAGGGGACGACCCAGTTATAAGTAACGTTAGTACTTTTGTCCTGCCTCCTAGTTTGTTGCTTAGTGCCTGGGACCTTAAAACCTTACAAGCAATTACCCCAGGTACACAACACTTTAGAGAAGTCCTGTTAGCTTCAGTGCTTACTCAGTGGGCAACGATCTGCAAGGTGAGCAGTTTGAAATCACCACTGGCTCCAAGGGAGAAATGTGGGGTTTTCTATTTCTGTAGAGTTACAGCGGGCAGTTCTACACTGTCCTGTATGGTTGCTATGAGTCAGCATGGGCTCAATAGCAGTAAATTAATTTTTTTCGTTATTGACCTTGGAGCAATAGAGAAAGGAGGAGAGTTGGGAAATGTGTGGCTAATTGCCTCTATGAACAGTTTACTTCCTTTGGCAAGAGACTAAAGTAATAGGATGGCGCTGGACTACAATTATTAAGCATTCTGATCAAAGATTCTATAGAAGAATCCTGATCAAAAGGGGGGAATGGGATGTAAAACAAAATTTTAAAGTTCCATGGTTTTCGAAAGCCAAGGAGGCTGGATGAACTGGGAGACTATTGCCCTAGATTAATCTTAAGCCTTAAACCAAAAACATTTTCCCACGTCTCCCTAAAACTAAATAACAGCTTAATTTAGTAACTGCCCTGAACACTCTAATCTTTTCAGAACAATCTTTATGGGATCCAATCAACAATAACCCAAAAATTAAACAGGAAATTAAGGGGCAATGATTTTATCTAGGAGAGAGGTATGATTCAGAAAAGAGAATAAAAATCATTGGGTAATTGAAAAATGTAATCAATATTACTGAACTGAAATTGTGGAAATGGTGTATGTTCTGCTTTGTACTGTGTATTCTCAACACAACAGAAAATAAATTACAAAACTGAACAAAACAATGAAGTGAAATGAAGTAGAGATAAACTTCATTTGTTTGAAATTTGTGAATTAATGAAGACAATAGCAAAGAAAGACGCCTAATAAGATTATTACCTAGGCCTAAGTAATGAAGCAAACAAACACAAGCTGGGGAGAGAACGAAGCTGCTTAGAGCTAGTCTCTGACAATCAGGTTCAAGTTCCAAGTTAAGGCTACATTTACTTTCACGTCCTTATCACCCTGACAGCTCAGCAAAATTAAAATAACCTAGTCGACCAAGGGTTTACATAAAACGTTTTTCCTTTATCTTTCCCTAACAAATTCTCACTAAACAAAAATTTTTTTAAAGTGTGACTATCGAGAAAAAAGCTCCTATCTTTTAAGTTAGAGATTAAAAGTCATTTTAAATTTTAAAAAATTCATGAACGCTTGTTAAGAAATGGAGTGAATTAACTGTCAATTTACAGCAAGGAACTGCTACGATATGTTACTGCTTTCAGGAAAACTCAGCCATAGAATTCAAAGGAACCTCGAGAATGTTATCCCATAACCTGCAGTCAGTCACTCACTAAAGGTCAGTGACAATTTGTGAAATTTACAAACTTCAAAAATAAGATGTTTCAAACTACTGTACTTAAATATCCTAACATTAACTAAGATTTTAATTGCATGTTTAAAAAATTCAAAGCCACAATTCCCCTAGCAAGTGTTAATTGTTACCATTTAGAGAAAATAATAATCACATCCATCAAATAATGTCAAGCACCTTTATTAAAGCTAACGTTATTGCTAGTCACCATGATGACAGTAACTTTCGTTAAACAATTCCTAGACAGTTACTAAAGAATTACTGTCTAGCTGGTAAACTGAGGCAAAATACTGAAAAACTTGAGAAGTCACAAGTACAGTCAAAGTCCACTGTACAAAACTACTGGGCCGTGCTCCTCCTTTATGTAATGTTTTGTAAAAAGCTACATTTCAGTGTTGCCCATTAGTGGGCTTTAGAGTCTTTTCTAGATATAATTTGAACTATGAGCACAAAGGGAATTTTAAATTCAGCATCAAGTAGCTTTTGTTGAGCTTTTTTTTGTTTGCAAGCCCTTTCATACAACACCAGTGATTCAATTTCACCTGTAGATAATGAAACACAGAACTCGTTGTAGGGGGGAAAGCAAACAAGAGTGGGAAAAGAAGTTATCAGATAATATGAAGGAATGAAACAGTTGACTGAAAAACACACTATACCTTTTTCTTTAAGAAATCACTATGAAATTTGGATAGTTGAGTTACCACATTTCTTCCGGAAATCTCTATTTTTTCCAAAAGCTCCCAACGTGAGTGGCTCACCTGGCTTGTCTGAATCCTGAATCCGGGCTTTTACTTCTGCTGAGGTGGGATCGTCAAGAACTGAAGTTAGAATTCCCTCCTCTCTGTCCTCTACTTTAGTCACGGTAAAGTGTGGCATTGTTACAATTACTTCGTTCTTTCTGCATCTAACCTTCTTCCCAGCCCCTTTTTCCTGCCTGCCTCTTCCTTGCAGTCCTCCGTTCAGATTCTGATCGCAGCTTCCAGGAGACAGTGGCTGGGAATCGGGAAGTACTTTAAGCTCACGTGACCTGCAGCCCAAAGGGAGTGGAATGCTTGAAGACCCGCCTTCCACAATGTTTATCATTCACTTGGAAGATGAGGCACTCCACCCTCTGCTTATTGTTATTAAGCTTAAGAACTCCAAGAAATGTTTGGGCTGCCCCCCCCCCCCCCCCGAGCTTCGGAAAGCTGGAGACTATGCACAATTAATTTATGGACTGTCGTTCACTGAGTGTTCACACACTTGTTTCCTTTACCTAAACACTGCCATCCCTGTGTGCACTTCAGTATCGCAACCTCTGCCCTCCTATTTCACGGGAGCAAGAAGACTGGGGAACCCTTCATTTTACAAACTGCCCTATGACACCCCATCAACTTTAGAAAACAAAGCAGACACAATTTTCAAGCTTTCGTTGTTTCATCTTAAAGCATGGGATGTGGTGTCATATCAATCAGAAGTGGTTTTTAATCCTTCAGGCAGAAAAACTCATTAAGCAAATACTTAACAAACACATATAGTTGATGTGAGGCATAGATCTAGACGCTGTTAGACTAAGACATCCAAAAGAACATGTTTGTTTAACAAAGAATAGGATTTTTTTTTTAAAACGGATTTTTTTTAATTTTTATTATTCACAGAGCTTATGCATTCAGGTTTAACGAAAACCCGTCACAAAAAATCCCTCTGGTTAAGAGGTGACTAGCTCCTTCAGCACACACTCACAAATAACTAAATCATAGTAGTTGGTATACTTTATCAGGTAACTATAGCAAGTTCTCAGTTGATAACTTTCACCTGAAAGTATAGCACTTTATCTCTATGCTTAGACAAGGGAGCTCAGTACATTGAGCCCTCTGTTAATTTACCTGTTGGTGATGTAAGAGACTGGTTTTGTTATTAGGAATGGATTTCACCTGATAATTAATTAGGCTGTTGCTATGAGTCAGAGTCGACGTGATGGCAGTGTTTGGTTTTTGTGAAACACCTTAAATCAATCAAATATGTATAACCTCTATGCAGATTGCAAGTAAAAGAGAAGGAAACCAAAAGTTGTTAAGAACCTACTTTGTGCTCTGCGATGCAGTAAAAACTTTACATCATGATCTTATTGTAATCACCACAGAAACAAAAGCATCAGGCTAAGGATTCTGCTTAGTCACAGAGCTTGTAAATGGTAAAGTCAAACTTTAAAACCAGGTCTGCCTCTGAAACCTTAAGGTAGACAGCACAAATGATGTAGCTTTATGAAAAGAAAACACACACACTCACTAGGTTTCATTTCATGGGTTTCTACATAGCACTGGTCTGCAACTTTGGGTGCACACTGAAATTGCCTGTGAAACTTTAAAGACAACTCAAGCTTGAGCCCCAACCCAAAAATTCTGATTTAACTGCCCTCGAGTAGAGGCCGGGCAACATGACTGGAAAAAGCTGCCCAGATGGTTATAATGTGCAGTTAACATTGAAAATTACTACAAACTAGCTATTCCTCAGCCATTGAATTCAATTCCTTCCAAATTTGTGTTCAAACACAGAAAAGGTAAAAAATTAATCATATTTTTCCCAAAATAATCGAAAACCAAGTAATTGGTTCTGAGACCCAAAAATTACGTATAAGCTTACTATGAAAATAAAATTAACCCACTTAACAATAATTTACAACAAATAAATAAACATAAAGTAACGGTGGAGGGTTTTAGCCTTCTCTAATATCTCACTGTCCTGGATGCACTACTGCCATCGAGTTGTTTCTGATTCAGCCAAAAGAACAGGAGCTTTTTAACCTCCTTTGATGGTTTGGGTTCCATTTTGTTTGGGGATTAATGATTTCACACCTTTTGCCACACTGGCACTTTAATCACATTTTTTTTTCCCATCAAAAATGTTGATAATGCCAACTTAGCCATGTACTCAGCCCCCAAATCAGACAAGCAGTGACCTGGTTCAAATCTAAGGATTTCTTTCTCAATCATGGGTCTCAGTTTTCCTCTTAGCTTTATTGCTGGCATCATTAACTTTCTTTGGAGCCATGGTTACGAAATTTTACACTTAATAAAGTACAAAAAAAGATCACAATGACAAATGTTTTAACGCACTAACACAAGCACTGTATGTTATCTGAACGTGAGCTGAGCTTAGACTGAAGCATCATCCCTTTGTGTCCGCGGCACAATTCACTCGTGACTCATTCTAGGCCCATACAAGTTTTTTCAACTCAAGAGTTTTGGTTGGACTATTAAGCAAAGTTGCAAATACCTTGCCTACTTTTTTTTTTCTTCGAACTTTGCTCTTCCACAACCATGGTATCTCTCGCTCTACAGTATTCTGGTAAAAGTGCTTATGAGTTGGGCTGTGACCTGCAAGGTTGGCAGTTTGAAGCCACCAGCAGCAGCTCCACAGCAGAAAAGCAGGGCTTTCTACTCTCATAAACAGTCAAAATCTCAGGGACTCACAGGGACAGTTCTACCCTGTCTTACAAGGTCGCTATGAGTCAGTATTGACTTGATGGCAGTGTGGTTTGTTTTTTAAATAGGAAAAAAGAGAGGTTCATCAGGTGAGAAGAAATTGTTAATGATTTTTATCTTTGAAAGAAACTAAGTTACCTATTTTATCTGTTAATGTGGCTACTAAAAAGTATTCTGTTCAAAAAAAAAAAGAAAGAAACTAAGTCAGGACCATACATTAATAACTCAGGTAACTACTCTACAAGTTTACTGAAAGGAACTTAAAAACAAACTATATTTCAGTGTTACAGTCTGGGTTCCACATTCATTTGATTTTAGTACCACTGGATGTTTTTTATTGGATCTTGTCTTTTATACGTATATAAAAAAGCTGAACTGTGGGAGCAGATGAAGGGGGAGGAGGAGAAAGTGGAGTACATCCTGGCCCACCAGGCCATGAGGACGATGCTCCCAATTAGAGCAGCCAGTCC
>NW_022103915.1:89015162-89027612 GCF_000313985.2 Echinops telfairi | reverse complement strand
TTAAGTGGAGAGGAAATGTTTTGAGAATGATGAGGGCAATGAATGTACAAATGCGCTTTACAAAATTGATGTATGTATGTACTGTGATAAGAGTTGTATAAGCCCCTAATAAAATGATTAGGAAAAAAAAAGTTGAATGAACCCCTAATAAAAAGATTTTTTTTAAAGCTGAACTGTGGCTGATCTTCTATAATCATTGGTCAGAAGCATTGACCTGTATCAAACTGGTGTACAAGTGTCTAAGTATTAATGTTGTCATTCCCTCGCAATCAATCAATTTCCCTATATAGAAAACCAAAAAGGTAAAGGCAGACTTTACACCCAGGTCTGCCTGCCTCTAAGTTACCTAAGATAGCATAATTTACAAAGAGACTTCAAGTGAAAAGAAAGAGAAATTTTCCATGAACTTTTTGAAGCCTTCTTATAATTACCAATGTGATGCTCTGTTATTACAGACTTTTATCAATTTTATAACAGTTTTCTCTCAGTGGGAACCACAGATAAAAGTAAAGGAGTATGAACAACTGAAAGCAAAGTTAAAGTATTATAGAAAAAGTCGAGGAAAGCTAGTAAAGTTGAAGTGTGTGTTTGTGGGTTGGGGGGGGATAGGGGGTGGCAGAGTGGTTGATAGAAATGGGATGTAAGAAATAGCTTAAGTACAATGAACAATCACAATAGCTCTACATAACCACCAAGATGGCTAAAATAAGGACTGGAAGCACCAAATTTGGTGAAGATGTGAAACAGGAACTCTCATTTATTGTCACAGAGTGTAAATTGGTACAATCATTTTAGAAAGGGACTTAGTTTCCCCTACAATCCAGCAATTCCACACTTAGGGATTTACCCGCCAAAAGGAAAACATACCCACAAAGGGTCTTGTACCAAAATGTTCACATAAGTTTATTGATAATATCCCCAAACCGAAAATATCACAGGTGTACAGCCAGAGGAGAATAGATAAACAAACTAATACATTCATATAAAGAACTACCACCCACAGGTGAATGATTGAACACTGGAATATATTCACATAAAAGTAGTACTAATACAATTGCTGGGCGAGAAAGTGGCAGAGAGTGGGCCGGGCCCATAGCTGACCTTCTCTGGCTTCTAATTACCAGAGGCAAAGGTCAGATACATCTTCACCATCCATCTTTCTTTACCCTATTCTGACACCAGCCGTTCCTCTCATGACACTCTACTTACTTCTGCTTGGTTTGATAATTCATTGCAATGGTCACCTAGAACTCACTCATGATTAAGGGGGGTGATTAGGGAAGTTAAAGGGTTATTACAAGTCAGCATCAGTAAATAGTAAACATACAGTCATTGGTCTACAGAAAAACCTTTCTCGCTAGTTGTTGGGCTCTCAGTCAACTGTTCCCTTGGCTTCTGCCCTCACAGCTCCATAGTCTGACGCAGTGTTGCTGAGTGAGTCATGGTCTCCTCGTTCTGTCAGAGTAACCAGCCTCTAACAACCGCAGGGTCCACAGGCACAACTGTATGGCGATAATATATAAAGACTATAGTAAAGTCATAGAAGATAGGAGAGAGAGGAAAATAAAGGAGTCAGACACAGCTTATGGTAGCATGCTCACCTCCAGGGTGGCCATGATCTCAGCAGCCAGGTCTATGCAGAGAGAGGAGAGAGTATATTTCTAACCAAGGCTTATATATACTTACGTGGCGTGCAAGTCTCCCTGATTACAGGTAATCACATATTTAACAGGAAGGGGCTGTCCAATAGGCATACGTGCACCAAGAAGGGGATGTTAGGGGTACACATGTGACAAGATGGGCAGATGCTAGATTTCAGATGGCAGCCTAACGCCTGATCCTCCTTGAGTTGGCTTGACCTTGTCTCTGGCCTCTCCTTCAGGGAAACAACCCACTGTCCTTATCAGCAGGGAGTGGGTCCTATGTAGGGTGGGACATAGGATAGAGTCTGATTGCTCTAGATGGCTGATGCCCGGAGGGAGATAGCCTCTAAGCAGTTTGCGTTGACCTGCAAGTGTACAGTCATTTACCATGTGATGCAAGCAGCTTCTTAGGTTTGGCATATATTTGGGGAACAACCTGGGGAAAAGCCTTTCTGTATCCCACATCTTACCATCGGTCTCTGGTCTTAGTTTGGCTCCGCTGGTTTGTCCCATGGTCTCCATGCTGCAGTCACTGATGCTTCTGGTCTCAGTTTTTACCATAAGTGCTCTACTGCCAATGGTTCTGGGATTTTTCTGCTTCCGAGATGACTCATTCAGAAAAGAATGCCTTTGGGGTATGGCTTTTATCTTTCAGCAGACCATAACCAAACCAAAACCAAACTCACTGCCACTGAGTCAATGCCAACTATTAGGAACCCTACAGGGCAGAGTGAAAAGTGCCCCTCTAAGCATCTGAGGCTCTAACTCTTTGTGAGAGTAGAAAGCCCCGCCTTTCACTTGAGGCGTGGTTTGGACTCCTAGTGACCCCACGCACAACGGAACAAAAAGCTGCCCAGGTCTGTGCCATCTTCACAGTTGTTCCTATGCTTGAGCCCATTGTTGCACTCCCTCTCCTTAAGGGCCTTCCTCTTCTCTGTTGTCCCTCTACTTTGCTACACATGACGTCCTTCTCCAGGGACTGGTCTCCCCTGACAACATGTCCAAAGTGTTTGAGATGAAGTCTCGCCGCCATCTTTGCTTCTAAGGACCATTCTAGCTGCACTTATTTATTCCAAGACAGATCGGTTGGTCCTTTTAGCAGTCCATGCTACTTTCAAAGTTCTTCTCCAGCACCACAATTCAAATGCATTGATTTTTCCATGGTCTTCCTTATTCAATGTTCAACTTTCACATACATATAAGGCAAGTGAAAACACTATGGCTTGGGTCAGAGAGACTTTATAGCGCTCAAAGTAACAACATCCTTGCTTTCAATTCTCTAAAGAGGTCTTAGCAGATTTACCAAATGCAATACATTTCTTGATTTCTGGAATGCTGCTTCCATGAGTACTGATTGTGGATCCAAGCAACACAAAATCCTTGACAACTTCAACCTTCTCACCATCTATCACGATGTCACTTATTGGTCCAGTTGTAAGGATTTTGGTCTTCTGCACATTGAGTTATAATCCATATTGAAGGCTGCAATCTTTGATCTTCATCAGCAAATGCTTTAAGTCCTTCTCATTTTCAGCAAAGCAAACTGTGTCTTCTGTGTTTCACAGGTTGTTAATAAAACTTCCTCCAGTCCTGACGCCACATTCTTCCTCATATAATCCAGCTTCTCTGATTGTGTCCTCAGCATGTAGGTTGTTTAAGTATGGTGATACAACCCTGACATACGTTTCCTGATTTTAAACAATGCAGAATTGCCTTGTTTTGTCACACAACGACCTCTTGATCTATGTACATGCTCCGAATGAGTACAATTAGGGTTCCAGGAATTCCCTTTCTTGTCAAGGCGATCCAGAGTTTGTTGTAATCCACAAGTAAACATACTTCTGGTGTTCTCTGCTTTGAGCCAAGATCCATCTGCTCATTTTATCTCAAGGTATAACACGAATTAAGTCTCCTTGGGAAAAAACTATATTTAAATTTTCTCAACTAAGCTGGTTAATTTACGTTTTCTCCATACTATGCAGTACTATGTTATATAAGACAAAGGAAAATGTTCACAATGAAACTGGAAATAAAACCATATATGTTGTAAAAACCATAAAAAATATGTTGCTTTAAAAATACATTATTTAAAAAGTACTCACTATTTATCCTAAAGTACAATGGTGTCATCAGATTATTTATATATATATATATACCTACAAGCAAGATCAGTTAATACAACTATTACTCAGATTAATGATATAATAAATAAGCTATCACTGCCATCAAGTCGGTTCTGATACACAGCAACCCTATAGAGCAGAGCAGAACTGTCCTTGTTGGTAGAAAGTCTCATCTTTCTCCCTCATAGTGGCTAGTAGTTTCACACTGCTGACCCTATAATTAGCAAACTAACCCATAACCTGCTGGGCCACCAAGAGTATAAACAAAGACAGTAAGTACCATGCAGTATAAGCTCAGAAAGGACACTGAGTAAACAACACACCACCACATTTTCTAGCTACTTCTTCAGGAACCTGAATTTTCAGAAGTCTTCACAAGTGGGGTCTGGGGGGCAGGAGTAGGCAGTTGATGGAGAGTAATTTGATAGCTGCTTCAGCCTTTTAGGCTGCTGACCCAATTCTCCTAGTGAGAAACATCCCAGGTTCATGACAGTAGAGAGCCCTGGTGTCCCACCCGGCAAACGCTGGGCTACTAGAGGAAGTCAGCACTTGGCGCCACCCAGCTGCCCCGAGGAGAAAGGTGCCTGTCTGCTTCTGGGAAGATTTCGGTCTTGCAGGGTCACTGGCAGTGGAAAGTCACTTGGTGACAACGGGGGAAAAATAATGAAAAGCATACTTTCAATTTTTTTTTAAAAAGATCAAAATTGATGGATTCTTTTAGGAAAGATTTACCCTCATGAATTAGATTCAATGGCCAATGAGTTCTATTTTTTGTGGATTGGGGAAGAATGCTCTACTTCCTATCAGCTCTTAAATTTTGTTTGGAATATTACATATTGCTAACTAGGAGGGGGGAAAATCAACATACCATATGCTTTTACACACAGCTTAGGATGTAAATCTAGTCATTTGTGAAAACAGGTCTTCTTTCTGGCCGTGGAGAATGTTTGTATGTCATAAAGGCAAATGCTCTCACAATAAACCAAAACTCACAGCCACTGAGTCAACTCTGACTCACAGCGGCCTATGAGGCAGAGAGTAACTGCCCCTGTAGGTCTCCAAAACTGTACATCTTTACAGTAGCAGAAAGCCTCATCTGTATCCCATGCACAGCAGAAAGAAGGCAAACTTCGGTTGGGTTCTACTTCTCATAGCTTCCCCCAAACAAAAATGTACACATCAAAGATGAATATCTTTATTCCAAATTAAAAAGGAAACTTGTCTTGTAAAATGTGGGAACTTTAAGTGTCATTTTATTTTTTAAAAAGCTATCTGCCAAATGATTATGACTATAAACAGATTAATGTTGTCAACTGAATATTATGCATGGACCTCTTAATGCCATGTAATGGCTTAACAATAGGTAATAAAATGCGAATCAGAAGCTGCCTCTGATTAACCAGGAAAGTAGGGGGTGGATCACAACCCTGAAAATCACGCAAAGAAACAACAAAAACAGAAAACTGAAGTTATGATTAAGATCCAACCATACCTGAAATTTCCTGTTTCTGTTTCCTACTGCTGCATTTTACCACTCCACAAAGTCAGTTAAAAAATTTCTTTGAGGGGAGCTGTTATCGAAGAGTTCAAGAAAGAAAGAAAATGTTTGGAAAATGATAGACAGTAATTGTACAATTATAGTTGATCTAAATGAATTATGGATTGTTATAATATTTGGAAGCTCTCCCCGTAAAATGATTTAAAAAAAAAAATTGATACAGCTTCAGCCCTTGCATTTTTCCCAGTTAAGTTATCCAAAGGTAACTTAAGATTTTCAGGTTTATATAGTCTTTCAGGGTGATTTATTTACTTTATTGCCTTGATTTGTGAAATCTTAACTGTAAGCTCTACAGGTTATTTAACTATAGCTTAGAAATTCTTCAAAGATGTGATGCAGGTTGGCAGAATGGAGGAGGGATAAAAACCAAGGACCAGAACCTTGAAGTGAACACATGAAAACATGTTTCGTGTGAAATAACACAGCAGCACAGCAACAAAACTGTGTATGAGACCAAAGGGAACAAGGTGAGAAAATACCTTTGGGGGGGAATTAAAGTATCATAAATGAAATGAAAAAGAATGTTGAAAAATGTAACATTAATGTTATTGATTGGAAATTGTCAAGTATGAACCTAATTTAGTGTAAGCTTTCACTAAAAGCCCAATGAAATATTTTTTAAAAAGACACACTTGCAAGATATGACAAAATAACAATTTATAAACTATCAAGGGCTCATGAGGGAGGGGGAAGCGGGGAGGGAGGGGAAAAATGAGGACCTAATGCCGAGGGCTTAAGTGAAGAGGAAATGTTTTGAGAATGATGAGGGCAATGAATGTACAAATGCACTTTACACAACTGATGTATGTATGGATTGTGGTAAGAGTTGTATGAGCCCCTAATAAAATGATTTTATAAAAAGACACACTTGATTATCAGATGTTAAAATGAAACAACATTTTAGAATTTTGCATCTATGGTAATACCATTTCCTATTAATCAACTGCTGAACTTGTGAATTTAGGACAAGGTGCTCTAAATGTGTGTCGAAGTATGTGTCCATAATGTATATTCTGCAAATGTGAGCTTGTACCTTCAAAAATAATTACTGCAATTCTAAAAAGTACACTGAAATACAGGATATTAATACGTAATATCTTGTTGGAGTTTTCCTTTTAAACGGTAAGATTTCTAAAGCTTCATTAACATAACATTTGTTCTGAATAGTCACATACTAAAATACTTTCAGAGTTTCCACAATGCTAACTCTTCAAACTTTAGTGCCTACTGCTAAGAAAGACACATCCTGAACTTAAACACACAGTATTCTGAGCTAACAGACCCAACAGGTATGTAGGCACGGAATGTACACAGGGCATCAGGCTCAAAAGGCATGGGAAGGTCCTGAACCCCGCCTGTGCTTCTCTTGGCAAATCACGAGTTCAGAACCATAATGGCTCTGGGTATAAAGGAAAGGATACTATTTTCAGAATGTGCACAAAGGTCATGCTAGTCCAAACACATTTATTATGCAGAGAAAGCAAAAAGAAGAGGCAATCATGATCCAAAAGCATCCTGATAGCGCAGGGGCAGTGAATTATTTAATGTGTTTTTTCTAGGCAAAGTCTCGGACTCCCACTAAACAACCGTTCCCCCTTTATAGGTCTGCTAAAAAGGCGGGGGAAGATACTCATAAGATTCACCTGTAATTGCAAACAGTACTCCCAGGAGTGCCATCCTGCTGTGTACAAAATGAGCTCTCTGATTACCAGCAAGATCCAGGAGTGGAGCTCGTCCTCTGGACCTGAGATTTCTGTGTAGTGAACCTCCTGCATCCAGAAGAAAAGTACAACTTCAGAGGAGCAGCAGCAGGGCAGAGGGACCGACTTCTCAACTCTAGTAGCAAGGAAGAGAGTGCTTTTGTGCAAGAGGCTGGCTCCTGGAGCAGGGTGCCTCTGGGCACTTAATTCAGGAAACTGACCTTACAGACCCACAGAGCTTCGGCTAAATGCTTTCAGGTTTGAGGTTTACAGCAAAGTGGCATGTCCTTTGGGGCATTTATTAGCAGAAGTGACAGAACTTTGTAACATGTCCTGATGCAACTCAACCCTGAGCATTTCTCACTGGCATTACAACTTGTTAACTCCCTTAATAAACCTTTTAATCAAGAATTTTGTCTATGGGTTCCGTGTAGCCATTGCAATGGATATTAGAACCTGGAGATAAATTGTGGAACATGAAGTCAGTCAGCATAGATAGGTCACTGCATGTTGCCTTTAATATTCCTCTTATTCTGTCTTAAACAAGAAAGCAGCTCCAAGTCCCCCAAACTGTTCGTCTCCTTCCTTTGCTTCCTACCATGCCAGTAAAAGTAACGGCAAAAGGAAAGTTTATGAGAATCTGAGAGGAAGAAAAGTGGGCTCCAGGTGGAAAGAATTAGCAAGGAGCTGAAAGAAAGCAACCAAAGACAAAGCTAAGTTGGACACAGTCAGAGCAGCAGTTGCTGTTATTTATTCAAATCTTAGGGCAGGAAGAAGAAGAAAGCTCTCTCCATTAAAGCCCCATTCTTAATTGCTGTTCAGTATTTTTAAACTTCCATTGAAAACACTTCCAAACATACACATTCCATAGCAGATTAATATTCCAAAACACACGTGTCTGTCTCTCTTGCTCAAAATCTAAAGTTCCTCATGACTAAACAGCCACCAAGCTATTCAAGGGCCTCTCTGTTTAGAAAACCCTTTCTATCAAAGCACTCCTCTACGTTGCAATTCAATTTTTAAAAATTACATACATTTTCTCTCCACAAAATGGAGAACAGTAAAACGAGCCCTCCATAACTTTAACTCTGCATCAGCAAACTGCCAAATTTTGCCAAAGTAGTGTTGTCTCTCTCCAACTCTCTCTATTTGGGGGATTGGCAGGAGAATTTTGATATAAACCCTGAAAATATTTGATTCACCTATAAAAACTTCAGTATGTGTCTCTATAGATAACAGTCATTACATCTTCTTTACATAATCACAATGTCACAAACATCTAAGAAAATAATTCCTTAATATCATTTAATACCAAGTATATGCTCAAATTTCCTCAATTATCTCAAAAGTATCTTTTTACAGTAGTTTTAATCAAATCATCCACAGTTCACATATTTGGCTGGTATGCTTCTTTGGCTTCCCCTGCTACCACCTCTATCACCACATATCATTTTTTTAAAAATCATTTTATAGGGGCTCACACAATTCATCACAATACATAGATCAATTGTGTAAAGCACACTTATACATTTGTTGCCCTCATCATTCTCAAAATTCGCTTTCCTCTTGGGTTCCTGGAATTAGTTCATTTTCCTTTTTCTCCCTTCCCCTCCCTCCCCCCTCCATCATGAACCTTTAATAATTTATAAATTATTATATCTTATCTTACACTGCCCAGCATCTCCCTTCACCCACCCTTCTGTTGCCCATCCCCCAGAGAGGAGGTTATATGTAGATCCTTGTGATCAATTCCCCCTTTCTACCCCCGCCTTCCCTCCTGGTATTGCCATTGTCACCTCTGGTCCTGAGGGGTTCATCTGTCCTAGATTCTCCGCGTTTCCAGTTCCCATCTGTACTGTTGTGCATCCTCTGGTCTAACCAGGTTTGCAAGGTAGAATTGGGGTCATAGTAGTTGGAGGGGAGGAAGCGTTTAAGAACTAGAGGAAGGTTGTGGGTTTCATTATTGCTATACTGAACCCTAAGTGACTCATCTCCTCCCCACTACCCCTCTGCAAGGTATGTCCAGTTGTCTACAGATGGGCATTGGGTCCCCATCACGCACCACCCTCATTCAAGATGATATGACCCCCCCCTGCCCCCGCTTTGGTGTTTGAAGCCTTGTCCCTTCGGCTCTTCGTGATCACACGTTGGTGTGCTGCTTCCATGTGGGCTTTGTTGCTTCTGGGCTAGATGGCCACTTGTTTACTTTCAAGCCTTTAAGTCCCCAGACGCTAGAGGTCTCGATAGCCGGGCACCATCAGCCTTCTTCACCACACTTACTTATGCACACATTCGTCTTCAGCGTTTAGCCACATATCTTTTATTTGCAACAAGAACAAGGTTATTTTATTGTTGTTGTTGGGCACTGTCGATAAAACTCCCACAGTCTACATTTGTCTGACTGTCTTGTGGTGAAGAGTAGTATATTATTAAACTTTCATCATTAGCTGTATAGCATGGATAAGAGAAAAATAGTTGTGGTCTATAACCACAATGTTTTGGACAAGTGATATTGAAAAAGCTTTTATAAACATATAATCAGAGAAGGCTATTAGGCAAGCTAGCAAGATCCTAAATCAATATATTTGTATAAAACTACTCTGCTATTTACGATGTTACAGTTTGCTTATGATTAGTGTAAGAGTGATACATGGGTAGTATTCAATAAGCGTATAATACAAAAAGCATTATTTATCCTAGTGGTACAAATAGTTGGCATGCTTAGTTGTTAACTATGAAGGTGAAGGTTTGAGTCCACCCAGAGGAAACGTGGGAGAAAGGCCTGTTAACCTCTTATGAACAATCAGGAGTTGAAAATCCTGTGGAGCAGTTCTACTCCAACACACACAGGTCACCCTGGTCAGAAATGACTGAATGAACTAGTTTTATATTAAAAAGAAGGGTAATAGTCACCTGAGATTTGCAGTAAAATGAAATTCACATTTTAAGTCTTCTTTTTCTCTTTCATAATTTTAAAATGTGATTGAATGAAGGCTTACACATAGCAGATGAGTTTACCATTGCACAAATTAATACATATTTGGTTTCATGTCATTGATTGCAATTACCAAAATGGAGCACCACTTGTCCCACTCCTTCCCCATGTTGCCATTCTTCTTTTCTAATGTTTCTGAACTTGGTTGATCTCATGTGGTTAATTATTCTAAAGTATGTATACTTCCCCACTGTTACTGTTCCCCCGATAGAACCATCTACTGTGAAAACTGCATGATGGGGTGAATTTATTTCCAGACCTAAAGGGTGAAAGGGGGCCATAATCTCAGGGATTCCACCAGTCTTTAGCTAACCAGTAAGCCTGGTTTGTTTTATTTTTATGAATTGAGTTTTGTTCTACAATTCCCTCCAACCTATGCAGGACCTTCTAATATAATTCACATTATATTTGAGGCAAAAGAATAACACGTTTCTTTGAAAAATACTAAGATTGATATTTAGAAATGCATTCCAATCATGAGCAAAACATAGCTTTCCAAGTTTTCTTAGTCAATTATTACTGGTTTAATCCTAGCATGTGAGGGTAAGTACTACCATTAACGCATTATAAAATTAGCTGATTTGTGTAAGCTAAATTTCCATGTGATTCCAAGTACAAATACATGTTTTCTAAGACCTACTGATAATGAAAGTAGCCCTGGTGTTACTGTGGGTTAAGCGTTGAACTGCTAACCCAAAGATTGGTTCAAACCCTATCGCCATTCTCAGCAGTGGTATTAGAGCCCCTTGACTCAGCGGGCTTTTCACTTCAGAAACCCTCTCTGTTACACCCTAGAACCACAGTAACACGGGAGCTATCTCACCCCTGAAACGATTAACTCCAGCATGCAACAGCCTAACCACAACTTCTCCATTTTATCACAGTTCATAATATGCCTTTCCTGTATTTTTACATATTTCTCTTGCTACACTTACCATGTGATAATTTACATGAACGTTTGCTTGCTTTCTCTATTTTATCATAAAATTCCTGAGTACAGATACTGGATTTTTTTCTTCGTTCTACATCTATAACATTCAGGATAGGGCCTGATGCATAGTAAGTGCCCAGTTAATATTGGGTGAAGGACTGGGCAGCGTACTTGTCATTTTCACCACCACACCATGAGCTCCCAAACACAGAGAGCCTATTATCAATTTCTACCATGATGCCTCAAGAAGTACATATTTGTAAATATATATATTTTTTTATTTAAACAGCATCTTTTTTTTCTTTCATCTTTTCTCTTATAATAAGGACACGCACTAAGTTCATGGGAAAAGGGAATCAATAAGTTTAAGCAATTACAGGAATTTCATCGTTTATTCTTTAAAGTGATGACCTGCAGCATGGGAATTTAAATGTTGATGTCTTTTAAGCATTCAACTCACCAGACCAAAAAATGAAGGATTAAAAAACAAACACCAAACTGGAAGAGAGGCCCTTTCTTTTCCTCATTGTGGTTAAAGATGTAGATTTGAGATTGCTCTTAATAATATTTGAAATTCTGAGCATTCTGCAAAAAAGTAGAAAACAAGTCTAACTCAACAGCAAAGAACTTCGATTCAGAATGGGGTTTTAGAGGGCTGTTTCCTGTGTGCTCGGACTCCATGCCACCTGGACAGAGCCCAGGGAGAGTGATCTCTGGGGAATATCCACGTGGGGGTATGGTGAGGAGTACGCATTTGTTGAGCTGTTAACAGTTAAAATGTATGGTATTAAAGTTGTGTGACAAAACATGCTTCAGGTAGGAAGTCTCTCTACAGGAAGAAATGTAGAAGGCACAGGGGTGGGGGGAAACAGGGAATCATACTGATGGTACCACCAAATAAGCATATGGAAAGAGCCAAGAAAACTTCAGACTTGCAAATATTAAAATAGCAAACATAATTCTGAAATAACATGAGCTTAAGGAGTCTAATGCAGAGCAGTGATTGTTTTCCTGCACTAAATCTAGCCCTTTCTCCTAAAAGATAAAGACTGACACTATGTCCTTGATTGTCTTAACAGGCCCCCTTTCAAGACCTGCATCTAAGCCTAACATGAGGCAAAATCTGTCATAATTCTATTTCTAAACAATTCTAACAGCAGGGAAAATATATCAGAGGGTAAATGTCATCATAAGAAAAAATATACACTGACCCACCCAAGAGGAGGGTACTGTTTATATCTCTACAGGGAATTAAGGGACCAGACTTCAACGCAGTGCTCCAAGATGTGAATGCAACATGCCTGCATGGAGTAGGGAACCAGTGGAGAGGTCTGAGGGGCCGGCACCAATCCCAACTACGTGGATAGCTGCTGCTGCCCACAGAAGAACTTATTTTACAGGACAGCACTGAAGCTGCAGCTTAGGGAGAGGGACATGTCTGATCAGAGCACATGGGAGCAAATGAAGGGGGAGGAAGAGAGGTGAAGCACATCCTGGCCC
>NW_022103915.1:89009880-89013646 GCF_000313985.2 Echinops telfairi | reverse complement strand
GGACGGACAACAGAAAAGTGGGTGAAGGAGACATCGGACAGTGTAAGACATGACAAAACAATAATTTATAAATTATCAAGGGTTCATAAGGTAGTGGGGAGTGGGGAGGGAGGGGAAAAAATGAGGACCTGATGCCAGGGGCTTAAGTGGAGAGGAAATGTTTTGAGAATGATGAGGGCAACAGATGTACAAATGTGCTTTATCCAATTGATGTATGTATGGATTGTGCTAAGAGTTGTATGAGCCCCCAATAAATTGATTTAAAAAATAATTAAAAAATAAAAATATATAAATACAGTTCCATGCGTAAAGTGAAGAAGGGAAGTTTCTAAAAATGGGAAAAGTGCTTCCCATTCATTCTGGTGCCAAAGGGGATGCAAACATTGTTAGGACTCTTAGATAGAGTCAAGCTTTACCTTCCAAACCCACCTACACATCAGAGTTTTGACCTAAAGGTGCCTCTATTTTTACCCCTATATTGTAAGACTACACCAGTCTGGGACTGTAAGGCATGCTTACCGATAAGAACAGCAGCCTGGACAAGGAGCCTGTTCTGTCACGGTACCACATTACTAGAATAAGTCCACTTTGTAAAGGACAGCAAAGATCCAATTCAAAACCATCCAAGTCAAAATCCAAAACAATCAACTATAAATTACCTAAGGATGACAATGTAAAGAAATGAACACTTAGTTTTTACCTGTTGTTTTCTTTTGTCTTTTTGGTAAACCACCTAAAAAGATTGTGATAGATTAAAATAAAAACTGCAATCTAGAATTTGGGAGATGAGATAAGGAGAAAGTATTTTTTAACTTCATCAGGTAATTCTGGCACAGTGGTACAAACGAGGGGGTTGCAAAAGGTTCATGAAAAACTTCATCATCTCGTCCTCCTATTTCCCCACGGCGGGTTCAAGGACTACCTTGGAAGTCCTTCAAGAACTTAAAATTGGCCAAATCCAGGAACGGACCACAGTACCAGAGGCCAACCTGTAATATTCCCATCAGAAGTGAAATGGTCAAGAATGAGTACATTCTACAACTAAATTTTATCAGCTCCAGGTGGTGTCCAAACATTAAAAAGCACACACAGAATTGAGGAACTAAAATCATTCTTGTTTTCTGCACTCTTTGTTAGGAGGCCCAGTATTTCCTGACACCGGAAATGGTGAGTGTTGCTTTCACAACATGGCTGATATGATGGTTTTCAAAGTTAGCTGGAACACATTAAACTATGTAGAACAATATACCAGTTTTCAAACTTTTCCATTTTAGGTCCCTAAATGGTCCACATTTTGTCATCCTTTTCTAAAACCTTTCCCTTTACTACACCAAACCAAAGCACGCTGAGCCGCCATCAACGTTCATTCCCACTACATCAAATGAAAAGTGCCAAACCAGCTGCAACCAATTGGTTTAGGCAGCTAAGGGTCTCTGGTGGTCAATATCGAATCAGAAGTGGCTTGTGTGTGGCTGTGACTATATACTGAGACTCAATTCTGACCCATAGCGACCCTGTGCATTTCCAGGGCTGTCAATCTTTCCAGAGGCAGAAAGCCTCATCTTTCTCCCTCTGAGCAGCTGGTGGTTTAGAATTGTGACCTTGCACTTAGCAGCTCAACAGGTAACCCACTCAGTAAGTCATTAGGGCTCCTTTACTAAGACTCAATAAGTGTATTTCATTTACAGTGCAAAGAACAGAAATTACGTGAGCATTAGTCCCCAAATCTCTTTAGAAACCCATTCAAATGGAAGCACACCTTGGGTAGGTTTAGCTACTTTAAGTTCTCTGTAAAACATTAGTTAAAGAAAAAACACTTTTTGGTAAGGATTCAATGGCAGAAGTCCTTGAAGGAATGCCAGCCACTAATATATGATCAAAACTACTCTTAACTCCTCTTTAAAGCAGAACTTAATCGTGGAAACCCCAAAACTTGTTTTGATAGCACATCTCCAGGCCTCTAAATTTTACAATTTAATAGATGTGCTGAGAACAATTCACTCTTTTAACCAACATCCTTATCTAGAAATACCGATTTTCAATTCCAGACAGACAAAATGAGGAAGGAACAATATAAATCTACTTTTCAGCTTGCCACACTCCTTCCTTCAGACCACATTACTACTGCAGAGATGAACTGTGCTACCAATATCCCATTCCAGAGGGTTCTTAAGCATCTCAAGAAAAGGTGCTTTGAAAGGGCGAGCCAGATTGTGTAGTAGGAAAATAAATGTCCTAATAGATTCTGGTGGAGGATAACTGGGCCAGTTGGAACAGTGTCCTGTCATCTGTATCTCCACTTACCCTCAGTAACATCCTGGGGGTTGGAAGTCCGGTCACTGGCTGGATCCAGGGCAACCGTGGCGAGCGAAGTGGTGACCCCTGACATGTCACTCATGGGCTCGCTGCGGCTGGTTTCAGGCACACTTTCCCGGGAGCTGAATCTCACTCGGGAACTAGATCTCGAGCTGAAGTCCGGGCTGGTGTCTGACAGACCGGGAATGTCATCAATCTTTGTGGGGGTCACCATGAACCGAACTGAAGCCATCTTGGTGGTGGTTTCGGGAGGATGCATTTTTTTAAAATTCCTTTTTAAGGACACAGAAAATAGGACACTCCCTCCAAATCTTTTCTGCTATACCAATTTTGATTGCGGACGTAGAAAATATGTATTAAAAACAAAACAAAAACCTCAATTACCTTGATTCATAACACACAAAAACCCCAAAGACTCCTACTTAGAATTCAAGCAAACCATCCTAGAAAGTTCACCACCAATAAGGAGGTGCGAGGAGAAGGGGGGCTGTTTTGAGGAAGGCAGAGGGTGAAACGAGGACAAAAGGATGTCACTCTCGGGTAATGTCCTTCCCAAGGAACAGCGACCTAGTTATCTGCCCGGGTCCAGTGCCATGGTCTCAGCGTAGCAGGTGAAGCAGCCTCTCTCCCCGTGGCCCCCAGGTTCAGGCAGAGGTAGGTAGTTCGTATCTGGTGAAATGTTCCAGGGTGCCAGCTGAGCAAAGTGCACGCAGGCCCACCCTTAGCGGGCGAACATGGCATAGATCAGATCGCAAAAAGGTGTACACCAGCCACCTGTTGTATTATCAGGTGAACACCTCGCAGGTCTGGCTGGGAGGAGGCGTGTGCAGAGCCACTCGGTGTTTCTGAGGCCGACAATCCACTCGGGTCTGGTGGGAAAGGTGCGCATGCATAACGGGACAAATATCCCACACGACTGGCTGGAGGAGAACGAGGAGTGGAAGGGGAGCCAAGGACGAGGCAGGGGCAGAGGGATGCCGGCGCTCAGAGGGCTCCGGGTGGCTGGCCCGCGCTCCTGGTCCCTGAGCTCTGGGAGGAAACGGCTAGCGGATCAAGACACCTCGAACTGCAGCTCCAGGTCGTGGCAAGTCGTCGCTAGTCCATCGAACCCAGTCTGCTCACTGAGCTTCTCCTGCGTGTGACGGGAAGGGCACCCCCTTTTGCCAGAAGACGCTTCCTTCCCTACCAGGGCCCCGGTGCAGGGTAGCCCCTCGCTGTCCTTGCGTCGAGTCCTAGCAGAACCGGAGCCGGCCACGTAGGCTGCTCCGGAAAGAAGAGGCGGCGGCGGGGAGAAGGCGAGGAGGAGGTCGCAGGTGCGAGATCCCGGCGCCAGCTGATGCGGCTGCGCGCGCAGCTGTTGTTTACTAGCCGGTAACTGTTTCGGAGCTGCGGCGCGCGCAGCAAGGGAAGACGCGGGCGGCCGGGAAGGGCGCCCCCTCCCGGACTAGAC
>NW_022103915.1:89005104-89009533 GCF_000313985.2 Echinops telfairi | reverse complement strand
CGGCCCGGCGGGCAGAGGGCGGGGGGCGGAGCCGAGCGTGCGGGGCCCGGGGCACGGCGGGAATTGTAGTCCACAGCCGCGGGGAACAGGGAAGAAAAAAACCGCACAAGTTTTTGGTTTTTTGTTTGGCGGCTTTCCAGTGAGGCACTCCGAAATTGCCTCATGATGATACCCTTGAGGCTCAGAACTTCAAGCTCCAACCCTCATTAAAAGTGTATCTAAAGCTCATAATTTAAAAATTGGAACTCACTACTGCTCAGGACTTCAAGATCCAACTCTCATTTAAAGTGTATCTAAAACAGAATTTCTTTAAATGCAACTCACTACTGCCATGGAGTCAATTCTGAATCCTACCAATCCTACTGCCAGGATAGAACTGCCCCCGAGGGATTCCAAGACTAATTTTTTGCAGGAATAGAAAGCCTCTCCCGCAGAGCAGCTGGTGATTTTGAACTGGGCACCTTGCAGTCAGCAGTCCAATGAGTAACCCACTACACCGCCAGAGCACTTCCTTTTCTTCAAACGTTACACCGTCTTCTCCCACCAATCCCATAAGCCTAGGTATGACCCTCATGGAATGTCGCGGTCTGGCCTAGCGCATCATAGTATACTCAGATTTATACTAACCTATAGATACTTTCTTTGTTAGTTTTTGAACACCATGTCCATTTATTCTAGTGGGATTTTAACTTCCATTAAAGAATAGTAGACTTCAGGATCAATCATGAGAAGTAGCCATACCAGGAGGGTAAAGGGAAGGTCGGGTAGAAAGGGGGAACTGATCACAAGGATCTATATATAACCCCCTCCCTGGGGGTCGGACAACAGGAAAGTGGGTGAAGGGAGACATTGGACAGTGTAAGACATGACAAAACAATAATTTATAAATTATCAAGGGTTCGAGAGGGAGGGGGTTGGGGAGGGAGAGGGAAAATGAGGGCTCAAGTAGAAAGATGTTATGAGAATGATGATGGCAACAAATGTACAAATGTGCTTGATACAATGGATGTGTGTATGGATCGTGATAAGAGTTGTACGAGCCCCCAATAAAATGATTTAAAAAGGAAAAAAATTAGTAGACTTAATAAAGACATTGAGAATCTTTGTTGCCTTCATTACTATTGTTTTCCCCTATACATTTATTATAATATTTTTCCTCGTGCTTATTAATGCACAACAAGGTATTCAGGATGTGTTGATTCATCAATGTTTTTTTTCCTGAAGGTTATTTGCTATAGTTTTGATCAAGAAATTACACAATTTGGGTCCACACAAGCCATAGTGGAATTTTTAGGCAGCATTATTAGCATTGGATCACACACCACCACTACCATCGAATCAATTCTGACTCATAATAACCCTCTAGGTATGCAAGGTTATAAATCATTAAAAAGGCAGATAGCCTCACATATGAGGCTTTTGGGTTTAAAAGACTGATCTTGTGTTTAACAATCCAACACTTATCTGACAATAAATTCCTTTTAACGAGTAGCACACAAAACTCAAGGTCTACTTTAAAAGATAGTTAATAAAATCAGAAATATATCCCCTTTTAAAATGTGAATCATCTCAAGCTTGATCCTTTATAAAGTGAGATTCTCTTTTCCAAGTCCTCAGCTTCAATGTAGAGACAAGATACCCATCCCTAAGATTTCAGTTGTTTCCCCAGGCGGGCTTGCTATTTAAAACTTTACTTTAAAAGACTGGATCTGAGAAAATGGAAAAAATAAATAAATAAAAGGCTGAGTTTTTAAGCACCTAATTTTAAAAAATTGCCAGTATATTTGCATTTAATTATATATACTCCATAACCAATATACTATCTTTCTTTCCCGGTCTCTGAGTGCTAATCAAGCTCTATTGTCCATGCTACTTACCAGATGTTAATAACCATGGGATCTTCTAGGTAAAAAGTCCTCAGTCTGTGCATCGGTTTCCCTTATCTCCTTTAGTTTAGGGACATTTCCAGGTCAAAGTTCCATTCCAGTCTTTATAGCAGATAGCATGAGCAAATAATCAAAGAGGCTGGATTATATGAGGAACGTGGTCGTACAATTGGAAGAAGTCTGATTAACAACCTGTAGTACGCAGATGACACAACTTTGCTGAAAGTGAGGACTTGAAGCACTTGCTGAAGGTCCAGGATTGCAGCCACCATATGGATTACAACTCAGTGTCAAGAAAACAATTATCTTCACAACTGCACCAATAACATGCTAAACAAAATAGAACTGCAGTTATCAAGGTTTCCACCTGGCTTTGGATCCACAACCAATGCTTATGGAAGCAGCAGCCAAGAGATCGAACACACTGCAGTAGGTTAGCTGCTGCACAAGACTTCTTTTAAAGTGTTGATAAGCTAGGATGTTACTTTGAGGACTAGGGTGCATCTGAGTCAAGTCAGGGTATTTTCAATCCCTCATATGCATGTGAAGCTGGACACTGAATAAGGAAGACAGAAGAATTGATACATTTGAATTATGGTGCTGGTTTAGAATATTGGGTGTACCACGGACTGCCAAAAGAACAAATAGGTCTTGTCTTGGAAAAAGTACGGCCAGAGTACTCTTTAAAGGTATTTCGTGTGCTTTGGACATGTCAGCAGGAGAGACCAGTCCCTGGAGGACATTAAGCTTGGTAATGGAGAGGAGCAGCAAAAGAGGAAGTTGCTCCTGGATGGACTGACATAGTGGCTAAAATAATACACTCAAACATAAAGAATTGTGAGGACGGTGCCAGGCAGTGCAGTGGTTTGTTCAGTTGTACATAGGGTTGCTATGGGGCTAACTGCCTCTATAGAGAGTCTAACAAAAGCAGATAGAAAGAAATCAACTCCCCTGGCCTTTTTTTTTTTTTTTTTTGTCTTTATTTGGGGATGAGGAAGGAGAGGGCTCTATGATATGAGAAAAGGGCTGGAGAACAGGCGACCTTTTATTTCGCTTCTCAAAGTACTGTCTGTCATTCTGACGGCAGGTGCACCTGATGTGTACATCCCGAGTTTGTAACAGCATCCAGGACTGCTCTGTCGAATTCCCAATGAGGAGAAAATCGGTTTTATTTTCCTTGGACAAGTAATTCGCATGGCATCTGCTCTGAGTGGGTCTGGATGCAGCACACTGTGTACAGACAGAGACAGCTTGGTGTGGTTGCCGCAGACCCAGGCCCGTCCAGGGGCAGGTTGGCAATGCCTGGAGTCCCCTGGCCTTTCATATGGTAAAACAAAACAGGAAATCAATTAACGTTTATAAAGAAATGGAAATGTTTGCAGGATTTGCTTACTGATCTGGACCAACAGCAGATCTCTTTTCTAGGCATATGATTTCTTCCATTTCTTAGGATAAAGTAACTCTTTAAAATCCCTAGGATCCCGTCAGTGCTAAGAACTCAGCAAGTGAATAGGCTAAGAAATCAAAATTGCCTGTAGAAAAGGAAAGTCCACAATTTACCACCTATCTTCTGTTGACTGTGACCCAGTCTATTGTTAAGGAGTGCGTGGGGAATGTTGTTGTTCCTGTTCTCAGCAGTTCTGTGGAAGTAGTTTAAGAGAAACCTTCCTACTCCTTTTTAGGACCAGTCTTCAGAAGCCAAGTTTGCACCAACTTAAGTTACATCTACTTTGGGAGCATGGAATTCTGATGAAGAACAGAAAGACTGCAGAATTAGAATACTACATTTTCCACAAAGCAAGCTTTAGGTCAGTGAGCAAACATCCCAATCCAATATCAAAAGCCGTGAGTGAAATTGGGAAATAAGGTGACTAACTTGTCAAAGAGGAAAAAGCAAGATAACATTCCTTGAGGGGCTGAATGCAGTATTTTGCAAGCAGCTGCACTGAAACCCACTTGTGGGTGCCCATGATAGAAGCTCAAGTTCTAGAAAGTCTCCCAGTTTGAATTTTTAAACTAATCCTCAGCAAAAATTGAAAAAGAACAAAAATCCCTACTTGTAGCTCACCTTCTAAACTAAAACCCATGTAGAATTCCACAGAATAGCTCCCAGAGAGAATATATTGTGTTGGGTGTACATGAATGCCAATTCCTTGATGGAGAGAAAACTAAAAGTCTGGGAATATTTCCAGAGGGACAAGTATATAAGAAAGCACTTACATTTTTAAGAACTTGTACAAAAACTGGGGCTAAATTAAGACTCATCCCTAAACCTTAAGTTGGGAGCGAACTTCTACTAACTTGAAATTCAGTGGTCTTCTCTCTATAGCTACTAGCACTTTTTTCAAGCCGTTCTTCCACGTTGAGGGTCGCTGAGTGGAATCCTAGAAAGCAGTTGTTCATTGATGATCCATTGAGTCAGATGTCATCACTTCAAGGGGCAATACAGTATTTAAGTGACATTTTCCCGTGAACATTGACGACTGTAAAGTCTTTCTCAGCCTTGCTTCCCCCACCGCCGGCCCAGGGAGGGCTGTGTAGGA
>NW_022103915.1:88982235-89004959 GCF_000313985.2 Echinops telfairi | reverse complement strand
CACACACGAAATAAAAGCTCTTGAAAATAAAAACATTTTATCTTTAATAACCGGACAGCAATTCACAATATGAAGATTCAAATGCCTTCCCTTTAAAAGCGACGCTACCACAATTTCCCACACAAAATCATGATTGAAGAGTTCCAAAGGGCCTATGTGGCCAACGTTGCTTCCAGCTCACACGCTGCGCAGCCGGGTTTCGGACGTCTCCGACGGTCTGAAGGAGGGAGCGGACACACGAGGGGGCAATCAGAGGACAGGGCGAGGCTGCTGGGTCATGAGCACCCTGAAGCGTTTCTTGATGGTGATTCGGTGCCGCGAGTATTTGTCGTCTGGGGAGAACCGAGCAGGGTGGGCTGAACAGGTCTGCTGTCCCAAGGGGTCAAGCTTCTGTTGGGAAGAAAAGGGCGAACCACCTCAGCACACAAGTGGTGTAAAAACTCACCCCCCTCACTGGCGACATAAAGGACATGGAAGCTGGGCTAGGTCTAGGCCGGCGCGAAAAAGACCAAACGGGGTGGGGACACGCGTGGGGCGGCCCAACAAGTGCGCGCTCGCGCTCCCACCACCCCGCGGTCTGGGCTTTCGGTGGCGAATCTCACCAGTTCCTTCCGACTGTATTTCTCCCCGCACCTATTTACACCGTTTCCCCTCCTTACCTTCAGCGTATACACTCGGTCTCCCTCCTCGTTAAGATAATACTGGAGAAACATGACCACACGTTGCCGGATATTGTCGCAAATACCTATGCACTCCGGTCGGCTACTCGGTCGACTGTGTCTCACGTGTCTGTCAATTTCCTCTCCGCCAAGCCGGAAGCTTGTCCCAAGGCATACTGGGAAATGTAGTCCATGCCTGGACGCCTCTGGAACTAGCCAAGAGGGGGCGCCCGAGTGCGGACTTGGCCGGGGCTATAGTTGGGACCTTCCAAGGATTCTGCAACACGTAGAGTGTGCCCACTCTTGTGCCAACCACTGTTAGTCATTATTTAGGGGGGTAGGATAGATGTGAGCTGTGCTTTTGTGACTATATCCTGTTTTAGTGGTAGACCCATATCTAGTTCAGAGGCAGTGGGTTTCTAATATTTGGGTAAACAAGTATTCGAGGATTCAACGCCCCTTTACCTTAGGAAAGAAAATAGGTGGTTTAATTCCCTCCCCTCTTTTACATCCGGTTCCCCCCGTCCCTTTTCAAAATATTGGCGGTAAAGAGTGCATGATGGGTATTCCATATACTGTACAGCAAGGAGAGCGTACAGCTAGTTTATGAAACTGGTGAAGTATGCGATCGAGACAAGATTCTAACTCAGGTCTCGGTGCCGCAAATTCAGCGTTCTTTGTTGTATGGTGAGTAACTAACAATAAACATAATAAGATGCACCCCGTACGAACATTTCAAACTTTAAATGAGCGGAGAAGTAATTGTAAGACTCCAGCGTGAAGCAATGAAATTAGAACCAAGATATTACAATGGCGGGCATGGCGGCATTACTTATAACGGCAGACATTGCGACGTATATTTTAGTTTATAGCTAAAAAAAACCTGCCGGCCTCTTTTCCTTCTGCAACCTACAGCTTGCATTTGTAGTTCCATGAGCTATCTCTGCAAGGATTAACAAGAAACAATGCCGGCTTCCTCTGGAGTGGAGAACTATTGCAAGGGAATCGGGTGGGAGGAAGACTTGTTTTGCACGTTCTGACTTTTAAAACGTGCTATTGTCTTACCGATTTTAAAATTAAATCTAAGTTAGATTTTAAAAGAAAAATTAAATATTTAGCCACAAAATAATTCAACAACTAAAACGAAGACTTTCTGTAAGTCTTGAAAATATAAGTTGCTTGGCAAGTTTGGGATGTAGTGGTGTTTCTCAGCACAGGGGAGCATCCTTAAAGCTGGGCCTGCTGTGGACTGTTAGGTCTTACCTAACTGGGTGGTTTGTGCTGCTCAGGAATTTTTCCAAGGAAATGCTGTGCATAGGATCCTTGAGCTGGTTCTAATTTCAAACATTCTGTCCCCTTGATCTATAAATACAAGAGCGGTGTGCTCTGAAATTGGCTTAGAAAATATAACCTTTATTGAATTAAGTCAGGGCTAAGCAATGTGATAAGAAGTCTGCTACAGAATTGGGTGAAGCTCAAGGGCACACAAATAAAAATGTTGAAAAACTGAAAAGGGAACAGAGCAGGAAATCTGCAGTCAGTGTTGGGAGTTTGAGAAAAAAATTCACAATTTGCCTTAAAGAGGTAGATAACAATGATGTTGTCAAACTCTAGCTTTATGGGCTATTACCTCTCCCCCCCTACCTGCTATTCTCTTTCCCCTCCCCCACTGCAGAATGCTTTGAATCCTGGATTCTAGTCTGTGTGATCTGATCTTTACATTTCCCTCCTTGGATCTTTGTGCATTTACCGGAGCCAGGTTACTCTCTGGGTCCTAGATCTGACTGTCTCTTTCTGGAAGCTTCCAGACAGCCACGGTTAGTGCTCCAACCAGAAAGGATGGCTTCAGATGGTGGTAAGTCTACAAGAGGTAGGAGGGAAGTGGGGGAAGGGCTGCTACCAGCTGAGACCTTTGGGAATTCAAACTTGACACTTCACATTGGCACAAATTCCATGGGCCCAGGTAGAGGAAGGAGAGAATACCTGATCCCACCAAAGCCACCATACTTGGCTGGGGAAGGAGATTGGATGTTTGAGACTGGAAGTTGGGGAAGGAAAGAGAGTTCCTTGAAGGTCAGTCATGGGTCTCAGAGGAAGGATGCTGGGTATAGAGAAAGGATGGCCGTTAGCAACTAGTCTCTAGGACAGAGGTTTGTATGTCTAATGGGGATGCCACAAAGAGGGTTTAAGGGGAAGGCCTAAGCTTCTGTCTTTTGCTTTAGTTAACTAGAGCCTATCTAGGATTTTGCCCTGAGAGAATTAACCTTGAACACCCTTGATTTTATGAGGTGCCTGGTGGAGGGGAGTGGGCGGGGATAGGTGGCCTTCGCTGGAAAATTGGCCAGTGGGGTTGCCTGTTGCCAGGTTGACAGAGAAATGCCCTCCCAAAAGGTAGGCCAGAAAGTATTCTACCTGGCCCTGCTCAAGAGCCTAAGGGCTCCTTCCAGACCCAGAGAGGATTTCTCCTGGAGTTCAGGGAACCTTTTTTCCTCAGTTTCATCAGAGCTGGGAATGAGTTATCGACAACCTGGATGAGAGCTGGGGCTTCCCTTCCTTGAGGTGTTCTGTGTTTCTCAACCTCAGGAATGCAGCCCTTTAGACCCACTGCCCAGCCCATGGTGGCATACCCCTGGGCACCTGATCTG
Organism: Echinops telfairi; assembly: GCF_000313985.2. NCBI lineage: Eukaryota > Metazoa > Chordata > Mammalia > Afrosoricida > Tenrecidae > Echinops > Echinops telfairi. Next base: position 89,001,655 of record NW_022103915.1, on the reverse strand, counting down.
CTGTTGAGATGGTGGGTTTGCTCATCTTCCAAATCTCTTTGCAGAGGCATATCTGGAGTCTGGCTGGGTGACACATGCCCTCGGAGCCAGTGAATCCTTTGTATTCATCACCGCAGTTTCCGTGCCCAGCGGGAAGAGATCCTTGGGCTATGGAACACTGATTGCTATAGGTGCTATTCTCCCTAGACACGCCTTTGCTCCTTGGTCACTAAGTAGATTCTGAGCATTGTTGATTTGCCAACCGTTGCCGTGGAATGTTCTTTGATAGGACACCAGGGGGGAGGACAGATGCATGAGATTAGGCAGATTATCTGCTATTGTTATTATTAAAAGTCCTCCCAGACTCACATCCTAGGTAATTAAATGCACCAGGGCTCACTAGAGCCAACAAAGGGAGCTTCTGGGAGCAGAATCTTTCTTCTAGACTTCCTTGTCCTTCCCTGAGCACCCAGCCCAGTGTCCCGTTCTTAATGGACCCCCAATTTCAGATATTAGGAGCTCCAAGCAGAGGGAGCACAGATGGTGCCCCAAACCCAAGTTACTTCTCACTTCTTCATGTAAGCTCAAGCCCTCGCCCATTTGCTCTCTCATCAAGCCTGACTCTAAGGTCACGTTTCTGGGAACCAAATAGCGGATCCGCACCTACTCTCCTGGGAACAGCACTTCTATGTGTGGCGGCAGGGACCATGGAGCAGTTGGGAGCAGGGTTCAGGTGGGAATGGGCGGGAATAGCATATGGACGTGTATGCTGGGTGGGATGTGTTACAGGGTGTGAGCTTCTTGGCTCCTGGGGTCCCTGCTCCTGCTGGTGTGGTGGGCTGCACATTGAGCTATGAACTGCAAGGTCAGTGGCTCTCCGTGGGAGACAGGTGAGGCTGTCTGCTCCCGGAAAGATTTAACGCCTCCGGAACCTAACGGGACGCCTCTCCTCTGTCCTAGAGGGTCACTATCAGTTAGAATCCACTCCCGGATGGTTTTAAAAAAAATTTTTTTTTTGAGTGTTTCCCTCATGGTAAAAGAAAGAAACAAGATTGACAAGGGGCAGCAGTTAAAGGAAGACTGAGGAGATGGTGTGAATACTCTTTCTGGACCCGCCTCCTTCTTAAGGGCCCCGTGGCTGCTGATGGGAAAGCCAGACCTCTCCTGGACTATGCTTCCCTGCTTGTCAGCCTGTGTTAGGCTACAACCCTGACCTGTGCAGAGCAGGTCAACCCTGATGGGTGTCTTGGCAAATGGCCTTTAGGGATGCCAAGGGGGCTGAGGCAGTGATGGCTTGGGTCTAGTCGCTTCTTGGCAGGCGGGGGTAGGGTGGGGTGGGCATGGGGGGGGTGGGTTTCCATGTCTTGTTGAGAAGGGAATGGTTTCTCCAGGGCAGTCATCTTAGCTGGGCATAAACCAACCCTCGTGGCCGTGGGGTCATTCCATTGGCCTGCCCCGTCTGTGGACTTCTGAGACTGTTATTCCATAGGGGACTAGAAAGTCTAGAGCAGCTGATGAGTTCGAACTGCTGACCTTGTGGTTAGCAGCCCAGCTCATAAGCAGTACACCACCCTTTGATAACCGCTGTGTTCCCCCCATCCATTCCCCTCCCACCCTTCCTGTTGAGAATCTGTGCTCTGATGTTTCAGTGATTCTAGGAGACCCGGATGGTCTAAAGTGAGCTCCATCCTTCTTCCCTCCTCTCCCCTTTTTTGTTTCAACAGCACCGTCATTGTCAGGACCAGATAGGACCATGAAGACGGGCTCCACCATGTCTTCTTTCACGGCTCTTTCCTTTCCCCCAGCTGCGCCAGGCCCACCAGACCCACCACCCTGGGAAGCACCCCCACAGACCTCCGTGCCTGTGCCTTCAGCCTTTCCTTCAGGCAGCCCTCTGGTGCTGTCTGCTTTTCCCAGCTCACTGCTAATGACAGGGGATGGGGGCCCCAGTGGGACTGGGGCTGCCAAGGTCATTTTCAAACTCAAGGCAGATACAGGGCCAGCTGAGCCCCCTCAAACTCAGAACTTTATCCTTTCTCAGACTGCCCTCAACTGGATGGCCTCAAGTGCTCCCCGAGGGGACCCCGAGGGTGGTGGTCCTCAATTGGTGGCAGCCTCTAATGTGACCAGCATTCTGCCTGCTAAGGCTGTTGGGGTGAGCCAGGAAAGGTCCCCAGGCCTTCCTCCTCAAGCTCTTCCATCAGTTGCCCAACTGACCCCCCTTACTCCCCCAGAAAAGGCTTGGCCAGCGACACATGGGACTCCCGGGGAAGGAGGCCCGTTGGCTGCCCGGCCCAAGTCTTCCCTTGGTGACCTCGCCCACACCTCCAAGGGCGTTTATGAGAACTTCCGACGTTGGCAGCGGTACAAAGGCTTGGCCAGGAGACACGTAGCCCAAAGCTCTGATGCAGAAGCGTTTTCCTGTTTTCTGATGTAAGTTGAGAGACCCTCGATTAATTATCCCTAGGGATTTTACATAAGGAGGATTTATGACCTTAGCCTGTTTAAGAATATGTGAAAGTAGATGGTGAGCGTAGTGATGGAGGTGCCTCTTCGCCCGATTCCCAGTTTGTCACGTGCTCTCAGGTATCTTCTGCCAAGGGGCCTTCTGTCCTGTGAGTGCAGGCGGCCACTTTCCTGGTCATCCTCACATACGCTTGCAGAGGTTTAGGACCATTAAGCGAACAACTCTGGTTTGAATATAGGTCTCCGACCATAATCACCAACATCCTGCCCTGTTTTCTTTCCTACCTGGCTAGGGTGGGATCTGAGCCAGCCAGGACAGGGACTGCCGGGCCCTGACTTATTCTTCTGGGAGGAAAGCACAGTGCAGGACCAGGAGAAGAACCCTAGCGTGGCTGGGTGGGGCAGTGGCTAGCAGCTGGGTTTGCTGCAGAGGTGCCTCGGAAGAAAGGCCTGACCATCTGCATTGAAACCCCCATGGGGCACAGTGTCTCTCAGGCACACGTGGGGTTGCACTGAAATGACGGAAACAGGATTTTTTGGTTTTCGAGAGCATGCTTAGTGGTCGGGGCTTCAGCACTCACTACATTCGTCATCCCGAGGAGGACACCGTCCATCTTTGACGCTCAGTTTTCTCATTAAAAAAGGAGGCGAATTTTACCTGCCTGAAAGGCATCATTATACTCGACTCAAAGGGTTGCTGAGAAGAATAAATGAGTGCAGACACTTGAACTGTTTGGCAAAATGAGTGCCTCCTTAAACCATGGTTGCTGTCAGTCCCTGCGTGGCACCGCTTACACCGGCCCCCGAAAGTACCAGTGGGCTGTGGCACCGTGGGAGCAGCCTGCTATGGAAAGAGGGTCACTGCAGGGCCACCGTGGGTCAGAATCGGCTTCGTGGCACTGATGTTGCTTTCCTTTAATAACCAAGGAAGCTCTAGGATGCACTTCTACTCTTAATTTAAAACATTTTTTTAGTTCTACTCTGAGCACCTGGGACCCCTCTGATTCTGAATCGTCTCAATGACCACAGGTTAGGCCAGGTTGCTTTTGTTAAATGACCACAGGTTAGGCCAGGTTGCTTTTGTTAGCCACTGCCTTGGCTCTGACTCATGGTGGCGCTGTTCACACAGTAGGACTAGGCCGTGGTGATCGTAAGATTGGCATGGGTTAATTTTTCAGGCGATTGCCAGGCCTTTCTTCCTGGTCTCTCTGGTGACTCCACTGAAATCTGTTTAGCACCGCAGCAGCATGCATACCTCCACTGATGGGGTGTGTGTTTGGGGTGGGGTGGAGGTTGGGCTGAGGCACCACAGGCCTTCACGGTTTGCAAAGGACCCCTTCAATTTTGGTGCTGAGCTCTTTGCTCCCCACCCACAGGTGCCCTGGGTAGGGTGTCCACCAAAGGAGTGCAGTCCAGCTCCCCCAAAAGAGGCACCTGGGAAGCTCAGTTTGGGGATCATGGGAGTGGGCTTCTAGATCCATTTTTGTGATACACTTCTCCGGGTGGTTCTGCTGCACTGTCATGTTTGAGTTCTGTTTGGGAAATTGAACAGAAATGCAGCCTGTGCTACGGGCTGGCCTTCTGAATCCTGCTGGGTCAGAAAGGGCCGAGTCCAACTTCCAGAAGCCGGAGGTCTAGGATCAGTATTTGGCACTTGGTGATTGGTATTCTGAAGGCCGCGCCACTTATAAATGCATCAACTGAAAACACCCAGCAACCTTTAATCAGAGATTCATTTAAAGTTAGGAAGTTCCTTTATTTAAAAAAAAAAAAAAAAAAAAGCAAGCCCTTTTGGGCAAGATTAAGCTTCCTTTGCATTGAGTCTCCTTCCTTGGATAGTGTGCTTCTTGCCAATGGTTGAGGGTGGCGCTGTGAGGCTGGGGGACAGAGGAATGGCACCGAGTGAATCCTGAAGGTGGGGTGGAGAATCACCTGTTTGATTTTGGGTGAGCTAGTTGCAGCCGGAAGACAGGGGAGTCTGGTGAAATGAAGTTGGGATGTCTGAAGGTCTTGTCGGGAGGGGGGCGTGACAGGAACAGGGGCCAGGGCAGATCTGATGGGAGGCAGAGGATGCACGCGGAGCTTGGTGGAGGCTGTGACTGACCTAACGGGGGTTTCAGCCCCGTTCTTCGTTCCCTGGCCCGGCTGAAGCCCACCATGACTCTGGAGGAGGGACTGCCAAGGGCTGTGCAGGAGTGGGAGCGAACCAGCAACTTTGACCGGATGATCTTCTATGAGATGGCAGAAAAGTGAGTTCTCCTAAGGGAGGCTTGGGGCCGAGAGGGATGGAGGCAGTTATGAGACGCTTGTGTCTAGGTGTGTGGGTGACTCTTTAAAGAGCTATTAAAGGAAGGTGGTGGCAGGGCGGCTTAGGGAATAGAGTTGCCTGGATTGTGGAAGATTTGATCCTCTCTCCACGTTGCTGCGTCCGTCCCCTTCACCTCTAGGGTTTTATGTCTTGCGTTCACTTGGAAGCTCTGTTTGTCTGAGTCTACATGATACTGAAGGTCTTTTAATGAGGGTGGGGGAGCCTCATAGATGTAAAAATCCCATGCTGTAGGAGAGAATTAGCAAAGCAATGACACGAGTTTTACCTGGCAGCTTCCTTCCTACCTGTCTGCCCAGGTAGACTCCAGGCACTCCTCCTCCTCCTTTTTTAAATACCGGTAGTTCTATTGGCATATACTTCACGTATCATACAATTTATTCAGTCATATATTAAGAAGAATTGTATGATCATCACCACAGTCAATTTTAGAACATATTCTTCTCATTGTTGTTAGCTCCCCATTTCCCCCCAAACTCCCCTGCCATGCCCCTGGCTAAGTATTCATCCAGTTACTCTCTCTGTAGTTACCTAACCTGGATTTCATATACAGAAAATCATACAAGACACAAAGAGGAAGCAAATAAACAAAAAAAATCCCAACAACAATGACTAGATGAAACAGAGAAAAACCTCAATCTAAAGGAAAGCAGAAAATAACCCAAATTGAAACAACTGTAAAATGAGTTGAGGGAAATCAAATGATAAGGTATTACGTTTCAACCCGGCTACATCTGCCATAGTCCACTACTGTGCTCTCTGTCTGACAGCAAGGCTATTCACAACCCTGGAAGGTTGTCGGAGGAGATTCACTGGCGCCTTCATCCCTGTGGGCACTGTGCGGAGAGATTTGGGGCTTCTGTTGTCCATAGCCTTCTGCAAAGTGGGTGTTCACAATTTAAGCTCTGATGTCATTTCCTCCTTTAGATTTGGACTTTATTACGACAGTCCTTGGGTCACACAGGTTGGTGTGCGTCTCAGTTTATGCCACACTTAGATGGCTGCTGGGTTAAGCCTTTAAGACCCCAGATACTATTCTTTCAAGACCCTGGGCACTATCTGGGCTCGTCACACTTTGCTATAGCACCCATCTCTCCCGTGACTTTTCCAGGAGGCGAGTATTGTGCGGGGCTATGTTATGGAAACTAGTTGTTCTTAGATTGGGGCTAGAATTAAATGCGATCTCCCAAACCATTCATATATCTATTGACCACCCTGCCTTTGGAAACAGTATCCCATCCACCCAGGGAGGGGCTGGTCTAGGGGAAACTAGGGACCTTTGAAGCCTTACTCAGTTGCCTGGCTCTTCTTCCCCATTATCTACTTAGTTAAAAATAAAACACAGGAGGAAAATGAACCCTTTCCTCCAAGCATAGCTTCCACTTTCTCCCCAAAATTCTTCAATGCCTAATAAACCTCCCAGTTTTACCCTTCAAGGCTCTAGTCCCAGCCTCTTGACGCTTGCTTTAGCTCTCCCCACCTCCTGCCTAGAATTGCAGCCTTGGGCCCTGCTTCCTGATTTCTTGTCTGTGCTTGCTGGCTAAGGCAGATGATACCTTAAGAGGGGTCTTGCCATGTTGCCCTCCATTTGTTTGATCAAACAGGATAGAGCCCAGAAAAACCAACATGAAAGCTACACTCTGCTCTGGAGAGAGAGCTTAGTCTGAACAAGCATCCCAAGTGATGTCGGCTGGGGAAAGGCTGTGAGCAGCTCCCCTGCTGGGTGACTGAACTTGGCGGAACTTTGTCCTAAGGAGGACACTTCCTTTGGTGGCTGTGTGTGGCGGCAGCCTGTTGCCTGGGTTCCTGATGGGACAGGCGACCATTTCAACACTGAGCGTGCCGTCCTCACCCTTTGCAGATTCATGGAGTTTGAGGCCGAGGAAGAGATGCAGATTCAAAATGCACAGCTGTTAAATGGGTCCCAATGTCTGCCTCCCGCAGCCGCCCCTCTGCACCCCGACCCTCCGGTCCCTCTGGCTCCTCCTGCTTCAGATGTTGGCCAGCAGTCAGGTATGGCTACCGAGTCCCAGGAGCAGCTGCGGGCCAGGGGCTCAGAGTGAGGCTTGCCGACGCCAGTCGGATTCCACAAGCCATTGCCTTCTCTTCTGCCATGTTTCCCCTGGGGAAGGGTGTTCCATGTTTCAAACAGGACATTCCGTAGGAGTTCTGGTTCTTAGGTTCCTTTCTTCCCCAACTGATACCGGCCAAGAACGCTAGCTGCTCTTCCACTTGATCGTCACCTGGGGCCCACAGCATCTGATCTAAGCCATGGGGTCAGGGTGAGGGGTTTCTTGGTCTTTGGAGAGATCCCAGCTGCCTGATGCTTGGCTTGGACACTCTCCAGTCCCTAGACCTCCCCCAGAGATTAGTGTCCTCTTTGCCCTGTCAGGTTGGCCTGACCTGGCTGGGACCCATGTGGCCTTTCCAAATAGGGTTGGGAGACATCAGCTGTAGCTTCTGTGCCACTAGGCCCTTTCTCCTTTCTCCTAAGTGTACATCCCAAAGAAGGCAGCCGCCAAGACCCGGGCCCCCCGCCGGCGGCAGCGCAAATCCCAGAAGGCACAAGTTCCCGAGGCACCCAAGGAGATCCCAGCAGAAGCTGTGAAAGAGTACACCAGCATCATGGAAGGGCTCATGGGGAGCCACCCAGCCCTGGGAGAGCTGGATGGGAAACGGGAAGAGGAGGAACAGCAGCAGGAGGAAGGCATGTACCCGGATCCAGGACTCCTGAGCTACATCGAAGAGCTATGTTGTGAGGAAGTCTTTGTGACCAAGGTGGGCTGTCCCTGGAGGTCTGGTGCCTCGCAGATCACGGGTGGGCTTCCTTGGGAACCAAAGATCTGCAGCTCTTCCCCAAGCAGTTAGGGACGAGGCAGTGTTCTGTCATCGTCGTGTGTGTAAGTGTGTGCATGGACACACGTGAATGTGTAGCTGGTGGCGGTTTATAAAACCCTCGGCGGGGGTGGGAAAGGGTAAGGAGTTGGGAGGCACCTGTGGCTTCTCTTCTGGACCCTCTGGGCTTACAGGTTACCTCCTAGCAGACTCACTTTCTTCTGTCCCCCCAGGTGGAGGCCATCATTCACCCTCAGTTTCTAGCAGATCTGCTGTCCCCAGACCTGCAGAGGGACCCCTTGGCCTTAACCGAGGAACTGCAGCGAGAAGAGGAGCTCACTCTGGGTCAGGTAAACTTGGGAGGTGGGGATATCGAGCCAGCTGCCTACAGGATTTTCTCTAACCATACGCTGCCTCAGGAGTGGGGTTCAGGTGTTGAGCGAGGATAGGGGACCATGGAAAGGCAGGGAACGGGGGTGCAGGGCCTCGAAGCACAGGGTAAAGCCCATGAGGGAGGGCAGGAAAGAAGAGGTGAGTGCCCATCTTTGATAGAATCACTTGGGGCCATTGGCTTGTCTTTCCTGCCTTGCCCCCCCACCTCTTCTCACCACGGTGTGTGTAGAACGGACATGTGTTTGTTTCCTTCCAGCTGGTCCAGAAGCGGCTCATGGCCTTAGAAGAGGAGGAGGCAGAGGCACTTGCACCCGCAAGCTGCACTGGAGCTCAGTTGGACTCCAGTCCTTCTGTTTCTGATGAGGATGAAGGGGGGAGTGGGCACCTTCGGCCATCACCTGGGCCTCGGATGCTTGGACGCTCTGTTTGCCCCAGAAAGGCTGCTTCTTCAGGAAAGCGAGCAAGATTAGGGCATGGTGGACGGAAGCAAGCCCTTAAGAGCTCAAGGGGGATGCGCAGGGATGGGAGTATTCCGACATCTACCGGCAGCGGGGACCTGAAGCTAGAACTCACAGCTCCACAAGGTCTTGGGGTCCCCTCGGGCACAGAGAGCAGAGGATGTGGCAATGTTACAAACCAGACAGCCCCACCTCAGGATGGCCAACTGGAAGGGGCAGGGCCCTCTGGGCACTCCTTGGTGGTTGATAGGATTTCAGAGGGCTTACCCATTGGCTGGCAAGAAGACCCACAGCTGGAGGGAACTGGAGCGCCCTGTTTGGATATTGGACTCGCAGAGCCTGCGCCACTGCAGAGTCCAGGCTTAGAACAGCAGGTACTGGGGCTACAAACAGAACAGATGGGGACCTGTGGAGTACTTCCACAAGAGAAGGAGCATCTGGCACTGACCCCAGGAGACTCTGCAGGAGGCATGTGGGGAGATGACTGCGGCCCTCCGATACTGCAGAGCGATGACCAGGACCCTTCGCCAGGGGCAGCTGGAGACAGGGATGGGGCCCCTCTCAGTCCAGGACTCTGGCTGGGCAGTGAGATGAATATAGTAGGCTTGGAGTTGCCCTTCCAGCTGGAGGAGGTCATAGAGGACTTAGAAGATGGTGACAGCGTAGCCGAGCCCCAGGGAGGCTGTGAGGCACAGAGCTCTGGGAGTAACGTCTCTCTGTGCCTCGGAGAAAGCTTATCACTTGGGGACACGGGGACGTGTGCTCTTCCCTGTGGAGACAGCGAGACCACAGCAACCTCAGAAAAGAGAAAGAGTCGCAGCTTGCGGGGACCTCAGAGAGCCAGCAGCCCTGAGTTACCCAAAGAAAATAACCCTGAGATCACTCGGGACCCCAGTGACCCGTGGGCTGAAGGTTTCTCTCCACTGCTAGAAAGTGGGATGGATGCTCCCACACTGGGGTCTTCCAAAGAAACCCTCTTGGCAGCCTGTCAAGGCAATAACCCTTTCTTGAGGGCCCAGGATGCCTCCTCCTTCCCCAAGGTCAGCAAAGAGTCAGGGAGCAGAGGCAATTCCTTCTCTCCTCTGCTGGAAGCCACCAGCAGAGTAGATGGTGGAGGTGACCGGGGCCTCAGACTAACAGAGGTCAGTGAACGTCCTTACCCGTTGAATTTAAATTCTTATGTTTCTCAAGGACAGGGCAAAGAGGATACCAATCTCTACAAGCCCAAAGACCTTGCTCCCTCACGAGGGCCTTCCAAATCAAAATCTCACCAGGGCCGGGGAAGGGCCCACCCTGTACGAGAAACTAAGGATGCCTCCAGGCTGAGGCAATCGTCTGCGGTTGCAACAGGCCACTCAGCAAAAAAGGAGGAGGAAGATGAAGAACTTTCTAATTTTGCCTACCTCTTGGCTTCCAAACTTAGCCTGTCACCCACTGGGATTCCCCTCTGCCCTTGCCCTGTTGCAAAATCTGTCAAGAGAGCTCTAGTCGGAGGCCCAGCACCCACTAGAAAGAAGCCTCACCAGGGAGCTGGCCCTGAGGAGAAACCTTTGGCTCCGGGAGTTGATAGCCCCTCACAGCCTCGTAAAAGGCGACAGGAGAGCTTTGTCACCGGGAAAAGAAAAAAGAGACGCCGTTGCCAATAAGGAGCAGCAGGGATGGACGTCCTCTCCCACTTGCCCAACCCGTGGGGGGCCCCACCCAAGTAGGATTCACCCTTGCTGTCTGGTAACCGGCTCATTTTCAGACAAACAGTTGTTCCACGGGAGTGAGAGTGTGGAGGTCAGATTCCCGAGGGTGGAGGTGGGTCTTCTCGGTGAGGAATTGTATGGGAATTCTGGAAGGGTTTGTATGAGGAAGAAAAGAATGAATAAAGATGTTGTTGGAAACAATGATCTTCTGTGTTTGTTTTTTTGTTGCTTGGCAGGAGGGAGGAAGATGCTATAAAAGAAGGTGGTGGGGCCCGTTTGTGGACCCCAGGTAACTCACCTGGACTCCCAGCATCGTCTCCACTCCCTGCAGTCTCTCCTTGGGAACAAAGGAGCTTCCAGGCTTTGATGAGCTGCATGCTAATGAGTCCCTGGTGACCCGGTTCATTTATTCCCACACCCAGACTTGAATTTGAGACCTTCCCTGGACATTCCATCATTCTCAAAGTCTAGAGATGCTTTTCTACCTGCCATCTTTCTGGGGGTACCAAACTGAAATGTCAATTATTTAATAGGGCCCGTCTAGCCCTGATCCCTTTGGTGACGTATGTATGACACATCCTGGTCTCCAGGCCTGTAGTTATGCAGTTCAGAGCCCATTTTGGAGGGCCTTCTCCATCACAGGATTAAGAGAGGATGTATTCTAAGCCTCCACCTGAGTAGCAAGTATGACTCGTGTCACCTTTTGTATCCTTGGTCTGTTGAAAGACAAAAGCCACACCTCCATATAAGAGTGCATCCTCTCAGAAGCAGGAACACACAGATCCCAAGGCCATCAGATCTGTCTGAAGTGGCAGAGGCTGAGACCAGAGGCAATGGAGCTTGCAGCAGGGACCATGGAAGCCAGGCCAAGAGTGGAGGCAAGATGGTGTGAGACAGAATAGAGGAGAGGTCTCTCAGGACTGAGGCAGAACAATGGAGCTAGGAACCAAATGGCTGAGGACTGGGGAGACCTGGCTGCGGGCTGACAAGAGGGGATGCTGTGGACCCGTGCTAGTGTCCTATGCATGAATCCTGACTTGTAACCTGTTACCTGCCCCAACAAGCCCCCCTGAATTGAGTATACTGTCTGTGAGTTCCGTGTGACCACTGTAAGGGATTATGGGACGCACAGAAGTAGAATGTGGTGGGAAGAACTGTTTGTAAAGATGGGGATGGCATAGCCTGAGGTCCTATATGCCTGCCGGGCCATGCTGTTTTTTACACAAATTATCTACATGGGACTTACTTTCCCTACAGATCACTAGACGGAGGTGGGGGTGGGGCTTGTTTTCTTCTTCCTTGAAAGGTGGTCCTCAAACCTCAAACTGGTGTTGAGTAGATTCCAACTCATAGCAACCCCGGTGTTTCCAAGACTTTGTGGAAATCTTTACAGATGCTGCCAGCCCTACCTTTCTCCCCAAGGATCAACCGGTGAGTCTGAACCGCCAATCTTGCGGTTAGCAGTGCTAATGCTTACCTGTCAGTGCCACCAGGGCTCCTTGAAGAGGACAGAGAGACCATACACAGTCCTCGGCGAGTCCGGCGGAGAGAAGCCTCCCTGTGCGGCTGAGCTGACCTGAGAGGGAAGCAGCTTTGCTTCTTGTTGACACAGCTCGCTCTGTTCCGACTACAGGAGACGGCATCGAGTCTCAGGAGCCTTGTTAAGTACGGAATGGTAGCAAGTTATTTTTTAATCTCTAACGAGGACAGAACAAGAGGGAATGAAAGGAGGTCCCTGAGGAAGTCTGTTAGAATGTGGGGACATGAGATCATGTTGGCGGGTGGGAGGGGAGGCGAGGAAATCTCGCATGATTACGGGGCAGGAAAGAGCCCTGCCCAGCTGGAAGCCAGGAGGATTCCTCCAACCAACGCTGCAAGACTGACCCCAAAGGCCTTTGAGCTCTTCCTGTGGGCAGCCTACACCACGTCACTCCTTTCCTTCCCGGACATATGAGACCAGTAGTGTGACTGAGCTTCATCTTTTTTTTTTTTAATAGATATAGATATAGATTTATATTTATATAAAATAGTTTCTTACAAAAAAAAATTAAAACCAACTTAAACAAAAACAAATCCAACAGGGGCAGAGGTTGGGTTGAGGCACAGGGTAGGCCCCTGGCGCTGCCCTGAGTCGGCGGGGCGGGGTGGGGTGGGGGGTGAGGTGGTGAGCCGGGGAGGATGAGGTGAGGAGGGCCGAGGTACTCAGTCACCCTTCTGCTTAGGCGCTTGCACAGTCCCATTAGCCAGAGCAGTGGGGCCACCTGGGGACAAGGCATCTGCTATCTGTGAGGTGCCTCTCGGGGTATGTGGGGGACGCAGGTAGGTGCTGAAGAGCTTCCCATAGAAGGGGTCGTGGAGGGAGAAGTTCTGGAACTGACCTGGGAAAAGGAGAGTGAGGCAGGGGAGAATACAAAAGATTTACAAACACGAAGGGAGAAAGCCCCTGCTGCGCTCAGAAATGTCTTCCTCCTGGTCATTCTGCCTTTACTTCTCCAGCCTAGGCGATGGCCCTCCCTGCCTTGCTAGCCTTATCTCACCAACCCCACAGCATGGCCACTAACCCCGGGCTCCCTCCCAGCCAGCGCTTCCTTCTCTGAGAGCCAATTCCACCCTGGTGCCCTGGAAGGCAGTGACTCACAGAGGGAGAGACCTTGGCTGGGGCCGGCCTGGCACAGCTCAGCATGCAGAGTGGCGGCGGCAGGGCGGGGCGACCCCAGCAGCAGGTGCAGGATGGTGCTGAAGCCGTCCTGGTACAGCAGGCGGCTGGGCCCCTCAGCTTGCTCTTCAGCAAAGAGCTGAGGAGAGAAAAGCCTGCAAGTCGCGCCCTTTCCTCGTGCGATCTGCCGGACAGGTCCCAACCGCCCCTCTTCCAAGACTGCCCTTCCCTGACCTTTGTGTAGGCGTTTTAAATGTGATGGAGAACACTCAGCCCATTTCCCAGGCAGGGCTCAACACGCAGTCCTGGGGACTCTGCGGTCTTAGACAGTGAGTCACTGGACATTACACTGGAAACAGCATGCCACACAGCCCTCTAGGTTGGGCAGCACCAAACCGAAGACCAAACTCACTGCCGTCCAGTCAGTTCCGGCTCATAGTGACCCGACCCTATAGAACAGGTTAGAACTGCCTCGGTGGGTTTCTGAGACACTAACTCTTTACAAGAGTACCTCGTCTTTCTCCCGAGCAGCAGCTGATGGCTTCGAACTGCAGACCTTACAGTTAAACCACGGTCCAATGCGTAACCAGTGGTTATGTATATAGCCTCTGAGTTCCCTAGCGTGAGCACACCCACCATGCATTTTCACCGCCCCACCCCCCTGGTACCTCAAAGGCCAGGCGTGTCAGCTCCTCCAGACTCCTGGCCCCATCCAGAGCAGCCAGTGAGAGGGCCACATCGCGGAAGTCCACCAAACCCCTGGCGTCCTGGAGGGTGCGAGAGAAACCAGGGTACTGGGAGACCAGCCCTACATCTTCCCTCCTCCTCTGTGCATTTTGGCTCTTTCCTCATCTCCGCAGTGTGTGTGTGTGTGTGTGTGTGTCGTGTCCCCTGCGATGGCTGCCGTCTGTGATGCTTCCTTTCAGGTCGAGTGCTTGCTCAAGCTACATCCCATCAGCTGACAAAGCTCTCTCCTAAAGGGATGTGGTCCCAAGTGTCTGACATGCCATCAGAGGATATCTCCGGCCCCTACGTTAGACAGACTGGTTCTCTTCTTGTTTAGGCTCAGCCTGTGTGGGAGACTTGGTCCAATGGAGTCCGAGTGGGCTCCTGGCATCATGTCTTAGGAAACGTGGAGGATGCCACTGTGTGTGCCATGGAGGACCGATCGCCGCACTGGACAGAGGGCCCGGCCTGCACCTGAGAGCAAGAGGAGCTCCCCAGGACCACCGGTGGTCGTTTCTGTGAACACACAGTTCCTTGAGGGTTACTGCGATTCCACACGGACACCTACAATCCCTGGATAGAAGTGGCCTGCCAAGATTTAAGAGAAATGGCAAGAAATCCCAGGGAAGCGAACGGGACATGTAAAAACTGCCCAAGTATTGCAGATCCTTCCAGTCCTCAAGCTCAGAGCCATACAACGGACCCAGTATCATTCCCTCCCTATGCTACCGTCCCATCTAACCTTATACTTCAAAGACCCTCACCTAGTACCCATCTCATCGCCTATCTTTGCCAATGTCTACAACAGCAGTTCTCAACCTGTGGGTCGAGACCCTGTTTGGGGTCGAATGACCCTTTCACAGGGGTTGCCCGATTCATAACAGTAGCAAAATTACAGTTATGAAGTAGCAACAAAAATAATTTTATGGTTGGGGGGGTCACCACAACATGAGGAACTGTATTAAAGGGTCACGGCATTAGGAAGGTTGAGAACCACTGGTCTAAAAGGGCTTTGGAAATGTATGTACCTCCAGAGTAATTTTGCTCTCCCGACCCTTTCTGAAGCCTTTTGGAGATATGAATTTCTCCCAGTGGACCTCAGGAGATGGCACTCTGCCAATGGCTATTACAACACCCATAGCGGATTCCAAATTGGCCATTCAAGGTGGCTGATAATCACCACTTAGGTGCTGTCCTTCAAAAATCCCGAGTCTGTCAGCCCAGAGGGTAAGACCTTGGGTTCTCCCCTCTCTGTTCCAGCCCCCTCACCTGATGGAAGTAGCTAAAGGCACCAGCCATTGTCTGAGGATCGGAGAGCTGTAGCTGCCTGGCAAACTCGTCCTGGTTGATCATTCGACTCCGTCCTGGCTCTGCCCCAGCGTCCACACAGCTGGGGGACAGCCTGTAAAGGGGATTGTTGGAGGCAGGGCAGAGGCCGATGCTTTCTGGACACAGTATCCAGCAGTCGTGACTCTAGCCCCGAAAGTCTCCCGAGTGAGGGTTCAACTCTCGATGCACTGAGATGCACTCTGACTCACGTTCCCTGGAGACCCCTCCCCATTTCCCTCACCTGAATTACTACCCACTTTCCTCTCCCTTTTACTCCATCTTTACACGATCTTACAAAAAATCCTTTATCTTCCTTTATTCAAACATTCTTCCCACTTTTCCCCTGGCTTTTTTCTCCATCGACTCCTGTCTTCTTGTGACACGACTTCATCTTCAAGACCACTTACCCCGCCTTCTGCAGCACTTTTCCCAGTTCCCAGAGCTGCGGCTCCAACGCCACCTTCAGCCGGCCCATTACTATCACAGGCATGTTTCCCACAAACTCACATTCGGTGGCTGGGATGCCCAGGGCCCTGGAGGGTGAAGGGGGATGGAATGGATGGGGCAGGAGGCAGAAGAATCTTCTGTAGGCTCACCGACTGACTGACTCTGGCCCACTCGGGTTGGGACGCCTCCACCTGAGGCCCTCTTTAACTTTCCCCGCCTTTGTTTTAGCTGCCCCAAGGCCATACCTACCCACTCTGGCACCCACCTGCCATTTGTTTTGCCTTGGCCCTCCACCCTCCCCTGACGGTCCCTTTGACCTTTGTTCTTTGGCTCTGGAAAAGACCCCGTGCATGAGACACTCACTGGGCCATGACTCTCTGGACGTTGTTGGCATAGAGGGTGGGGTCTCTGCTCTCCTCAGGGCTGGGGTGATACACAGGTAGGAACTGAAATGGACACACACAATTCTGAGTAATTCCAGGTAAGGGTGACGCCCCCCCCCCCCCACTCTTTTCCCAACATGTCAGGGCGCCACCACACACATGGCGCCATACCTCCACATCCACGATGCTGCAGGGCTGAGAGGCCGTGAGCCAGAGGACTTTGAGCCTAAAGAGAAGAGAGACCTGGGATGCCCACCAATCCCAAATGCCCTACTATGGGCTCCCCTACTTGGAGGGAAGAATGTGGGAATGTTCTGCCCATCGATATAAAAGTGGACTCCTAGCCCTACAGTCAGCAGCGTCAATGTGCAGGTGGGCCACAAGAGGGAAGGACCAGAAAGGCGGGAGGAGGGAATGAGAGAAGAGCTGCAGGCAAGAGGTCTGGGCCATGGACGGAACAGCCAGAGGCATGTCTGGTGGTGGTGGGCGGGTCTTTGACGAGAGGACAACCTCCGTGAGCAAATGACTTTGGAACCCAGGGAAGCCAGCTGAAAGAAATGTTAACTATGGAGAAGGAATCGAGGTGGGACAGGGGAAAGCACTTCCAGACCAGAACAAAACAGACGGAAAGAGGCGCCCCCTTCTCCAGAGTTCTCTCACTTCCTAGAAGGAAGAAGGGCCAGTCAACCTTGTCTGGAGAGTAGAAGGCGGGGCAGGAATTCTCCGAGGAACCCTGCTCCCCACCCTCAACCCAGGGACACCACAACTCACACTCCAGGGCCCCTCCATGCCCAGCTGGTGGTGTCCTGAGAGAGGAGAGAGAGCGAGAGAGAGAGAAATATTACCTTTCTTCCTTGGATCTGGCCTTGGGTTTTCTTTGAGCCCCGGACCCTCTCCTGATCCCACCCTGGCATGCACACCGGTTCTCACTTAGGGCAGATTCAGGGTTCTGCTTCTGCCCTTTCTTGGACTAGGACTCACCAGACTGTTGGGGTAGCGGATGAGGACAGGCTGTACAGGCACCCCCGCGATGAAGGCTCCTAAACCCCATTTCCACCCCCACCCCCCCAGGCAGAGGTTAGTGCACAGTAGTAGTTAGAAGGAGTCTGGGGCAGGACCCAGTGAACATCCTACTCTGGTCTTGCTCCATGTCATTTCTAATTTTCTGACCCCTTGACTTTTTAGTATGGCACCCTGGCAATGGTGGTTACGTGTTGGTCAGCAGTTCAAAACCCACCAGCTGCTCCGAGGGAGAAAGGTAGGCTTTCTATTGCTGTAAAGAGTTACAGTCTCGGAAACCCACAGGGGCAGTTCTACCCTGTCTTATGGGGGCCATGATGAGTCAGAACTTACTGGATGACAGTGAGCTTGGTTTTGAGTGTCTTATAGTACTGGACAAGTTCCCTGTCTCCCTCCCCCGGTGCGTGGGCTATTCAAGGGTCCCTCCTGAAATCTGATGCTCTTTCCTACACGGCCTTCTCACCCGCCATCATTTTACTCACCTGGTTTGAACTTAAGCAGGGCCTTCTTATTGGAACAAGTACCCTCAGGAAAGAACAGCACCTGAGAAGGAGAAAGATACCAGGCTGGGCTGGGTAGGCTGAAGGGGAAGAGGGGAAATGAGAACCGAAGAAGGAGCCCATAAAAGTTGAGGGGAGGGTCTTAAGACTCTTACTCACCTGGGGCCACTTGCCTCCTGAGGTTGCCCGTCTTCGAACCTCCTCTACTACTTTACGTCGAGAAGCTGGGTCATGCCGGGATACTAGGATGGCTTGGTTGAAGCGAAGAAGGGCTGGGATATGGAGACAATACTTGGAAGAATCCCTTGGGATGGCACTGCCACCACCCAGCACTCCACTTCCTCCATCCGTCAGAGATACTTCTTAGTCATCTCTCTGCCCTGGGCCACGATTCCTGAACGCAGTCCCTTTCAGCTTTCTGCCCAGAGTGATCCCCCCCGCCCCCCTCACTACAGTCGAACCCTCTCACCTCCAATGACAGGCACAGAAAGGTTCTCGGCTCGGGACACAACCTTGGGCAGGTCACAGGGCAGCAGGACAATGGGGTCAAAGAAAGTGGAGTGGGGGGCAGCAACAAGAACTGGAGCTTGAAGGCGAGAGGCCCGCTGACCTCGAACTCGAATCCGGAGGAAGCCCAGCAGGAAAAAGAGTAGACGGCTCAGGCCCAGCACCCCATTGTGGCACACCGTCCTGTGGTGCAAGGCTGGGTATCAGTGGCAGCAACGGCGACCCTCACCACCCACTAGGTTCAGACACCTGGGGCAGGCGAGTGTCCTGCCCTCAAGCACTCTAGCCAACGGGCTAAAGTCACATTGGAACACAGTTCAGTTCCTCTGTGCCAGGTCTCAATTTGACTGACAGTTCATTTACCCAGGCTGGACTGCGTCAGGAAACACCCCAACACCCCACCTCCCACCCCCCCACTTCTTCTCATAGGGAGCAAATAGATAGCAGGGAAAAGAAGTGAGGCGTAGCACCTCCAGGGGGCTGATCTCCCACTTACTTCCTCCATCCTGTAATTGGCTCCTGAAGCTGCTCCTCCGTTAGACCCACTACTTGCAGCCAGGCAAAGGGCCAGAGGAGAAAGAGAATGACAAAGGCCAGGAGCACTCGGATGGGGGCCAGCAGTGCCCCCAGGAGGCAGAACTGCGGAGCGGAGAAAACATGCCACTTTTCAGGGCTGAGATGCTCCTCCGCAGCTCCTTCCACTCCCAGGAACAGAGAGCTGCTAGCACCCCGTGTGGATCTGGTCACTCGATGGGGATTCAATGTGGGACAGACACGAATAAGGGCATGGAGATAAAACTGAAACAGAAACCAGGAACCTCATTTTTCTGGCTCTTATTGGTCCTTACCCCTCCTCAAAAAATACAAGAAAAAAACTAAAAAAAACCAACCGAATGTCACAAAACCCATCTAGCACTTTGAAGAGGATTTAATGAGACACCACATGTGAAACCAGCTCAGCGATGGATGTCGTGTAGGCTAGAGATAGTTCCTCCTCCCCCACACCCCATGCCATAAATAGCACCAATGTCCAACAGAAACCAGGTGCATAGTTCTTTCCACTTGGGAGCTTGGGAGGCACAGCGCTGGCCTCCATGGGAAGTCCACGGAAGGTCTAGTCTCTAGTTATGTCCAACAGCAATTTCAGGTAGTGGGGGCAGGAGAAGGGACCGGGTTAAAAGAGCTTAGCTGTCAACCAAAAAGGTAAGCCGTTGAAACCAAACAGCCTTTGGGGGTGCAGCTGTGCCGTCCACCCCCGTAAAGATTTACAGCCTAGGAAACGCTATGGGGGGCAGTTCGCTCACGTCCAATAGGGTGGCTATGAGCCGGGATCCTCGTATAGCGCGGCTCAAACCGACTCCGCGGGGTAGGGGTTGCCAGGGCCAGTGTGACTCCATCGACTACCCTGGGGAGCGTGCAGGTAAACAAGGCGAGGCCCTGGAGCCCGTCTTCAGGGAGGTGATGACAACAGAAACCGTGGACATTCCCTTCCCTAGGACCAGCTCCTAGTTCCCCTACACCGGTGCGGCCCTCCACTTCCTGTGGTCAACCCCCTTCCCAGTCACCCTCCCCCGACCCGGGAGGTGCTGCAGTGCAGGGCGGGGGAAGGGAGGGAGACAGGGGCAGATGGAAGGGCACGGGGACACAGGCTCCGGGGCCCAGACACCTTTTCCTTTTAAATGGAAACCCCAGCAGCACTCCCCA
>NW_022103915.1:88979331-88981195 GCF_000313985.2 Echinops telfairi | reverse complement strand
GGGGTGCGGCCCTACGCCTGGTGGGATCCGAGGAACGGGGGCCAGAAGTCGGGGGACCGGTCTCGGGGCCCTTCTCTGCCCGCGGGCGCCCGTTCGCAGCCGCTGCCCACCTCCCTGCAGACCACCTTTCCTTCCCAGACGGGCTGCGCCATCGTGGGAGGCGATGCCCGGAGGCGCTGGCGCCCTCTAGTGCCCACCTGGCTCCGCACAGGTCTTTGCTTCTCACCTTTCCAGTCGGAGGACTCCTTGAATCCGAGAGGTGCAGGTTTCACGACAAGTCCTGCGCTTTTCTTGGAACCTGCAGACCATCCCTGGGAGAGGCAGTGGGACCTGGGGAAGACCTGGCATGGAAGGATCCCTCTGCCCTTTCTAACCTCACTTCTTTCACAGTCCCTTTCTTTTTCGGGAGAGGGGACACACCGAAGGAAACAACAAAGTAATTCCGATCCTCCCCACCAAAGCTCCAAACTATTCTTAAAAACACAACAAAAACCCACTTATGTCAGGCGGCTCCTTGATTGTCAGGTGATGATGGGATCAAGGACCCGGAAATTGATTGGACTCTGAGAGCCACACCCAGTTACACAAACAGATACGATAACACGTATGACAAAATGCCAGCCGCACTCCTTGTGGAAGGAAAGTACCATCAGTTCATCTCGTTTTTTATTTTGCTCTTGCCCCAGTGAAGGGAGCTGAAGGAGGCCGGTGAAAGAGCTTTTTCCATGGAGTATAGTGTAGAATTTCCGTGTACTGTATTTCAGTTGGACCCATTTACCTTAAGTATGAATTTCCAACTCCATTGGCTTCAACCTCAAAATTAATCCCGAGGAGATGGAAACCTGTCTGAGAGGAGTGTGGATCACCCAGTACTAAGCCCATGGAGCAGCAGCGAGTTATTTACATATGTGTCAGGGAAGTGCCAACATTTAAATCTACACACAGTAAAACTTTTTTTTTGTGAATCAGATGAATGTTTATAATGCGTATCATCATTTTCATATTCATTCATACACAGGTCACTTCAACACCTCCATTGTTCTCAGAGACAGGTGTGCACAAAAAGACCAGGAAGGTCCAATTGCGTTAAGGTATTTAGTAATAACAACCTACCGGCAGCGAGGTCTACAGGGGAGATTTCATAGGTGGCCCAGTCTCTCTGAGCTTACAAAGTAAAAGGTTTTTATAGGGCGATTAGCTTATTCAATAATCAGTATGTGTTTGGGGGGAGGCCGACGCAAGGTTTCTGGTTTGGGCAGTTTAGACAGTCTCAGGGTTTTATGAGCTCCTTCGCAACTCCATTTTTTTCAGTGTGGTGCATTGCCAAGGTTGGGTCAAGCCGGAGCCTGAACACTCAAAACAGAATCTGTAGCAAGGGCATGTGGGATACTTAATATAACGACACACACACACACATACACACATACTCACATCCTTTATTCGTAGTTCAAATCCCTGGTTAATGCTGGATCCGTCATTTTAGGTTACTTAGTGGTCTCAAGTGTCTTTGCTGTACATACCTCTTTTTTTTTAATACTAATTAAATTATTTTATTGGGGGCTTGTACAACTCTTATCACAATCTGCACATACATTCATTGTGTCAAGCACTTTTGTACATTTGTTTTCCTCATCATTCTCAAAACACTTGCTTTCTACTTGAGTCCTTGGTATCAGCCCCTCCCTCCCTGCCTTTCCCTCCCCCATGAACTCTTGATAATTTATAAATTATTATTATTTGTCTTATCTTACACCGTTTGACATCTCCCTTCACCCACTTCTCCGCTGTTTGTCCCCCAGGGAGGAGGTTATATGTAGATCCTTATAATCGGTTCCCCCTTTCTCCCTCACGTTCCCTCCACCCT
>NW_022103915.1:88976303-88978678 GCF_000313985.2 Echinops telfairi | reverse complement strand
TTCTGAGACTGTATATAGGAGTAGAAAGACTTATCTCTCTTTATAGGAGTAGAAAGACTTATCTCTCTCCTAACTTTTAGGGCCAAAGCTTTGATAATCAAGAACTTCCTAGTGTCAGCCACCCAGCATGAAGTAGAAAGTCTATTTCTAACAAAAGGCCAGGTTTCTTTCTTTGTCTTTATCCCCACACTAAAGTATCATGGTGGCAATCTGAGAAGGGACAAGTTAAAAAAAAAAGGATCCTTGAGAAATGGATCACTTCTTAAAAATCTCTGCTAATCGATGCAGAGTCCTGCTTCACCAATTGCCTTCCTGCCAACCATGCTTTCCTGGGGGTAATGGGGCCAATGGCAAGTCAGTGTGCTGCTGGATCTTTGTATACCATTTGTTTCTACTGGAAGGTGGACCTAGCAGAGTCGTTTGGGTACTATGAAGATTTTCTCCGCTCTCTTTTACTTAACTAGTGGATTTGCTGTGTACCTTAGGGAACAAATCACCAGGTCTTTTCTTCCCAGGGCAGCTGGTGGATTTGAACCACCAAACTCTCAACGAACAGGCAAACATTTAACCACTGCACTACTAAAGCAAACAGAATCATCATCATAAAAAAAACAACCAAATGCACTATCATTGATGTCGACTCTATAGGAAAGGGCAGAACTCTCCGTCAGTTTCCAAGACTGTAATTCTGTACGGGAGTAGAAAGGCTCCTCTTTCTTCTGGGAAGTGACTGCTGGTTTCAAACTGGTGACCTTGCAGATTGCAGCCCAATGGGTAATCACTACGAAAATGCACCGTCAGGGCTCCTTTAACGGCGTGCAGGTATCTATGTATCCAGGGTTTTCCAAGGTAGTTCCAATAATGTTTTTGTAATTTCATTAATTAATTGTAATTTCATTCATTTAAAAAAATGAAAGCAATTCATTAAATTGTTGCACACGTTTTTCTATGCCTTTGCAATATTTTAACTTAAATTATCTCTGACCATATTAGGTTATAGTTATTGAATTTAAGACTATAACTCATAGAGTAGTAATGATAATTATACACAAATTGTTATTAAACTAATCATCACCATATACCATTCAGGTTTTTATTCCAGTTTTGAGCTGTATGTTTTGCTGAAGGCTACAGTTTACAGTGAAAGCCCCAAATCCATTTTGATTGGTTCTCCAGGTGGATTTAGCCTCCATTGAATTTCTTTCTTACCTTTTTACTGGCAAGCTGAATCGTCTTGCTCCCAGGTAGTGTGTGTTTGAAAGGGAATTATTGCCACTCCTGTCCACATTCCAGGGAGAAGAGGCTGAGTCTTTAGGGCAGTAGTTATCAACCTCCCTAATGCCGCGATCCTTTAATACAGTTCCTCATGTGGTGGTGACCCCCAACATAACATTATTTTCATTGCTACTTCATAACGGTAATTGTGCTACTGTTATGAATCATAATGTAAATATCTGATATGCGAGATGTATTTTCATTGTTACAAATTGAACATAATTAAAGCATAGTGGTTCATCACAAAACAATATATAATTCTATATTGTGAAATATTTATTTCTAATGACAAATAAATGAAATTTTGTCTGGAAGCATGGTGTAGCATGGGTAACAGTCTTCACGATGGATACTTGTATGTGGGTGTATATGCATGTGGGCAGACCCACCTGGGGATGGATAGAGGAACAGTGTTTCGGTTCCTAAGACCATCGGAAATATGTGTTTTCCGGTGTTCTTAAGTGACCCCTGTGTAAGGGTCGTTTGATTCCCAAAGGGGTCGAGACCCACAGGTTGAGAACCGCTGCTCTAGGGTCTCACCTGGGTATGCTCTTGATGGGCCCTTGTACTAGGGTCCCAAGGCATGACTGCGTTGGTTGGAGGGTCCTGAACCAATCTTGTAAGACCTTTGGTCTAGCAGCATAATATGCATGTCCCAATCGTGGTCCCATTACTGCTTCTGTCGTCAGGTCTGTACCTGTGAGGTATTGATCTACCACCTATATATTTGTGACAGTTGTCTTTGCCCTCTTGTGTTCTATTTGATCTGCCAACTCTCTATAAAACCTTGGACACCATTATGACCTTGTACTGAAACATTGTCTTTGTCTTGTCTTTCTTCTGTTTAAGACTTACTAACTCACCAAACTTTAAGGAAATGTCTCATATGGTTGTGGACACTGAAGGTCAGGCAGAAGCAAGCCAAATGCAGGGTCCAGATGTTAGAAACCCAAAGCAGATCTCACGTCTCCCCAAGGCCAGTCAGGGCACCGAGGTCACCAGAAGGAAGGCTTTGATGAGAGTGTGGTTTCTAGCTTTCCCCCAGGGAAAACAAAAGATGGCGACCAGTACACCGTGCACTAAAGTAGAATCTAAAGACA
>NW_022103915.1:88973981-88975482 GCF_000313985.2 Echinops telfairi | reverse complement strand
TGCCCGTCCCCCAGAGAGGAGGTTATATGTAGCTCCCTGTGATCAATTCCCCCTTTCTACACCCCCTTTCCCTCCTGGTATCACCACTGTCACCCCTGGTCCTGAGAGGTTCATCTGTCCTAGAGTCCCTGCGTTTCCAATTCCCATCTGTATCGCTGTGATGCAGCCAACTTTAAGGAAGCTATATGCATCAGAGCCAAGGTTTACCACAAGTGCAGAAAGGATGCCACCCATGATGGTGGTGGTTGGGGGTGGGGGGTGGGATGAAGGTGGCTTTGCCCTGACCCTGAACATCCTGGAGAATACAGAAGTGTGGAGCTCCTTAAAGATGTGACTGGGAAAGCAGGTTACACAGACAAGTTAGTCTGGGAAGGACCACATGAACTTCAAGTCCCCTGAAGTCGAGAGATGGACAAGAAGTCTACCTATTGACCCCACAGGTACATCTCACCGGACCAGCTGTCAGAGTAGTACCAGTCCTCATCAAGGTGGTGTCTATTGAAGACCATCTTGACCAGGATAACTGGGACACTTGGGTGAAATTGCTGAAGACATTTTCTCTCAGTGACACACCTGTCTTGGCTTTCAAACACAGCAGTGGCTTCTACGGGAATCTGGTGGCTGTGTCTGCTCCAGGCCAAGAGGTCAGCTCACGGGTTATGGTGACTGGTTTTCTGTTGTCTTTTTAACCCCATTGGGGCAATCTTGATAGATTTTAAGGACAAGATAATTGAGGGCGTGGGGACTTATTGGGAAAAGAATGGAAGCAAACAGAACATTCCATTTGTGAGAAAAAATCCTGAAAAGTTGTGATGAGGAATCCCCCTCCCCCCCATCATAACAAGCATTCCACAGTCTGTCCTACAGGAATTTTGCTGGGTGTGGGGGGAGGTCAGATGCTTGCAGGCATCCTTCCTGAGGGCGATCAGTTGCCAGTCTGCAGTGGGCCCCGCTTCCTGCTGTTAAGGACAATGGACAGGGCTGCAGTCATCTATTTGGTTCCTGTCAGTGGGGTTTACACCCTCCTAATAATGGTTCTTATGGAGATCCAGAGACCGGTCAAAGTTAAGCTGCCATCCTGAATCTAGAATCTGCCCATCTTGTTATATGCATACCTCCTCTTCCTATTGCGTGTATGTCCCTAGACCACCCCCTTCCATTACTGTGTAACCTATAGTGCAACCCATTGTTTGCAAGTAGATGACAACTCCCAGAGAAGCGTTGGTGAGTAGTGGGCTATGCATTGGGTGGTTACCAAAAGGGCAGCCATTCAAACCCACGTGGTGCTCCACCAGAGAAAGATGAGGCTGTGTCTGGGCTAAAGCCTGGAAGACTGGGAGACTCCCTATACTAGAGGCTGAGAGACCAAACAACGAACTCAGCCAAGTTTATTAGTTCATTCACATGTCAGGGCTCTTAGACTGGAAAATCAGCACTGTGTCCAGTGGCTGCAGGCTGCACAGTGGCTGCTGAGGGCCTAGCTGTGGGGGCCTCTTTTTTT
>NW_022103915.1:88971511-88972483 GCF_000313985.2 Echinops telfairi | reverse complement strand
AGCTCTCTGCTGGTGTAAATCATTTAGCAGCAGAAAACGAGCTAGTTCCAAACCCTTACTCACACCTTCTGCCAGATATCTCCGCAGGCACAGCTGGTACCATTGTGGTACCATCGTCTATTCTGGACGATGACATGTGAGTGGAAGGATGTGTACAACTTTGGAGCTCACTCTTGAAAGGAAAACTGTGCACTTACCTCTCTTACCTCAGGCTGAAAAGAGGCTAGCGTGGTAAGCCATTCTGGAGGGCAGAGCATCAAGATGGAAGGAACCCATGTCCCTGAGCCACTGTGCAAGCCTTCCTTCAATGGCCCCCTCAGGCAGTTAGGATGGAAAATCAAGCTCTGGTTTTGTGGATGAAGCTCAAGGACTGCCGCTTTCAGCATGGCTTACAACTCAGGGTAAAGAAAATCCAAATCCCCGTAACTGGACTAATAGACAACATTGCGATAAATGGAGGAGAGACTGAAGGTGTCAAGGAGTTCCCTTCCCTTGGATCTGTACTCAGTGTGCATGGAAGCAGCAGTCAAGAGTACACTGGGCACATGTGCCGCACAAGACCTCCTTTAACGTGCTGAAGGGCAACGTATTAGGTTGGGGTGTTTGGAGAAACAAACCAGTGACTCATCTATTTCCAAGAAAGAACTTTATATGAAGAACCATCAAGAAGACACCCCAGTTCGGTCCAATATCAACTCAAGTCCATAGGTCCAATATTAGCCAGGGCCTTTCTCAGACTCACATAGTGACAGGCAATGATGGCAAATGGTGCATTGGGAACAGGGAGGTCACAGGCCAGTGAGAGCCGTCATGTGGACCCAAAGTCAGTGGAAGCATGGCAGGGCACAGACAGCTCCCAGGGTTGGGTGGCCCACATGGTGCCATACCTGGTGGCAGACAGAGTCCTAGTGAAGTCCCAGCCATGAGGAAGGGAAAGTGGCAGGGAGAGAGGGAAGTTCTCAGTTACTTTTT
>NW_022103915.1:88967517-88968831 GCF_000313985.2 Echinops telfairi | reverse complement strand
TCTCCACATGGCTGCTCCAGCAACCAGGGCTGCATCTGGGTAGGTCCATGTGGCTTCTCCTTGGGGATGTCTTGCAGGAAGTGAGCCTTGTCAGCTGAAGCAGGGAATTGGCTAAGGCAGCTGCAGCCTGGTCGGACCATCAGAGAGCAAGAGACCCAAGAACTAGAAAGGCGAGGTTCACTGAGCCATTTATCCCTCCGCCTTTCAATTAACCCCACGTGTGTTCATCGGCCAGGTTGGCACAATCAACCTTAAGTATCTCAAACATCTTATCAGGAGAGACCAGTATCTGGAAAAGGACATCATTTCTGGGAAAGTGGAAAGTGAGTCAAAAAGAGGCAGCTCCTCGATGAGATGGACTGACACAATGGCTACAGCAACAGGCTCTGACGTAACAACGGTGACACTGTGGTGGGCCCAGCAGTGTTTCCTTCCGTTGCACATTGCGTTGCTATGAGTTGGAACGGACTCTGTTGTCCTAACAACGACATCTTTTAAAACAAAACACTGTATTTTGGTACTTGTGGTGATTAGAATTTATGCCCACTTGGTAGTACCACTCCAAGAGGTATGGGTGGTGTCCAACCTGCCAGTCAGTTGGTATTCTGGTGTTGCCTTCTTAGAAGAGAGTCAGTGAGAGCCTCTCTCTCTTGCCCTTCCCTTTCCTGAAGGCTTGGATTCTATGTCTGCCTCCAAGGGTGGCCCCCTGTGGGCCCCTTGCCACTTTCCCATGGACCTTGGTTCCACTTGATTTTGCACCCACCAGCTGTGATCTCTCTGCTTCCCACCTCTGCATCTTCACCCTGCAGCTATGTGAGTCTGAAGAAGGCTTCAGCTAGCACCGGGCCCAGGGACTTGAGTTGCACTGGGCTGGCGTGGCTACTTGATATACAGCTCATTCTTGTACATAGATGAGTATTCCTGGTTTTGTTCTCTAGACAACCCAGCCTAATGCAGAGCCAGATGAACCAATTTCACTCCATCACAGGGAGAGAATAAAGCTATGAAAGTTAATAAGGGCTAGATCATGTAAGGCCTTGAAGGCCTTGAAGGTGGGGCAATGATCACCTAAATTTGCCAGTGCTTTAAAATCACTGGAGAGCCCTCAAAAACTGTCTATCTGAGCCCCACCTCAGTTTCAGATCTGACTTTTGATTGGGATGGGTGTGGTGAATACCTATATCATATCATTCCACAGTTCAATCACCTCAAGCAGTATTGTACAATTGCTACCACAGTAAGTTTCCCAACATTCTTTTCCTTCCTGGACTCCTTGACATTGGCTCCCTTTCACCTCGCCCTCCCCCCTCCCCC
>NW_022103915.1:88964547-88965775 GCF_000313985.2 Echinops telfairi | reverse complement strand
TCTTTATTATCAGATACAGGGCCAGATAATCTCTGGCAGGTTTCAGGTTGAATGTGATCCTTAGAGATCTGAGATAAAGTGTTCCCTCTTGTTATCTTGGGAGTTCCTGGGTGGCACAAATGGTTAATAAGATCAGCCTTTAACCCAGATGTGCGTCAGAAGAAAGGCCTGGTGTTCTACTTCCAACCCCTCCCCACTCCCAGCCATTGAAAATCTTATGTTCTACTCTGTCACATAGGGCACTTTTTTTTTTGGTTGAAACCATGTTTTCCGTAATAGAAAGAGCTTTGAATCAAAGGAACATTATTTCCTTTTGATTAAAAAAAAGTGTTATCGGCACTTCATCCACACAGCATACAATTCAAGAGCTCAGTCATATCAATCAGAGTTGTACAATCATTACCACAAGCAATTTTAGAACAGTTTCATCTTCCTTATACTCATTGTTATTAGTGTAATTTAAAAAATGGTAGCAAAAATATACACAACAAAACAGCCTTCAATTTAACAACTTCTACATGTATAATTCAGTGCTTTTGATTTTTTTGAGGTAATATTGATTGTGACACATTTAGTGGGACATGTATGTCGTGAGGGGTCTCTGGTCCTGGGCTGGAAGAATGAAGCTTTCTTCATATTTATGCAGTTATATGCACTCCCACCAGATTGGCAGCATGCATTTAGGGTAGGATATCAACTTTCCAATAACCCCCAAACTCTGCTATCTAGTTGATTCTGATTAATAGTGACCATGTATGGGTCCCGGACTCTGTACATCTTAAGGGAGCAGACAGCTTCATCTTTCCTCCAAGAGGAGCAGATGGTGAGTTTGAACCGCTGACCTTGCTACGAACAGCCCAATTTGTAATCATTTTAAAATTGTGAATTAGGGGTGGGGCCTGCATTTCAGATGTCACCTTTGTGTTCAACAATTGAAAACACTCATCAGCCTATCCTGTGTTCCACCTTTCTTGAATAGCTCGTTTCTCTCCTGTGGACCTCTATCATCCCTTTCACCAAAGTCAACAGCAGCCAACCCTCTAGTCCACTGCCTCATCTCCCCTCCTTTGACCCCCCCAGAGTCTGTTCCTTTGGATACGTAAGTCTTTACCTTGAGTTTTAATCCTTAGAGCAGTGGTCTCATACAGTGTCTATCCTTTTGTAATTGACTAGTCCCACTCAGCATAATGCTCTCTAGGTCCGGCCATGTCATGAGGAGCTTCGTGGT
>NW_022103915.1:88961019-88962648 GCF_000313985.2 Echinops telfairi | reverse complement strand
TCCATCCTGGCCAACTATCCTATCTCTTTCCTATTTAATTAAAGAAATCACTGGATAAGTTTTACATTCCAGATCACATGCTGTGGAATACAAACATAGGTGAGCCAGACGCAGGCATGGTGTTGGTTGTGGAACTTGGATTCTAACGTCTTCATCTCATTTTAGTCTTGTCATCATTTCTATTGAACCATCTGTGAAATCTCAATAAGTCAGATGCTCATTTATTGTAAATTAGGGGAAGGCTTATGAAGCAGATCATTTTTCACTCAATAATTCAGATCATCTTTGTTTCAAGTTATTGATTATAATCATTACATTGTAACACCACTTAGCCCCCTTCCTCCCTGTATTTTCTGTTTCCAGTCCTTCCTCTTTCCTAACCCCTTTGAGTTCTGCCATTGGTAAATGCTGCCCTCTTGACCTCAAGTGGTTGACTATTCTAAAGTTTGTGTGTATACCTTCCCAGTATTGTTACCGTCTACAGACCTGTCTGTCATTTGCCTGAAAACTGAGGGGGTGAGTTCGTTTTCAGACCTGAAGAGTGAATGAGGGCCATAAGTCTCAGGGTTTCATCCTTTCTATCACACTATTAATTTTGAGTTTTTTTCCATATTATTCTCCCTCTTTATGCAGGACTTTCTAATGTGGTCACTCTAAGAGTAGTTGGTAGTGAGAGCCAGACGCCATCTTGTTCTGGACTCAGGATCCTGGAGACTGGACTGGATCCTGGATTAATTGTTTCCATGGGTTCCTTGCTTTTCTTCAGAGCCCTGGTGGTGTAGTGGTTATGAAAATTGGGCCGTTAACTGAAAGGTCAGTGGTTCAAACCAGCAGGTGTTTTTTGGGAGAAAGATGGGACTCTCTGCTTCCGTAAAGCATTAGACTTGGAAACCCACGGGGCAGATCTATTCTGTTCCACGAGGTCATTATGAGCTGGAATAGAGCAGATGGCAGCGAGTTTGCAGGTTGGTTTTCACCACTTTTCTTTCCTCTAGATAGGTGGAGACTGAAAATAACACCTTAGACGGCTGCTCCTGAGTTTTTAAGACCCCAGTCACTACTTCACAAAGTAAGATATCGAATATTGTCTCCATGGACTTTGTTATACCAGTTGACCTCAGTGTCCCCTGAGACAATGAACTGGAGCCCCCAGTGATTCATTAGCCCCCAGACCCAGTGACTCATTCCCTCGAGGTGTCTAAGTTTCCATAACTTTGCCTCCTGAAGGCCCCACTACATTTACAGGCATATTTGCAGCAAATGTAAACACTCATGTACAAACATACTCTGTCACAGCTCTATATATTTGTAGGGACATGCCTACTCTTCCTCCCCTACCTGTCCTGTCTGTGTGTCTGTTCATGCACAGGGTGGTCACTTAACCAGCAGGATTATTTTTCAGGGAAATAACAAAGCCAGACTGTAGCTTGGTAGGGATAGCACACTTAAAATTAGTTTATTTATTTTTGACAGTTTCATCAACATTCAGTTCACACATCATTCATCTCACTCATGTGTAAGAGCTATGCAGCCATCACCCCCATCAGCTCCAGGACATCTCTTCTTCCTGGTGCTCCTCCTTGCCAGGCTCCATTCCCCTCCACGTCCCCAGCACTGTCCTTTGAATGC
>NW_022103915.1:88946107-88959740 GCF_000313985.2 Echinops telfairi | reverse complement strand
GAGTCTATTCCAGTTCATTGCGACCCTGTAAGACACGGTAAAACTGCTCCCTGTCCGTTTCTGAGACGGTAACTCTTTGTGAGAGTAGAAAGCCTCGTCTTTCTCTGGAGGATCTGGCTGGTGGTTTTGAACTGCTGAATTTGTGGTTAGCAGGCTAACTTGTAATAGACTACACCACCAGGACTCTTTATAGAATCCCAGGCCACTCAATAAAAGACTTAAACAAATATTTAAGGAAGCATAAATCCCTGGATGGAATAAATAAATGGTGAGTGGACGATGGATCGAAAAATTGGTGCTTCCTCACCGAACATACAACTTTCCTCTAGTTCTTTAATGCTTCCTCCCCACCTGACTATTATGACCCAATTCTACCTCACATATCCGGTTAGACAGGAGCATGTACAGATGTACATAGGGAATCTAGGACCAATAA
This sequence comes from Echinops telfairi, assembly GCF_000313985.2. Lineage (NCBI taxonomy): Eukaryota > Metazoa > Chordata > Mammalia > Afrosoricida > Tenrecidae > Echinops > Echinops telfairi. The sequence continues at coordinate 88,959,304 of NW_022103915.1, read as the reverse complement.
ACCCTTCAGGAACAATAATGGGAGTAGCTATATCAGGAAGGTAGGGGGAAGGTGGGGGCGGGAAGAGGGGAAACAATCACAATGATCGACACGTATAACCACCAGAAACATGGGTGAAGGGAGACAGCAGTTGGTGTAAGAACTGAAAATAATAATAATTTATATTAAAAAAATAACTTATAAATTATCAGGGGTCCGAAGGGAGAAAAAGAATGAGGAGCTGATACCAAGGGCTCATGTAGAAATGTTTTGAAAAAGATGATGGCAGCATATGTACAAATGTGCTTGACACAATGAATGTATGGATTGTTATAAGAACTGTAAGAGCTCTCAAGAGAATGATTTTAAAAAAATCATAACACCTAAAAATAATAAAAAAGAAAGATTGGTGCTTCAAACCCATCTAGAGGGGCTTCGGAAGACAAGCTTAATGATCTCCTCCTCAAAGATCACAGCTTTATCAACACCGTGGTTTTAAAAACAGTTCTACTCAGCACGCATTTGGTTGCCAGGAGTGGAAATCGGTTGACTGGCGACCACTGCTGTCTGAACTATTCTTTGACATCTTTGGTGTTAGGACCATCTAATCCTTTCTGGGAATAAAGACTCCAAAAAAGCTCCAATCCCAACTATGTGGACAGCTGCCCCATCCCCCCAGAAGAATTTATTTCAGAGGACAGCACTGAAGCTGCAGTTCAGGGAGAGGGACATATCTGATCAGAGTATATGGGAGCAAATGAAGGGGGAGGAAGAGAGAGTGGAGCACATCCTGGCCCAGCAAGCCTTAAGGACAATATCCCCACTCAGAGCAGCCAATGCACAGAGAGGACCATATGGCCGGCCCCACTATGAGACACGACATCCCTCACTGATCCACAGCCCTACAGGTGACAACAATGGAGACACAGTGTGGGAATTACACCCAATCTGACCCCACCACACCCAGGCAAAACACTAAGGGCATGCAACAGAACAGCAAAGGGAGTAGAGCAAGGAAGTCCCAAGGGAGTACCAAAAATAGACTTTGGGGGCAGGGCTTGGGGCCCCATCAGACTCGACCAGAAAATACTTCTAAAGGTCAACAAACAGACCTTGAACTATTTACAGGCTTTTCTTTGTTGTTATTGTTTTGTTTTGCTCTGTCTTGTTTTTGTACATATTATTATCCCTGCAGGTCTATCTAGATAGGATAGGCTGGATAAACGATCTGGAAGAGAAAACAATTGGACGGATAATTCCAGGGGGACATAGGAGAGGGGGAAGTGGGGGAAAGGAAGTGGTGTTAACCAACCCAGAGACAAGGGAACAAGTGATCCAAAATCAGTGTCAAGGAAAGTGTAAGAGGCCTGGTAGGGCTTGATCAAGGGCAATGTAACTAAGAGGAATTACTGAAACCCAAATGAAGGCTGAGCATGATAGTGGGACAAAAGGAAAGTTAAAGGAAATAGAGGAAAGAGCTAGGAGGCAAAGGACATTTATAGAGGTCTAAATAGAGGCATGTACATATGTAAATACATTTATATATGATGATGGGGAAATAGATCTATGTGCATATATTTACAGGTTTAGTATTAAGGTAGCAGATGGACATTGGGCTTCCACTCAAGTACTTGCTCAATGCAAGAACACTTTGGTCTATTAAACTGGCATTCCATGATGCTCACCTTCCAGACATGATCACTGAAGACAAAATGGGTGCATAAGCAAATGTGGTGAAGAAAGCTGATGGTGCCTGGCTATCAAAAGATATAGCATCTGGGGTCTTAAAGGCTTGAAGGTAAACAAGCGGCCATCTAGCTGAGAAGCAACAAAGCCCACATGGAAGAGGCCATGAGCCTGTGTGATCATGAGGTGTCGAGGGGTCAGGTAGCAGACACCAAAGAACAAAAAATCATATCATTGTGAATGAGGCGGAGTGCGTAGTGGGGACCCAAGACCTATTTGTAGGCAACTGGACATCCCCTTACAGAAGGGTCGTGGAGGAGACGAGCCAGTCAGGATGCAGTGTAGCAATGATGAAGCATACAACTTTCCTCTAGTTCTTAAATGCCCCCCCACTATCATGATCTCATTCTACCTTAAAAATCTGGCCAGACCAGAAGATGTACACTGGAACAGATAGGAACTGGAAACACAGGGAATCCAAGATAGATGAACCCCTCAGGACCAGCGGTGAGGGTGGTGATACAGGGAGGGTGGAGGGAAGGTGGGGTAGAAAGGTGAAACCAATTATAAGGATCTACATATAACCCCTCCCTGGGGAATGGTCAACAGAAAAGTGGGTGAGGGGAGACATCGGTCAGTGTAAGACATGGAAAAATAATAATTTATAAATTATCAGTGGGGAGGGAGAGTAAAATGAGGAGCTGATACCAGGGGCTCAAGTTGAAAGCAAATGTTTAGAGAATGATGATGGCAACAAATGTACAAATATGCTTGACACAATGGATGTATGTATGGATTGTGTAAGGATTGTACAAGCCCCCAATAAAATGATAAAAATAAAAGAAACGAGAAAAACTCCAAAAAAATCAAACTCACTTCCATCGAGTCAATGCTGACTCAGCCACCCCCTGTGGGTTTCAGAGACTCATTGTTTACTGGAGTAGACAGTCCCAGCTTTCTCCTGTGAATCTGCTGGTGGTTTCAAACTGCCGTCCATGACCATCGCAGCCCAATGGCTAACCACGACACCACGAGGACTCTCTTCTTCTGGGAACGAGGGTATGACTTTGAGCTGCCAGAGTAAACTTGGTGGCACTGAATAAAGTAAATACTGTGGATAGAGCAGCACAACTTATTTCATGGGGCGATTGTCCAGTAGCTTCCTTGTTTGGAAGCAACAGGCAGCCAGCTTTTCTCTCAACCCCTGGCTTATTTCTAACCACATTGGTAACCATTGCCTCCTACCAATTCTTTGCCATTAGCTTTCTTGTGTTGCGCTGGTGACCAAATGGTTCCACTTGCTGCTTGCTGCTTTCTTCTCAGAAACACTGTGTAAGCTTGGATAGACATTCCAAGAACAAGCAACGATGTATGAGAGAAATCGATTAGGGACTATGTGTCTCAAGGCCGGTGGGGTGGGGATGGTGGCGAGCCAGGTGAGGAGTGGGAAGAAGCAAAACACAGGATGTGCTCAGTGATTAGTTATGTCCACAGCACCTGACATAGATTAAGGAATTCATAATTGTTAGTTTAATAGTGATGCTATAGTTTATAAAATTCTTTGGTTGACTCAACCAAGACCCATAATGTGGACTATAATTAAGATCAAAGATTAGAGTCAGGGAAATATAAATGAGGGCAAATAAATAAGTTAGACATACCTTCATTTGATTTCTTGTTAGGTTTTAAAAAATCAACTTTTTTGAGTAAGAATTAACACTGTACTTTTTTCTTTTTTTACCTTTTTGAACAATCGTAGATTCATAAGAAGTTGCGCAATTGGTCCAAGTGCTCTTCACCCAGTTCCCACCCTTGACTACGTTTGAGGTAACTGTGGTGCCATAGCAGTCAACCCTAGAAACTTGACATTGGTGCCATGTATGTGTAGAGTTTTATCCATTTTTATCCGATGTCAATTCCTGTAGCCACCACCACAACTAAGATACAAAACTATCCCATCACTACAACTATCTCTCTCCTTTCACCCTTTTATTGTCACCCAACCAACCCAAGGCCTTACCCTGCTCACCACTAATCTGTTTTCTAATAATCCCATCACTTTGGAACGTGCTATCAATAGAATCACACAGTATGTGACTTTTTCTTAACCATTCAGATGGCTTTTTACACTCAGCAGTTGAGATCCATCCAACTTGTGTGTTTCAGCATTTGGGGCCGTTTTATTGTTGATTGGTATTTTACGGACTGGATAAACAACATGCTAACATTGGTCTACGGAGAGATATTTTAGTTGTTTCTGACTTTGACTATTTTGAATAAAGCTGTTGTGAACATTCATGTAGACAAAACTTGTCCCTTTTCTGACATAATATCAAAGAGTGTGATTTCTGAGTTATATGGTAGTTGTGTATGTAGTTAAATAAGAAACATACTATGATCCTACAACTTGACATTACCGTACCCCCCCAAACCAACAAGATCCAGTTGACCCACCAGCATTTCTTCACCAGTATCTCCTATGGTCTCTATTTTTACTTAACTTGTCTTTATAGGTATGCACCTATAGCCTATGATGTGCAGTTGCCTGGTGCTTAGTGATGCTGAGCATCTTTTCTGTCATTGTTTTTACTCTTTCTTCAAAAGCTTCTTCCCCCTGAATCATGATTAACAAGAGACCATATGCTATTTATCATGCTTTGTTCTAATTAATATCCTTCCTCCCTTGACTCTCTGTGGGAGGGTGGCTTTTGTAATGTCTTTGTAAGGTCTTTGTGTTCTGCATTTTGGTATTGCCTGGGATGAACACTAATTAGGCTGCTTACATCAAAGTATTTTCTGAACAGAAGCCTTGTGTTTGAAGACACTGCCTCAGGTGACAGAAACATTACAGTGAAGGCATTCATGTTCTGAATACATGGGCTCTATATCTTCTTGGCTTTCAAGCTGGATTTTTAGCTTTTGTTTTTTTTAATTTAATTTTTAGGGCCTCCCCAAGAGGCTCTGCATTGTAATACTTATGAGTTTCTGGAATTAGAAGAAGATGGATTTTAATATCAATTTTTGCTCTTTCTTAATTCAATAATCTTCAACGAGTTAATTAAGCTCCTGAACTTTACTTTTCTAATGTATAAAATGGGGATCATAATGGCAATCAAGTTACTGGGCTTTTGTGAGATTAGCTGTGCTTTTCAGTTATCTGTTGTTTTGTTATGTATGAGTTCAAAGCTTAGTGACTTCTAACAACAATGCTGTTGTTTGAATCTGTTGTAAGCAAAAACTATAAACAGCAAAAATTCCCTTCAGGAGGGTAAACAGACGGTGGTATATCTATTCCCATGGAATACTACTCAAGAATAAAATGGAACAAAAACTGGAATACACAACTTGAATGCATCTCAGGGGCATTAGGCTGACTGAAAAGGCAATCTCAAAAGGGCAAAAGAAAAAGCCAAGTATGGTATATTTCCATTTGTAAAACATTTCTTGGGTGAAGGGAGACATTGGTCAGTGTAAGATATGAAAAAATAATGATTTATAAATTATCAGGGGTTCACGAGGGAGGGATGGAGGGAGGGAGGGTGGGGGAGGAACGGGAAAAATGAGGAGCTGATACCAAGGGCTCAAGTAGAAAGCAAATGTTTTGAAGACGATGAAGGAAAGAAATGTACAAATGTGCTTGACACGATGGATGCATGTGTGGATTGTGATAAGAGCTGTATGAGCCCCCAATAAAAAGATTTAAAAAACCAACAAAACATTTCTCAAGTGGCAAAATTATTGTTGTTGTCAGGTGCCATTGAGTTGGCTCCGACCCGCAGTGACCCTGTGCACAGCAGAATGAAACCCTGCAGGACCCACAAATGAATTATTCCTGTGCCCGAGCCCCTCGATGCAGCCTCTGTGTCACTCCATCTCCTCAAGGGCCTCCCTCTTCATCGCCAACCCTCTACTTCAGCAAGCGGATGTCCTTTGCCAGGGTCTCTCCTGATAATATGTACAAAACGATAGTAGTGGAAAACGAATCAGCAGGTGCCCGAAGTTAGAGAGGATGGGGAGTAAATAAATATGTTTTTGACCGCTTGGATGTTTTTGTTTTTTCTTTATAATATAACTGCGTGTTCAGTACATGCAATGTTTCAATGTGAGCACAGCTGGGGCAGAAATATCCATGATGCCACGTATCCTCTACCGCCTTCCACAAATTGGGTGTTCACAATTTAAGCTCCGATGCTTTTCCCTTTGTGATATTTGAATTTTGTTATGGCTGTTTTTGGATCACACAGGCTGGTATGTTTCTTTCATGTGGACTTAGTTGACACCTCGCTGAGATGGCTGTTTGTTTGAATACAAGCCTTTAAGACCCCAGAGACACTATCCTGATTGATAGCCAGGCACCATCTGCTTTCTTCGCCACACTTTGCTGTAGCACCCTTATTGGATGATCATTTCACGGAGGTGAGTATTGAGCAGGGCCATGTTTTCAGAACACACTCTTCTTGGATCGGGGCTAGAGTTAAGCAGGATTCCACAATCCATCTGCTGGTCCACGGGTTATGTATAACTGAGGTTTACTTTGACAGCTGTTTTATGGCAAAATCAATCCCCATAGGGCCAACTACACCAGCACCAGCAACAAACCAACCAGCAAACGAGCAAACAAAGAGAAAAACAAGCAAGCAAGCAAGCAAGCAAATAAACAACCCAAGCTAATAGCAGGAAAACCAAAGCCCCTAGAAACAAAAAGAACAATATTGCCAATCATCCCTGGAGCACAAGTTGATTGCATTGATGACATGCTCAAATTTTCCCAACGACACAGTTCTCTGGACACTGTCAGTATGAGGAGCCCAAGCGAACACAGATCCACCTTGATCCGCAGCCGATGAGTTGTTGCCCTGCACAGTCTACAGAGTTCCTTTTACCCTAAGTATGGGGTTTGGTGCCAGGGGGAAACTTCCTGGATCATTTCTGCCAAGTGCAGATTCCTACCCAACCTACCAAAACCTGTCATATCACTGCTAGGAGGGTATAGAAGTACTCAATATATGGTGATTCTCGGCCCTTTCCTTTGGACAACCCCTGGAGCTGGGTCTGGCCCCCCATATCCAAAGATCTCTGCCACTTCCATAGTCCCGGGGTGGCCACTCTGCTACCTCTCCCATCAGAATACATCAGAGTGAAACTCCTTAGGGGAGTAGAAAGCCTCATTATCCCCCGTGCAGATCAGCTGGTGGTTTTGAACTGCTGATCTGTGCTTTACAGCCCAACACATAACCCACGACACCACCAGGGGTTCCTTTTCCTGAGGGCCTCACTCACTGCCACTGAGGCAATTTCAACTCGTAGTAACCCTGTAGGACAGGATGGCACTGCCGCGGTGAGCTTCTGAGACGGTAATTCTTTAAAAAATGTTTTGAGATTGTAATTCTTGACAGGAGTCGAAAGCCTAGGAAAAAGGCATCCCGTTTGGAAAAGTTCCCCAAGCCAATTGCTGTCGAGTTGATTACAGCTCACAGTGACGCTACAGGACAGAGTGGAAGTGTCCTGCAGGCTCTCAGGCTGCCATCTTATTGGGAGGAGATTCCCACGTCTTTCCCTGAGGAGTGGATGGTGGATTAGAACCACGGACCTTTCAGTGAGCAGCTGTGCACTCAAACACTGCGTCACCAGGATTGCCATCTCAACCCTAACAGCCAAGACACGAGTGTTGATTTTCCTCCCCTAGTCGCTTCTCTAACATCTTTCCCATCCCAGAAAATAGCATCATCCCTCACTTGGTAACGGAAGTAAACAAACAAATCTGAAAGCCTATTTTCATATGGGGCACTTTTCACCATTTTGATCACTCTGTGTTAATCCAGGCCAATGCGTTATCTAGCCCAGGCTCCTGCAGTAACTTTCGAACGAGTCTCATTCTCTCCAAGCTTGCTCCTAGAGTCAGCGTTCCATCCAGCAGCCAGTGATACACACACACATGCGCGCACACATGCACGTACACCTATATATGTATGCATACACATATATATTTTTGTATGTGTGTGGCTGTTTTTTATGGTTGAGTAGTATTTATTTACAAACTCAGACTGCAACATAAAAATGTTGACCTCTCATGTATTCAACAACAGGGCTCTTTTTCTTTCTTTCTTTTTAAAAATCGTTTTGTTAGGAGCTCATACGACTCTTATCACAATCCATACATACATCAATTGTGTAAAGCACATTTGTACATTCATTGGCCTCGTCATTCTCAAAACATTTGCTCTCCACTTAAGCCCCCCCAATCAGGTCCTCTTTTTCCCCCTCCCTCGCTGCTCTCCCCTCCCTCATGAGCCCTTGATAACTTATAAATTATTATTTTGTCATATCTTGCCCTACAGGGCTCTTTTTCTGCATATTTTATTACTTCAGAGATTGGTGAACTAAGAAAAACTGTTATAATTGTGCCAAAGAGAACATTATGAGGGGGTACCCCCACAAAATTGGATTTTTTTCAAAGCTATGTATTAGAATTTAAAAAAATGATTTATCTATCCATTTATTTATTTTAAAGATCATTTTTGGGGGCTCTTACAGCTCTTATAACAATCCATACATCAATTGTATCAAACATATTTGTACATATGTTTCTAGCTTTATTTTCTAAACATTTACTTTCTATTTGAGCCCTTGGTATCAGCTCCTCTTTTTTCCCTTCCTCCCCCCTACCACCCTCGACCCCTTGATACATTATTATTATTTAAAAGATCATTTTATTGGGGGCTCTTACAGCCCTTATAACCATCTACTTGAGCCCTTGGTATCAGCTCCTCATTTTTTCCCCTCTCTCTCCCACCCTCCCACTCTTATGAACCTTTAATAATTTATAAATTATTATTATCTTCATATCTTACGCTGACTGCATCTCCCTTCATCTGCATTTCTGTTGTTCGTGCCCCTGGGAGGGGAGGTTTATGTGTCGACCATTGCGATGGGTTCCCCCTTTCTCCCTTTCTCCCCTCACCTTTCCCCTACTGTCCTGATAGCACTGTTCCCCATTTTGTTGGGGGTAGAGAATGGGAAGAGAGTGTATATGGATGAATCCTTTATTCTCATATATTAAGGAGCCTGGCAGGCTGAGTTTCTGGGGTTGAGGGACTTGTGACTTGGAGGTGAGTCCTAATCACATTCTAATAATTAATATTGTTCCCCACTATCCTCTCCCATAATAGTGCTACCTTAAAGTTACCTCTTACATGCACATCGCTGATTGCTATGTAGCTGGAAGCTTTAATTATTGAAGCAGACATCCTTTTACTCTCTCTTCCCTCCGTGTCACCCGACCTCCCCTCATACCTTCCCCCAAGAGTGGATGGGCTGGGGAGGCTTTACCCACTGAGCCTGGATTAAAAATATTTGCCCTAGCTCAAATTTTTGGTTTAGCTGTATTAATATTGTCATTAATTTTGCCTTGGCAGCTTTCAATGTATAGAAAGTGACCATGTTGCCTCTGTATCTCTTTTGAATTTAATATATAAAACAAAAGAGGGATTTGTAGGAAACAGAAAAGTTACTCCCCAGGTTGTCCCTTTATAATATAGGCCAAATCTAAGGTGCTGTTTGCAAACACTGACTATACACTTGGAGGTCAACTGGTTAAATCTTATCTGCCTGAAGATTATCAGCCATCTAGATCAATCAGACCCTATAGTCCAGCGGTTCCCAACCTGTGAGTTGCGACCCCTTTGGGGGTTGAACGACACTTTCACAGGGGTTGCTTGATTCATAACAGTAGCAAAATTGCAGTTACAAAGTAGCAACGAAAATAATGTTATGGTTGGGGTCACCACAACATGAGGAACTGTGTTAAAGGGTTGCAGCATTAGGAAGGTTGAGAACCTCTCCTGAAGGAGAGCCCAAAGACACCTAAGGTCAAGCCAACCTAGGGTTGCCCCTAAGTGTATACAAGGCTCAGTTGGAAATATATTCGCTCTCTCTGCGCAGATCTGGCACCTAAGGTCATGATGGTCCTGGAGGTGAGCACTCGAAGGCGTTATCTTGTCTAATGTCTCTTTAATCTTACCCCTCAATTACATAACTGCCCCTTGGACCCGTTCGATTGTGGGGGATGGTACATCACACCATTCCTGTTCCTTATTGGTTTATCGGACTTGGATTCCGTTATATTTACTTATTTATTTGTTTTTTTTACAAAACAACCTTATCACCTTCAAAGTGGTCTCCATCGCATTTAATACATTTGTCAAATCTGCGATTCCATTCCTGGAAACATTTTTCAAACTCATCTGTTTGGGTGGCTGTCAGCACTTCTCTTGTTTTTTCTTCATCTCTTCAACCTCGCCAAATTGCTGTCCTTTCATGTCCCTCCTCATTCACGGAAACAAAAAGAAGTCACAGGGAGAGAGGTCAGGTGAGTAAGGTGTGTGGGGCAAGAGAGGTATGCTGTGTTTTGCCAACAAGTGGAGCACTTAGATGGCTGTGTGAGCAGGTACATTGTTGTGGTGGCAAAACTAGTCCCTCACCTGCCACAAATCAGGCCTTTTTTGTTGTACACTGTTAGGCAATCTTATCAGAACCTCTAAATAGAAAGCTTGATTCACTGTCTGACCTGGTGGAACAAACTCTAAATGCAGTACACGTTGATATTTTCCTCTGTTTGGGAAGTTGGGGAATGTCTAGAATGAGATTTATCATCAATTAATGTTTCACTTTTTTTGAAATGAGAAAACCACTTGTTCATTTGAGTTTTTCCCATAGCGCTGTTCTTGTAAGCTGTGTTCAACATCACAACAGTTTCTGCTGCATTTTTTCAGCAAACTGTTCTCTTAAATCAGCCATCACAAAAAACAAGGTTCGAGTGAAATTACTTTTACAATAAAATTCACTGTGGGGGAAAAAAATAAAAATTCTCTATGATTAGAGAGAACCTTCCCAGGTGACTCCACTGGGTGCACTAACTCAGAGTGAGTTGTTTGATGTTCACCTAGTGGAAAAAATGCATACTATGAAAGCTCCACCCAGTAGAGCTTTTTTCTGTTTTTTTTTTTTTTGGGGGGGGTGTACCCCATTGTATAGTAGTACTTAAAAACGTTTGTCTCAATCTATCCCATTGTTAGACTCTAAGACTATTCCATTGAATTGCTTGATGATAGAGGCCCATGTAAACATAAGAGGTCTCCCAAAGTAGCTCTGCTTCCAACCAGTTAGATTTGCTACGCAGAGGCCCTTCAATGTAGAGCACAAATGGATCCACAGAATTGTTTGTGGTTGGAAGTTGGGAGAATGATCTCCCAGTGCACGGGAAGGCTCAGTTTTCTCCAGAAGGATTAAAAAAAACTCTGCCAGATAGGTTTTCTGTTCAACCTCTCCAGTGGTTTCTTTCCCTCTTGAAATAAAACTCAGAGTCATTCACATGCCCTGCAAGGCTTTGCATGATCTCGTCTTTGCAGTTGGCTCACCTTCCACTTCCAACTTGTGTACTTTGCTCTAGCCCACTAACTGCCCTACTGTTCTGTCAACAGGCCAAGCTTATTCCTTCCTCAAGTTCTTTGCTCTCTATCAGTATGGTTTGATCAAGTGCAATGTAGCCAAGAGGAATTACTGAAAGCCTATGGAAGGTCCCACATGATAGTGGGGCAAAATAAAAGTAAAAGAAAATAGAGGAAAGAATTACGAGGCAAAGGACATTTATAGAGGTATAAATACAAGCATGTACATATATAAATTTATTTATATATAATGATAGGGACATAGATCTATGTACATATATTTATAGGTTTGGTATTAAGGTAGCAGATGGACATTGGGCCTCTACTCAAGTCCTCCCTCAGCACAAGAACACTTTGTTCTAATAATCTGGTATTCTTTGATGCTCACCTTCCCAACACGATCACTGAAGTCAAAACGGGTGCAAAAGCAAATGTGAAGGAAGCTGATGGAGCCTGGCTATCAAAAGATACAGCATTTGGGGTCTTAGAGGCTTGAAGTTAAACAAGTGGCCATCTAGCAGGGAAGCAACAATGTACACATGGAAGAAGCACACTAGCTTGTGTGATCATGAGGTGTTGATCGGATCAGGTAACAGGCATCAGAAGACCCAAAACAAACAATCATATAGATGTGAATGAGTGTGGGAGGTGGGCGGAGTGGAGACCCAAAGCCCATCTGTAGACAATTGGACATCCCCTCACAGAAGAGTCACAAGGGACGAGCCAGCCAGGGTGCAGTATAGCACCAATGAAACATACAACTTTCCTCTAGTTCTTTAATGCTTTCTCCACCAACTATCATGACCCCAGTTCTACCTTGTAAATCTGGCTAGACCAGAGCATGTACAGTGGTACAGATAAGAGCTTTTGACACACGGAATCCAGGACAGATAGACCCCTCAGGAACAATAATGGGAGTAGCAATACCATGAGGGTAGGGGGAGAAAGGGGGAACCAATAGCAATGATTGACATATAACCACCCCCATGCCTTTACCCCTGAGGTTGATGAACAACAGAAACATGGGTGAAGAGAGACAATGGATGCTGTAAGATATGAAAATAATAGTAATTTATAATTTATCAAGGGTTCATGAGAGTGGAAGGGTGGGGGAGGGAGGGAAAGATGAGGAGCTGATACCAAGGGCTCAAGTAGAAAGAAAATGTTTTGAAAAGGATGATGGAAACATCTGTACACAGGTGCTTGACACGATGGATGTATGGATTGTTACAAGAGCTGTAAGAGCCCCCAATAAAATGATTTTTTAAAAAAAAGTGTATGAGCGACCTTTTCAGATGTAACTTTTGGTTTCTCCCCATCTGGAGCAGAGAAGAATGAAGAAAACCAAAGACACAAGGAAACAGTTATCCAAAGGATGAATGGACCACCCCGACCTCAGCCTCCATTACCTGAGACCGAAAGAATTAGATGGTGCCTGGCTGGCTACACTACCGACTGATCCAATGGGGATCACAAGAGAAGACCCTGGGCAGAATGAGAGAAAAATGTGAAACAAAATTCAAAATGATCCGAATGATTAGACTTGCTGGTATCATAGAGATTAGGGGAACTTCCAGAACTATAGTCCTTACACACCCTTCAAGCCTGGAATGCAACTCACTGCAACTTTCACATCAACAATAGATTTCTCTATAGAGTGAACAGCAAGACCTGGAAGGAACACATCCCACAGAACAAACATTCATATGAGACTGAGAGGGCACCATTGGCTCAAGAACAAAGCTCAGAAAGCAGGCGCAGACAGGAAAGGACAAATGGAAATGAGGAACAAAGGGAGGCAGTGGAAAGAGTGATGTGATGTGGTGGGAATTGCAATGAATGTTGAAAAACAAAATGTGTAGACATTGTTGAGTATAAAACGAATCTGCTTTGTAAACCTTCACCCAAATAATAATAACAAAAAAAAGCTTAAAAAAAAAAAGCACCGTGGTGAAGAAGGCTGATGGTGCCCAGCTATCGAGACTGGGGTCTTAAAGGCTTAAAAGTAAACAAGTTATAGTGTCTGGGCTATAGCGTCTGGGGTCTTAAAGGCTTAGAAGTAAACAAGCGGCCATCTAGCCCAGAA